>NC_064580.1:41888970-42504705 GCF_937001465.1 Orcinus orca
GAACACACAAATGCCCAAGAGATGGGGAAAGTCCCAACAGCTTCCAGAAAGGAGAGGGAGGAGGAAGGAGACAAGGCTGGGCACGTCTCCCTAGCCACCCAGATGCTGGAAGGTGGAGACGGGATCTACAGAACAGCAGTGGCTGCCTCTGTCTGAACCCCAAGAACAAGGGGCTGCAGAGGGGCAGCAGGTGGGGCATCGTGTGGCTATCACAGCAGCTCGTTCCATCAGACCCGAATTGTGTCCCCAAGTCTGGGGTTTCTGAGAAGAACTCCTGGGCGCGCCCCCGAGGCCAAGCTCTCCCTGACCCACCAGGTCCCCTTGCCCTGGCCCAACTGGCCCGGCACGGGCTCACCTGGACACCTCCGTGTTGGGCTTTCTCCAGCTGCCATCCTGGCCTCCTCGTCTCCTTGTCCCAACCTGAAGGTCCTACCTGGTTGGGCCACGAGGAATCCTGTTAAGGGGAAATGACAGAGGACTTTCTAATTGACACATGAGGCATTCCGGAACCGAGGCCCATCCTTGCAGGGCAGAGATGGTCCGGCCTCGGTGACTGCCCCATGAGCCCAGCTAGTGGGCCCTCAGTGCAGACCGTCCACAGAGAAGGTGAGAGCACAGACATCCCGTGCAGGGTGCAAACGCCATTATGGATTCTTGACCCTGAGCCTGAGGCCCGATTCATTCAGGGCCCAGACGCCCCTGAGCTGCAGCAGCCGACAGAGAGGGAGCCCCGGGGGGTGCGTTCCAGTCACCCTGTGAAGGGTCCCTCACCCACGGAGACAAGGTGGCTGTAGTTCTCCAGCATGACATCCTTGCAGAGGTTCTTCTGAGTGGCGTCCAGCTGCTGCCACTCCTCCAGGGTGAAGTCCACAAACACATCCCTGAAGGTCAACATTTCCTGCAACAGCACACTCCTCCTTAGCCCACTGTCAAAACAAGGTGGGCAGTGGGGGGGGGGGGCACTGGCATCTAGAGGGTAGAGGCCATCGATGTTGCTAAATATCCTCCAATGCACATGGCAGCCCTCCACAACACAGCATTATCTTGCCCAAAGGTCAAGAGGGCAGGGGTGAGAAAACCCGGGGTTGAGCAGTGAAATGGAATGATCATGAAAAGGACTAGAATGTGCTGTAATATGCGAAAAGAAGAACATAAGAAAAAGGGATTCATATCAAGATAGATAAATAGGCACACATGATTTTCAGAAGAATGCATGAAAAAATGAAGGAGACACAAAGACGGGTGAGAGGGAAAATTATTTTTCACCTTTTGATGAACAAAGTTTTGTTTGAATTTTTTGCCATATGCACAGAGTACTTTTTAAAAGACTCAATTCAATTTATTAATGCTCTATTCAGAACATGTTTTTAGAATTTTGGCATCCATATTCTTAAGTGAAAGTGGTCTTTCACCTTTTGCTTTCTTGTAGTATCTTCCTTGAATTTAAGTTAACTGGCATCATAACATGTACTGGATTCCTTTTCACCTTTTAACAGCCTGGAAAAGTTGAACACAGAAATTATCTGCTCTTTAAAATTTTGTGAAAGCAGCAATTAGTCCAGGATTTGGAAGAGCAAATTTAAAGTGTGAACACCTTTGATTCAAAAATCCTACTTCCAGGTGTATTCTCCATAAATACCTGTACTAATGGGCCAAGAGATACATAGAAAGTTGTTCATGAGGCACTGTATATAATAGAAAAGAAAATTAAAAATCTAAGTGTCCATTTGTAGAGAAATAGTTAAATGATACTTCTATACCACGAAATAGGAACTGAAATAATCTTTATGTACTGATGAGGAACAAAACCCAGAATATAATCAGGTGGGAAAAGCAAGGTGGGTATGGGAGTGTGATGGCACTTGTGCAAAAACACATGTTACATATATGTCTATTTTTAGTTAAATTGATGTAAATGCATCTACAGCACCTTATCACCAAATTGTTAACAGTGGGCATCTGCGAGGAAGATGTGGTACTGGGGAGAGAAGAAGTAGGGATCTTTTGGATACTGTTTTTATGCATATTGGAACATGAGATGTGGATTTACTTTCATTACTTCAAACATAATGAAAAAGCAAAAAGTGAACTGAAAGTGAAGAAAGAGAAAAAGCAAGATGAGTCTATGTATGTAAACAATCTTCTCTGAGAAGGAAAAGAAAAAAAAGAAGAGCAGTCCCAAGAGTAAGAAGTAGATTTTAAAAGTCTTTTCCTTTCTATCTTGTTCCTTTTTTTTTTCTCTCTGTTTTTGGTGGGGAGGGGAAGGATTGGAGAAACCTGAGGTCGATGACAGGTTGAACAGAAAACAGCCAGAGCTAAGTGGACTAATAGATTTTTCAAGGCTGCAATGTAATTTCCTAATTGCTGCCTCAAATTCACTGGAAACAAAGTAGGGGGTAAATTAGGAACTCACCTGGGACACGGCCATGTGGCTCCGCCCTGACAAAGGATGGAGATCTAGGAAGGCAGAATTAGGAGGGTCGAGATCAGTGCATACAGCCATGAGACCACCATCACCAGCTTAATAACAATCACTCTTGCCCCACAGCGGGGATGATCTGGACACGTGGCCTGGTAGCTCCAGCCTGTTCCCCTGGGACACGGCTAAGATCCTGTGGGTTTTCCACGTCAATTTATTTTCTCTTCCTGGACAGATTTATGACTTGTGTTTAAAGACATCTCCTCGGAAGCCATTAACAACCTGACATCTCCTTTCTCTCAGGAATTCTATGCCTGGAAATTTATCGTAAAAAGGCAATCATAAATAAGCACAGGCTACAAGGATGTTAACTGTAGGTGTTTCCACCATTCAACAATTTGGAAGCAACTAAACCTCCAGCAAAGGGGACTCAGATCAAAAATTAGACACGCAACATGGGAAATACCGCATGGGCTTTAAAAATGCAATGCAATCCTGTTCTCATTTCTTAACGTATTTAAAAGTAGGTTACCAGAAAGCAAGTGTAGTGCGATCTCCTTTGTTAAGCAATATATATTTATTGAGGAAGAGCAGTCCAGAAGAGCATTTATGAAAACGTTGACACTGCTTACATTCCAGTGGTAATTCCACCTTTCCTCTTTTATTTACTTGCATTTTTTCATTTTTCACAATATCATTTACTAGTAAAATAGAAAGGAGAAATTATTACAAATCACCTCTTATCACACTGAGCCCTGGAGGTGATAGACCCTGAGCAAAGTCTGGAGGACAGGGACAGCTTGCTGTGGTTTGGAGGAAGGAGACAAACCAGAGCTGAGCGCAGGGCAGAAGGGAGGGGCGAGGAGGGAGGAGAGGCGGGGAGTAGAGGGAGGTTAAGGGCCAGGCATTGGTCACTTCCACATGGAGCTGGAAACCACTGACCTTGCACCAGGCTCCTTCGGCCCTTCAGTGGGCCACCGCCACCCTGTTCCCGCCCCAATACTTCCTTATTTCCCATTATGTCCATTTGATCGCCATGCTCTCCCTTATTTGGCGGTGTTCAAAACACAGTTTCAGCAAGGAGCTTTTGTTAACCATTGCTACTGTAGCAATCCCTGCCTTAGGATCAGGACAACAGGGCTCAGCAAGATGCAGCTTAATGAGTCACTTCCCAGACCCAGTTACTAGCATCAAAATGAGAGGCAGCAGAGCTAGGTGATGGCCTACCTAGAGACCACGCTGAAAGGTCACAGACACACAGAAACCAAACACACCTCTTTGGTCATCTAGTCAGGGTAGAGGAGATTCAACATTTCTGCTACAGGTAAGTGGGTTGTTTATACTATGGGACTGACTCAAATCCAAAAATAGCCCAGGGGACTTCCCTGGCCGAACAGTGGGTAAGACTCTGTGCTTCCACCACAGGGGGCGCGGGTTCCATCCCTGGTTGGGGAACTAAGATCCCGCATGGCGCGCGGGGCGGTCAAAAACAAAAAACAAACAAACAAAACAAAAATAGCCCATGGCACAAGAGAGAAATATAATGATGTGTGCACAAATGTGTCAGGAGTGGAGAAAGTCCCGTGAGGCAGGTGGTCAATCTTTCCAGCCTGATCCTGCCTTTGCAGGCACTACCGCAGGGCAGCGTCCCTCCATCCGTCTGTAACTTTCATCCCTCTCCTCCAATAGGGGTTCAACTGACCACCATCACACAGCTCTTGATGGTGGCTAGAAGTTGAGTCACCGAGTCAGCCTTGCTCTCTCTCAGCTGAAGGAAGGGACAGAGGGCACTGCAGGTCCAGTTCTTCTAGGACCTGCTATCCTGTGAGCCCCCTCCCTCTAACCAGAGCATCTGGGTCTGTCCTGTGAGCCTTCCCCCTCTGCCCCTGGGGCCTGGGCTGGCGCTCCTCTTCCAATTCCCCTTAGAGGACCTATTTTATTTCTAAGGAGGCAGGACCCAAGGATTCAAAGACAAAGGTACCTTTGCTGGGACCATCACTTCAGGACCATGTCTCTGCCTCTGACCCGAGGAGCTCACCTCCTTCTGAGGCCTCAGACTGGGTCTTCTGTAGTCTAACTAAGGAAGCCCATGGCAGATCAGCTGGTGTCTGAAGCTGCTGAGCCGTGGACTCACTTATGAACCCTGACCCTGGAAAGGCAATGACCACACAGGCGATGCAATTAGCAACCTCCATGATGGAGCGAAGTTGAGGAAAACCCCAAAGTTTTCCTTGCCATCAGGCACAGTGCCTCACTGTAGTTTTAAGAATTGACATTCAGTAAGAGCTCAATTACCGCCCGATAAGGTCTGGGCTCTGGAACGAAACTGACTGCCTGCTCTGCGGCTTTTATTCGTTTCATAAGAGGTCAGGGCCTACTGTGTGCCTGTTCTACGGGTTCTACTGTTCTACGTGAACAAAACTTCAGAGTTCCGCCATCTTGCGGAGCCATACTCTTAGCAGGGGAGATACAGCAGTGAGCCAGCAAAGTGATAAATTTAGGGTGCGTTTGTTGGAAAGGCATAAGCGTTATGCCGAAAAAACGAAAAAAGAAAAAGGATCCCTCCACTTTACTGTGTGACTTTGGTTAGGTTTCCCAGCCTTTCTGTTCTTGCTTTCTCTCTGTAAAACAAAGAGCATCGTAGTACCTACTCACAGGGCTATTGTGAACAGACTACTGTGAAACACAGGGGTGCCCGGCATTTACTAGGCACTGAGGAAATGGTCGCTGAATGAATCAAGCAATGAACCAATCACTCGCTGACCCCCGTAGCCCCCCCCTTCCCTCACCACCGCGGCCCTGTCACTCAACCCCCCAGGGGCGCGACCTCATTGCCCAAGGCTCCTCCGCCCTCCCCATCCAGCCCATCCCCAACTCCGCCTCCCCTTACTCCACCGCCAGGAACCCGAGGTCTCAGGGCAGATAACAACCGGAAGCGTCAACTCGCACCGCCCTCGGGGGGCACTTCCGCTCGCCGTGGCCCCGGGAGCCCGAGCGGTGTGCATGCGCAGGAGCGGGCTTGGGGGCGGGGTGGGGGGGCAACACAGCCAATGGGCAACACGGCGCCTTTCGGGGAGAAAGGATTTTGACGTGGTTCCCTCTGAGGTTAGATGGAGCGACGAGAGCGTGCGAGCATTTTCCGCGACGAGTCGTATGAGAGGCTGGGGAGGCGAGCGGGCTCCGCGCGGACTGTCGTGGCGATCCGAGTCCGCCGCCTCCGAGGCCGAGGCCCGCTCTCCCAGTCCGTTCTCCCGCGCGGCCCGGCCTCCTTGTTGCTGTGCTCCCTGGGGAGTTCCCGCCCCTCCATCTTCCAAAGCCACGCTCTCCTCTTTCTTTAGATCCTCAGAATAAGAAACCGGTAGTCGTGCCTGCTGCCTCCACGGCGGCACATGGGCGCGGCCATCTTGGGCGCGGGGTGGAGCCGTCGGAGCCGGACTCCGGTCTCAGGCCAGGGGTCGGGGAGCAGGGTTCAGGCTCAGTCGGGGAAGCAGCATGGAGGAGGGGCTGGGAGTTGTGCTGCAGGGCAGGCAGCATGCAGAAATGAGGGGGAAACCATGATGCCTGATTCTCCTGAAATAAATCGAGGAACTCCGGTTTCTGGGACCTTGGGGATCCTTGGAGAATCTGGGCTTTGCCGGTTGGAAAGCACAGCATAAAGTGGAGGGAGAGCTGTTTCTCTGAAGATGTCAGCCAGTGGCAACGTGGCCTGCTAAAAGTCCTGTAGTGCCCTTGAGGAAAGTTTTCTGTTCCCTGTCGGGGTCTGGGGAAAGAGGCCAAGGGTGTGCCGTGTGCTTGTGGTACCTGCCTGATCACCAAGCAGAACTCCTTGGGCTGGGCAAGGCAGGGTCTGGGCTCAGTACACCCAATTCCTTCTGTGCTACAGCCAACAGGTGCCAGGCACTGTTGAGAGAAGCAAGTGACAAAAGCAGTCATGGAAGCCAACGTACATTTATTTACTCTTCCATCTGAACATACTGCTTTCTCCCTGTCTTTCCCTTTCGCCTCTGAGGAGGTGGTGGCATGTGTGATATTCCCAGGTTGGTTGGATGAATCATTGCCCAGATCTACAACCTGGAGGTCTCCTGGGAAGTGACTCTGTCCCAGTCTTGTGTAGAAGTCCTGGGAGAAGAGTCTGTTTTCTGTCAGGCACGTGACTGGGGCCTTGCCCCCCACTGTGATTCTTTGTACCTTAAATGTTGGCCAGGTTTAGGGATGCTAACCTATTTATTTCCAGAAGAGAGGTGACCTGATAAGTTTTTCTGACACCACTGTCAGGAGGCAGGAGAAAGTTAATAGAATTAGTATGACAGTGTCCTGAGGACAGTAGAGAAACCCCCAGCTGCAGAAAGACCTGGTCATTGGCCCTGGTCAGACGCTCCCCATATCCTGACTCTGCAGGAATGAATGCTTTCTCAAAGAGAAGGGGCTGGCGAAGGGCGTGCCAGCATGTCCTAGTGTGACTTGGGCATCCAGGAACCAAGAAACATGCCAAGGTGTTCTTCCAGCCCACACTGCCCAGCTGTTGGGATCTACCGATCCGTAGAAGAGAAGGCTTGCCTCCACCACTTACCGGCCCTTTGGGCCTCTTCTACGTCATAGCTAAAGACCACACATCCCAACGGGCTGTCAGGATTGTTTAAAGGAACATCTCTAGCGCCCACAGCCCAGAATGTGTCCTAAGGCAGGCACCTGGTAAGTGGTGGTATTACCAAAGCAAGCTTGGGTCCACTCACCCACACCCCATAAAACTTATGTACTGACACCAGGTCGTGGTGAAGGAAAGTACGGCGTGTACTGCAGGGCACCAAGCATGAGTCCAGGCAACTAGTGCTCAAAAGGCCTGAACTCCCCGATGGCTTTCAGGGAAGGGTTTTTAAAGACAGAGTGAGGCAGGAGGTTGTGGGATGTGTGATCAGCTGATGGCCATTCTTCTGATTGGTTGCTGGTGAGGTAATCGGGGAGTCAACCTCATCAACCTTCTGCTTCCAACCAGTCTGGGGTCTAAGTGCTTGTGGTCAGCATGCAGTTAAGGTCTTCCACCTGATGGGGATTTCAGTATCTGCAAAACAGCTCACAGGATATGGCTCCGGATATTATCTATAGCCCTTGGGGAGGAACTAAAGGTCCTTGACTTTGTTTAATGGGTAAACTATTATTTTGTCTTGCTTGACTGTTTTCCTTTGTTTCTGCATTTTCTCACTTCTCTGATTAAATTATTCTTTGAAACTTGGGGAAGACCAAGGAGGCTAGAGTTTTTCTACAGATGAGAAGCAGGTGGAGGACATGGGAGGGGTCTGTCCCGGGAAGGCCTCTAGGGTCCTGCTTGGTTACCGTGGCAGTTTCTGCTGTCCTCTCCCCAACACTAGGGGGCGTGCTGGTGCCAATGCTGCTCCTTCCTGCACTGTGTGCTTCCCTCCCCTTCGCCACCAACTGAAAACGTCTGTTTTTTGTTTTTTGTTTTTGCCCAGGGCCCAGGAGTGAACCGGGGCCCTTGGTGGTGAGAGCACAGAGTCCTAACCACTGGACCGCCAGGAATTCCCTGAAAACATTTTTTTAAATGGCAATTAGGCCTCTAATTAACTTAAAATTCATTGTAAAGTGTAACCCCAGCAGGCCCAGGTTACTCAAGCCCTTACGTTACCAAGAAAAGCCTGTCTCGGGAAGACTGGTCCTTGCCCCACTCCTGGGAGAGCACCACAAAGAGCCTGGCGTGTTCTGCCTAGTAGGGTATTTCTGTAATCCAGGCACCTCTGTTCCATCTGACCAGGTGCTTCATGCTAATGGTGTGACGTATGGTGAGGGTCTGTTTTGTATGTCTGAGGCCCTCGGCTGTGCTGCATTAGTTTGACATCTGGGGGCTGTAGACCGAGTAGCTAAAGTGAGTGACGTGGAAGCTGCATGCCTGCACGACTGACCTCCAGTCAAATCTCTGGACCCCTAGGCATGGGTGAGCTTCCCTGACTGGCAACACTTTGCAGGTGTTGTCACACATCATTTCTGGGAGAATTAAGCATTGTCCATGTGACTCCTTTGGGAGAGGACAACTGGATCTCACCACTGGTTTCCACTGGAACTTCACCCCTGCACACCTTTTGCCTTTGCTGATTTTACTTTCACTGTCATAAATCCTAACTATGTGTATGGGACTTCCCTGGTGGTCCAGTGGTTAAGACTCCATGCTCCAAATGCAGGGGGCCTGGGTTCGATCCCTGGTCAGGGAACTAGAGCCCACATGCCACAACTAAAGAGCCCGCATGCCACAACTAAGACCTGGTGCAGCCAAATAAATAAGTAAATAAATAAATAAATTTCTTTAAAAAATAATAATTCTGTATATAACAGCTCAGCTGGACTCACAGACTCTGAAAAGAACTAACAGCTTTTCTGAGTTCCGAGTCCTTCTAGGGAATCTTCAAGCCTGAGGGTGGTCCTGGGGAACCCGAACATACTGTTCCTGTAGATTCTGAGGTTGGTTTGTTTCAACCATCCCAGTGGGTGGACCTCATGAACACAGTGTGACTCCGCCCCCAGCAGTACACTTGCTTGGTGTTTGTGCAGAGGTTGCAGACCTGAGGAGCAGCAGCCGGAGGGCACTGCTGTGATTTTCCCGCCTCCGAGGAGCAGAGGTCCTGAGTACTTGCAGTGGGCGGCAGCTGAGGGAGCTTGCTGTCTTGCTGTGGTGCAGGGTTCTGCTGAGGGTCCCTGGTACTGCCTCTTCCTGGAAGTTTTCCCTGCAGTGACTGAGGTGACAGGTCCATCAAGCAATGTCTTGATGGCGTTCTGCTCTTTGAACTGCGTGAGTTCCTGTAGGAAAGGGAAGGCCAGTTGCAAGTGTTCATCTCCTGCTGCACTGCATCGCTGTGTGTGCCACTGCCTCTGCAGATTTCCCACAGGCAGGAGAGTGTGCAGAGTGAATGGGGCTGGAATAGACAAAATGGGAATCCACCCCAGGGAACTGGTTGATGGCTCCAATATGTTGGCATGAAGCCAATCACATGACTGTCAGGTGGCACAGAGGTTAGAGCTTTAGTCTCTGGATGACTGTGTCTGTTAGTTGAGAAGTGTGTGTACCACAATAAACCCCAAAGGAGGAAGACTTCAGCTAGCTGATGACGATTCTACTTTCAAGGTCTCTTTCTGTTATTGAAAGATGTTGTAATAAGCCAGTGTGTAATAATATGTACTGTGGGAAACAGGCAGGAGAGTATGTAGAGTGAGTAGAGCTGCTGTTTTCAGAAGTGAAGGCCCTTTCCTCTTGTGCCCCTCTCTTCATTTTGCTGTACTCGTCATGTCCTATGTTGATGTCACTATCTCATCTGAATTTAATAGTGGTTTTTGCCAGATGTCTTACCACTGGTTAATATATTAAAATTATTGCCTGTAGCCAAATGTATTTTTATACTTCTGCTTGCTTCAGTTATTTTTGTACGAGTTTCCTGTTGATTTCTAATGTAGTAGCACAAAACTAATTCTTAATGTCCATCTCCAGTGTGAATTTCACATGCTAAACCAAGAAAAACCTATAGGGCTTCCCTGGTAGTGCAGTGGTTAAGAATCCCCCTGCCAATGCAGGGGACATGAGTTCGAGCCCTGGTCCGGGAAGATCCCACATGCCGCGGAGCAACTAAGCCTGTGCTCTAGAGCCTGCGAGTCACAACTACTGAGTCCGTGTGCCACAACTACTGAAGCCTGCACGCCTAGAGCCCGTGCTCCATAACAGGAGAAGCCACCGCAATGAGAAGCCCGTGCACCGCAACGAAGAGTAGCCCCTACTCACTGCAACTAGAGAAAGCCTGTGTGCAACAACAACAACCCAACGCAGCCAAAAATAAAATAATTTTTTAAAATAATAATAAGATGGGGGAGTTTCCTTAAAAATGCTTGATTCTTTAAGGAAAAAAAGGACAACCTATGAATTACAATTATTTAGATTTTATTAAATTATCTGTTGGTGAATAAAGCATGAGGTATGCTTAAAAGAGTATAGAGGAGATTCATATTTCTATTTTATATGAATTTTCTAAGTAAGAACACATCCCTCCCATCCACGTTCACTGTATTCACAGGGTTTCTGAAGTATGAATTCTCTCATGCTTGGTAATGGCAACAGTGCAGCCACATCTAAAGGATTTCCCAGATTTAATACATTTGTAGGATTCTCTCCTGCAAGAATTCTCATATCTCAGCAACACAGAGGTCGTATCTGTAGGCCTTCCGTCATTCATGTCATTTACAGAGTTTCACTTCAGTATGAATGCTACAATGTTGAGTAAGATATGGGGATTGGCTAATTCAACACATTTGCAGGATTTCTCTCTGATATGAATTCTCTAATGTTGAGTAAGAAGTGAGTATTGGCTAAGGTCTTTCCATGTTCCTTACTTTAATAAGTTTTCTATTCAGTAGAAAGTTTATAATGCTGAATAAGTTGTGATCCAGAACTAAATGCATTTGCAAATTGCTTTGAATCGCACGTTTTCTCTACACCATGTTTTCTCTGATGTTTACGCTGAGCATTAACTAAAAGTCTTTGCCATTTCTCAAGCTTATAGGATTTTACTCAAAATAAATCTCTGTCCTTGAGCACAAGAGTAGAATTCTCTCTTTTTTTAAAACATGCTGGGTTCTTTTTTAAAATTATTCATTTATTTATTTTTGGCCACACCACGCGGGCATGTGAGATCTTAGTTCCCTGACTGGAGATGGAAGCCAGGCCCATGGCTGTGGAAGTGCAGAGCCCTAACCATTGGACCGCCAGGGAATTCCCAAGAGTAGAATTCTCTTCACGCTCATTATATTTCAAGGGTTTTTCTTTAGCATAAGCAACTTTGTTTTATTGGGAGTAAATTTATTTGGGTATAAATTAATACAGTATTAATATATAATACTGATATATATAATATATATCACATATATAATATTGTTTAATTGGGAGTAAATTTATATGGGAATTTTTTATCATATATATAATACTGAGTTTCTCTAATTCCTTTTGTGAAAATGCTCTTGAACCACTGGCTTCAAATGGAAACCTTTACCAGGTTTGTTACATTTGCCTCTTTTTTCCCCAGTTTTTTCTTTAGCATAGATAACTTTTACCTGAAATGCCTCCCATTTCCCCTCTGCATCTCAAATTAACCTTTGCATTGTCACTTTTTTCTGAAATTAAAATTGTATCATTGTTAATATGCACAGATATCCTAGCTAGATGCCAACTAGGGACTCTGTAGAATCAAGATTAGCCATCATGTACATGTCAATGATAACTAGTAAAATATATATACTAGGAAGAATAATGCACATCAAAAAGCAAGAATTCAACTATAAATAAACCTAAGAAGATTGTATGTCATCTATATAAAAGAGAATAAACTATATTCATGAATGAAGACTCAATACTGTAAAACCCCAGTTGTCCATAAACCTAATCCATGAATTTCAGGCAATTTGAATCAATATTCTAAATAGGATCAGGGGCCTTTGGTACAATTCTTCATTTTAATTGGCAGGAAAAAATATATATGAAAACAGCCAAGGGTATTTGGAGGATAGTTATAATAAGGGAAGACATATAAGATATTATACTCCATTATAAACTACAGTAAATAAAACATGTGGCATAGAGCAGAATTAAAGAAATCACTGAAACAATAAAAAATCCAGAATCAGTGTCAAGTATATGAAATACTAGATGAAGTTTAGCTAACAATAGTGTGAAAAAACTAAGAAATTGAGAGGGGAATTTGCCTTACTGTATATAAAGTTATAAATCTACTTAAACTAGGTTATGATGGTTGATGAAAAAGTCAGTGGAAGGCAGAGGTCCAATGCATAGCCATGCATATATGGAAAATAACATGACAAATGTGTTGTTCCAAGTTTGTGGAAACTGATAGTGCTGATATGATGTAAATCTTTTTGTAAGGGAAAAAAATTCTGGACCCCTAAATCATATCGTATACAATGATAAACTCCAGATGGATTAAAATTAAATATGACAAAATAATAAAATGTCATAATGAAATATAGGAAAATATCATATAACATTGTGATGGAGGATAAATAAGAACAACTCAGAAGCCATGAAGTAAATCCTAGACCTCATTAAAACATCTTTAAAATAAAAACAAAATCAAAAGGTAAGATGTACATTGGGGGGACTTCCCTCATGGCGCAGTGGTTAAGAATCTGCCTACCAATGCAGGGGACACGGCCCTGGCCTGGGAAGATCCTACATGCCGCAGAGCAACTAAGCCCGTGTGGCGCAACTACTGAGCCTGCGCTCTAAAGCCAGTGAGCCACAACTACTGAAGCCCACATGCCTAAAGCCTGTGCTCTGCAACAAGAGAAGCCACCACAATGAAAAGCCCCCGCTTGCCACAACTAGAGAAACCCCAGGTGCAGCAACGAACACCCAATGCACCCAAAAATAATAAATAAATAAATAAATAATAAATTTTAAAAAAAGATGTACATTGGGGAAAATATTTGCAACCCTTACAACAGAGCTACTATTCCTAATAAAAATGTCCCCACAAACTGTTGTAAGAGAGAATAGAAAAATGGACAAAGAATATGAAGAAGCTAGTCACAGAATAAGAAAAAAGTTGTAACTATTTTGAACTGGTTTTTCTTTTGGATGGTATACCATGTGGATATAGTCTTCAAAGGAATAAAGGAAGTTCATATTTATGAGGGGGAGGTGTGCTCAATCTCATATTTGCATCTCTGACTCTGAATTTTTTCTAAACTATAATCTTACATTTCCATACACTACCAAACGTAAAATAGATAGCTAGTGGGAAGCAGCCGCATAGCACAGGGAGATCAGCTCGGTGCTTTGTGACCACCTAGAGGGGTGGGATAGGGAGGGTGGGAGGGAGGGAGACACAAGAGGGAAGAGATGTGGGAACATATGTATATGTATAACTGATTCACTTTGTTATAAAGCAGAAACTAACACACCATTGTAAAGCAATTATACTCCAATAAAGATGTAAAAAAAAAATCTTACATTTCCTACTGCACATAATGCTTGGGAATCTAATTCACACCTCAAACCTATTAAAAGCCAAACAAACTCATCATATTTTTAAACAGAGTAACATGCAATCATTGTATTAAAATTAATGAGAAGAAACTGGAACTCTCCTACTTTTCTGGTGGGAATGTATTGAATAAAAAGATACAGCCACTTGGGAAGACAGTTTGGCAGTCCCTCAAAAGATTAAACAGTTACCATATGGCCCAGCAATTTCACTCCTAGGTGTATACCCAAGGAAATTGAAAAACATGTTCACCAAAAAAACTTGTTGTACATAAATGTTCAGAGCAACATCATTCCTAATAACTAAAAAGTGGAAACAAACCAAATGTCAATCAACTGATAAATGGATTAAAAAATGTGTATCTATACAATGAAATATTACTTAACCATAAAAAGGAATGAAGTACTGATACAATGTGCAATGTGTATGAACCATTATAAGTTAAAGAAGTCAAATACTACTCAACCATGAAAAAGAATGAAATTTTGCCATTTGCAACAACATGGATGGACTTGGAGGGTATTATGCTAAGTGCAATAAATCAGAGAAAGATAAATACTATGTGAAATCACTTATATGTGGATTCTAAAAAATTAATGAATATAACAAAACAGAAACAGATATAGACAACAAAATACCAGTGGGGAAAGGGAATGGGGTAGGGGCAAGATAAGGGTAGAGGATTAAGAGGTACAAGCTACTATGTATAAAATCAATAAGCTACAAGGATGTATGGTACATCACAGGGAACATAGCCAACATTTTATAATAACTATACATGAAATATAACCTTTAAAAATCGAATCACTATGTTGTACACCTGAAACATATACTATTGTACATCAACTATACCTCAGTTAAAAAAAGAAAGAAGCCAGACACAAAAAGCCACCTATTCTATGATTCCATTGATATGAAATATCCAGAATAGACAAATACCTAGAAACAAAAGTAGATTAGTTTCCAGTGGCTGAGGGGAGGGGGAAGTGGAGAGTGGCTATTAATGGATTATTAATTTACTAGGGCTGCCATAACAAAGTACCACAACTGGGTGGCTTAAACAACAGAAATTCATTGTCTCATAATTCTGGAAACTAGAGGTCTGAGATCAAGGTGTTAGCAGTGCCCATGTTCCCCCTGGAGGCATTAGAGAAGTGTCTGCCCCAGGCCTTTCTCCCAGCTTCTGGTAGTTCCTTGGCTTGTGGCAGCATAATACTAATCTTCACGTGGTGTTCTCCCTGTGTGTGTCTGTTTTTGTGTCCAAATTTCCCCTTTTTATAAGGACATCAGTCACATTGGATTAGGGACCCACCCTACTCCAGTATGATTTCATATTAACTAATTCCATCTGCAATTACCCTATTTCCAAATAAGGACACTTTCTGAAGTAGGGCTTCAACATGAAATTTGGGGAACAAACACAATTCAACCTGTAACAAATGGGTATGGAGTTTCTTTTGGGGGTGATGGAACTGTTCTGGGAATTAGTGAGTGGTGGTGGGTGCACAGCATTGTGAATATACTATAAACCACTGAATTGAACATTGTAATGGTGAATTTTGTGTTATGTGAATTAAATTTCAATTAAAAATTACCCCCCCAAAAAACCTTAACCCTCTGGCAAGGTTGTCTCTTTCAAGCCTGGGTGCAATGTTATTCCTCACAATTTACGTAGAATATAAGCTCCCATGAGGACAAGGATTTTTGTGTAATCTGTATCTTAGTGCCTAGTATACTGCTGGAAACATCATAGATGATGAATAAATATTTGTTGAATTAATAGATAAATAAATGAGAGTTTTATACCATGGCTTAAAATTGTGCATCCGAGAGGTAAAATATCTTAAATATGTAACCTTTAAAATTAATCTGGTTTTAAATACTACAGTCAAACAGTGCCTTAATAGTCTTCTCATTGCAGAAATCTTGTTGCAGCCTTAGTAGAGAGGGGTGGCAAAGTCTAATTCAGGGTCATCACTGCTCAAAGAGCTCTTTAGCTGAAAATAGAGAAAAGTAGCAAAACTCATCATCTCTAAAAAATTTCTCTCAAATGGATCATCTCCCATGTTCCTACTCTGTTAATACTTGCTTTGTGGGACTTCCCTGGTGGTGCAGTGGATAAGACTCCACGCTCCCAGTGCAGAGGGCTCAAGTTCAATCCCTGGTCAGGGAACTAGGCCCCACATGCATGCTGCAACTAAGAGTTCACATGCCACTACTAAGGAGCCCACATACTGCAACTAAGGAGCCCACAAGCCACAACTAAGGAGCCCGCCTGCCGCAACTAAGACCCTAGATAAAATATGTTTTAAAAAGACTTGCTTTGTGATTCCCATTTTCTCAGCTAGAAGCCAGAAGGCTAGGGAGCCTGGTGGATGCAGAGGAGAGGCTCCTAAGACACACAAAGCAGGGTAGAGAAGGTCGGTGAGTGAAACTGTAGAAGAAAAGGGGATTATTCAGCACAGACATGATTTGGTAGAGTTGTTAACATTTGGAACCCTATGTTGATTGGTGAATTGTAATAAGTCTTCATGGAGTTGGAAAGGCCCTTCAGTGTTATCCCTAATTGAAGCAAAGGTGCCAGGCATTGAAACAGTTGTTGGATGTGGAGATGGGGCATGACTTTCCATTAGATGACTTTCTTGAGCCAAGGGCAAGTCCTGAGAGAGACTCAGCTGAGAGTTATTGGCTGCCGAATCTCTAAGCAGCTGAGAGAATGAGTAACTTAGTCCTAAAGGGGGAGACATCTGAGAGGCACACTACTGCATACACTACAGTTTATTACATTTCCTATCAAGGCCATGTGATTCTTCTGAGATGGAGGGAGTAAATGATGGTTGGAAGTAATGAAACTGGAGCCCGAATGAGAGCCAAGGAATGATAGAAACGGAAGGCAAGGAGAATTAAAGACTGAAGAACAAGTGATTGGTTCTTTAGATTTTCAGTGATTGATGAGATCTTTCCCTTACAGTGGCCTCCTATGAGTGAAAATGGGTGACTTCGTATCCTCCATCGGAGTTCTGCTGTGAGCCCAGATAGGCAGACAAGAAGAAAAGCCTGTCAAAAGAATCTGGAGGAGGAAAATTTTCCTAAGGCAGATTTTGTTTGGTTTGGTTTTGTTCTCATCAGTCCCTATTATGCCATTGTCAAATGCCTACTTCGTCTAACACAAGTCAAACCCTGGTCAAAAGGATGAATTCCTAGTTTGCTAAGGATTTTTATTGTGAATGGGTGTCAAATATTTTTCAAATTGTTTTTCATCAATTGATCTTATCAGGTCATCTTTTTCTTTAAATTGTTAATATGACACATTACATTGATTTTCAAATGTCAAACCTTCCTTGCATACCTGGAATAAACCCATATAGTCATGGTAATTATTATTTTTTTATATATTGCTGGATTCAATTTGTTAGTATTATGTTGGGGATTTTTGCATCCCTTGCTCATGAGAGGTATTGGTATATACTTTATTTATAATTGATTCAGTTGCCTGGGTTAGAGCACCTCAAGTCCTACATTTCCTTTCCAGGAGCTTCCAACATCCTTGCGGTCTAACCTTAAAGTGACTGCGTATCTCTTGCCCTATTCCAAAGCTCTTACATCAACACACTGTACCTATCACTAGATTTACATAGCAGCTAGACTCTTGAAAAGGGAATACTAATCAAATGCTTTACTCAAAATGAATTTTTTTCAAAACCAATACATAAGAAGTAATAAACACTTTCGACTGTATAAAAAAGAGCTAAGTGACCTACACCCTGTTTTCTCCCCATCACATTTATATAATCAGTAAATAAAGCATTTATAAGGAAATGTGAACATATTAACAATGCTTAGTCATGACACTGACAATGCCTAGTCCAACTATCAGCCTCACAGGCATATAGCCTATGGTTGTATTCATCTTCTTCTCCTTGGCATCACAATCTCTGTATTTCTCAGACCCGGGGTCATTCTTCCATCTTGGTGACCTGGTCCTGTCTTGGTCAGACTGCAGTGAGTCCCTTGTCTTCCCAAGAGTCACCATGGAACAGTGATTGAAAGCATGTTCTGTGGAGCCAAACTGCCTGAGTTTGAAGCCTGGCTCGGCCACTTACTAGCAGCATGGTCTTAGGCAAGTTACTTAAACTCTCTGTGCCTCAGTTTTCTCATCTATATTATTATGACAATAATAAGTGTACCTACTTCTTAGGGCTATTGTGGAAACTAAATGGAGTTAATATCCATAAAGTATTTAGAACAGTGTCTGATATACAGTAAACACCGTTATAAGTGTTAGCTATTAATGTCATTATTTCAGTGTATCTGAGATCCTCTTGAATTCAGTGTTGATGGCCCTTGCCAGCCTCTTCACATGCCTGTGATGTTTGCTGACATTTTCTAGTCCTGGTTTCTCTTCATAGTAAACCTTTCTTCTGCCTTCCCAGGCCCTATCAAAAACAAAAGTTTGGGGGACAGGCAATATTATCAGGCAGTCTTTTGACCCCCATTTGGCCATATAAGAATGGGCCTTGGGCTTGGAACACTTCCTGACCAAGAGATAAAGAGCCCACACAACCTCTGCTTGAGTGAATATCTTTCCCTGTTGCCAGCTCAATGTATGCTCCTTTGTACCACTTAAGCATGTGTGTCATATGGCACCTGGCCAACCCCACTGCTGTATCTGTCCAATGAGGGGAGGGGACAGGGCCTTTTACTAAGGTACAGGAGAGGTGTGCAAAGGCAAACTGCCCTGAGTCAGCTGTGGAGAGAGACCCAGTGGCCACGGGGGACCAACACACACTACTGAAGCTGATCTTGCTGTCTCTTCTCTATGTAAGTAAAGTACTGTTGCATTCAGTACTTGACTGCATTGTATTTTCCTTGGTGACTCCAATATCAAGATGCAGTGGGCAGAAGTGTTTGGAATCCTCACCTGGGACTGGCAACCAGTACACAGTGTTCTGCTCGACAAAAACAAAACAAAACAAAAAATTCTACTCAGGGGAATTCCCTGGTGATCCAATGGTTAGGTCTCTGCGCTTTCACTGCCGAGGGTGCGGGTTCAATCCCTGGTCAGGGAACTAAGATCCCACAAGCCAGGGCGGCCAAAAAAAAATTTCCACTCAGGAAGTCCATTTGCAAGAATGACAGGTAAGCCTGGGAGGCTCTAGTGTCATGAACTCCTGGCTTCAGTTCTAGCTCAAGCCAGTAAGAACTAAGTCACCCTGACTCGGCCACTGACTCCTCACAAGGTGTCTCCCCAGCATGAGAAAACGAAATGAGCAAGGGTATGAATGCATGTCTCAAGGCCTGAACAAATGTTAACTCAAAAAACAAGCAAAGAGCCTCACACCCATGTCCTTTCTGAGAATGTTCCTTTGGTAATGAGGCTTTTCTGCAGAGTTGTTGAGAGTCCCCTGTCTGGTATCTTGAATCCAGCCAGAGTCCTAGTAGGATTGACACTCACAAGTGCAGTAGGAAGAGTGGAATTTTGCTGTATTTTTTTGGTGGGTAGTTCAGGGTAATGAATTAATATTTGTTGAGTGAGCATCCACCTCTACTACACTACTGTGTGAGGTCCTATAACAGGTATAAAACAGACAATGAGTTGTTAAACATAAGATAATTGAGCATAAGACAAAGCTCTTGGCATGGAGAGTCTTCCAGTAGGGCTGAAACCTGTCTAACAATGCTACATCTATAGGAGAATAAAAAATGCATTAAGGGGGACTTCGGAAGAACAAAAGAGCTTCAACAGAAAATTGGGGAAGCCTCCATAGAAGAAGTGACATTTGAGCAGGGCCTTGAAGAATGGCCAGGGTTTAGCATGCAGAGATGTGAATGGGAGTGAGAGGAAAGAAGGGTATTGCAGGCAAAGGAAAGATTGGGTTGGCCAAGAAGTTCATTCAGGTTTTTCCATACCATGTTATGGAAAAACAAGAACTTGTTGGCCAACCCAATAGCTTGAATAAACTACAGAGGTGAAAATGAGTAAAGGGCATTTGTGTAGGAAACCCAGATTTGGTATGAAAGGAATGGGGAGAGTTAGGCTGAAAAGATGGCTTTGACCAGACTTGATAGTACTTAAATGCTGGACTAAGTTAGATTTGGGGTTTTAGACATTGGATACAACTGAAGGATTAAGAGAGATGGCAGGCCTGGATGAGAGTTACACTTTAAAAAGTTAACCTGCTGAGGGGGACCTTCAAGATGGCAGAGGAGTAAGACATGGAGACAACCTTCCTCCCCACAAATACATCAAAAATACATCTACATGTGGAACAACTTCTACAGAACACCTACTGAATGCTAGCAAAAGACCTCAGACTTCCCCAAAGACAAGAAAATCACGACGCCCCGGGTAGAGCAAAAGAAAAAAGAAAAAACAAAGACAAAAGAATAGGGATGGGACCTGCACCTTTGGGAGGGAGCTGTGAAGGAGGAAAAGTTTCCACACGCTAGGAAGACTCTTCACTGGTGGAGATGGGGGGTGGGTAGGGGGGAAACTTCAGAGCCACAGAGGAGAGCACAGCAATAGGGGTGCAGAGGGCAAAGCGGAGAGATTCCCACAGAGAGGATCAGTGCCAACCAGCACTCACCAGCTTCGGAGGTCAGATCCCAGGGAGAGGACTGGGGTTGGCTGCGTGAACACAGCCTGAAGGGGGCTAGTGTACCACAGCTAGCTGGGAGGGAGTCCAGGAAAAAGTCTGGAACTGCCTAAGAGGCAAGAGACCATTGTTTCGGGGTGCATGAGGAGAGGGGATTCCTTCCCTGTGTGCCCACAGAAGGCAGAGCACCACTTAAGCAAGCTCCAGAGATGGTGGTGAGCCACGGCTATCACCTCAGACCCCAGAGACAGGCACGAAATGCTATGGCTGCTTCTGCAGCCACCAAGAAGGCTGTGCACAAGCACAGGTCACTATCCACACCAACCCCCTAGAAGCCTGCTCAGCCCGCCACTGCCAGGGTCCCGAGGTCCAGGGACAACTGCCCCAGGAGAACCCATGGCACGCCTCGGGCTGTTGCAATGTCATGCTGGCCTCTGCTGCTGCACGCTTGCCCTGCATTCAAATTATGACTACCATACCCCTTCCTCTCCCTGGCCTGAGAGAGCAACAGAGCCCTAATCAGCCACTGCTTTAACCCCGTCCTGTCTGGGCAGGGAACAGACACCTGAGGGCACCTACACAGAGAGGCAGGGCCAAAACCAAAGCTGAACCCCAGGAGGCGTGCAAACAAAAAAGAGAAAGGGCAAGTGCTCCATGAAGCCTCAGGAGCAGTGGATGTAATCCCCAAAATCAAGTTGATGAACCCGGCATCTGTGGAATACCTGATTAGACAACAAATGTTCCCAAAACTGAGGCAGTGGAGTTTGGGAGCAACTGTAGATTTGGGGTTTGTTATCTGTGACTGATTTGTTTCTGATTTTTATGTTTCTCTTAGTTTAGTTTTTAGTGCTTGTTATCAATGATGGATTTGTTTATTGGTTTGGTTGCTCTCTTCCTTTCTTATTTTATTTCTTTATTTTTATTTTATTAATTAAACATTTTTAAATTTAATTTTAGTTTTTTTTCTTTTGAGCTGTGTGGCTAATGGGGTCTTGGTGCTCCAGCCAGGTGTCAGGCCTGAGCATCCAAGGTGGGAGAGCCAAGTCCAGGACATGTGACAAACAGAGACCTCCCGGCTCCATGTAATATCAATCAGCAAGAGCTCTCCCAGAGATCTCCGTCTCAACACTAAGACCCAGGTCCACCCAATGGCCAGCAAGTTCCAGTGCTGGACGCCCCATGCCAAACAACTAGCAACACAGGAGCATGACACCACCATTAGCAGAGAGGCTGCCTAAAATCATAATAAGGTCACAGACACCCCAAAACACACCACCAGAGAAGGTCCTGCTCACCAGAAAGACAAGATCCGGTCCCAATCACCAGAACACCAGCACCTGTCCCCTCCATCAGGAAGCTTACACAAGCCACTAAACCAACCTCACCCACTGGGGGCAGACACAAAACAACGGGAACTACGAACCTGCAGCCTGTGAAAAGGAGACCCCAAACACAGTAAGATAAGCAAAATGAGAAGACAGAAAAACACAGCAGATGAAGGAGCAAGATAAAAACCCACCAGACCTAACAAATGAAGAGGAAATAGGCAGTCTACCTGAAAAAGAATTCAAAATAATGATAGTAAAGATGATCCAAAATCTTGGAAATAGAATAGACAAAATGCAAGAAACATTTAACAAGGACCTAGAAGAACTAAAGATGAAACAAGCAACGATGAACAACACAATAAATGAAATTAAAAATTCTCTAGAAGGAATCAATAGGGGAATAACTGAGGCAGAGAAATCGATAAGTGACCTGGAAGATAAAAGAGTGGAAATAACTACTGCAGAAAAGAATAAAGAAAAAACAATAAAAAGACTTGAGGACAGTCTCAGAGACCTCTGGGACAACATTAAACACACCAACATTCGAATTATAGGGGTCCCAGAAGAAGGAGAGAAAAAGAAAGGCACTGAAAAAATATTTGAAGAGATTATAGTTGAAAACTTCCCTAATATGGGAAAGGAAATAGTCACTCAAGTCCAGGAAGCGCAGAGAGTCCCATACAGGATAAATCCAAGGAGAAACACGCCAAGACACATATTAATCAAGCTATCAAAAATTAAATACAAAGAAAAAACATTAAAAGCAGCAAGAGAAAAGCAACAAATAACATACAAGGGAATCCCCATAATGTTAACAGCTGATCTTTCAGCAGAAACTCTGCAAGCCAGAAGGGAGTGACAGGACATATTTAAAATGATGAAAGGGAAAAACCTACAACCAAGATTACTCTACCCAGCAAGGATCTCATTCAGATTCGATGGAGAAATTAAAACCTTTACAGACAACCAAAGCTAAGAGAATTCAGCACCACCAAACCAGCTTTACAACAAATGCTAAAGGAACTTCTCTAGGCAGGAAACACAAGAGAAGGAAAACACCTACAATAACAAACCCACAACAATTAAGAAAATGGTAATAGGAACATACATATCGATTTACCTTAAATGTAAATGGATTAAATATTCCAACCAAAGGAAACAGACTGGCTGAATGGATACAAAAACAAGACCCGTATATATGCTGTCTACAAGAGACCGACCTCAGACCTAGGGACACATACAGACTGAAAGTGAGGGGATGGAAAAAGATATTTCATGCAAATGGAAATCAAAAGAAAGCTGGAGTAGCAATTCTCATATCAGACAAAATAGAGTTTAAAATAAAGACTAGTACAAGAGACAAAGAAGGACACTACATAATGATCAAGGGATCAATCCAAGAAGGTATAACAGTTGTAAATATTTATGCACCCGATATACAAGCACCTTGATACATAAAGCAATTGCTAACGGCCATAAAAAGGGAAATCAACAGTAACACAATCATAGTAGAGGACTTTAACACCCCATTTTCAGCAATGGACAGATCATCCAAGATGAAAATAAATATGGCAACAGAAGTTTTAAATGATACATTAAACAAGATGGACTTAATTGATATTTATAGGACATTCCATCCAAAAACAACAGAATACACTTTCATGTCAAGTGCTCATGGAACATTCTCCAGGATAGATCATATCTTGGGTCACAAACCAAGCCTTGGTAAATTTAAGAAAATTGAAATCATGTCAAGTACCTTCTCCAACCACGACGCTATGAGATTAGATATCAATTACAGGAAAAATTCTGTAAAAAATACAAAAACATGGAAGCTAAACAATACACTACTCAATAACCAAGTGATCACTGAAGAAATCAAAGCGGACATCACAAAATATCTAGAAACAAATGACAATGAAAACATGATGACCCAAAACCTATGGGATGCAGCAAAAGCAGTTCTAACAGGGAAGTTTATAGCAATACAATCCTACCTCAAGAAACAAGAAATATCTCAAATAAACAACCTAACCTTACACCTAAAACAACTAGAGAAATAAGAACAAAAAAAAAACCCCTAGGTTAGCAGAAGGAAAGAAATCATAAAGATCAGATCAGAAATAAATGAAAAAGAAATGAAGCAAACAATAGCAAAGATCAATAAAACTAAAAGCTGGTTCTTTGAGAAGATAAACAAAATTGAGAAAACATTAGCCAGACTCATCAAGAAAAAAAGGGAGAAGACTCAAATCAATAAAATTAGAAATGAAAAAGGAGAAGTAACAACTGACACTGCAGAAATACAAAGGATCATAAGAGATTACTACAAGCAACTATATGCCAATAAAATGGAAACCTGGAAGAAATGGAAAAATTCTTTAAAAGCACAACATTCCAAGACTGAACCAGGAAGAAATAGAAAATATAAACAGACCAAACACAAGCACTGAAATTGAGACTGTGATTAAAATCTTCCAACCAACAAAAGCCCAGGACCAGATGGCTTCACAGGCAAATTCTATCAAACATTTAGAGAAGAGCTAACACCTTTCCTTCTCAAACTCTTCCAAAATATAGCATAGGGAGGAACACTCCCAAACTCATTCTACAAGGTTACCATCACCCTGACACCAAAACCAAAGAAAAATGTCATAAAGAAAGATAACTACAGGCAAATATTACTGATGAACATAGATGCAAAAATCCTCAACAAAATACTAGCAAACAGAATCCAACAGCACATTAAAAGGATCATACACCATGATCAAGTGGGGTTTATCCCTGGAATGAAAGGATTCTTCAAAAGACACAAAGCAAGCAATGTGATACACCATATTAACAAAACGAAGGAGAAAAACCATATGATCACGTCAATAGATGCAGAAAAAGCTTTTGACAAAATTCAACACCCATCTATGATAAAAACCCTCCAGAAAGTAGGCATAGAGGGAACTTACCTCAACATAATAAAGGCCATACATGACAAACCCACAGCCAACATTATTCTCAACGGTGAAAAACTGAAACCATTTCCTCTAAGATCAGGAACAAGAGAAGGTTGTCCACTCTCACCACTATTATTCAAAATTGTTTTGGAAGTTTTAGCCACAGCAATCAGAGAAGAAAAAGAAATAAAAGGAATCCAAATCGGAAAAGAAGAAGTAAAGCTGTCACTCTTTGCAGATGACATGATACTATACGTACAGAATCCTAAAGATGCTACCAGAAAACCACTAGAGCTAATCAATGAATTTGGTAAAGTAGCAGGATACAAAATTAATGCACAGAAATCTTTTGCATCCCTATACACTGATGAAAAATCTGAAAGAGAAAGTAAGGAAACACTTCCCTTTACCATTGCAACAAAAAGAATAAAATACCTAGGAACAAACCTACCTAAGGAGACAAAAGACCTGTATGCAGAAAACTAAGACACTGATGAAAGAAATTAAAGACCATACAAACAGATGGAGAGATATACCATGTTCTTGGATTAGAAGAATCAGCACTGTGAAAATGACTACACTACACAAAGCAAACTACAGATTCATTGCAGTCCCTATCAAACTACCACTGACATTTTTCACAGAACTAGAACAAAGAATTTCACAGTTTGTATGGAAACACAAAAGACCCTGAATAGCCAAAGCAACCTTGAGAAAGAAAAACGGAGCTGGGGAAATCAGGCTCCCTGACTTCAGACTATAATACAAAGCTACAGTAATCAAGGCAATAATGTACTGACACAAAAACAGAAATATAGATCATGGGAACAGGATAGAAAGCCCAGAGATAAGCCCAAGCACATATGGTCTCCTTATCTTTGATAAAGGAGGCAAGAATATACAATGGAGAAAAGACAGCCTCTTTAATAAGTGGTGCTGGAAAAACTGGACAGCTACATGTAAAAGAATGAAATTAGAACACTTCCAAATACCACACACAAAAATAAACTCAAAATGGCTTAAATCCCTAAATGTAAGGCCAGACACTATAAAACTCTTGGAGGAAAATATAGGCAGAACACTCTATGACATACATCACAGCAAGATCCTTTTTGACCCAATTCCTAGAGAAATGGAAATAAAAATAAACAAATGGGATGTAATGAAACTTAACAGCTTTTGCACAGCAAAGGAAACCATAAACAAGATGAAAAGATAACCCTCAGAATGGGAGAAAATATTTGCAAATGAAGCCACTGACAAAGGATTAATCTCCAAATTATACAAGCAGCTCATGCAGCTCAATATCAAAAAAACAAAAAACCCAGTCCAAAACTGGGCAGAAGACCTAAACAAACATTTCTCCAAAGAAGATATACAGATCTGCCCCTTTCTTTCTTCTCCTTCTGGCCAACTTCCAGAGTCCTGAAGAAATTGGTGGGTTTTATCGTTTGTTTGTTTTTGTTTTTCTGCAGTTTTGTCAGTTTTATCATCTCTTTTTGAGGAATGGATTTGTTGAGCTTCTCACTAACCTATTTTGGAAGTCCCACCTCTACAGTAGCTTATTTTAATACCTAATACTTCCATGTCAAGTGGAAGTCAAACAGCTGAAAACAGAAGGCAAGTGGTCCTGAGAAATAGCTGCTTGTTAAAACATTTTAAAGGATACTTGAATTGAATTGCCCATTGAAGAAAACCTATCTTCAAACAAACCAGAGTGGTGAGTAATATTTATTAATACTTGTGTGATTTGGTAATTATTCACCAGCTGAACTAGTGTAATCATCTTACTAAAAGTTCTATAGTTCAAAGTAATCATGTTGACTAGAAATAACACTTCACACAACAAAGTTGAATTGACATATTTTCTTCCTCCAGCAGATGGTGACATTTTATAGATTATGGATAAATTGTCCAGAAGGACCAGCAAGCTAAGTGACTAAAATAGACTTGTATCTGTTTCATTTCTTCTTTATCTACATCCTGAATTCATTTACAAAAAAGCATTCATCAAGAAGCTACATCTATCAAAGTAGTCTAAGAACAATAAAAAATCATGACTAATATATACAGTAAAAATTTCAACTTCTTCAGTGCTGAGTTACATTGTGTTTTTAATCAGCTATTTTCTCCTTTGGCATCAGGGCACATCAGCCTGCCCATATACAAAAATAGAACAGCAAGGACAAGTGGGTAAATTTGTCTTTAAATAATGTCCACCTCTGATTTAGCTTTGTTTCTTTCTTCCATGGAGGTCCCTCATTCCTCTCAGTCTCCCAAATTAGTTCTTTAGAATCAATTCTCCCTTCCTTTAAACTCAACACATTAATGTTTACTTCCCTAGTTTCTAACCTACAGTATAGAATCTAATTAAAATTCATTCTTAGGTGTATGTAATTAGTTGTCACAGCTTAATGTGCTAACTATACCGAGGATATTAAATACACTAGTTCAAACCAAACATCAATTGAACATATATTTCAAGGTTTCTTGTGGAGTTCAGAGTCCATCTAGTAAGGGAAACAAACTCAAACAGTAGGTAAGAGGTATTTTAATGCACATGTGCACAAGATTCCATGGGAAACCAGAATGTGAATCGTTAATTCTGTTGAAGGAACTTTATATGTGAGTTTCAAACCTCAGTGCCATATCATAGACTGAGATGGGCAAAGGTCATTTCAGGCAGAGGGAACAACTTGAGCTCAGATTTAGAAGCATCAAACTACTCGGCATTTTTGCTAAACCCAGAACAGTCTTGTTCGAATACACAGCATAAAACACAGTGTGCCAACAGAACTGGAATGGTGGATGGGAGAGGAAGAGGAAGGAAATGGGGGAAAGTGAGACTGTAGAGGTAGGTTGGTGCCAGACTGTGAAACCCTTAGAAGGCATGCTAAAGAGTAACGACAGCTCTATGAAAAACCTTATGAGGTGTACTAAGGAGTGTGGACTTGATCTTGTGAGCCTCAAAGAGCTGTATTTTAAAAGCAGTGAGGGATGGAAGCAGAGAGACCAATTGAAAGGTGACAAATAGCACAAAGCCTGAGAGAAATAACACAGTGTGGATTGATGAGTGGTGACGTCTTGCAGGGAAAAGTGTCAATGATGAAGGCAAGTGTAAGAGACATTAACATGGTAGACTTCTGGGCTGAGGCGAATGGCTGGATGTGGTGCCTGAGAAAAGGGGAGGCACGCCCAAAGATGACTGTGAGGTTTCTAATTCTGCCATCTTGGTGTCTAATGATAGCATTATTCAAAACAGGAAATTCATGAAGAATAGCAGATTCATAGAGGGCTGCAGAGGATTTGGTTGGGGACAAAATGAATTTGAGATGCTTGCAGGCATCCAGGTGGAGGTGCTGAGACAGAAGCAGAAATATGAGTCTCATTGGAGTTCAAGAGAGAAACCTGGAAATGGCATTTGAGTGAACACTGTAAATTTGCTGGGAGAGGTCATGGTAATGGAGTCTCAGGTGGTTGAGTGCAATGAGAAGAGGGGTCCAAGGATGGGATTCCCAGTATTTTAGGTTAGGTGGAGACTATGAAGGAGATTAAGAAGGAGGAGCTTGAGCGGTAGCAAGGAATAGAGTCGTGTTTGAAGAGGAAAGATGGTAACTAACCTTCCTCTCACAGTGTAACCTCCATATTTGTGGGAGATGGAGTGGTATACAATGATATCCTAACAATATTTCTAGAATAATCCCTGCCTCACTTTGGCCAGAGCTTGGAAGACTGTCCATGCCAGAAAGTCAACATCATAAGAATGTGAAGTGAGAGTATTATGAAAGATGCCCTGACCTACACTGTGTACTTAATTAATTTTTCTTTTCTGATGAGAAAAAAATTAACAAACTTAACTAAGTTCCATTAAAATCTGTTTTCATCCTCACAAAATAAATTATACATATTACAACAAGGAAGGAAAATGTGTAAAATTGGAAAAATTCCTGTGAGAAGACACTCTTTGCCCAGAAAATACATTTATTTGCTGATTTAAGTTTCTATCAGAACATACAGAGGGACCTCGGAAATGAGTTGTAATTGGATTTCAACAGGAATCCACCCTTTCTGCCTTTGTCGATGACAGAGCGTGTGGTGGATGCTGTCCAGATTCTCCTTCAGGAATAAAGAAAATGTTCCCCAGCTGCTGGGAGTGGTGCCCATGGAGAGCCCTCAGCTGCCGGCCTCTTCAGAGATTGCCTTGGTTGAAGAGAGCTGCCTCACCCAAAGTCACAGCCTTCTATGGATTGGCCTGAAACTAATAACCGAATGACAGGGGGCCTGTCCCCTCAACTTGGGACAACTCTCAATAGCCATTCCATCTTCAAAGGTCACCACGTGGTACGCCAAAAGAGTCGTTGGGCTCCTATTGTAAGCCAGCTTCTCCCTGTTTCCAATCCTGCACCCTTCCATTCCCTTCAATAGACGTTGATGCCTCTGATAAATCTCCTGCATGCTAATCTCTATCTCAGAGTCTGCTTCAACGGAAGACTCAACCTATACCAGGGGTGAACTCATAGAGCATAGACATGGGTTGCACGCAAACCCTAGGCCCACCTTTTCATCCATTTGAGCTTGGTCATTGGAAGAATGCAGGGCTAGAAATATCTGGATTTCTTAATTTTATTTTTAAATTAACCTACAGTAAAACTCACTCTTTGGGGCATACAGTTTTATGAGTTTTCACAAATGCACCAAGTCATGTAACCACAACCACAGGCAAGATACAGAATAGTTATAATTACCACCACTCCCCGAACTCCCTCATTCTGTCACTTCATAATCAGTTCCTCTACTCTGTCCTTAATCCCTGACAACCACTAATCTCTTCTATCAATATACTTATGCATATTCCAGAATGTAATATAAATGGAATCATACAGAATGTAGACTTTTGAGCCTGGTTTCTTTCACATAGAATAATGCATTTGAGATTCATCCATGTTGCGTATTATCAACAGTGTGTTCTTTTTTATTGTTGAGTAGTATTTCATTGTATAGATAACCAGTTTGTTTCTCCATTCACCAACTGAAGGACATTTACGTTGTTTCCAATTTTTAGCAACTATTTAAAAAACTGCCATATTCACATAGAGGGTTTGGTTTGAACATCAGTTTTCATTTCTTTTGGGTAAATATGTTGCCATGGAATTGATGGGTCATGTAGTAAGTGTATTTTTAACTTTATAAGAAACTGCCAAACTGTTTTTCCAAACTGTTTGAACCACTTTTACACTCCTGCCAGCAATGTGTTAGAGTTCTAATTGTGCTACAACCTTGCCAGCTGCTGTTATTGCCAGGTTTTTTAAAGCCATTATAATAGGCATTCAGTGGTATCTCATTGTGGTTTTAATTTGCATTTTACTATTGATGTTGAGCATCTTTTCTCACAGGAAATGCAGTGGAATATCTTCCTTGGTGCAGTGTCTGTTCAAATCTTTTGTGCATTTTCATATTGGGCTTTCTGTTTCCTTATCGTTGAATTTTGAGAGTTCTTTCTATATTCTAGTTATGTCTTTTGTCAAACATGTTATTTATAAATATTTTCTCCCAATATATAGCTTTTAGTTTTACCCTCTTAACAGCATCTTTTGTTGAGCAAAAATTTTTACTTTTCATGAAGTCCAACTTATCAAATTTTAATTTTATACATGGTGCTTTTTGTGTCATATCAAAGAATTCTTGTGCCCAGGGCACAAAGATTTTTTTCTATGTTTTCTTCTAAAAGTTTTACATCTTACATTTAGGTCTATGATTGATTTTGAGTGAATTTTTGTAAAAAGTGTGAGGTATGTGTTGAGGTTCATTTATTACATACGGATGCCCAATTGTTCCAGTACCATTTTTTAAAAAGTTTTATTGAAGTATAGTTGAGTTACAATGTTTTGTTAATCTCTTCTGTACAGCAAAGTGACTCAGTTATATATATATATATATATATATATATATATATATATTTCTTTTTCATATTTTTTTCATATTCCTTTCCATTATGGTTTGTCAAAGGATATTGAATATAGTTCCCTGTGCTATACAGTAGGACCTTGTTTTTTATTCATCCTATATATAATAGTTTGTCTCTGGTAATCCCAAACTCCCAATCCTTCCCTCCCCTACCGGCCCTCCCCCTTGGCAACCACAAGTCTATTCTCTATATCTGTGAGTCTGTTTTTGTTTTGTAGATATGTTGTTTTGTATCATATTTTAGATTCCACATATAAGTGATATCATATGGTATTTGTCTTTCTCTTTCTGACTTACTTCTCTTAGTATGATAATCTCTAGGTCCATCCATGTTGCTGAAAATGACATTATTTCATTCTTTTTATGCCTGAGTAATATTCCATTGTATATATATACCACATCTTCTTTATCCATTCATCTGTCAATGGACATTTAGGTTGTTTCCATATCTTGGCTATTGTAAAGAGTGCTGCTATGAACATAGGGGTGCACATATCTTTTCGAATTACAGTTTTGTCTAGGTATATGCCCAGGAGTGGGATTGTAGGATCATATGGTAACTCTATTTTTAGTTTTTTGAGGAACCTCCAAACTGTTTTCCATAGTGGATGCACCAATTTACATTCCCACCAACAGTATAGAAGGGTTCCCTTTTCTCCACACCCTCTGCAGCATTTATTATTTGTAGGCTTTTTAATGATGGCCATTCTGACTTGTGTGAGGTGGTACCTCATTATAGTTTTGATTTGCATTTCTCTAATAATTAGTGATGTTCAGCATCTTTTCATGTGCCTATTGGCCATCTGTATGTCTTCTTTCGGAAAATATCTATTTAGGTCTTCTGCCCGTTTTTCAATTGGGTTGTTTGTTTTTTTATTATTGATTTGTATGAGCTGATTGTATATTTTGGAAATTAAGCCCTTGTCAGTTGCATTGTTTGCAAATATTTTCTCCCATTTCATAGGTTGTCTTTTCATTTTGTTTATGGTTTCCTTTACTGTGCAAAAGCTTGTAAGTTTGATTGGGTCCCATTTGTTTATTTTTGTTTTTATTTCTAGTGCCTTGGGAGACTGACCTAAGAAAACATTGGTACGATTTATGTCAGAGAATATTTTACCTATGATCTCTTCTAGGAGTTTTATGGTGTGATAGCTTATGTTTAAGTCTTTAAGCCATTTTGAGTTTATTTTTGTACATGGTGTGAGGGTGTGTTCTAACTTCATTGATTTATATGCAGCTGTCCAACTTTCCCAGCACCACTTGCTGAAGAGACTTTTCCCCATTTTATATTCTTGCCTCTTTTGTCAAAGATTAATTGATTGTATGTGTATGGGTATTTTCCTGGGCTCTTTATTCTGTTCCACTGATCTGTATGTTTTTGTGCCAATACCACACTGTTTTGATTACTGTAGCTTTGTAGTATTGCCTGAAGTCTGGGAGGGTTATGCCTCCTGCTTTGTTCTTTTTCCTCAAGATTGCTCTGGCAATTCTGGGTCTTTTATGTTTTCATGTAAATTTTATGATTCTCTGGCTTTGCTAACCAGAAATTCTACCTGGAAATTTTTAAATGTTCTATTAAATAATTCTTGAGAGGAAGGGAAATTAAAAAATGAAATAATAGAACTAATTTAAAAATAATGCTAATAAAAACACTACATATCAGAAATTATTGGATATAATTTTTTAAATGATTGGATGAAACTCCATACCTTTAAACAATATCAATAAATAACAACAAATGAATAATATCCATACTAATAACATGAAAACATGAAAATATATGAATTAAATTCCCAACTCGGGGACTTACCTGGTGGTCCAGTGGTTAAGACTCCACACTTCCAGTGAAGAGGGCGTGGGTCCGATCCCTGGTCACAGAACTAAGATCCCACATGCTGCGTGGCCAAAAAAAAAAAAAAGAATATATATACATACATATATATATACATATATATATATATATATATACACATACACACACACATATATATAAATTCCCAACTCAAAACACTAGAAAAAGAGCAACAAAGTAAACAAAGTAAAAGCACAGGGAGGAAAGAATAAAGATAAAAGCAGAAATTAATGAGATTAAAAAACAGAAAAACTATATTTTTACATCTAATTAGTAAATCAAAAGCCTTTTTTTCTTGAATAAATTAGTAAAATAGACAAACCACTATTGTACTGATAGTTCCAGTTTAATGTTAAATATTTGTGGAGATAATGGGTATCCTTACCTTGTTCCTGATCTTAGCAGAAATTTCTCTAGTGTTCCAAGGAAAAAAAAAAGAGGTGGCAGACGTATACAAGGTTAGAAATGACATGAGGGAAATAATCATTGAAATAGAAGAAATTTTTTTTAATCATGAGGACTTTCATAGACCTCTATGCAAATAAATTTGAAAACAGATGAAATAGATAAGTTTTTAGGAAAATACAGTTGCTAAAATTGACCCCTTTAGAGAGACAAAGCTTAAACATATCAATTTCTTTAAAGTTATAAAAGAACTCTTCCACAAAAGAGCAGTTGGCCCAGATGGTTTCACAGTAGAATTCTGCCAAACATCCATAGACAAGATTGTTCAAATAGTACATAAATTATTCCATAGCATGGAAAATGAAGGAGAAACTTTACTTTCTTTTTATGAAGCAAGTATAATCTTGATACCTAAACCTTATAAAGACAGCATAAAAAATCACAAATTAAATCACTTTTATGAATATTGGTGCAAAAATACTAAATAAAAAATAAACAAACATGATCCAACATGACATTAGTAAGTAATACTCCATGTCTAACTGGGATTTAATCCTGAAATGAAAGCTTGGTTCAATATTATGAAATTCATTAATATAACATATTAACACATCTGAGAAGAAAAATTATTTGATTATCTCCATTGATGTGAAAAAGCCTTTGACAGAATTTAACTTTATTTCCTAATTTTAAAAACACTCAAGAAAATAGAAATTTATGGATACTTCCTTTACATACTTCCTAGCATCTCAGGAATTTCTGTTAAGATCAGGAACAAGGTAAGGATACCCATTATCTCCATGACTATTTAAGACTAAAGTGAAGGAATTAGCCAATAGAATTAGACAAGAGAAATTAATTAGAGGCATAAGAGTTTGAAAAACAGAAATAATTTTCTATTTGCAGATGACATGATAGTAAACCTGGAGGCCCCTACAGAATCAATAATAAAAACTAACTCAAACAATGAAAGAATTCAGTAAGTTAGCAGGATATAAAATTAACGTAAAGGAATCACCTGCTTCATGTGCACAATAACCTGTTAGTAAATGTAATCTTAGAGAAAAATCCATTTACAATAGCAACAAAGAAGGTAAAATACTTGAGAATAAGTTGAACAAGGAATATGCTAATCTATACAATGAAAACCTTAAAACACTCCTGAATGACACAAAAGTAGTCTTGAGCAAATGGAAAGACATTCCTTTATCTTGGATAGGACAAGTAAATATCATAAAGACAATTCTCCTCCCTAAGTTATTTTAAAAATTTACCACACTCTCAATAAAAATACCAATAAGTTTTATTCTGGACCTAGACAAGTTGACCCTAAAATTTATATGGAAAAACAAATTTGTGAGAATAGCAAAATGGTCTAAGTTTTTTGAACTGGCCAGGTTCTCTTCTGCTACTCCATTGCCACCTCATTTAATTGGGCTCTTCTCCGTCTTCAGATCTCAGCTCGAGTGTCCCTTCTGGGAAGCCTTTACTACACACACACACACACACACACACACACACACACACACACAGTCTAAGGCAGGCATTTTGTTATACACTGTCACAGAACTGTGTTACTCTCCTTCATAGCACCTTGGCTCAATTTGGAGTTATTTACACACTGGGGGATTTATTTGGTTAAAGCTGGTCTCCTCTCCTAGGCTGGAAAGGACAAGAGAGGAGAGACAGGGACTGTTTTCCTCACCATGTATCTCCTCAGCCCAGCACAAACCCAGGTGTAAATGCATGATTGCATTTGGTAAATATTTTTGAATAAATATCAAGACATGAAAAAAATACAAAGGAAAGTTCCAGCCATTTTTGAGGAGGCTTGGTCTCCAGTCTAGGGTTTTTAAAGGATTAAAGATGTGATTTTAGCACCCCTGTTTATAATGTTTGAAACCTCATGAAAAAGAGAAAAGGTAGCAGAATAAATGAATCAAAAGGAATCATTTTTTTTCTTTTTCCCACCTCAACCATTGGCCTCATTTTTCCTCAGCCAGGCCTGCAGATTCTGCTTTCCCAGGCTCTCTCCATCCTTTCCTTTCCTACTGCCATCTACTTCAAATCCTCCTCCCCTTCCCGCCCAGTACGTCTTCTTGCCTCCATCTCAATCCACTGGACTCCAGCAAGACTATTTTTGGAAAGTCATTTCTGCCAATATTACTTACTCCCTCAATAAAAATAGTCAGTGATTTGCTTTCAAAGACCAAATGCAAAAGCGCTTCCTGCAGCAGTCACCTATGTGCTTGACACCATGATAAGCTCTGGCATTCAACACCCCTAACCACACAATTTACAAGCTTTAATGATTTGAGTCTTTATCCAAAGGCCCATTGGAAGCCATGACAGACTCCAAGCCCAGGAGTGACAGGACTGGAATAAATCACTGATTCAAAATCAGAAGGGACTTCCCTGGCGGCCCAGTGGTTAAGACTCTGCGCTTCCACTCAGGGGTCGCGGGTTCCATCCCTGGTTGGGGAACTAAGATCCCGCATGCTGCAAGGCTCGGCCAAACTACGATTAAAAAAAAAAAAAACAGGGCTTCCCTGTTGGCGCAGTGGTTGAGAGTCCGCCTGCCGATGCAGGGGACACGGGTTCGTGCCCCGGTCCGGGAGGATCCCACATGCCGTGGAGCAGCTGGGCCCGTGAGCCATGGCCGCTGAGCCTGCACGTCCGGAGCCTGTGCTCCACAACGGGAGAGGCCACAACAGCGAGAGGCCCGAGTACCGCAAAAAAAAAAAAAAAAAAAAAAAAAAAAGGAGGAGAGCAGAGCGGAGACAGAGACCAGCTAAGCAGTTTTTACAGTGCTCCAAGGGACAGAGGTGCTCACCTGGGCTAGGCTGGTGGTAGTGGCAATGAAGAGAGGTAAACAAATTAAAGGGATATGAGGAGGTAAAACCAACCTGCCTTGGTGATGGATTGGATTGAAGAAGGTGGGGCTGAGAAAGAGGGAGGTGCCAAGACCAACTCCTACATTTCTGACTGCATAATAAAATAGATGGTTTTCCCATTCACATATTAAACTTGAGATGACCAAGAGGGATTGTCAAGTAGGCAACTAGATTTCTAGGTCTGGAGCTCCAAGGAGGAATCTGGGCCAGAAATGTCGATCTGGGGTTATTGAAGAAACCACAGAGAAGAAAAAGGGCCTAGGGCTGAGCCTGAAGGAATTCTAAACATTCTACATTGAATGACCAGGCAGAGGAGGGTGAGCTTCTCACAACAACGACAGTAACATAATCCTTGAATCTCACTCCACGTCATGCTCTGAGGTTCTATTTATATCTAGCTAGCTAGCTATCTGTATTATAAGATTTAATTCTTACAATAACCCTACAGGGTAGATACTATTAGGGTCACTGTTTTACAGAGCCCGGTCTCCCAAGAACTGTGCTGTGAAGGTGCAGCTATGAAACGGGAGGAGAGCTGAGCAAAGGGCATGTTGCCAAAGTTGAAAGAAGAGAGAGTTTGTAGGCGGGAGCTGTCAACAGTGTAAATGCTACTGCAAGGTCAAATAGGCGAGGCATTGAAAATGTCCTCTGGATTCAATAACACAGAAGCTATTAATAAGCTTAGAAAGAGCTGTTTAGGTAGCAATATGGGGTCAGAATCCAGACTGGACTGTGCTGAGAATGAGTAGGAGATGACAGCAGGGAGGGAACAAGTATAGACAACTCCACCGAGAAGCTGGGCTGTAAGGAGCGGGCAGAGAAACTGGTGACAGCAGGTCGAGGGTGTGGCGAGGTGCCAGGCAGGAGGATGCAAGTGCAGGTTGGAATCCAGCCAGGCTCTGCATCCAGCTGTCAACTTGGACCTGGGGCTGTGGCCTGAAGGCAGGGGTGCTTTTCTCACTGTGGTCAGTCCTCCTTTCTGCAATTCCTCTGTCTGGAGGGGGCACCTTCTGATCCCCATAAAGGTGCTGAATGTGTTAGCAGCAGCTGTGCTACATGAAACTGTGAATCAATGGGACTTTAAAAAGAAAAAGAGAGACATTTAACTATGTTGCATTCTCACATTGGTGAGAATAATCTGGTTGAGAGAATGTGGTTGAATTAACAGGAGGGAGAAGTGTTGACTCATGGGGAGAGGGGCCTACTCTATTATACCAGAAAGAACAAAAAAGGGGTGGCAGGTTCACTAACTTAGGTGTGATAGGAGTCACTTTGTAGAAAACAACTTTATGGGTTTGTTAATTGACTGTTGGGGTGACAGACAAGTGACCTTGATGATTCCTAGTGTTTCTCTACTCTTAGGGCTGTACAGTTAATCTGGGGTCTTAGGATCACTGGGTTTTGGTTCACATGATTGCCCCTGAGATGTCACCATCACTCTCTCTGTGACCCTTCTGCTGCCTCCCATCTGTGGCTGTCAAGATGAACCATGCAGCCACTCCTCCTTGAGTACTGCTCTTCCCTGATGCGTGGCCAGGAAGAAGAGCTCAGGTACTCTCTGCTCTGGGGGCGTAGACTTTCCTCTCTCCCTTCCCCCACCCCCAGCCTAGGGGAGGGGCCCATGGAGCGCTGCTCTTTCCTCTGCTTCTCCAAGATATTTTATCTAAGCCCTCACACCTTCTCTGTATCAGCTAGTTTTTGCTGTGTAACAACCCCCTAAAACTTAGTATCTTAAAATCCACAGCTGTTATTTCTCACAACTCTGTGGGTCAGCTTGGTGATTCTCCTGGTTTGGTTCAACTTGAATGGGGCTGGACAGTGTCGCATCTTTTCAAAGCATGCTTCTCAGACCAGCAGTACCCAGGATCTTATTAGAAATGTAGACTCTCTAGCCCCACCCTAGGCCTAATGAATCAGTTTTGGCATTTGGCAAAATCCCCAGGTGGGTTACGTATAAAGTTTGAGAAGCACTGATCTAAGATATCCTCCCTCACTTGTCAGGTGGTTGGCATGTTGGTTTGTCTGGGGGCCTCAGCTCGGATGGCTTACTCTTTGATCCATGCGGCTACCCAGGCTTCTTCACACGGTAATCTCAGGGTTCCCAAGAGCAGCAAGAGGGCAATCCCCAAAGTGGAAGCATTTTTCAAGCCTCTGCTTGTTTCATGTTTGCTACTGTCCTATTGGCCAATGCAAGTCACAAGGCAATCCTAGAGTCAGTGGAGGAAGGCACTACCAAAGGACATGGAGAGAGGAGGGGAAAACTTTGTGGTTATTTTAAAAACCTACCTACCACACTCTCTAGTACTGGAGTTTACGCTTTTGGAAAGAAACACCAGCGACCTTCTGCATTCTGCCCAGCCACATCCCTCCCTACAGGTGAGCACAGAGTCACTTACTTGCTTAAAAAAGGAGAGAAGGGAAAAGTGAAAACATAAGGAAGGAAAAAGTTATAGATTAATATTGGAAAATAATATCCTTGCAAAGGAGAAGATGGGTACAGAAGTAAGTGGATATATGGATCTGATAGTGGACAAGTGAGATTCTCCAACCATTTCATATTCTCTATGAAGTAAGAGGTAAGGTCACCTGTTGAGAATGGGGAGGGGGGGTGGAGGGCCGTAGGCTCGTCCCGCATCCGCACCCCTCCCTCCCCCCGGCCTGAGTGAGCCAGAGCCCCCGAATCAGCTGCTCCTTTAATCCCGACCTGTCTGAGCGAAGAACAGACGCCCTCAGGCGACGTACACGCAGAGGCGGGGCCAATCCAAAGCTGAACCCCAGGAGCTGTGCGAACAAAGAAGACAAAGGGAAATCCCTCCCAGGAGCCTCAGGAGCAGAGGATTAAATCTCCACAATCAATTTGATGTACCCTGCAACTGTGGAATACCTGAATAGACAACGAACCATCCCAAAATTGAGGCAGTAGAGTTTGGGAGCAACTTTTGCTATATGCGACTGACTAGTTTCTGGTTTTATGTTTATCTCAGTTTAGTATTTAGTTTATTATCATTGGTAGATTTGTTTATTGATTTGGTTGATCTCTTCCTTATTTATATATATATATTTTTTCCTTTTTCTCTTTTTGTGAGGGTGTATGTGCATGCTTCTTTGTGTGATTTTGTCTACATAGCTTTGCTTTTACCATTTGTCCTAGGGTTTGTCTGTCCGTTTTTTTTGTTTTTTTTTTAAGTATACTTTTTAGCACTTGTTATCATTGGTGGATTTGTTTTTTGGTTTGGTTGTTCTCTTCTTTCTTTCTTTCTTTTTTCTTAATTACTTTTTAATTTTTTTTATTTTTAATAATTTTTTAAATTTTTTATTTTAATAACTCTTTTTATTTTCTTTCTTTCTTTCTTTCTTTCTTTCTTTCTTTCTTTCTTTCTTTCTTTCTTTCTTTCTTCCTTCCTTTCTTCCTTGCTTTCTTTCTCCCTCCCTTTTCTTCTGAGCTGTGTGGCTGACAGGGTCTTGGTGCTCCATCCAGGTGTCAGACCTGTGCCTCTGAGGTGGGAGAGCAGAATTCAGGACACTGGTCCACCAGAGACCTCCCAGCTCCACATAATATCAAACAGTGAAAGCTTTCGCAGAGATCTCCATCTCAACGCTAAGACCCAGCTCCACTCAACAGCCAGCAAGCTACAATGCTGGACACCCGATGCCAAACAACTAGGAAGACAGGAACACAAGACAGGAACACAATACCACCCATTAGCAGAGAGGCTGCCTAAAATCATAAGGTCACAGACACCCCAAAACACACCACCAGACATGGTCCTGCCCAGAAGAAAGACAAGATCCAGCCTCATCCACCAGAACACAGGCATGAGTCCCTTCCACCAGGAAGCCTACACAACCCACTAAACCAACCTTAGGCACTGGGGGCAGAAACCAAAAACAACAGGAGCTACGAACCTGCAGCCTGCAAAAAGGAGACCCCAAACACAGTAAGATAAGCAAAATGAGAAGACAGAGAAACACACAGCAGATGAAGGAGCAAAGTAAAAACCCACCAAACCAAACAAATGAAGAGGAAATAGGCAGTCTACCTGAAAAAGAATTCAGAGTAATGATAGTAAAGATGATACAAAATCTTGGAAATAGAATGGAGAAAATACAAGAAACATTTAACAAGGACCTAGAAGAACTAAAGAGCAAACAAACAATGATGAACAACACAATAAATGAAATTATAAATTCTCTAGAGGGAATCAATTGTAGAATAACTGAGGCAGAAGAATGGATAAGTGACCTGAAAGATAAAATAGTGGAAATAACTACTGCAGAGCAAAATAAAGAAAAAACAATGAAAAGAATTGAGGACAGTCTCAGAGACCTCTGGGACAACATTAAACAAACCAACATTCAAATTATAGGGGTCCCACAGAGGAAGAGAAACAGAAAGGGACTGAGAAAATATTTGAAGAGATTATAGTTGAAAACTTCCCTAATATGGGAAAGGAAATAGCTGATAAAGTCCAGGAAGCACAGAGAGTCCCATACAGGATAAATCCAAAGAGAAACATGCGACGACACATACTAATCAAACTATCAATAATTGAATACAAAGAAAACATATTAAAAGCAGCAAGGGAAAAACAACAAATAACGTACAAGAGAATCCCCATCAGGTTAAGAGCTGAAATGTCAGCAGAAACTCTGCAAGCGAGAAAGGAGTGGCAGGACATATTTAAAGTGAGGAAAGGGAAAAACCTACAACCAAAATTACTCTACCTAGCAAGGATCTCATTCAGATTCAATGGAGAAATTAAAACCTTTACAGACAAGCAAAAGCTAAGAGAATTCAGCACCACCAAACCAGATTTACAACAAATGCTAAAGGAACTTCTCTAGGCAGGAAACACAGAGAAGGAAAAGACCTATAATAACGAACCCAAAACAATTAAGAAAATGGGAATAGGAACATACATATTGATAATTACCTTAAATGTAAATGGATTAAAAGCTCCAACCAAAAGACATAGACTGGCTGAATGGATACAAAAACAAGACCCGTATATGCTGTCTACAAGAGACCCACTTCAGAAATAGGGACACATACAGACAGAAAGTGAGGGGATGGAAAAAGGTATTCCATGCAAATGGAAATCAAAAGAAAGCTGGAGTAGCAATTCTCATATCAGATAAAATAGACCTTAACATAAAGGCTAGTACAAGAGACAAAGAAGGACACTACATAATGATCAACGGATCAAACCAAGAAAAAGATATAACAATTATAAATATTTATGCAACCAACATAGGAGCATCTCGATACATAAGGCAAATGCTAACAGCTATAAAAGGGGAAATCGACAGTAACACAATCATAGTAGGGGACTTTAACACCCCACTTTCACCAATGGACAGATCATCCAAAACGAAAATAAATAAGGAAACACAAGCTTTAAATGATAAATTAAACAAGATGGAGTTAATTGATATTTATAGGACATTCCATCGAAAAACAACAGAATACATATTTTTCTCAAGTGCTCATGGAATATTCTCCAGGATAGATCATATCTGGGGTCACAAATCAAGCCTTTGTAAATTTAAGAAAATTGAAATCATATCAAGTATCTTTTCTGACCACAATGCTATGAGACTACATATCAATTACAGGAAAAATTCTGTAAAAAATATAAAAACAAAGAGGCTAAACAATACTCTACTTAATAACCATGAGCTCACTGAAGAAATCAAAGGGGACATCAAAAAATATCTAGAAACAAATAACAATAAACACACGATGACCCAAAACCTATAGGATGCAGCAAAAGCAGTTCTAAGAGGGAAGTTTATAGCAATACAATCCTACCTCAAGAAACAAGAAACATCTCAAATAAACAACCTAACCTTATACCTAAAGCAATTAGAGAAAGAAGAACAAAAAAACCCCAAAGTTAGAAGAAGGAAAGAAATCATAAAGATCAGATCAGAAATAAATGAAAAAGAAATGAAGCAAACAATAGCAAAGATAAACAAAACTAAAAGCTGGTTCTTTGAGAAGATAAACAAAATTGAGAAAAAATTAGCCAGACTCATCAAGAAAAAAAGGGAGAAGACTCAAATCAATAAAATTAGAAATGAAAAAGGAGAAGTAACAACTGACGCTGCAGAAATACAAAGGATCATGAGAGATTACTACAAGCAACTATATGCCAATAAAATGGAAACCTGGAAGAAATGGAAAAATTCTTTAAAAGCACAACATTCCAAGACCGAACGAGGAAGAAATAGAAAACATAAACATACCAATCACAAGCACTGAAATTGAGACTGTGATTAAAAATCTGCCAAGAAACAGAAGCCCAGGACCAGATGGCTTCTCGGGAAAATTCTATCAAACATTTAGAGAAGAGCTAACACCTATCCTTCTCAAACTCTTCCAAAATATAGCAGAGGGAGGAACACTCCCAAACTTGTTCTACAAGGTCACCATCACCATGACACCAAAACCAAAGGAAGATGTCACAAAGAAAGATAACTACAGGCCAAAATCACTGATGAATATAGATGCAAAAATCCTCAACAAAATACTAGCAAACAGACTCCAACAGCACATTAAAAGGATCATACACCATGATCAAGTGGGGTTTATCCCAGGAATGCAAGGATTCTTCAATATACGCAAAGCAAGCAATGTGATACACCATATTAACAAATTGAAGGAGAAAAACCATATAATCATCTCAATAGATGCAGAAAAAGCTTTTGACAAAATTCAACACCCATTTATGATAAAAACCCTCCAGAAAGTAGGCATAGAGGGAACTTACCTCAACATAATAAAGGCCATATATGACAAACCCACAGCCAACATTATTCTCAACGGTGAAAAACTGAAACCATTTCCTCTAAGATCAGGAACAAGAGAAGGTTGTCCACTCTCACCACGATTATTCAACATTGTTTTGGAAGTTTTAGCCACAGTAATCAGAGAAGAAAAGGAAATGAAAGGAATCCAAATCGGAAAAGAAGAAGTAAAGCTGTCACTGTTTGCAGATGACCTGATACTATACGTACAGAATCCTAAAGATGCTACCAGAAAACTACTAGAGCTAATCAATGAATTTGGTAAACTAGCAGGATACAAAATTAATGCACAGAAATCTCTTGCATTCCTATACACTAATGATGAAAAATCTGAAAGAGAAATTAAGGAAACACTCCCATTTACCACTGCAACAAAAAGAATGAAATACCTAGGAATAAACCTACCTAAGGAGACAAAAGACCTGTATGCAGAAAACTATAAGACACTAATGAAAGAAATTAAAGATGAAACAAACAGATGGAGATATATACCATGTTGTTGGATTGGAAGAATCAACATTCTGAAAATTACTATACTACCCAAAGCAATCTACAGATTCAACGCAATCCCTATCAAACTACCACTGGCATTTTTCACAGAACTAGAACAGAAAAATTCACAATTTGTATGGAAACACAAAAGACCCCGAGTAGCCAAAGCAACCTTGAGAAAGAAAAACGGAGCTGGAGGAATCAGGCTCCCAGACTTCAGACTATACTACAAAGCTATAGTAATCAAGACAGTATGGTACTGGCACAGAAACAGAAATATAGATCAATGTAACAGGACAGAAAGCCCAGAGATAAACCCACGTACATATGGTCACCTTACTTCTGATAAAGGGGGCAAGAATATACAATGGAGAAAAGACAGCCTCTTCAGTAAGTGGTGCTGGGAAAACTGGACAGCTACATGTAAAAGAATGAAATTAGAAGACTCCAAAACACCATACAAAAAATAAACTCAAGGGCTTCCCTTGTGGCACAGTAGTTGAGAGTCTGCCTGCTGATGCAGGGGCACGGGTTTGTGCCCCAGTCCGGGACGATCCCACATGCCACGAAGCGGCTAGGCCTATGAGCCATGGCCACTGAGCCTGCGCGTACGGAGCCTGTGTTCCACAACGGGAGAGGCCACAACAGTGGGAGGCCCGTGTACCGCAAAAAAACAAAACAAAACATAATAATAATAAACTCAAAATGGCTTAAAGACCTTAATGTAAGGCCAGATACCATAAAACTCTTGGAGGAAAACATGGGCAGAACACTCTATGACATAAACCACAGGAAGATCCTCTTTGACCCACCTCCTACAGAAATGGAAATAAAAACAAAATAAACAAATGGGACCTAATGAAACTTAACAACTTTTGCACAGCAAAGGAAACCATAAACAAGATGAAAAGATAACCCTCAGAATGGGAGAAAATATTTGCAAATGAAGCAACTCACAGAGGATTAATCTCCAAAATTTACAAGCAGCTCATGCAGCTCAAAATGCAAAAAACAAACAACCCAATCCAAAAATGGGCAGAATACCCAAAGAGACATTTCTCCAAAGAAGATATACAGATTGCCAACAAACATGAAAGGATGCTCAACATCACTAATCATCAGAGGAATGCAAATCAAAACTACAGTGCAATACCATCTCACACAGGCCAGAATGGCCAGCATCAAAAAATCTACAAACAATAAATGCTGGAGAGGGTGTGGAGAAAAGGGAACCCTCATACACTGTTGGTGGGAATGTAAATTGATACAGCCACTATGGAGAACAGTATGGAGGTTCCTTAAAAAACTACAAATAGAACTACCATACGACCCAGCAATCCCACTACTGGGCATATACCCTGAGAAAACCATAATTCAAAAAGAGTCATGTACCCAATGTGCATTGCAGCTCTACTTACAACATCCAGGACATGGAAGCAACCTAAGTGTCCATCAACAGATGAATGGATAAAGAAGATCTATACAGATATATACAGATATATATATCTTTATATATAAAGATATATACAATGGAATATTACTCAGCCATAAAAAGAAACGAAATTGAGTTATTTGTAGTGAGGTGGATGGACCTAGAGTCTGCCATACAGAGTGAAGTAAGTCAGAAAGAGGAAAACAAATACCGTATGCTAACACATATATATGGAAACTAAAAAAAAAAAAAAAGGTCATGAAGAACCTAGGGTCAAGACGGGAATAAAGACTCAGACTTAGTAGAGAATGGACTTGAGGATATGGGGAGGGGGAAAGGAAAGCTGGGACGAAGTGAGAGAGTGGCATGGACATATATACACTACCAAATGTAAAATAGATAGCTAGTGGGAAGCAGCCGCATAGCACAGGGAGATCAGCTCGGTGCTTTGTGTCCACCTAGGGGATGGGATAGCGAGGGTGGGAGGGAGACGCAAGAGGGAGGGGATATGGGGATATATGTATACGTATAGCTGATTCACTTTGTTACACAGCAGAAACTAACACAGCATTGTAAAGCAATTATACTCCAATAAAAACGTTAAAAAAAAAACCCACAAAACTAAAAATAGAACTACTGTACAACCCATCAATCCCCCTACTGGGCACACACCCTGAGAAAACCATAATTCAAAAAGAGTCATGTACAACAATGTTCACTGCAGTCTATTTACAATAGCCAGGACATGGAAGCAACCTAAGTGTCCATCGACAGATGAATTGCTAAAGATGATGTGGCACATATAAACAATGGAATATTACTCAGCCATAAAAGGAAACAAAATTGAGTTATTTGTAGTGAGGTGGATAGACCTAGAGACTGTCATACAGAGTGAAGTAAGTCAGAAAGAGAAAAATAAATACTGTATGCTAACACATATATATGGAATGTAAAAAAAAAAGTTTGAAGAACCTAGGGGCAGGACTGGAATAAAGACGCAGACATAGAGAATGGACTCGAGGACACGGGGATGGGGCAGGGCAAGCTGGGACGAAGTGAGAGAGTGGCATGGACATATATACACTACCAAATATAAAATAGGTAGCTAGTGGGAAGCAGCCGCGTAGCACAGGGAGATCAGCTCAGTGCTTTGTGACCACCTAGAGGGGTGGGATAGGGAGGGTGGGAGGGAGATGCAAGAGGGAGGAGATATGGGGATGTATGTATATGTATAGTTGCTTCACTTTGTTATAAAGCAGAAACTAACACACCATTGTAAAGCAATTATATTCTAATAAAGGTGTTAAGAAAAATATAATGGTCTCGGGGCTTCCCTGGTGGCGCAGTGGTTAAGAATCTGCCTGCCAGTGCAGGAGACACGGGTTCAATCCCTGGTCCAGGAAATCCCCCATGCCGCAGAGCAACTAAGCCCATGTGCCACAACTACTGAGCCTGCACTCTAAAGCCTGGGAGCCACAAATACTGAAGCCTGTGCACCCTAGAGCCCACGTGCCACAACTACTGAGCACACGTGCCACAACTACTGAAGCCCACACTCTCTAGGGCCCACGTGCTGCAAGTACTGAGCTGCACGCTGCAACTACTGAAGCCCGCGCACCTAGAGCCGCCCTCCGCAGCAAGAGAAGCCACCACAATAAGCCTGTGCACCACAGCGAAGAGTAGCCCCTGCTCGCTGCAATTAGAGAAAAGCCCGTGCACAGCAACGAAAACCCAACGCAGCCAAAAAAATTAATTGATTAATAAAATAAAAGTAATGGTCTGGGGTTTCTTAGCTGAATATGAAAAATTGAGAAGTAAGTGGGGGTAGTGGTCAATGAGGTTGGAAAATAGAGAGGATTTGAACCAGTGGCTGAAAGGAGAGGGAACTGTGGACAAAAAGCAGAATGCCTGAGCTAGTGATTTCAGAGGTGGAGTCGTTGCTGTGATGAAAAAGACTAGAGGAGAAGATCTTTGGAGATATTTCCACTTTTGCAGTTTGAACACCTTCACCTGGTGGAGATGAGTACATTTGCTTTCTATCGTCATTAACCTTACAACACCTTCCCCAAGGGGGTGTTCATTATCCTCCCGAAACAGAGCAAAAATTAGCGTTTTTAGTTCTCTTGGATTTCAGGCACTCTGATCTGCCTCTTGGACTTCCTGTCACTTTTTCATCCACCCTTGAGTACATGTTCCTCCTTATGGGTCCTTTTATTTTTTTTAACTTTTTATTTTATATTGGAGTATAGCCGATTAACTATGTTGTGATAGTTTCAGGTGCACAGCAGAGGGACTCAGCCATACATACACGTGTATCCATTCTCCTTATGGGTCCTTGTAAACACTGAGCTCCTGAGAAATTCCACCATCCTACCACTCTGAGTCTGTAAATGTCTTTTGCTCATGTGTGTCATAATAGGCTAGGTTATTCTGTGCTAACAAAGGACCCCAAAATCTCAGGCTGGAAGGTATGGAGGCACTAAAACTTATCTGCATTTTACAAATGAGTAAACTGATCTTCAGGGTGTCTGTAAAACGTGCATGGCCCTCAGCGGGCAAAATCCTAGGAAGACGACACTTATATTTCCGCAAAGGCTACACCTAAACAATTAAATGCTCTGAGTGAACGCAGTTGTGCTTCCAATTCCTCTGGACCACGATGCACTATGCAATCTGCGTCTTTATGCTAGTGGAGAAGTGCTCCCATCCAGAACTCAGTAACACCCACCCCGGGGCTGACGGGGGCGCTGGATGTAGATAGTGACCAGGGGCCCCATTCTAAATAGTGTGGAGGCGAGTCTGCTTACGACAGAGATGGCCAAGCAGGGGACATAAAACAGGAGAGACAGTGGAGTTCTCCGGGTGGGGTCCACGTTCTGTCACTGGGTACATTCTGTACACACGAGTCCCTCCCTTGCCTGCACTCAATTCATGAAGACTTGACTTCATCACGGAGGGGTTGGGGAAAGGTGGGGTCTGGCTCCGTGCGCCCCAGCAGGCATCCCCCGCCCCGCGGCAACCCCTCCCAGATCAGGCAGAGCCCTGGACGAACCCCAGCGGGTAGAGAGGCGGGGAGAAGCTGCGGGGTGGAAGGCGGGGCGGGCCGCTGCCTAGCCGGCCAATAGGCGGCTCTCCAGCGCGGAGCCTGGAGAGGGCAGGGGATTCGCCACTAGCACCACCGCCTCCAGAGTTTCCCTTGTGGATGCACAGCCCTAGTGACTCCGCTCCTCCCGGCGCAGAGGGGCTCCAAGAGGCCGGAGGAGCGCACTCGGGACGGGATTTCCGAGGAAAGGGAGAGGAAGGGCGCCCCACCCGCTCTGGAGGGGTTCAGTGAACGATGAAGGGCCGGCGGCGGCGGCGCCGCCGAGAGTACTGCAAGTTCGCGCTGCTGTTGGTGCTGTACACGCTGGTGCTGCTGCTCGTCCCCTCTGTCCTGGACGGCGGCCGCGACGGGGACAAGGGCGCTGGGCACTGCCCGGGCCTGCAGCGCAGCCTGGGAGTGTGGAGCCTGGAGGCGGCGGCGGCGGCGGGCGAGCGCGAGCAGGGCGCCGAGGAGCGGCCCGCCACGGAGGAGGACGCGGGCCGGTACCCCAGGTCCCGGGGCAACCTCAACGGCGCCGTCGGGGAGGCGGCGTCTCGCGAAAAGCAACACATCTATGTGCACGCCACCTGGCGCACGGGCTCGTCGTTCCTGGGCGAGCTCTTTAACCAGCACCCGGACGTTTTCTACTTGTATGAGCCCATGTGGCATCTGTGGCAGGCGCTGTATCCGGGAGACGCCGAGAGCCTGCAGGGCGCGCTGCGCGACATGCTGCGCTCGCTCTTCCGCTGCGACTTCTCGGTGCTGCAGCTGTACGCGCCGCCGGGGGATTCCGCCGCGCGCGCCCCAGACGCGGCCAATCTCACCACGGCTGCCCTCTTTCGCTGGCGGACCAACAAGGTCATCTGCTCGCCGCCGCTGTGCCCCGGCGCGCCCCGGGCCCGCGCCGAGGTCGGCCTCGTCGAGGACGCCGCCTGCGAGCGCAGCTGCCCACCCGTGGCTCTCCGCGCCCTAGAGGCCGAGTGCCGCAAGTATCCGGTGGTGGTCATCAAGGACGTGCGCCTCCTCGACCTGGGCGTGCTGGTGCCCCTGCTGCGCGACCCCGGCCTCAACCTGAAGGTGGTGCAGCTTTTCCGCGACCCGCGGGCCGTGCACAACTCGCGCCTCAAGTCTCGGCAGGGGCTGCTGCGCGAGAGCATCCAAGTGCTGCGCACCCGCCAGAGGGGCGACCGCTTCCACCGCGTGCTGCTGGCGCACGGCATGGGCGCTCGACCCGGGGGCCCGTCCCGCGCACTACCCGCCGCCCCGCGCGCCGACTTCTTCCTGACCGGCGCGCTCGAGGTGATCTGCGAAGCCTGGTTGCGCGACCTGCTGTTCGCGCGCGGCGCGCCAGCCTGGCTACGGCGCCGCTACCTGAGGCTGCGCTACGAGGACCTGGTGCGGCAGCCGCGCGCCCAGCTGCGCCGCCTGCAGCGCTTCGCCGGGCTGCGCGCGCTCGCCGCGCTCGACGCCTTCGCGCTCAACATGACGCGCGGCGCGGCCTACGGCGCGGACCGGCCCTTCCACCTGTCGGCGCGCGATGCCCGCGAGGCCGTGCACGCCTGGCGCGAGCGCCTGAGCCGAGAGCAGGTGCGCCAGGTGGAGGCCGCATGCGCCCCAGCCATGCGCCTGCTGGCTTACCCTCGCAGCTGGGAAGACGGCAACGCCGAGCCGTCCGAGGACGAGGAGACGCCGCCGGAGACGGGGGCCGACGGCGCCACGTAGCCCCGCTCCCGCGCGCCCGGGACGGATCCGGGTAAGGTGGCCCCCGGCAGGGTAGGGTCAGGAAAGGGTCTTGGGGAGCTTGGATCAGCCTTCAGGGGGAGGGGAGGGATGCCATCTCAGATCGATCTCACCCGATGAAAATAGATCCGAGCGGTAGGGGAAGTCCAGCTGGGAGCATTTGGGAGAGTCATTGGGATCTCTAGCATAGCCCCCTGCCTTCTCAGAGGAAGACCCAGAGAAGCGAGAGGTTAATTATGGCTAAGGCGGAACGCAGGTCTCCACACTACCAGTTTCCCCTATGAAGTAAAAGGTAGGATCGTCTGTGGAGAATGAGGAATGGGGGAAGGAGAGGGAAGAGGGATATCACGGGTCTGAGCAGAGTAGAGAAGGTTTGAAAGTCACAATGAAACTTGAGACTGGGAATTGACATGAAAAGTACAGGATTTCGGGGACCATATGAGGTCCATGATTATGACTTTATCTTGATGCCACTAGGTCCTGTGGGGAAACCTTTTGCAGCAGTGTTTGCAGGCACAGGGAAAACCAAAAGCAAAATTTGGGGGAAAGTTATTGACTCTTATCCTACCTACCCCTAATGTGTTTCATATTTCTCTGCCTCTGCCTCTCTGACGTGTGCAGACTCCGAGGCGTTCTTTCAGATTTACCAAACATACAGTCATAGGCCTCTCTTGCAACAGCTTTTGCACATGTGTGTGCCTCAGGCTCTGGTATACTGGCGTGGAATGGACTTTGCTTTCCCCTGGCTCGAGGGGTGGCTCCCCCCACCTCCCACCTCCGCCCCCAGTGGCTGGCGCTCCCAGGATATTTGACCATATTCCGTTCACATCAGGTCACAAAAGCTGCCTGGTCTGCTTCCTCTAGTGCAGACAGAACCTCAGGGCTGGGCTTCCCTCACTCTGCCCGATCCACTTGAGAGATGGAACCTTGGATCGGCAGTAGCAGCTTTGGCTGTGACTGCTGAAGGAGCTTTGTGAAAAGACATTCCCTTTCTGCCCCCCTCCCATTTTTTTCTTTCTCTGTAAAGCATATATCCTAAGGTATCCTAAGATGCCAAAATGGGGCTTAAATGATCTCAAAATGTGTTCAGTGTCTGGGTCGGCCTATGGCCTGTTCAATGGGATGAGGGAAGTTTGTTCTACGTGATGTTGACCTCAGGAGTCTAGTTAGTGGCATGGGAATGCGATTTCCCAAACTTTGTGTGAGCTGGAAGAGTGCAGCCTTCTGCACTGTGCAGTCCAGAGGAGGAAAAGCAGTGCCGGGTGGGCGGAAATGACTTAAGTTTCCATTCATTAGTTTATAGTGTAATTCAGTATTCCTCTGGGATGAAGCCCTGAGGACAATAGTCGAAGACGTTAATGAAGATGGATTTTGTTGTTGTGAATAGAGCCAGGGTTTCAGAGTGATTTCGGAAGCTGATTTTCCTCCTAGTGATCAAGTCGTTTTCTTAGTTTCTGTAATTGCTTAGGAAGTCTGTGTTCTTTCCTGATTTCCAGAGTGAAGGTAAAAGGAACAGGGTGACTTGTCACATTTTAACAAAAACATCCTTTCATCTGCTAATCCTGTATTTACAGATGTAACATAATGGGTCTCCAATCCTCCTTCACCGGTCTGAGGGAACGCCTCTCGAGGACAAATGGCTGCAGCATTTTATGGTTTTAAGAATTGACAATCTCCCAGAAACTCTGACTCTTTTTTTTTTTTTCATTTTTACTAACATTTGGCACTGACTGGGGTGAGGTAAGAAAGTGAATAGAGAGGAGGGTTAGAGGACACAGTCTTCATCCTCTAGGAGGTTAGAGTCTGTGCACGTGACAGTGACTATGGGGCCAGACATCAGTGCTGCTGTTTGGAAGAGCCAATGGGGCTTCCTTTGCAGGGCGGCAGGGACATCTGGGAACAAGCTTTAGGCTCTTTCATACTCTGGTGACTGAGCTCTTCCTCCCACATTTCTGCTGGAATTATCGGCCACTTACCATGTCACCACCAACTAGTGGATTTATCAAAATGCTGGTTCCGAGAAAGGTAATGTTACCAACCAACTGATGAGTTTCCAAAAGTCTGTCACACTCCACTCTAGGAATGGGAAGGGGATGGATCCTCAGGTGTGATGTGTTGAGTTAGGCATTGTGGATATAGCATTACTGTGACTGTCGATGAAAATAAGCAATAAACAATCTATAATAAGAATAGGAAAGAGTTTCATTTGAGCCAAACTGAAGACTATAGCCCCGAAGACCGGAAGACAGTCAGATAACTCTGAGGAACTGCTCCAGAGAAGCTTGGTTTTCAGACCAGTTTTACATCTTGTCAGAACAAAGAACACTAAGCAACTCAGGGATCCGTTCCTTCAAGGTTTCCAAAAACAAACAGACAAACAAAACAAAACAAAACAGATCAGCACATATACCGCGAGCCAGTATGTCCTCAGCACCTGGGAAGGGAGTCTTATCATTGAAGGAGTACCAGCATGAGCGTCCCAGGAAGGAAGGCATTTAATCTTTATTTTTTTTTTATTATTATTTTTTTTAATCTTTTTTTTTAATTTTTTTTTAATTTTTTTTTTAATCTTTATTTTTAACACAGACATTCTTTACTTCTGGTCAATGCGCCCTTTTCTTTAATAATTAAAGTAGAAGTACCGTGTACGTTTGATAGGCCACAAACAGGCTGTTTTAGTTAGCATCACATTCGGGTTAAATCAGGTATAAGCCAGAATGACTTCCCCATACCTCCACATGTGAACATTTCTTTCATCATGACATATTATCAGTTTTACAGATGAGAAATCAGAGATTCAGAGAAGTCAGGTACCTTGCCCAAAGTCACACCTGGGCTGCTGGGCTGCTGAGCCGAGTGTTAGACCCCAGAGCTCAGAATCTCTCCATTATAACACACCCTCACCTGCCCCCCCCTTTACCGTCCCCTGGCACCCTTTTGGCACTGCAGCCAGGCATAGTGGCTACTCTAGGGTGAGAACCACACTTAGCTTTATTACTAACAAACACTGAACAAACGAATAAAATATCCCTGAGCGCTGCCAACAGCACCTACACGGGAGAGCCCCTGACTCTATAGCCGGGCTCCTCATGGCTGTCCTTCGCTCGGGGCACCTGAGCACCCTTGGGGCACCCTCGGCTCAGCAGTGAAGAGGGACTGCACGTGAATTAACCTGAGCGACTTCTGGATGCTCCAGACCTGACAGCCAGGATTTGGCAGGGAGGGAGTCAGTGCGCTTTTTTCAGGGCTGGGTGGGGACTGCAGCACCAAACCAAGTCACCGAGGACCCCAGGCCCTTTCCATCTTTTCCATCTTCTTGGCTTTCGTTCACCAACTTATCTTCCTACTGTCACAAGATGGTAGCCTCAACAAGAAGCATCATTCCTCACCCAACCACACAGGGTTGTGAAAATGCAGAAAGGAAGGAAGGTGGTTACTAAGGGGTAGCGTTTTCCCTCATGTATCTCTCTTTCCTCCAATCTGGTTATAAAACCATCCGCAGAAACCCCTACCCCAGTCGACTTCCTTTTATGTCTCACCGGCTAGAACTGGGTCACGTGTTCTGCCCTAGCCCAGTAATTGGTGAAAGGGAAGGGGGTTGTCATGATTGGCTTAGACCAGTGCGTTCTCGGCCCTGGCTGAACATTACAGTCACCTGAGGAGCTTTTTTTTTCTTATGTCAATATTAAAAATATTCCATCCTCAGAGATTCTGATTTAATTGGTCTGGGGTGGGATCCAGTTATATAATTACTGTATAATCCCCCAGGGGATTGTATAGTGCAGCCAAAGTTGAGAGCCACCTACCTGGACCCGTCATGCTTCATCCCCTGTGCTGAGCCCTTGCCCCTGGAACAGGATGAGGATGCAGACTAAAGTTGATGAGCAGTGAACTGTCTGCCATAGTCATTTATGTGAAAGAACTTGGAGCTGTGAAATACCAAGCAGCTGTAGGGTGTTAATATGGAAACGTCTTAAATTATTCACGGCTCCATTTATCACCCTCTCACATTCCTTCAAATGCTTCGTTGTCTGTATCTCCTTATCTCTAATCCACCATGGTACACTATCCACTACCATTCTGAACAGACTCATGTGCTGTCCTATCCTTTTCAGCAGGTATCCGTTTGACCTCTGCCCTTGGTAGGACCCAAGATTTCATTTCATTAGGCATTTAAGACATCTTGGTCTTTGTTCTTCACAAGATAGATGGACCCTCTGATTGAAATTAGGAAGGGAGGTAAGTGCACTGTAACCGAAACCCCAACAATCAGAAAGTGTTCTTTCTAAGGAAATCATCCAAACAAAAAGAAATGAGCAGCCATCACCAAATCCCTAACAAAGCATTTTGAAAGTCATTCGATTTTAGTAAAGCCAAATGGCTTATGTATAAAAATCACTGAAAGGGAAATCTCTTGCTTAAACAGTAGTCTGTACTGCTAAAGAATAGGCATTTGTTAAACATTGTTCCTACCTAGAATTTCTCATTCAACAAAATTTGTTCAAATCCCTAATTGTAGTAAAAGAATGAAGCTAGAACACTCCCTAACACCATGCACAAAAATAAACTCCCAATGGATTAAAGACCTAAATGTAAGGCCAGACACTATCAAGCTCTTGGAGGAAGACATAGGCAGAACACTCTATGACATAAATCACAGCAAGATCCTTTTTGACCCACCTCCTAGAGAAATGGAAATAAAAACAAACAAATGGGACCTAATGAAACTTCAAAGCTTTTGCACTGCAAAGGAAACCATAAACAAGACGAAAAGACAGCCCTCAGAATGGGAGAAAATATTTGCAAATGAAGCAACGGACAAAGGATTAATCTTCAAAATTTACAAGCAGCTTATGCAGCTCAATATCAAAAAAACAAACAACCCAATCCAAAAATGGGCAGAAGACCTAAATAGACATTTCTCCAAAGAAGATATACAGACTGCCAACAAACACATGAAAGAATGCTCAACATCACTAATCATTAGAGAAATGCAAATCAAAACTACACTGAGGTATCACCTCACACCAGTCAGAATGGCCATCATCAAAAAATCTAGAAACAATAAATGCTGGAGAGGGTGTGGAGAAAAGGGAACCCTCTTGCACTGTTGGTGGGAATGTAAATTGATACAGCCACTATGGAGAACTGTATGGAGGTTCCTTAAAAAACTAAAAATAGAACTACCATATGACCCAGCAATCCCCCTACTGGGCATATACCCTGAGAAAACCATAATTCAAAAAGAGTCATGTACCACAATGTTCATTGCAGCACTATTTACAATAGCCAGGACATGGAAGCAACCTAAGTGTCCATTGAGAGATGAATAGATAAAGACGATGTGGCACATATATACAATGGAATATTACTCAGCCACAAAAAGAAACAAAACTGATTTATTTGTAGTGAGGTGGTTGGACACAGAGTCTGTCATACAGAGTGAAGTAAGTCAGAAAGAGAAAAACAAATACATTATGCTAACACATATATATGGAATCTAAAAAAATGGTTCTGAAGAATGTAGGGGCAGGACAGGAATAAAGACACAGATGTAGAGAATGGACTTGAGGACACGGGGAGGGGGAAGGGTAAGCTGGGACAAAGTGAGAGAGTGGCATGGACATATATACACTACCAAATGTAAAATAGCTAGCTAGTGGGAAGCAGCCGCATAGCACAGGGAGATCAGCCCGGTGCTTTGTGACCACCTAGAGGGGTGGAATAGGGAGGGTGGGAGGGAGACGCAAGAGGGAGGAGATATGGGGATGTATGTATATGTATAGTTGCTTCACTTTGTTATAAAGCAGAAACTAACACACCATTGTAAAGCAGTTATACTCCAATAAAGATGTTTAAAAAATTCCCAATTGTAAATTAATGTAGGTACTGTGTTCGAGCCAGAGGGCTAGAAGTTAGGATGGGGTGTGTGTGTGTGTGTGTGTGTGTGTGTGTGTGTGTGTGTCAGGGATGCAGTAAGGTGCGAGCAATTTTTAAAAACACATCCACATCCAAATTATTATTGCCCCCTTGTGAGGCTAGTGCTGCCTTTGACCAAGACATTCTTGGAGCTCCCCCTTGGGGCTGCCTTCCCAGGCAGGACCCCCTCAGTTGATGGTGGATTTAGTGTTTAGGAAAAATCACAGCTCATCAAATGTGGTGAGTGAAGCAGGGGAGGAGGCTGGTCCTGCGAACTGAGGTGTGGCCATAGAGTAGTAGCAGAGTCATTCCTTGGCTCATATGAAATCAGGTTTTATATTAGGGTACAGGAACCCAGGCATCAGAGCCTGGCTTTCCTGGTTACTACATGATTGACCTTGGCAAGTCCCGAAACCATTTTGGCTTTAGTGTTCTACCAGTAAGAAGGCGAGGTTGAATTAAGAGGATTTACGAGTTTTCTTGGCACTAAGTGGGGGTGTGTGTGACATTTATCGAGTGCCTATTTTGTGTACTGTGTTACTAGCTTAGTGCATGTTGTCCGAGTTAGTCCTCATCTTAGCTTTATGAGGTACATAGTATCCCCATTGTATGGATGGTGAAACAAGCTCAGAGAGGTTGGGTAATTGCTAAGGATAACACAGCCACAGGATTAAAATCAGGTGCTCTCTATTTTGAAACTAGTGTTAAAAATTTTTTAGGAATAATATAAGCACATGGCGAAAAAAGAGTTCAACAGTTTAGGAGGATATAAAATACCTGCCAGGCTCACTTCGTAGAAGTAACCACTATGTTTCTTGTGATATATGTCTAGAAATACTTTATGCAAATTCAAACAGAAGTATGTAGGCTTTTTGTACTTAAATCTTTTTAATTCCTTAAAATTTAAAAATTGAGATCTGACATAACATTATATTAGTTTCAGGTGTACAACATAATGGTTCTCTCTTTGTATATATTGCAGTAGATATCCACAGTTAGTCTAGTTACTATCCATCACCACACAAAGTTACGTAGTTTTTTTCCTTATGATGAGAAATTTTAAGATCCGCTTTCTTAATAACTTTAAAATATATGGGAATTCCCTGGTGGTCCAGTGGTTAGGACTCCGTGCTCTCACTGCTGAGGGCCTGGGTTTGATCCCTGGTTGAGGAACTGAGATCCCACAAGCCGTGCGGCACGGCCAAAAAAATAATAATAATACACACACAGCATTATTAACTGTAGTCACCATGCTGTATATTACATATCCCTGACGTATTTATTTTATACCTGGGATTTTATACCTTTTGACCCCTTCACCCAGTGCCTCTGGCAACTACCAGTCTGTTCTTTGCATCTGCAAGTTCATGGGTTTTGGGGTGGGAGGCGGAGGGCTAGATTCCACATATAAGTGACAGCACACAGTGTTTGTCTTTCTCTTTCTGACTTATTTCACTTAGCATAATGTCCTCAAGGTCCATCCATGTTGTCACAAGTGGTGATATTTCATTCTTTTTTTATGGCTGAATAATAGTCCCTTGTACACGTATATACCACATTTGCTTTATCCATTCATCCACTGATGAACACATAGGGCATTTCCGTATCTTGGCTATTGTAAATAATGCTGCAGTGACCATGGGGGTACAGGTATCTTTTTGAGTTAGTGTTTTCATTTCCGTTGGGTAAATACCCAGCAGTGGAATTGCTAGATCATATGATGGCTCTATGTTTAACTTTTTGAGGCGCTTCCATCCCATCTTCCATAGTGGCTGCACCAATTCACATTCCCACAATTCTTGGGTGACAGGGAGGGGCACTTTGTTGTACTGGATTTCTGCTGTCATCTACTTAAAGTCCAGAAACATGATGGCAAAGATGAGGTTATGAAAACCGTGCCTTTGAGGAAGATGGTGGAGAGAATTCGAATTCGCAAGTCCCAGATTCTAAATGATGAGGTAATCACTATCTTGGATGAGTACTTGAAGTTGTGCTATGGAGAGAACATGGCCATGGGGCACGTTCACCGCTCTCAGCCACCCATCTACCAGTCCCTGGCCAGCAGCTGAGGGCACGTATATCACCTGGTTTTTTTTTAATAAGTAAATAAATAAATTTATTTATTTTTGGCTAAGTTGGGTCTTTGTTGCTGCGCGCGGGCTTTCTCTAGTTGCGGCGAGCGGGGGTCTACTCTTCGTTAGGTGCACGGGCTTCTTGTTGCGGTGGCTTCTCTTGTTGCAGAGCACAGGCTCTAGGCCCGCAGGCTTCAGTAGTTGTGGCTCGTGGGCTCGAGAACCCAGGCTCAGTAGTTGTGGTGCACGGGCTTTGTTGCTCCTCGGCATGTGGGATCTTCCCAGACCAGGGCTCGAACCCGTGTCCCCTACATTGGCAGGCGGACTCCCAAACACTGTGCCACCAGGGAAGCCCTATCACCTGTTTTTGAAAAGTCCCAATACTGACTACATTTAATAACTAAGGGCATATTTTTCGTTCTATAAATTTAGTGAGAATTTTAGGGACTATTTTTCAGTATCTTTGTGCCAGTTAAAGTGGGATGCTTTTTTTTTTTTTTTTTTGGCTGTATGGCTTGCGGAATCTTAGTTCCCCCACCGAGGATCGAACCTGGGCCCCCTGCAGTGGAAGCGCAGAGTCCTAACCACTGGACCACCGGGGAATTCCCTAAAGCGGCATGCTTTTCAATCTAAAAAGCTTAATTTTATAAAATTGACTTACTTTTCTAGACTAAAATTGTATATGCTTTTGGTAATTGGAAACTGAGAATATTGGCTGCTGATTGTTGCCGTCATGTTCTTACAAAATTATTTTCCATTTTTTATAGAATGTTCCCACAGCTAGCTGTGTCATAAGGTACTGCTCAGTTCATCCATTTATCCTTTGGCAAAGGGTCAGTAATGTTTAGAGAAAGATTTGTGGGCTTAAACAAGAAACTTAATGCCAGCGAATTGATTTAAAATCCTTTACCGATTAGCAGTAAACTTAATGATTAAGTATTTCACTTTTGTTTAGGGATTTTTCTGAGGGTCTTTTGTGAAGAATCTTTTCTAAGTAATTCTTCCCTTTCCTTTTCTGTGTCAGTGTTTCAGAAAATAGTGAACTCGAGTCCTCTGCTTTCTCTAAATCCACTTGTGACAAAAGCTAACTTGTGAGGTATGATTTAAAGGTTACAGAGATAAAACTAATGAAACCTAAAAAGACAAAAAGTTCCTATATCTTCTTTTCAGTGACTGTCTAGTATTTCATTGTAGGAATGTATTGTAACATATTTAACCAGTTCCTAGTCCCAACATTTCATTGCTGCATTTTTAATAGCATCTTTTGCATACATGTAAGTACATCTGTAAGAAAAATTTCTGTAGTAGGGTGATGGTATAGAGCAAAAGGTATACAGGCTTTTTTACATTTTGAGAGGTTAAGTTGTTCAACGTTGCACCAACATCTGCCCCCACCAGCTGTTTCTTGGAGTGTCTGCTTCCTAGACTTTCAACAACAAGCATTTTATCTATTTATTTTTTCAGCATGGCTAGTGTGATAGGTGGAAAACCCTTTCTCCCAGTGCCCTGGCCCTCTCTGACCCTACAGTTCATCTCAGGCGGTGAATAAATGCCTCCCACCTCAGGTTGTGATAACCAGATGCCAAGATGAAATTCATTCCTTAGTCCTTCTTCGATGCACCTGGGTTTGCAAAGTGTCACTTCTGTGGTTCTTTTGAAGGACTGGACACATCTTGAAATCAAAGTGATCATCCCTTTATAAAACACACTTACACAGGACATCAGATTGTAGCAAGCTTCTTATTAAGCTGAACTTCTCCTACTGCTGCTGCAGGGGATTGTACCTAGTGACTTGAACTTCAGCTATTTCGGGACACTATCAGTGGGGAACTGAGGCTGATTTTAAATGAGGTTGAACTCTATACATTTTCTCTCTAGTCCTGAGAGCCCTCTTTATTGGGGGCGGGTGGAGGGCAGAAGTGCCCATTTACAGTTGTTGAGGCAGGATTCAGAGGATTTTCAAAGAGGCTTTTTTAGTCTGGGCAGGGATTTGTTTCCCATGAATATTAATGTAATATAAATAATTGGGAGTGATGCTTTTAAAAAACATTTATAAGCAGCTGGCTTAAAATTCCTCAGTCCAAACAGTACAGAAAAGACTGAAACTGAAAAAAAGCCTGGCCCCTCATCCTCTCACTTCGTAATGGAACCTGAGGAACTTGCTCTATTGAAAGAACCATTTCTGCTCAGGTGCAGTATAAAATAAGAACAGTAGGGACTAAGAAACAGCTCTGGCCCAAGTTCAAGAACACAGGGAAGTGGAGAACTACTGGGGAGTTGAACAGGAAGCAGTTTCAGTCGGAGCAAAGTTGCTGAGCTCAGTGATGTCTGCATGGGAATGGGAAGCCTTCAGCTCTGCTCCAGCCCACAGGCGCCAAGCCAGAGCCCATCAGTCCACTGGATGCTGAGAAGACATTGGAACGGCAGCTGGCAGTGAATGTTTTGAAATCTGGGGGGTTAAGGGGTGGTGGAAGACGACCACCACGTTTGACTTCAATGATGACCGCAGTGAGCAAATTTCTCCTCCCCTGAAATGGATGCAGCAGGGGGCTTGGCTATAGAGTCACATTCTAAAAATAGCCACTGAGGTAGTAGACTTGTGTTCTTCTTTTTTCTTTTTTTTTTGTCATCATTATTTTTTTTACATCTTTATTAGAGTATAATTGCTTTACAATTGTGTGTTAGTTTCTGCTTTATAACAAAGTGAAGCAACTATACATATACATACATCCCCATATCTCCTCCCTCTTGCGTCTCCCTCCCTCCCACCCTCCCTATCCCACCCCTCCAGGCGGTCACAGAGCACCGAGCTGATCTCCCTGTGCTATGCGGCTGCTTCCCACTAGCTATCTATTTTACGTTTGGTAGTGTATATATGTCCATGCCTCTCTCTCGCTTTGTCACAGCTCACCCTTCCCCCTCCCCGTGTCCTCAAGTCCATTCTCGTAGGTCTGTGTCTTTATTCCTGTCTTACCCCTAGGTTCTTCATGACATTTTTTTTTCTTAAATTCCATATATATGTGTTAGCATACGGTATTTGTCTTTCTCTTTCTGACTTACTTCACTCTGTATGACAGACTCTAGGTCTATCCACCTCATTACAAATAGCTCTTGTGTTTTTCACTCGTGGAATGGAAGCCCTTTCTTTTAAGTGTTACCTTCAGGCAGAGGTGTTAGAAGGAGCCCCGAAGGCACAGGGAGAGTTGTCAGAATGCGGGGCAGTCTCTGGGCCCTGCCAGCAAGAAGCCTCAAATCTGGCCTGAAATCCAAACGCTTAGAGGGCCAGCTTGGACAGATTAATCTTGTGTGATTAAGATGGTTTGGTCACAGTAACCAGCAGGCTGGAAACAGCAGCCTAACTGAAAGGCTGAAGTCGAACATTACAGAAGCGTTTGTAAGCTATGGGGAGCGGGTGGGGACTCGAGACTCTGAGTTCTTTTGTAAAGATGATGAACTGGGGAAAGTTAGGAAGAGCACAACTGGGAGGCTGGCTGAAGCAGTCCTGACATACATACAGATCAAGTGAACATCAAGGAAAAAATGTCCCAGGGCTTTGAGGGTCACTTTCCCCATGACTGAGACCAGACATTACCAAAAAGGACTCATTACTGCCTCGGAGAGCTTATGGGAACAGTAAGCCAAAAATACTAAAACCAAGATAATGTTTTAAAAATAGGACTTCCTTTCAAACAGCCTAGAGCTGGCGTATGTTAAATATACAGATTTTAGAAGGAATAAAATAGATGCTGTCTCTTCCTGTTAAATAAAGGATATTGCTAACAGGGATGTGAGAAGGGAAAACAATACATTTTTCAGGTTCTGCAAACAACAAAAAAGTTAAACTTCGTTGCCTTTCTGTGCACTCCCCTCCCCCACCCCATCCCCCCCAGCTGGGAATTGCCAAGGAGACTATTTTACAAAAAGGAGATGGTTGGCTAAAAATAAACACACAGCCCTACCGAAGACCAACAAAACTCCCAGCATTATCGAATGCCTTTTAGATTTATTTTTATTTCTCAGCAGTCAAAGAGAAGGAGAAATCATTCTGAGCTCAGGAAAAATCCATGTCCTGCTCCTAAGTATGGCAATCTCTGGCAATCCTACAGGCCCAGGAGAAGACTGGTGTACGGCTCGCCAGTGTCCTGTGAGAACGTGAACCTGCTGTTGGCCATGGGGCCATTTCATCCCTGCCAGACTGTGCACAGTGCTAGGAAAGGGTGGCACAGACACAGTGCCTCGCTCCGCAGGGAGAGAGAACCAGAAGTGATGGGCTAGACTTGGGGTGACACACAAACTCTGTAACCTGACTAGCCATCCTAACCTGTGAATCCTGAAGCTGATCGGGAGTGGCCCTAGTGCCCCCCACTCCATTTGGCCCCCTGTAGAGGCCAAAGGGCTGCCTGAATGGTAGGTCCAAGCTTCCCAACCCTGTGCCCTCACTAACCTCTGCCAACCCCACTTGGTAGTTGGCAAACATCTACAAGTGGGCGGTCAAATATATATTATAAAATACTGACTCCGTTCCTTTATTTGAGTTGGGAACGACTTTACTCACAAAAGCAAGTAGGTACACCAATTAAAATTGTATCTTGGAGCAGCTCAATGAAAGGAAAAAACCAAAGTCAACTAGCCAAACTCACGTCTTTCCAAGTTTTATTAACACTGGTTTGGAGCGCATTCCTTTTGTTCTGAAGTGAGCTCAAAAATTTAGGAAAGTTTTAGCTGGGCGTGGGTATGATAAAATTGGAAACGTGTTATTATTTTATTCTCTTCTATTGGGGAAATGTAATGGCCATTCCGTTTTTGCACTGGCTGACTCTGGGTCTTGACTAATGAGTCCCATGGAATGAGGTTTTATTCTGAATTCCGGAGCAGAGAAGTGAGTCCTCTTCTCCCACTGGAGGCAGGGAGGGATGGAGATGCAGCTCAGCTCTGGACATGGGCTGCCCAGGGTCAGGCAAGTGGCTTCTCCCCTAGTTTCCCCCTTTACTCCCCAGGCAAGAGTTTTGTTTGTTAGTGGGGTTTTTTTTTAAAGATTTCTTTGAATGTGGACCATTTTTAAAGTCTTTATTAAATTTGTGACAATATTGCTTCTGTTTTATGTTTTCGTTTTTGGGCGGCAAGGCACGTGGGATCTTAGCTCCCGGACCAGGGATCGAACCCACATGCCCTGCATTGGAAGGCGAAGTCTTAACCACTGGACGGCCAGGGAAGTTCCTTATTTTTCTTTTAAACTCAGTCTCTGTTTTCACCTAAAGGGAGAGTTGTTTCATGTATTAAATAGGACTGAAACTAGTATTGACTAATGCAAAGATACTGGTGCCCCCTGCCACTGCTACTTCATTTTTCAGATTGAAAGTCTGGAAACGATTTATAACATGTATGCTGCTTCAAGTACATTTCTAGGCTGTTTGGGGGGTGTGGTTGTATTAGCAAACTCCATGTTTCCTGTTCCATTTTGCTTTAGAGTCACAGGGAGGGAACGCTTGCACTTTGACATTTCTGGTATTTCAAGTATTATTTTAACATTATCCCTAGGCAGCGCCCTTAAAAAAAAAAAAAGACAACTTAATGGCTCTATTGTCACAAACTTTGTCAGTTATTTCCGTTTTCCTTGGCACTGCATTTCACTAATTTGAGGTGAAAACAGGAAGGTGAAGAAAGCTTAACCAAGGTTAACATAAACTTAGATGGTAACATCACTCACAAGGGGGCTGTTCCAGAGTAGGATATTGGGAGATGACCCCCCGCCACACACACACAAAACACGTCGCCCTTGAAAAGGAGGCTAATGCCTGTCCTCGGCCCATTTGTTCTGCAGCGGGTCCGAGAGGAAGGCTGTTACAATAGGCTGGAAAGTAATTCCCCCATGATAACGGGACCCACTGAATACCCGGAAACCTCAGCTCCCGCAGCCAAGATGCCAGGTCCCTGCACCAACTTTTAGCATCTGTGAAGTGGCTTCTGGTGGAGAACCTGGGGCACCTCACCTGGCACAAGTGTGTGCGCAGGGACAGGTGAAACCAAGAAAACTGGAAGGAAAGAGGGTCTAGTAGAAATCTACAAGTGCAATTCAAGGAGGGGAGGGAGGTGCCCATGCCGGTTCGCAGAGCCACCGGGGACGCCCAGGGATCGGTATCTGACTTGAAACGGGCCAGGAAGGCCACTGAAAGAGGCAAGTTCATTTGGCCGAATCTTCTGTTCTCAACCTTGAAAGCTGGCAGGAAGTTGATTCTTCCTCGTCCCCCATCCCAGCTTCAAACGTTGAAAAAAGTTTGATTAAAATGCTAAGAGTGTGTCTTCCTGGGTTATTCCGCCCGGAGAGCCGCAGCCAAGCCAACTGCAGGCAATCACAGCCTGGAATGACGTTTCCCTTTGATGGCAATGAGGCTATTAGTAGGTCAACCAGCTGCAGTTAGGGCCCGGCTGGTCATTTAAGTACTCAGGGGAACTGTAGCAAAGGAGATAAAATACACCCAACTCATGGGAGTATGACTTTGAATCTTTAAGTAAACAATCCATTTTTTAAAAGTGCAAGTGAATTTGTGAATTAATTTGAGTATTAATTAAGCCATTAAGGAATGACTTCACACTTCAATGCCACATATTAAAAAAAAGCCTTTTATACATGCTTCACAAAACAATATACAGAAATCTCTGTAATTCTGGAAATTAATTGCACCAAGACAGTTTTTAAAATTATCTATTCTCTATTATCATACAGGATAGGTCTTGAAATAGTTTTGACTTCAGAATGACCAGAAGGGTCTACACCATTTCAGGTGGTTCAGGCAGTAGTAAACATTCTCCCCAGACGCTGGACAAGCGGAAACAATTTTAACCAAGAAGTTTAGTAGCTTAAAATTTACTTCTACATTGTTAAACATCTAGCAGTTGTAAAAGGGCAAAGCTGGCTACTTGGTAACTGTAGCTGGCTGATAACCTGAGCGTTCACTTTTAAACTATGCATGCAAACTTGAACACTTCATTGCTCCAAATGAATCAGGCCACATAGTATTAAGAAGAGTGGGGTCTGGAGTTAAATTCTTAATCCTATATCTAAGGAGCTTAAGAATTTGGGGGATCATCACACTAAGAATTCATGGACATGTTAGTGTTTTAAACACAACCAAAAGTAATTAAAATGGGAGGAAATTAACTGATAGTTTTTGTAGGGTCTACTTGGAGGTGAAGTGAGAACTGGAAGGTATTTGAGCATCCCTGCCCTGGTGCGGTGACATTCAGGAACTGAGACCAAACCAGAAGAACAGGAATCCATTTCTGATGTGAAGAAAGGGCCTTGTGGGGTTGCTGCCTGGGCCCAGCCTGGCTTAGCAGGACTTCAGAATTGTTCTTCAAATACCCCAGAAGCAGTAATAGATCTTTGAGGGCACCTGTTTCTCCTCTCCTCCCACCTTGTACTGCTGGGTGATTTGATAAAAAGAAAATTTGGACTTACAAAAAGCAGCTTTTCAGGTAGATTTTTAAAAATTTTTTAAAGAAGGTTTTTAATAAAAGGACTTAAAGAGTGCTTATGGGTCCACAGGTTGGGCTGATAGTATCTCCATAAACATCTGTCAGGACATAGGATATGATCAGGCAACATTTAGCACTTGGTTAGTTTTTGACAGAAAGCCACCCTGAGTTACTGCCAAGTGTTCTCAGTCTTTAAAATGACCCAAATGGAGAGCTGAATGCATTGTACAAAGAAAGAGTGACAGAGGAAAACTTTTTATTTTGAAATAACTATAGACTCATGGGAGGTTGCAAAAATAGTACAAAGAGGTCCAGTGTACCCTTCACCCAGCTTCTCCCAAAGGTAACATGTTACACATCTTACACATAGATCAATATCAACACCATGAAATTGACATTGGTACAATCTACAGGCCTTATTCAGTTTTTAACAGTTTTTACGTACACTCATTTTGTGTGTATGTGTGTGCATAGATCTGTGTGATTTTATCACATATACGTAAACATCACCACAATCGAGATACAGAACTGTTCCATCAGCAAAAAGAAATTCTTGTGCTATCCCTTTATAGTCGCATACCCTACCTCATCCCACCCCTTTCCCTGGCAAACACCAATCTGTACCCCATCTCTGTAACTGTGTTATTTCAAGATTGTTATACAAATGGAATCATACAATATATAACCTTTTGAGATTGTCTGTTTTCATTGAGCGTAATTCTCTGGATATCCATCCAGGTTGTTGCATGTATCAATAATTCATTCCTTTTCATTGCTGAGTAGTTTTCCATGGTATGGATGTACCACAGTTTGTTTAACCATTAACCCATTTGAAGGGCATTCGGATTGTTTCCAGTTTTGGACTATTACAAATAAAGCTGCAATGCATATTTGGGTATAGGTTTTTGTGTGGATGTAAACTTTCATTTCTCTGAGATGAATGCCCAGGAGTGGAATTGCTGGTTTGTGTGGTATATTATGTTTAGTTTTATAAGAAACTACCAAACTGTTTTTCAGGGTGGCTGTACCATTTTACATTCCCACCAGCAATGTATGAGAGAGAAATTTCTGTGCAGCCTCGCCAGCACTTGGTATTGTTGCTATGTTGTATCTTAGCTGTCCTAATAGGTATGAAGTGGTATGTTATTGTACTCATTTGCATTTTCCTAGTGGCTAGTGATGTTGAACATCTTTTTGTGTGCTTATTTGCCATCCATATCTCCTCTTTGGTGAAATGTTGGTTCAGGTGTTTTGCCCATTTACTAACTGGATTGGTTTTTACTCTTGAATTTTGAGAGTGATTGGTATATTCTAGATAAAAGCCCTTTGTCAGATATGTGGTTGCAGATATTTTCTCTCAGACTGTATCTTGTCTTTTCATCCTAACAAGATCTTTGGCAGAGCAGAAGTTTTAAAATTTTGATGAAATCCGATTTATCATTTTTTCTTTTGTAGATTGTGCATTTGATGTCATGTCTAAGAACTGCCTGTCCCTCACCAGTATCACACTGTTGTGATTAATGTCGTTAGATGTAGCTTAATATTGAATAGAGTGACTATTCCTACTCTATTCTTTTCCAGAAAGGTTTTAGCTATTCTAGTTTTTTTGCCTTTCCATATAAATTTTAGAATAAGCTTCTCTGTATGTATAAAAGGCATTGATAGAATTTGGTAGGAATATTGTTAAAACTATAAATCAATTTGGGGAAAAAATGACATCTTTACTTGAGTCTTCCAATCCATGAACATAGTTATATCTCTCTATTGATTTAGATTGTTTGATTTCTTTTATTGGTGTTTTGTAGTTTTTGGCATACGGGTCCTTTATTGTTTTGTTAGATTTATACCTAAGTATTTAATTTGAGCGATCATAAATAGCATGAGTTTTAAAATTTGGTTTTAAGATGTTCATTTCTAGTATATATAAAGTTGATTTTTAAATATTGATCTTGTACCTGCAAATCTGCTGAATTCACTTATTAGTTCTAGGAGTTTGTTTTGTATTCCTTGGGATTTTCTATGTACATAATCATATAAACACAAATAAGGACTGTTTTCTTTCTTTCCAATCAATATGGCTTTTCTTTTTCTTGCCTTATTTCATTGGCTAGAACCTCTAGCACTATGTTGAATAAGAATGGTAAGTGCAGACACCTTTGTGTTCTTCCTGATCTTAAGGGGGAAGTATTCAGTCTTTCACCATAAATAATGAAGTTAGATGTCGGTTTACGTAGATTTTTTTAAACATCTTTATTGGAGTATAATTGCTTTACAATGGTGTGTTAGTTTCTGCTTTATAACAAAGTGAATCAGCTATATATATATATATATATATATACATATATCCCCATATCTCCTCCCTCTTGCGTCTCCCTCCCACCCTCCCTATCCCACCCCTTTAAGTGGCCACAAAGCACCCAGCTGATCTCCCTGTGCTATGCGACTGCTTCCCAGTAGCTATTTTACATTTGGTAGTAAATATAAGTCCATGCCACTCTCTCACTTCGTCCCAGCTTACCCTTCCCCCTCCCCATGTCCTCAAGTCCATTCTCTACGTCTGTGTCTTTATTCCTGTCCTGCCCCTGTGTTCTTCAGAACCATTTTTTTTTCTTTTTAGATTCCATATATACGTGTTAGCATACAGTATTTTGTTTTTCTCTTTCTGATTTACTTCACTCGGTACAGACTCTAGGTCCATCCACCTCACTACAAATAGCTCAAATTTCATTTCTTTTTATGGCTGAGTAATATTCCATTGTATATATGTACCACATCTTATTTATGCATTCCTCTGTCGATGGACATTTAGGTTGCTTCCATGTCCTGGCTATTGTAAATAGTGCTACAATGAACATTGGGGTGCATGTGTCTTTTTGAATTATGGTTTTCTCTGGGTATATGCCCAGTAGTGGAATTGCTGGGTCATATGGTAGTTCTATTTTTAGTTTTTTAAGGAACCTCCCTACTGTTCCACGTAGTGGCTGTACCAATTTACATTCCTACCAACAGGGTAGGAGGGTTCCTTTTCCTCCACACCCTCTCCAGCATTTATTATTTGTAGGCTTTTTGATGATGGCCATTCTGACCAAAGTGAGGTGATACCTCATTGTAGTTTTGATTTGCATTTCTCTAATAATTAGCAATGTTGAACATTTTTTCATGTGCCTGTTGGCCACTGTATGTCTTCTTTGGAGAAATGTCCATTTAGATCTTCAGCCCCTTTTTTGATTGGGTTTTTGTTTGATATTGACCTGTATGAGCTGTTTGTATATTTTGGAAATTAATCCCTTGTTGGTTGCATCATTAGCAAATATTTTCTCCCATTCTGTTGGCTGTCTTTTCGTTTTGTTTATGGTTTTCTTTGCTGCACAAAAAAGTGGCTTCCTTAGGTTACACGTATGTAACTAATCACAACCTACTGGTCTCAACATTTTACTACCACCTCAAGTGAAGTGTAGAAACTTTATGTCCATTTAGGTTCCATTATCCTGTGCCCTTTATAATTCTCTTATAATATTTTCTCTCTGTATATTGAGAACTACATCATACAATGTTATAATTTTTGCCTCAACTGTCAAACATAATTTTTTAAACTCAAGAGAATAGTCTATTAAATTTACTTCTATTTTATCCTTTCTATTCATTCTTCATGATGTTTCAAGTTTCCTTCTTTTATCCTTTCTTTTCTGCTGGAAAAACTTCCTTTAGCAGTTCTTTTACAGCAGTTCTATTGGCAATAAATTCTCTTAGTTTCCTTCATCTGAGAATGTCTTTATTTCACATTCATTCCTGAAGGATATTATCATGGAATATAGAAGTCTGAGTTGACAGTTATTTTCTTTCAGCTCTTGAAAAATGTCATGCCACTTCCTTCTGGCCTCCATGGTTTCAGATATGAAATCCACTGACATTCAAATCATTGTTTCCATAAGTAGTGCATCATTTCTCTCTAGTTGCTTTCAAGATTTTTTCTTTGTCTTTACTTTCCCGAAATTTGATTATGCTGTATCTTGGTGTAGATTTCTTTGGGGTATTGTTGGGGTTCACCCAACCTCTTGAATCTGTAGGTCTTTTGCCGAATGTGGGAAATTTTTAGCCGTATTTATTCAAGTACTTTTTCAGCCTCAATCGCTATCCCCTCTTTCTGGAACTCTAATTTTAAAAAAATGAACACTAGATCATTTATTGTAGTACCACAGGTCCCTGATGCCCTGTTCATCTTTTTTCACTCTACTTTCTCTCTTTTGTTCAGATTGGGTAATTTCTATAGTTATATTTTCAGACTCACTAATTCTTTACTGTCATCTGCATTCTGCAATTTGGCCCATCCAGTGAGCTTTTAAAATTTTGGTTATTGTATTTTACAGTTCTAAATTTTCCATTTGGTTCCTCTTTCGTTTTTGTATTATATTTCTTTGCCAGGAATTTTTTTTTTTTGCTTCAAGTGTGTAACTGCTAATTGAAGTATTTTTATGATGGTAGCTTAAAATCCTTCTTGGATAATTTCAGTATCTGTGTTGTTTCAGTGTTGGCATCTGTCAGGTGTCTTCTCTCATTCAAGTCAAAAATCTCCCTGGTTCTTGGTTTGACAAGTGATTTTTTTTTATTGTATCCTAAACATTTGGCATACATTTGAACATATATTATGAATCTCTGAATTTTATTTATTTTAGCAGGCCTCCACTGACAATGTGCTGGTAGAAGAAGGGGTGCATCACCTGGTTATTGCCAGATGGGGGTGGTAGTCCAGAAGCCCTGGCTTCCCCTAGGCCTCTGCTGACAGGAGGGGGGATTTTTTTTTTTGAGGTGCTTGGGTTCTTTCTAGGCTGACCCTTTCCCTGCCCTTTGGCTAGAGATAACAGGCTTTTCATGGGGCTTTTATGGTCTATGGCCATTGGTATTTCTGGCCTGCTGGTTCTTCAGCATCCATCCTAGGATATTGAGGAGGCAAAAAGAAAACCCAGGCAACTCACACCTGTGTTGTTCCTCAACTCCCAAGGTCCCTAGTCAGTCCAGCTTGTTTTTCCTATCCTTCAGAGTCTTATCTTCATCTTATAAATATATTTGGGAATTTTAGTTACACTTTGTGGGAGGAATAAGGAGCAATGCATCTATTCTACCTTTCCTGGAACCACAGTCAGCCTGTCTGGAAATTGGTTTTTATTAAACTAAATTCAACTGAAATTTGACATGCTGGCTCTTTCTTTATGTAAATAACCAGTACTAACAGAATGCTAAAGGTCATGAGACAGGCCTCAAGGCATTTATGAAATCAGTTCTTGTCTAATGCTTAATGTGAATCTTTATTGCACATTTTTAATCACCTTGAAAGTGCTCCTTACCCAAACTCTGCTGCATCAGTAGTTCTATCAAGTTTTACTACATTAGAAAATGATGTCAAATTTGGCACATATCCGGGGTCAGAGGAAGGATCACAAGAAAGCCAGAAACCGGTGGCAGAACTAGCATGAACATCGTCAGTTCACCCTTTGCCGCTCCCATAAAGTGATGCAGCAATGTGTTTTAATGGAAGATGGAAAAAGCCCAGATCCCACAGAGGTAGGAAGCTGGACTCGTTGCTTATATACAGCCTCAGTTTTACAGAACAGCTGATCGTTGTTGGCATGATTTATTTCGCACATACGAACCAGTACACAAGTGAAAGGTGGATGGTTACATGGTCGGTGCCTAAAGGTACAGCTTCAGTCCCAGCCCTTACCCCACTCTACCCAGCAGGTCTCAGAAAGTTTTCTTCTCAACAGGCGCCCCACAGCACCAGCTGCAGAAAGCACAGTCACACTAAGAGAGGTGCCCCCATCTTTATCCTCACCAAACACCTCTTGGGTCACAAGCAGAAATGATAGATACTGATTCTGTATGGGTCTACAGCATTGGATAATGCAGCTTAGGTAGGGAAGATTATAGGTTTCATATTTAAGAGGCCTTATGTCATCAAGGTTCAACAGGCTTTCCGTGGATTTCTGTGTTCTGAAGTTCAAACATCCTTTGTTCCTTCCCTTCCAGGTCAGTCACCACGAACCAGGCCACTCAGCACGTTGTCCCAGCATTGGAGAAGCCATGCTGTGGAGAGTGTCTATCACACTGTCAGAGACTGGGGCTTGACTTGGTACCAACTGCTGTGCTATTCTGTGGAGCAGGAATATTATGAGCTGTTAAATAATGACTGACACATTGGTTGAAATGAAGTTTCCAGTAAGGAAGTGACAGTGCAATGTGGATAATTATGGCAATAAAATAGGAAGAGCTTTAGTTCCCAGCCTGACCCTGCCTCTGCTGGAGCCATGTCAACAAGGCGTTCTCAGAACAAAGAAGAGACGTGATTTGGTACCATTTCCCATCAGCAGGTGTCTGGACAAAACATCAATGTGAATAAGGTTCAAGTGCAGTCCTGTGTATCTTGATTAAATTACTTAATATTAAATAAAAGGTCTGGGTGGTATTTTTTAAAATCTGACTCATCCAGCTCTAATTCAAATAGCTCCCCTCACCCCGACCCTTGAATGGATTTTTAAAAAGTAATTTCTCTCCCTGGGGTGGGAGAACCCTAATGAACTGAAAGAAATTTTTGCTTTTAAATTGTTCTATATGATGTTTTTGTAAATTATATTATTAAATGACTCTGGAGTCACTGTTAATGACAAGATTTGGTTTTGCTCTGTTATGATGTAGTTCAATTGCATGGTTTAGGGAAAAGCTAGTCTACATACAAAAGAACACAAAGACTATGAAGGAAACCATAGTGAGCTCAATAATCTTAGCAACTAGCCAACACTCAAAGCCTGTTAAAGATGATTGCAGGCCAGGAGAAGTCACAGGCAGAGACCAGGTTTAAAGTGTTTCTTTTCATCCTAAGGCACATTTTTAACATCTAAAAAAAAATCTGTTGCTGTGATTTTTAGATCTAATTTTAAAACTAAAAATTTTCAAGCATCTCAATTCGGGGTCAGCAAAAAACTTTTCTGTAAAGACCCTGATAGTAAATAGTTCAGGCTTTACGAGCAGCTAGTTGTTCACTGCTGTTACAACTCCTCAGCTCTGCGTGAAAGCAGTCACAGACAGTATGCAAATGAGTGAGTGGAGTGTGTGCCAATAAAACTTTATTTACAAGAACAAGCAGTAGGCTGGATTTGGTCCAGGGGCTGCTGTAATTTGTCAATCTCTGTTCTAAATGAAGTTGGAGAGGAATAGCTTCCACCCAGAACAGAACCTCTCTGTGAGGGAAAGAAACAGACTAAGAACAGGATCATACTGCATTCTTCTACTAACGGACAATACTTTTAGAAATACAAAGCAAGATGAGCTCACCCAGTTAATCTTTTTATTTTGAGTTTTGTTAAAAAAAAAAGCTTTGAGAAAAATGTGTTAAATATCAGTAAAGGCAGGAAAACATGTAGCTAGCTTTATAATATCAATCTAAACATATACACAAAGGCAAACATTAAGTAAAATGCTAGGGAAAGGGAGCACTTTGGGGGCCTAACTCCAGTTTTTCTTATTGCACATAAATAAAGGTTGCCGATAACTCCAAGTCTTCACTTTTTCACAGTTAGACATACTTTAATATTATTTTATATAACATGTTTATATAACATCCTATGTTAATTTTATAAAGCCACCAGTTTGCTACTGTTGAATGGAAGTAAAAGACAAAAATTTCCCCAATTACAGTAAGTAAGCTCTCTATAAAAAAATTCCCCAGAAGGTCACATCAGCCCATATTAAATTCATCCTATTCTATTTAAAAAACTGCTTTTCAGCTATTAAATGAATCTTGGTGGCCTTCCCATTTAATCATTTTAATAGACATAGTAAAACTTCCTAAGTAAGAAGTACCAGATGTATTTTATGTAAAAAATAAAAAAACCTAGGAGGTGACCCTACCATGAAGTCATACTTCGAATGAGTGATTTCAGGGACAAATTCCAAATCCATAGACTTAACACCCGCATGACTGAAAATCATCCCACTGCTTCTCCAAAGCCCAAAGCTGGAATAATCACAACTAAAGTCAACCCCCAAATGTCCATGCAGCTAGATACTCAGCCAGTAACACTGGGATCTTAACTTTTTTGAAGTGCTTTAGACAGCAGATGTAGAGTTCTTCACGCTGTTTCCAAGTCCTTTTCCACCTGAGTTCCCCCAACACATACAGGCCCAGATAATTTTCCACTGGCCAAGAGTTGAGCTGACCATGACATGTGGCAGTTCTGTGAACCCATTTGAAAAGGTGGCCATCAGGATGAGAAGGTAACCTCTCCCTCTCCCGAGCACTCTCATGTCTGGTACACACCTTTACAAAGGGCAGCAGAACAGGCAGCCCTCCCTTCTCATCTTTTCCAAGGTTCATGTAGCAGAAAACTGGCTGCCTGTGTGTGCCATGTGGGCCATGGTTAGACTATACCCTGCTTACAAAAATAAAACTGACATCAAAAACTTTGGTTTTGCTCTTTACAATTTCTGCTAGCACTGGCTGACAAGATGGGTTTGTTAATTTATAAAAACTCTGCTTATGAAACTTGGAACTGGAAAAAAATGGTTTCTTTCTAGGTCTCGTTTTGAAAGGCTTGTCAAAGAGCCTACTTGCTTTTCCTCGTTAGACACTAGCATTGGTTTCCAGAATATTTCTCTGTAGATTGTTCTTATTAGGTTTTAGAAAGAGGGAAGGTCTTTTGAGGTATCCACATGATGAAAGCAGCATTCAGGTGGGTCGTTTCTAAACTCTAACTCTTGGCCACTAGATGCCCTCAATTTACTGTATCAGAACGCAGCAATTGACACTGGTGAGCCAGATTCTCATTTAAAAAAACAACAGAAGAGATCAGAATTCAATGATACCAGTCTACTGTATTTGACAGACTAGCTCCTACACTAATTCACCTACAGAAGCAACATCAAAAAGCAGGCACGAAACCTGTCAAGTGTCCCATTTCTGAAGTGGAATAAGGAGTCATATACTTACTGAATCAGAAAGCTGACTTTCCAGATGCTCTCAGTCCAGATTGCATTTTATAGCAGATGGGAAAATCAGCTTTCTGATCTACCTCAATGGGTACCAAGGTAGGTTTCCAAGCGGATGATTTTCCCCTCTGATGAGTTGCTTGTTTGCCCTGCCAGCAACCTCCCCTGAGCGCATCAGTGGTGTTTCTACATTTAGCAATCATTTTGTTCACATTAAATAGCTGACATGATAACATTAACTTCCACTCTGGACATAGAAAGGGAGAGCTATGATGGGGGTTGGGAGGTGTGTGCGTGAAACAGACTTCTGTTTTGGAAAGAACCATTACTTCTTTGCCCGAGACTGAAATGTTCGCGGATAGCTGAGATAACATTTTTTCAGGTTTTCTAAAGAGATTTTGTCAACTGAACCATGAAGGACATTTTCAGGTCTAGAGAACACGGCGTAAAGAGCGCCTTGCTGTTTGCTTGATGAAACATTTGATGTCGCAGCGTGATTTTGGGCTGCAGGGCATCAGTGCTTTGTCTGGTCACTCTGAGTCCTGATGGTCAGAGTCCACTTAATCACATATGCCCTTCCTATACCTGTTTCCTAGGAAGAAATACCAAATTTCTTTAAATTCCAAATTTCCTTCTTTAGTTCAGTTCTCCTTGTAGTCCCCAAAAAGAGTATGAAAAGGAATTGCAGGCGTTTTTGTCTTTCCTGTGTCGGTGCTATACAAAAGTTTGCATCTCCTTAATTACCTGCTACCGACACCACCCCCACGTGACAGCATAGTGATCACAACTTTCCACTTAATACGGGGCCTCTGCTCAGGCAATAAACGGGCCCATCCTTACCCTGAGGAGTCCATCGTGGATGCAGGCATGGGGACAAGCAAAGTGTGAAGAGAAAGAAAGTTCACTTGACTGCAATGGGGACTATTAATATAATCTCAGGTTAAACTGCAGAGATACCATCTCAGAAACCTTCACATTTGATTAGTCTGCAGCTCAGTTAAGACAAAACCCCTTTTTTCCCACAGATGGGGGCAAACATGACAGGTTTTTAATCCCCCCCGCCAAACATACACTCAAGTTGCCCATCTCTCCTTCTCACGCTCTAAGGTTTTCAAAAGTGACCTTTTAGGTTGCACTTTTTTTTGTGTGTGTGTGGTATGCGGGCCTCTCACTGTTGTGGCCTCTCCCGTTGTGGAGCACAGGCTCCAGACGCGCAGGCTCAGCGGCCATGGCTCACGGGCCCAGCTGCTCCGCGGCATGTGGGATCTTCCCGGACCAGGGCACGAACCCGCGTCCCCTGCATCGGCAGGCGGACTCTCAACCACTGCACCACCAGGGAAGCCCTAGGTTGCACTTTAAGAGGTACATTCCTGACTTCTGCAAAGATTAGCATGAAACTCTCACAGCTGCCCAGTCTGTATTACCGATCAACAACTGTTTGTTCCACATGACTAACAACTAAAATAAAACGTTCATTGCTAGGCCATTCTTTAAGGTTCCAAATAGGGTCCACTGCAAGTTCTAGACTAGAGGCTCTCAACCCTAGCTGTGTATTAGAATCCTTGAGGATCTAGAACAAAGCATGGCAGCCAGGCCCCACCCCAAACCTACTGAATCTGAATCTCTGAGGGTAGGGCCCTAGCATCAATAGTTTTAAAAACTGGCCAGGTAATCCTAATGTGCAGCCAGGGTTGAGAACCTGTGCTCTAGAGCATTCGACTACTGAACTGTCATCCCCCTAACCCAGAACAAGCATGTTTATAAGATGACTTGGGATTACTCTCTCAGGGGAACTTTCTTCAGCTGGATGCACCATTAGTTAGCAGTTTCGATCTGATTTCTGCCAGACTGGCAACAGACACTCAGCCTTGAGTGAGGTGATTTCAGGCCTACTTTTTTGCCACTCAGCACAGGCATGATGCTTCTGAGAGGTGGAAGCATGTTGATGAGTGGACTCACTTCCCATGACCCCTGGTAAGGTCAGGATTAATCTCCACATCTTGCAAACCAAAATTAGGACGACAGGTCAGTGATTCACTCTGATCCACTGAATAAAAAATCCAACCACATAATTACAAACCTAGCTAACTTTTAGCCTTAGCAAATCTCCATTTACTTATATTTAAGTAGGTTAGAATAAAATGTTTGCAGTGAAGAGGACAAAGCCCATGGATGACCATAAAATCAAAATGGACTTTAGTGTAGATACGAAGGAAAGAGGGGAATAAAAATGATTCAATTATATTATATTGAACCATATGAAATTGCCCTATTTTTTTTAAATGGCTGAATGTCAGCAATTTCATCTGGCTTAACCTAATAATAAAATTTTCCTGGTTTGCATAAATTATCAATTCAAAAACAAAGTATCAAGTAATGTCTTATTTAAAAATTAACCATTAAAAATGCGAGTCAAGAAGATTAAATGACTGACTTCATTATGGGTGTCCTAGACTGAACTGGGTCACTATTTTGTCTGCCATAATAAGAAAAATGCCCACATTTTATGAAAGCATTTTTTAGAAATTGGGTTTTCAAATATACTAGCACTGAAGCATAGAGACATGGGGAGAATCTCAAACTTGGTTTCCAAGAGTTCTCTCAGTATTTCACCTACTGCAGGTGCGGGCAGGTGGAACAGCTCATCCACAAAGAACCCAAGCTAAAAACCTAAATTTTAAAGCACACTTACACATTAAGCTGGTGCAAGGCTCCCCAGATACCAAGAAAATGGCCCTTCTCTACATGGCATTCAATGTCAAGACATCTGGATTCTTAATCTGTCTATAGTAGACAGAACCTTCCATCAAGGTGAATGATGCTGAACTTTTCATTGACTTGCCTCTGATTCCCCACGTGGCCACTGAAATCTCATGTATTTATTAGCTCAAAGTTTGGAATTCTACTCAGTCGTAAGAATACTATCTTGTATTTTCTTTGCAGTTAGTTTTGTTTGCAGTGAGATTTCTTCCCTCCGAATACTAGCTTGTTCCCTCTTAGGCTTCTTACTGCCTTCTCTTCCCTAGATAAAATTGCACCCCACAAACTGTGGTGTTATTTCTAAATCCACAATAGAACCCAGTCCTATTAATCGTTTTCCAGGCAGTCAGCTCATATGGGAGCCTTCAAGAACTGACTGATTTTTGCAGTGATATCACCATCAGTTTCTAAACAGTTTCTCCTGTCCTCAGATTAATTAAAAACAACAGTATAACACTATTTTGCCTTTGGTTTCAAACATTTCAGTAACTTCTTCTTTATGGAGATTTCCAGAGAAGGAATTGGAATTCGTTCCCCCATGTTGAAATGTTCATGGACATATTTTCCAACCTTCAGTCTAGAGGAAACACAGGTAGGCAAAAAGGGCAGGAATCCTGATAGGAGGGTGCAGTCACGCAGCCTCGCTGCTGGAGCCTCCACTCAAATTGCTTTTTCATGTTTTCTGGCCCGTTTAACACCAGCTTCTCACAATCCTTGGAGGTCCAATCTCCACTGCCTTCCTTCACGGTCTTTTTCTAGCCTGTTCCCCCCCTTGCTATTCCTACAACCAGCTAGACCTGCATCTCTGTGTCTGGATATGAAGCCTCTCCTGGGAAGAACCCCCAGGAGTTCTTCAACCTGCCACATCTTGTTCAGATCTGCAGGTGAATGAATGAAGAGAGCATTAAAGCATGCTATTAGTTTGTTTGTTTGTTTAACTCTGAACAGCGCACTACTATGTGAACAAAGTGGGAATAGGTCTGCATTTGTCTTGATTTAGAGACACTTTAGCCCCACTAGCTGCGTCTTGGGTTAAATTTTAAATGTGAAGGTATCTTCAGACCCCAATAAAATAGAAGTGTTTAGTTCCATTCAGTCAAGGCCCCACGTCAAGCTCGCAGCCATCCTCACCCCGCCAGTGGGCCTACCCCGTCACTCAGGGCTCGGGGCGGGGAGTCACGCGTTATCCTCCAGGGGAAACACCAGGCGGGTGCCCCGGCTGGAAACCTTCTGCTCTCCCATTCCCAGGTCTCGTTCCAGCACCTCCTCGGCGCTCGTGGGGGCTGCGTGGGAGCTTGAGGAGCCGTTCGCAGTCACTGTGCTGTCCCCGTAGGTCAAGGTGAGGTCGCCCTCGGTCAGGATGAAATCAGAGTCTTCCTCTCTCAGCGGCTCTTGGTTCTGAAACGTGCAACAAACACCACGAACATCAACAACAAATGGAAGACCACTATTTTCCTGGGCTGAAGCCAACCCCAACCTCAGCTCCTCATCTGAAAGGAGGGATCATAAAACTTGCCTGCCTTGAGCCTCTAGCATGATAACTGGATGCAAACTGTAGAGTGCTAGGCAATGTAAGGCTGTTGCTGAACCAGCACTTCAAACACCAGAAAGCAGTTCTGATTTTAAATGCCTGACAGCTTGGGGACAAAAAGTGACAAAAGGGAAGAAAGGGAGATCAGCTCCAATTTTCGGCTTCCCAACCCACAAAGGTAGGAAGGAGTAAGGTCCCTGGGCAAACCTACAAATAGGTTTCAGGTCCTCTCTTCTTTGGGAAGGTCTTCCGGGGCTGGAGGCGGCCTCCTGCCCTGTACAAACCACCGTAAACCCACCTGGTTTACAGTTGAACTACTCTTTGTCCTAGTCAGCAATTCAGGGAAGAGGATAAGCCATAATTAGGATTTCCTTCCTGTCCCCACAGAAACACCCTGATGGGAAGGAAGCCCTCAGGTGGATGAAGCAAGGGACAGAGAGGGAGGGGACGTTTTCTCGAGCATCTATTATACGTCTGCCAGGAACGTCACAGAAGGTCTCATTTGATCCTCACCCCTTCCCTATGAAGGGCACAGACACTCGGGTCACAGAGAAGAAAACCTGAGAGAACCCATGGAATTTGCCTGTGGCTGTCCAGCTGCTTGGAAGCAGAGTTAGGATTTATGCTGTCCCTAGACTGGTTCTACCCACATAAAAAATGTGAAAAATCACCCCGTCGGGAAGAGGACTGGTGGGGCATCTCATGCTAGGCAGCGGTGGTAGCAGAACAGACAAGGCTGAGCAAAGCAGGCTAAGTGGCAGCCACTTGAAACTATGAGACTACGGGGAGAGTGTCAGGAAGCAGCGTAAAGTCAGGCACAACCTTTCACCCTCCGATGGTTTAACAAGCAAAGCAAGGGGCCCCCGCTGCATGGCCGTCAAACACGGGGAGCTTCTTCCTTGAATGGCAAACATATGCTTCCAAGCCGCTCCACGTAAACGGTTCTTTCTCTCCTACTTCTCATCTCCCTTCAAAGTGCATTTGCGGTCCTTCAGCCTCTACACAACAGGGTCTCCTTGGTGTGGGATGCTGAGCCTACCTCCCTGACAGCCATGTGGCCCCCACTCAGTCTCGCTGCCCGAGTTTGGGGTAGATTCTCCCGTGTCCGGGCCGGGGATCCCCATCTACGTGAGAAACCACCGAAGAGCAGTGACCTCCTCCTCTTCCTGGCGCCCTTGCTTGCGCTGCTGACCTCTTAGGAGGTGCTAGACCAACGCCTGTTAAATGCACTGACCTAGGGAGGACCCGTGGGTTCTGGCCCATCTCTGGGCACGTAAGAGTGACAAGCACATGCTTGTTTTCTGCATTGTTTCTCAGTGACGTCGGCTTCTCCACTCTCCACAGTGTGACTCCACTTAATCAGGGCTCCGACTTTTTTAACAGGCAAGCACGCAAGTCCTCTTGCTTGCTGCCTCCATCCCTCACCGGAATGAGGCAGGGAGCAAACGTACAGTTCAATTAACATCCTTGACTCGGGCAGAGCATAATTCTAAAGCTCAGTCCAAACTCCCCAATTTCCTCCTCCCCATTAGTAGTTCTGAAAGTCCTGAAACTCCATCTGCTCCATGATGGTTTTCTTAACAACAGATGACATCATGTTCCCTGTTTTAGCACGTTCCATTTCTCCTGTTCATACATGTGCTAAGTAATGTTTTTGTTCATCTCTGTCAAAATCTCTCTCCCAGGGCTCCTTAGCTCCCAATGTTCAGGAGAAGACTCTCCTGGCACGTATTTTGCTGTTTCGAGGTTAGGAGCCACACGGGGACACAGAGGAATACAGAACAACTGCATGTGCGGGGAATTCTGCAAATGGAGCCAAGTCCCTCCTTCCCCAGCAGCACAGAGGAACCCCCAGATGGAAGCTCCGGCGTGGCCCACTCTGACCCCTCGCAGTGGGAAGCAGGGCCACAATTCACTGACAGGAGAAAACAAGACTGGATATTGTCCTATTCCATGATGAAACTCACAAGCCCAGCCAAATAGTACCCCAGGAAAGGTCACTCAGAAACAAGGACGTAGTAAAACCCAGTGGAGAGGGATTTCCAGATGGAAGCTTAAGGAATGTTCTATGCTGACGACAAAACTATCCCACACCCTTGAATTCCAGATGACAGGATTGACAAAAGTTTTGTTCAGCTGAAGGTTTGTGTAATTACATAACTAGCTGTCCAGTGAGGGCTGCTATGGAAATGGAGTGAAATAACCCTGCAAACACCTGCAAGCAAGAGTGTCGTGGGAATGTGTGCATTTAAATAGCCACAGATCATTTTCGTTAGGTGGAAGAACACTGTTTTCTAGGCGGTTCTCAAACCTAAATTTCATTTACAGTTAGTGGAAATGAGGAATAACGAACATCTTCCATATCTCCCAAAGAATCCTGGTGAAGTATAAAACGCGCTCCAGGTGATGGGAGGGCCCACCCAAAAGTGTGTCAAACAGCCCAGAGAATGGCTCATCTGATGCCCTCACCCGGCACTAGACTCCACATGGATCCCCCTCCATTCTCTCACCTCTGGCTTCCTCAGTGAAACTTCCAAAGACTCTCTGCTCTCACTCTCTCAGCAGCAGGCCTCTCTGTGTCTGGAGGTGGCTGGGACCCCAGACAGGACCCCAGCCCAAGGCAGTAACGGCAGAATAGAGGGTGGTTCTTGCCTGTAGCCCAAGTCACCGCATCTTGGGTTGGCTGTGGGGAGTCCACAGCCCAAACATTACCCCAGGAAGCAAACCTTGGGCAGGCTCTGGAAGTGGTCAGGGGAGCACTTTCAATTTAAGTCCCTGGAAGTATATTGAGTTTATGCTGAGTTCAAAGTAGGCCAGATACCCCTAACTGTTGTGTGAGGGATAGTTGGTAAGCTTCCGATTAGGTAAGGTTTTTATAAAGTTTTCATAGTGGGTTAGTTACTTTACTATTACAGAGACATGAAAAGTGACCCTTGTAAAACCTAAGTAAGAAGGAAGGCTTTAGAAATTGGTTAAAGGAGACTAGAGCTAGAAGGCAAAGAAACACGTAAGCCCAGTGAAACAAAATCAAACAGTGTAATCAGTTGGAGCTTCTTTAGCGGGAGAAGTGAGGATGCCGAGTCACTACCCTTTGTTTCTGATGATAAAACACATCCAAATGGCCCACACTGTCACTTTACACAGAGGTCCAAACTGAGCAAACTATTGAGCATTCAAAATAAGACAGATTTATTAAATAAAATGGGATGGGAAATTATAAAAGTAACTTTTTAATCTATTGGTCTGTATCCTTCCAACATAAAAGGAAAGGTAATTAGCATTATTACCTAGGCTCATATTCCACTAAAAGCTCACCATAAGCATTAAAAATCACTTTACAAAACCGGGAGCAGTTCTAAGGAAATGGTGTTCTTGGCATCTGACCCATTTTTTGTAATTTAAAAACAGTTTATCAGAGGTGGCACGGGAATTCCATTTGTATATGGGGAGGGGCTGGGGAGGCTGGAAGCCTCAACTATCTTTAAGAGAAGGAGACATTGATGCTGTTCTCTGTCACGTTTGGTAGAAATTCAAAGCAAAGGCCATAGCAGAACTGCAGTGTTACCATAGCAACCTGGCCATGCTGTACTTACGTCGTACACCTGGGGACTGGTCAGACATCGAGCGAGCAAGCCACACCAGGCTGGGAGAGTGGTGGTTAATGGGGGGCCACTGTGTGTGAGGATGGGCTTCAAGTAACTTTAAAAAGAGAATTAAGGAAAAGTGCCTGCAAAGAAAACACACACCCAACAAAATGTGTTTAGAAATCCCAAAGAGTAAATCATCTGGCATTCTACCCCCAAAAAGCCTCTTTTCCCCCATTTTACCAGTACAATACAGAAAGTACCTGTAGTCTGCAACAGTCTGAATCCAAGATTAAACTATGCCCCAACAGCCTTAAATGTTACCTGTTAACTTTCAGGTTGGCGGTTCCTCATTTTCAGTTAAAAAGAATATCTGATTAATTAGAACACCCTTCTGCCTTCTTTGTTATGCTGAATGAGAATTTTGGTTTTGATCAGCCTTCCAGCTTTTGACACACAACCAGCTCATGTTTTGGAAACAGGAAATCGTGTAGCGGGAGTGGAGATGTTACAGCCCCTGGGTCCCCTCCCCCCAGAGGTCACATGGTGGAAAAGTTCGAGGTGGACAGGACCTGAGAGGACTCGGCAAAAGGCAAAACGGTTTCACGAAGGTCACTCAGACCTCAACCTCCCACCTTCCCATACAGGACTACTCTTCCCTCTACCTGCTGCCTCTCTCCCAGACTCTCCAGCACAGTTTCTCCACCTCGACACTAGTGGCATTGTGGGCCAGATCACCCTTTGTCGTAGGGGGCTGTCCTCCGTTGTAGGATGCCTAGCAGCATCTCTGGCCTCTGCCCACTAGAGTACCCCCAACACTTCCCTCAGGTGTGACAACAAAAATGTCTCCTGACATGGCCCAGTGTCCCCTGAGAAGCAAACCTGCCCTCAATTGAGCCCCCTGTTCTAACATGAAGGTCAACTGTTCTGTGGAGACCGGCTCAGGGTTTGCCAATCTACGGATATTTGTGCTGGCAAATGTGCAGCCCTGTGTCACATTACGATGGAGCTGGGACCATTTCTGATACCCAGAGCCAAAGCAATGTGGAAAAGGTGGAGACCTACAGGGCCACCTCAAATGCAGGAAAGGCCAAGAGACTTTAAAGGCAGGTGAGAAGGAGTCACAGCTGTCTGTACCCAAGCTGATGACTGCTCCGAGCACCATCACTTCCTGTCTTCATTCAGAGCAGCATGAGAGAGAAAAGGCTTCTCTACAGGAGGAGATGGAAGGGTGAGCCCTGGGTAAAATTCTGACTGGGAATTACTCATCAAAGGAGGATGTGCGGGCTCTGCTGGGCCTCTATAAGCAGAACAAGCCCCCTCTGACTGCTGTCCTCATTCCTAGAAACAGCCCCTACAGGCCTATCAGTTTCCTTGTGTCTTCAGCTCAGAAGCTGACAGCAGCTGGATTTGCAGAATGACTAATACAAAAGAGTTCCGGTGAACCCAGAGGCTACCTTTTAGTTCCCTGTCTTGGGCAGTTCAAAGACAAGCTCGCTTTTCCCAAATACAGAAGGCCCCCTAACAACTTCTTTAAAAGAGAAAAAATATTTACAGATAGATTTTAAATATTCAGATTGTTGGAAGGGCAAAATTGAAATATCAAGCCTCCCTCCCACCCAGTCTTTCTGGTAATTTACCATTACAACTTTATAGAATACAGTTTTTTTTCGCCTATTTCCTGATTTATAAACTGTAGTCAGCTTTTAGCTCCCTCTTATGAAGGACGGTAAATTTAATTCATTTACATTCCTGCCTCTTTTCAATTTTTTTCCTTTCTAATTTTTATTTATAATTAATTTTATACTGTAGATATATAACATTTGCATTCTGTAACTAATAAGCAAATATCTGCTTTGTCTATGGACTGAGCCTAATGTTAAAGACCAATAAGCAGCACTTGTAATAATGTAATTTATGAATATTATTCACTGTAACCAAGCAGAGTGGTTGGAATACTATTAAAGGAAATGTAATACAATGTCATTTAAACTTTGTTAGAAAAGAACATTTGAGTATCTTGCAAAAAAAAAAAAGATCTTCTTTTAATTTCTTTTTGATCTTGTTCACTTCTTCTGGGTTTTAACAAATGACTGTCCCCTTAGTTGGATTTTGTTTTGTTTAATCCTTATATTATTTTCCCCCCTTCTTATAGAGTCTGCACGGTGCTAAACTTTCTGAATTCTTGCATGTCTGAAAGCCACCCTCCTTTTTTTTACGCTTTTTTTTTTGCGGAGCACAGGCTCCGGACACATAGGCTCAGCAGCCATGGCTCACGGGCCCAGCCACTCCACGGCACGTGGGATCCTCCCGGACCGGGGCATGAACCCACGCCGCCTGCATCGGCAGGCGGACTCGCAACCACTGCGCCACCAGGGAAGCCCTGCTCATTTTTGATTAACAGTTTGGGTATAGAATTCTAAGCTCAGAAAATTTTTTTTCATCCTAGGACTTTCATTTTGTTGATGGTTTCCTTTGCTTTGCAGAAAGTTTTTAGTTTGATATAAAAAATTTTACACGTGTTTATTTTTGCTTTTGTTGCCTGCGCTTTTGGTGCCAAACACAACAACAACAACAAAAAATCAGGGCCAAGACCAATGTCAAGGAGCTTTTCCCCTCTGTTTTCATCTAGGAGTTTTATGGTTTCAGGTCTTACATTTAAGTTTTTAATCCATTTTGAGTTGATTTTTATGAGTGGTATAAGATGAGGTCCAGTTTCATTCTTTTGCATGTGGCTGTCCAGTTTTCCTAACACCATTTATTAAAGAGACTTCCCTTTTCCCATTGTGTTTCCTTGGCATGTTGGTCTTGACTCTATATGCAAGGGTTTATTTCTGGACTTCTTATTCTGTTCCTTTGATCTGTGTGTCTGTTTTTATGCCAATGCCATACTTTTTTGATTACAGTACCTTTGTAATATAATTTGAAATCAGGAAGTGTGATGCCTCCACCTCTGTTCTTTTCCTCAAGATGGCTTTAGCTATTTAGGTTCTTTCGTGGTTCCATACAAATTTTAGGATGGTTTTTCTTTTTCTGTGAAAAATACCATCAGAGTTTTGATAGAGATTGTACTGAACCTGTAGGTTGCTTTCGGCAGTGTGGACATTTTAACAATATTAATTCTTCCAATCCATGAACACAGGTTATCTTTCCGTTTACTTGTGTCTTCTTCAATTTCTTTTGTCAATGTTCTTTAATTTTCAGTATATGGATCTTCACTCCTTGGTTAAATTTATTCCTAAGTATTTTATTGTGTTTTTTTTTTTTGCTTTTTTTTTTTTTTGCAGTACACGGGCCTCTCACTGTTGTGGCCTCTCCCGTTGCAGAGCACAGGCTCCGGACGCACAGGCTCAGCGGCCATGGCTCACGGGCCCAGCCGCTCCGTGGCATGTGGGATCTTCCCGGATCGGGGCACGAACCCGTGTCCCCTGCATCGGCAGGCGGACTCTCAACCACTGCACCACCAGGGAAGCCGTATTTTATTGTTTTTGATGCTACTGTAATGGATTTGTTTTCTTAATTTCTTTTTTGGATAGTTCATTGTTAGTATATAGAAATGCAACTGATTTTTGTATGCTGATATTATCTCCTGTAACTTTAGTGATTTAGTTTAAAAGCTTCAAGCAATTTCTTGGTAGAATCTTTAGGGTTTTCTATATGTGAGATCATGTCATCTGCAGAGACAATTTTACTTCTACCTTTCTGATTTGTATGCCTTTTATTTCTTTTTCTTGCCTAACCGCTCTGGTTAGGATTTCCAGTAGTGTGTTGAATAGACGTGGCAAGAGTGTACACCCTTGCCTTGCTCCAGATCTGACAGGAAAAGCTTTCAGCTTTTCACCATTGAGTATCATGTTAGCTGTGGGTTTGTCATATGTGGCATTTATTATGTTGAGGTACATTCCATCTATACCTAATTTGTTGAGAGATTTTATCATAAAAGAATGCTGGATTTTGTCAAATGCTTTTTCTGCATCTATTGAGATGATCACATGATTTTTATTTTGTTACTGTGGTGTTCACATTGATTATGTGGCATCCCCCAGGGATAAATCCCACTTGATTACGATGTCTGATCCTTTTAATGTGCTATAGAATTCAGATTTTTAGTATTTTGTTGAAGATTTTTACATCTATGTTCACCAGGGATACTGGCTTGTAATTTTCTTTTCTTGTAGTGTCCTTGGTGGGCTTTAATATCAGGGCCATGCTGGCCTCAAAAAATGAATTTGGGAGTATTCCCCCATCTTCAATTTTTTGGAAGAGTTTGAGAAGGGTTAATTCTTTTTTTCTTTTTTCTTTTTTTTGGCTGCACTGCACGGCTTGTGGGATCTTAGTTCCCCCACCAGGGATTGAACCTGGGCCCTCGGCAGTGAGAGCCCAGAGTCCTAACCACTGGACCTCCAGGGAATTCCCGGATTAATTCTTCTTTAAATGGTTGGTAGAATTCACCAGTGAAGCCATATAGTCCTGGGCTTTTCTTTGCTGTGAGGTTTTTAATTACTAATTCAATGTCCTTGCTTGTATTGGTCTGTTCAGATTTTCTATTTCTTCATGATCCAGTCTTGGTAAGTTGCATGTTTCTAGGAATTTATCCATTTCTTTTAGGTTATACGATTTTTGGTGAATAATTGTTCACAGTAGTCTCTTAGCCTATATATTTCTGTGGTATTAGTTGTAATGTCTCCTCTTTCATTTGACGTTATTTATTTGAGTCTTCTCTTTTTCTTAGTCTAACTAAACGCTTATCAATTTTGTTCATCTTTTCAAAACACCAACTCTTAGTTTCATTGATCTTTTCTATTGTTTTCTGAGTCTCTATTTTATTTATTTCTGCTCTGGCCTTTGTTATTTCCTTCCTTCTATTAATTTTGGGCTTCGTTCTTCTTTTTCTAGTTCCTTGAGGAGTAAAGTTAGGTTGTTTGAGATCTTTCTTTTTTCTTAACGTATCACTTAATGTATCACTTATCACTATGAACTTCCCTCTCAAAACTGCTTTTGTTGCATCCCATAAGTTTTCCTGTGTTGTGTTTCCATTTTCATTAGTCTCAAGATAATTTTTAAATTTCTCTTCTGATTTCTCCATTGACCCATTGATTGTTTAGGAGTGTGTTGTTTAGTGTCCACATATTTGTGAACTTTCCAGTTTTTCTCCTGTTACTGATTTCTAGTTTCATACTATTGTGGTCGGAAAAGATACTTGGTATGATTTCAATTTTCATAAATTTGCTAAGACTTGTTTTGTGACCCAACATATGATCTATCCTGGAGAATGTTCCATGTGCACTTGAGGAGAATGTATATTCTGTTGTTGGATGGAATGTTCTGTATATGCCTAAATGTCATTTAGTCTAAAATGTAGTTCAAGCCCAATGTTTCCTTATTCATTTACTGTCCAAATGATCTATCACTTTAGCATTTTGTCACTCTCCTATGAACTCTCTCCAATTTTCTCTACATCCTTTCCAAGCCCAGTGAGTAACATGCATTCTGAATTACAATGTAGACAAAGTTCATATAACTTAAAAAAATCCCTGGGGGGTTCTATTTTAGTTAATAGCAAACAAGGTAATTTGAACCATCTTTTCAACTGAGGCTAACTAGAAAAGCTGGGAAAATAAAACACAACAAAATTTTCTGCTTAATGGCATCAGAAAGCTACCATGGCAGTGAAGAGGGCCAGAGTCTGGAAAAGGAAATCCAAGAGGTGAGCCCTGCACACGGTGAGCCACGTTTTCCCTAAAAGCACCTGAGAAGCTAAGCAGAGCATCTGGCAGACTCACAAAAACAGAGTGAATCTGACAAAAACTGGAGTCCAGGGTCTTCTGAGGAAGTCTACATAAATACTCTAGGCTCTAGGTTAGAACCCTAGAAGAAAGGGCACACAGAAAACAGACTAACCCTCACAGGAACTGAAGCCCAGATTCATATCACCTTTATTCCCGATTGGATTAAAGTGATCTGGAATTGCTCATTCCCCTAAACTTGCCACTGACCAGATGCAAGGTAAATCACCTCTGAAAGATGAACGATGATAACCTCATCTAGAGCATCTCAAATTTTCTCTATACTTTTTCATTGCTCATGTCTGTCACTTATTTAAAAAAAAAAACAAACACAGATGTACAGAAGGTAAACAATAAAGCTCCTAGAAGATATCATAGGAAATTGGCTTTATGACTTTGGAGTAGACGAAGATTTCTAAAACAGAACACAAACAATAATAACCAGAACAGATAAGATCAAGAAATTGGATTGGACCTTTTGTTCATCAAAAGATTCTATCTAAAAGTGAAAAGGCAAGTCACAAGTAGAGAAGATATTTTTTATCACATATAACCAGCAAAATACTAATAGCTAGAATACAAAGGAACTCTTAAAATTGGTAATAAAAAGGCCAATGACCCAAGAGAAAAATGGGCAAGAGACTTGAACAGGCACTTCACAAAGGAACATACCAAAGGGCCAGTAAATATATGGTAAGGTGCTCAACCTCATTAGTCACTAGGTAAATGCAAATTAAAACCACAAAGGAGTATAATCTATAAAAATATTGAATCACTGTGTTGTACACCTGAAACTAATATAATATGTAAATCAACTATACTTCCATTTAAAAAAACCACAATGAAATACCACTATAAATCCACTAGAAGGGCTAAAATTAACAAGACTGGCAATACCAACCGTCAGTGAGGATGTGGAGCAAATGGAACTCTCATATGCTAGAGGTAAGTGTGAAAAGTGGTACCACCATTTTATAAAACTGTTTGACACCATCTTCTAAAGTTGAACCTTTGCATGTCCTATGACTCAGCAATTTCACTCCTGGGTATATTCCCAACAAAAATGTATGTAAACATGCACCAAAAGACATGTATAAGAATGTTCACGGCGGTATTTTTCATCGTAGCTCCAAATTAGAAACAATCTACATGCTCATCAACAGGATGATAAATAAATTATGATATAGTCATACAATGAAATACTATACAGCAATGAAAATAGATGAACATGGATGAATCACACAAATAATGTCAAGCCAAACAAACCAGATACTAAAATATAAACACTCTATAATCACATTTATACAAAGTTCAGAAACAGGTAATATTATTAAGTGTTGCTAGAAGTCAGGAGAGTGGTTATGTTTGGGGAGGAGAAAGGGGCAGTAATTGGGTTACGGCATGAGGGGAACTGGTAATTTTGTGTTTCATGACCCGTTTGGTATTGAGTGTACTTATTTTGCAATAACTCGCAGAGCAATTATGATTTATGTACTTTCCTATACGTATTCTTTACGTCAATAAAAAAATTTTAAACACTTTCAAAGTCTCCAAAGACCATATATAAGCTACCTACCCATTTGACCGCTATGTCAACCTAAGAAACCATGAAAGTGTAACTTTTTGGTTTTTAATTTTTCACCTGGGACCAAGTGAATCTACTAGAACAGAGTCTGCCTTGCATGTGGTCCAGTTAAGGCCAGGATCAGACTTGGCCAGACTCGGTTCAGCCAATAGGAATCATCCTCTCCACATGGATTAACTGGCCAACCTCCACTTCCCTTCCTGACCACAGCATGGTTCAAGTGGAATTTTAACTAATTCACCTACACAGGCATATTTCCCTTGGACACAAAGCTCTGAAGTGCCACGTGAGTCTACCAGGCTGTGGACTGGCTACCCTAATGATGTGCAAACATTCTTCTTGGCCAGAGAGATGCTAGTTATGACTGCCTGTGGTTGAATGATCATTGCATGTGTCCCAAGAGAGGACTGACTACACCTGTAGCAGCAAGCACACATCTTTCCTTGCTCATCAGAAGTCATTCACTGACAACTCAACAAGAGGATTTCATCATTGATGTTGCACAAATACAGGGAATCCTCTTAAAAGGATACTTGTGGTCAAAGCTGTACCACAGCCTGAAGAGCCATGCACTCTCCTGCTTTGTCCGGTTTCCTCTGGCAGTATCTGGACCATCCTAGGAACAAACAAGAAGAAAGATACTTAGTTGCAGAAAAGGGATTGAAATAGGGGGAAAAGCTTCCCTTTTAACCATAACCTTTAGAGATTTTGAGCTCAGAGTCAAACATCCTGTATCACCAAAATTTCAAAGATTTATCGGGAGGTAATATTTTAAAAGAAATCAAGTAAGTCCAAAAGGCAGACAAATCAATCGCCAAAGAAACAGGCTTGGTTATGTCTGAGAGTAGACCAACTCAATGTAGTACAAAATTTCTTTTGGCATTTTTACTGTAATTTTCCTCGGAGTGCCTTTTAGCAGGTTAATTACCCTAAAGTAGTCTAGATCCTAACAGGCCAAAATTGATTTATAGAGAAGATTAAAGAAAGCATCTGTAAAACCAACTTTCCAGGTCCCCCACAGCTGGCCTGGGGAAATCACGCTTGGTTGAGTTTCCTGACAAACCAGCCAAGGGCTCTTTGTGGTCCTTACCCAGGCACCTGCATTGTGTTCCAGGCAGTTAGTAACTTGCCCTCCCAGCTTTAGGAAGGGGGGGTGGTGGGCAGGGGAAAGGGAGCCAGAATCAGCATCTCTGTTATTTTCTCTGCCCTCAAGTAGTACGTTCCTTTATTACTCTTCTCATGCCTTTCCAACTCAAACATCCCCATCATTTCATTTTCAAAGTAACTGGCACAATCAAACATTCATTTGTGGTTTAGGAAATCTGTTCTGTGTGAGTAGGATAAGCAGCACAATTAATATTAAAAAGTGGACTGATGGCAGCAGTCTGAGGGCAGTGCTGGGGTTCTATGTTGCTGGATGACAAGCTCTGAAAGTACAGGCTGCTTGTGAAGTGTAGCCATTTTCATCATCCTCCTCTTGAATGTTCTAGGGAGAGGCAGCTCTACAAGGAAGGAGCAATCAAGAATAACCAAATAGGGCTTCCCTGGTGGCGCAGTGGTTGAGAGTCCGCCTGCCGATGCAGGGGACACGGGTTCGTGCCCCGGTCCGGGAGGATCCCACATGCTGCGGAGCGGCTGGGCCCGTGAGCCATGGCCGCTGAGCCTGCGCGTCTGGAGCCTGTGCTCCACAGCGGAAGAGGCCACAACAGTGAGAGGCCCGTGTACCGCAAAAAAAAAAAGAATAACCAAATAAAAGTTGAGTCAACGATTACAAGTATGTAGTTCCAAATCTCAGTGGGTGTAAATGCTACCTGTAGTAGAGATGCCAAGAATGAGTCAGAAATCTCTGAGAAGGTAAGATACAGACAAGCATAGGGAGGGAAGTTAGCAAGCACTATTTAAATTCCTAATATTTCCAACGGCAAAGATGACTTTTAAAAACAGTGTCCCCCACGGTATTTGAGGAATGTTTAGTGACATATATGCAAATGGCTTAGTTAAATGGGCCCTTCTGTGGATGAGGAAATAAAAAGGAGAGACCCCAGAGACCAACTTTATTTCACATTTTAATAAATCACATAGGGAAAAGGGGGCACAGAAATGTCTCTATTTGCAGATAACAATCATTCCTTCAGGTAATTAATTGCTAGCCCAATGACAACTCTAGGGAGATTTCAAAATGCCACACGACTGAGTGGAAAAGCGGTAGATGACTTTTTTGAGAGATGACCGTTTTACGAAAAAAATTAAATGCTTCTTTATACAGTGATAGGCTCTAAGCTCTTGGTTCTAAGTGTCTGTAGAATCTTACTAAAGAAAGAACTAGCAAGATGATAAACATCTTCTGGAAGGATGCTATAAACCATTGGGCATAAGACAAGTTCCCCAAAGTCACTTGTCTGCTCTTCCACTAAAATAACAATGAAAATGGCAAACCCCTATTCTGTCATCCTAACCTCTGCATTATCAAATCACAGTGCATTCTCATCACCTGCAACACTTAAGTTCTTGCCATCCCACCTTAAGGAAGCTACAGGAGACTGACCTATATAAGCCCCAAGAGGGACAATGAAAATGAGTAAAGCAAGGGAAAGGCTTTTTTTTGAAGGCAAATTAAGAAAAGGTCTTCTCAGGCTACAAAGAGATATGCCTACAGTCCACAAATAAGATAAAGCGACCTTAGATATGTAAGACACTAAGAGCCAACCCTGAAGGGTTACAAATTCAGGGCAAATAAAAAGTGCAACTCTGTAACGGGGGTGTTAAACAACTTCTTATTCTAAGAGATGGGGCCAGAAGCATGATTATGTACAGGAAGAACTTGGATAAATCCACATATAGAGGCTTTGGGGAAATCGGGGAGGGTCTGTGGAACAGGACTGATTTTTTTAAGCTGACCCAGAAGACAACCAACAACTGCTTCCTAGCATGATTTGGGCGGCTACCACTCACAAGCCAGCCAGCCCTTCCTGCAGGCTCCAAGCAGGGATCAGTGTGGGTGCAGGTGATCCTACAGTAGGTGGGCCGCCTGCCTGGGCTGCCCAGAGAAAAAGCGGGGACTTGGCTCTCCCACCATGCCCTCCTCAAAACCTCCATCCCCACCAGGACGGTTCACACCCCCGTGTCTTTAGTTCAGGCTGCTTCTAGAATCCAGAACACCCTTGCATATTCTCACCTTCTTCCACCCACAACACCTACCTGGCTGATCCCTATTCATCTTTCAAGGCTGTGCACAAGGATGGCATCTCTGAGAAATGTTTCAAAGGCAATGGAGTGCTCCAAGAGGCGTAGGTGTAACCATCACAGGCTTTCTCAACAGACTACCTGGGCCCAAGTCCTAGCTCTACTCCTGACTGTGCCTTTGCCCTGCTGTGTGACTCTGGGCAAGTTTAAATTGAGACATAATCGACATATAACATTGCGTATGTTTAAGGTGTACACCAGTGTTGGTTTGATGTTTATATATTGCAGTTTGATTACCACCGTAGGTTAGCTAATGCCTCTATCCTGTCACATAATTACCATTTCTATCTTGTGGTGAGCACAATTAAGATCTAGTCTCTTAGCAACTTTATAGTTTATAATATAGTATTGTTGACTACATTCACTATGCTGTACATTAGCTCTCCAGAACTTGTTTATCTACTAGTTGCAAGTTTGTACCCTTAAACATCTCCCCAAATCTCCCCCTCCCCCATCCCCCAGCCCCTGGTAACGACCATTCTGCTCTCTGTCCTTATGAGTTACACAAGGGATTTTAAAACATTTTACTGAAATTGTTAATAGAGAAGCCCCTTCAGGAAAATAAATACCACTAGCTCTGCTTATCACCAATTTTTGAGCATGAAACAATGAACGGCTATTTCTCCTGCATTCATTAAGCACCTACTGTGTGCCAGGTACCATGCTGGGTGCTGGAAACACAAAGAGGAATGAGACCCAGCACCTGCCACTTGAGGAGCACATTTCCAGAGGGGGAGACAGACAGACAGATACATATGGGGTGAAGAAAAAGAAAGCAGATTGAAGACCTGGGGAGTGGCAAAAAGGTCCTATTTTGAAATAATTTTTCTAGAACTAATGAATAATGATTTCTGGGTAGAGTTATATTTCATTCCATTCTTACTGTTAAGAGATGTATTTTTTATGTTAAGGTCATTACAATAATGAGAGCAGCTTATTTTTTTTTTCAGAGATGGAGCAGAATACTGCCCCTGCCCCCCAAAGATTTCTACATCCTAATCCCTGGAGCCTGAGTCTGTTAACGTTACATGGCTAAAGGGGCTTTGTGGGTGGACTTAAGGTTTTCCAGGTAGGCCCAGTATAATCACATGGGCCCTGAAAAGTGGACAAGGCGGGCAAGAGAGTCAGAGAGATGTGGTGGGAGAAGAGGCAGGAGAGATTCAGAGCATGAAGTTTTCATAGTTGGAAGTGGAGGGGGTCAAGAGCCAGGAAACGCGGGTGCTTCTAGGACCTGAGCTTGACTCCCAGCCAATGGCCAGCAAGGAAACAGGACCTCAGTCCTACAAGCACATGGAAGGGAATTCTACCAACAACCTGAAGGAGACTGGAAGTGGCTTCTCCCCCAGAGTCCAACCCCACTGACACCTTGATTTTGGCCTTAAGAGACCTAAAAGAGAGAAACCAGTAGAACCCACCAGACTTCTGACCTACAGAACTATAAGACTGTGTTGTTTTAAGCCACTGAGTTTGTGGTAATTTGTTACAGCAACGATATGAAACTAATGCAGAGCAACAGAGTACATAATTGATGCAACCCGATTTGGGTCTTTTTCATGTCCCTGGGATGATGGGGCCAAGATTTCTCAGAAGCGGGTAACACAGGGTTTAAAAACAGGGAATTAAGAGCTCCACACTGTCTCCGCCAGGGTTTCTCAAATTGTAAAGTGCACACAACCCTCCTGGGCACCCTGTTAAAGTGAACATTCTGATTCTGTGATTCTCTCAGGTGGGGCCTGAGAGTCTGCATTTCTAACGAGCTCTCTGGTGATGCCCAGGCTGCTGTCCACGGGGACACTCGGAACAGCAGGGGGGAGGTTCACGGTCCCTCTTGGAGAAGCAGACAAGGCCCTCCGCCATCTCACCTCTGCCACTCTCCACCCTTATCCTTCATCACATTGTCACCAAACCCTTAAGGACAGAGATTCATCTGTCATGTTTGCAAATGTATTCCCAGAGCCTGAAAGAATGTTTGAAATATAACAGATGCTCCACAAATATTTGTCAAATGAATGTATAAATGTTAATTTTGAACTTCTAAGACAAAAAAAAAAAAAAAGAATAGCAGAAAGGGAAATCAGGGGCCAAGGGAGGCCATCAGAAAAACAAAAAAGTGTGGTGGGGAAGGCAGTCAGAGAGTAGTAATCTGAGGAAAGGCACTTCAGCAACTGTTTGAAGTTAAAGATTTAAGGGACTGGATGTCAGATTTTAGCCTGGAAGGAAACTGGGGGAGGACCCAGGAACAAACAAATCCAACTTGCTCAGAAAGGTATATGTGAATGCAACTATAAACAGCTGAGTTTCTGCAGTTTTCAGGTACACACACACACACACACACACACACACACCACGAGCACAGTGGTTCCCTTCCCCCACATTCCACTAATATCCTGCTTGTGACCTTGTCCTGCTGAGATGACAGAGGCGGGATACATTCAGATTCGTGTTCCTGCCTACTCCAAAGCGGTCTCATCAATGAGCGCGCTTCTGTAAACTTGGGGAAGGAAGTGCATGATGTGTCTGCGTGTCCGGCCAACATAAATCTCAGCTGCATCTGGCATGAAAAATGCCCCCTTGAATGGGTTAGGAGGCCACCCCCAGGCCCAGGCAGCTTGCCTCCAGCTGGGCTTGTTTTTGTTTTGGTTGCAAAGTCACCAAGACCTCCACAGAAACAAAGCAGCTGAGTCTTTTGTTTTGTTTTGTTGTAATGAGTCAAACTTGCCAGGGACATGAAGCTTAAGTCTATCCACAATATTCTTATGCTTCCCTCACATAGAGCCAAAAGTTCTGGCCAACAGCTCCCTTCTTTCGCCCACATGAGCTAATATTCTGTGGCTCTGTAGCCATGACTCTGTTTATAACCTTGGGCTTCTAGGACCGGTGAGGAAAATCGTGCTCCTTGTAAATTGTGCTTTCCCATCAAATATCACTTTTTTGTTTGTTTGTTTGCTTTTAGCAAGATGGGGAACAAACATCTGGACTTCCCCCACCTCTGATTTCAGTTTCATGGCAACATTGAGCATGTGATCTGGATCCATTTCAGCGGAAGCTGCGAGGAACCCAGGGTTTCACCCAAAACTGAGAAGCCCATTTAGTTCTCTGTTTTACTGGTTTCTCATGACCACTGAGTGCTCCCAGCCCTGTTGTTAATGGCTTACTGGATCAAGAAGTCAGGCCAGAAGGACTTGGAAAAATGAGGCCCTTTCTGCATGAGGGCATGAGTCATTTTTCAGAAGGTGTCCCGAAGAACTGAACTTGAAGTTCGCCTTTTTTTTCTCCAGTCTGACAGCAATCTTTTTTTTTTAACATCTTTATTGGAGTATAATTGCTTTACAGTGGTGTGTTAGTTTCTCCTTTATAACAAAGTGAATCAGTTATACATATACATATGTTCCCATATCTCTTCCCTCTGACAGCAATCTTGAAAGACTTTCAAAATGCCAACAGAACTGCCTTTGAGGGCCCTCTGCACGACTGCGTATGAGGTTTGGAAGGAGGGCGGTTAAAGCAAAGGTGTGACACAGCTGCTGACCAGGGCCGGCCAAAGGGGCGCCACTGGGAGTGCAGCGGAAGTGGCTACCACCTGCCTGGTCAAAATTGGCCCAAAGGGCGGTTTCCAATGTTTGCCCTGCCTGAGGCTGGGGGCGCTACCTTAACTATCACTGCATGGACTAAATGCACCGCCAGAACCCTTAGCATTTAGGACCCACTGCTTTTCAAACATTTCCACAGCAAGTTTGTTACTAAGTCTAGTTACAAGCCCACTGTCTCTGAGACATAGTAAGTTCAGCTACATGAAACCAACCAAACCATTTCATGTATTTCCTTTCACAGATGCTTGAGTCCAGAGGCAGGAGCAATGGAAAACAGCAAAATGGCCGGGGGGAGGGGGTCGGTGTTGACCAACTTGGAACTGTCAAGATGAAATTGCCCCAAACCCTTGATATCCACCTGGCAGTGACCTGTTTTTCTTACAAAATTAACTTGACAGGCCACAGGTCTATGGAGGATGTGTATCCTACCAGAGCCATTATTTTCCCTTCGGTGAAATGAGGATGTCCATCATGAATTTCACCCAGGTTTCCTCAGATCCCAGTTTGGGGGAACCCAAACTGTCAGACTCTAAATTGGCTGCCAGGTGCACAGTTCCTGAACCCCTGTTTTCTAAAGTCCTTAATCAAAGCTCAAGTCAAAGAGCAACTTTTCAAAAAGAGCTTCTCATTGAAGCCACATGTCCCCACTGGCACAATGGCCGATTCTAATATAGCCGCAAAGGTCTTCTGGAGCACCGTTAAAGTGGGCACCAAATCTCCAAGTGAAGCTCACTGAAAGCTCTTCCCAAAATGCCTAGAACTTTCAGAGGTCATGGCTTTGTGTCCCTTAAGGGGCATCAACCCAAGAATGGCTCATCAGGCTGCAGCCACCCTCAGAGAAGGCTGTGGTGGCAGCCCTGGGCCCCACACGGCCCCACATTTTGCAAGATGTGTTAAATCAGATTCGGTAGCTGGAGTCATTTAGAAGATCCTTGGGAATCTAAGACGTGCAGACTGGATTTGGGATTAAGTGCAATGATGAGTGTGATGCAAAGCGGACTGAAAGAAAAAGAAACACTCAACATGGCTTTGTGGACAACACATGCACGTGGTGAGTGAAGCTTCCCATGCCCTGTGCTGCTCTCGCTCCCCCATCTTCCCATCAAATACCGATCAGGCCCCCCCATGGACCAGGCACTGTGCTCAGCACTGGGTATTCTATGCTGAACAAAACAGTTCTTCACTCCCAAGGCCAAATAATAACATTTTGGAAACACATCTCTGCTCCTGTTGTGCCTTTCCCTTCCCCCACCTTGCCTGCCCAGGAAATGCTGGTCTGGGGAAGGAGCAAAACCTGGAGGCAGGGCTTCCCTGGTGGTGCAGTGGTTGAGAGTCCGCCTGCCGATGCAGGGGACACGGGTTCGTGCCCCGGTCCAGGAGGATCCCACGTGCCGTGGAGCAGCTGGGCCCGTAAGCCGTGGCCGCTGGGCCTGCACGTCCGGAGACTGTGCTCCACTCCGCAGCTGGAGGGGCCACAGCAGTGAGAGGTCCGCGTACAGCAAAAAGAAAAAAAAACAAACCTGGAGGCAGAATGAGCCCACCAGCCCCACAACAGGGCTGATACAGCAGCTTTAGAACATGGCTGCCACTTCGCTTATGCTCCTCCCATCCAGAGGTGATGGTCTCTATCTCCTCCCACTGAATCTGGGCTGGCCCTAGCAACTTGTTGTAACCAAGAGCAAGTCACGGAAGTGATGCTGTGTGACTCCCAAGGTTAGGCCAGAAAGGGCCACATAGTCTCCACCCTGCTTGCTGGGACACGGGCTTTTGGAAGCCTGAGCCATCACATAAGAAGTCCCATACCCTGAGGCCATGGAGAAGCCATCACAGGCATTCTAGTCGCCGGTCCTAGTCTGAGTCCTCCCAGCCCAGGCGCCAGACATATGAGCGAATGAGCCTTTGGATGATTCCAGCTCCCAGCTGTTGAGTTTCCCCCAGGTTTCTTCATGGAGCAAAGGCAAGCTGTCCCGACTATGCCCTTTCCAAACCTAGAGAATGCATGTGGATACGAAATTGTTGTTCACTTTCCTTCCTATGTTTGGGGCAGTGCATTATGCTGCAAGAGTGACCGGAGCAGATGGCAAAACCAAGGACCAGCACGCGCCTCTTCCCCCACCATCCCCACCCCCGCCCCACCCTGGTCTCCATCAGAATTCTCTGTGGCAGCAGGAACTCTTCCCTGCTGTCACACAAGATGCGGCCATAGCGCTCTTGCACTCACCTGCTTCTACACCTTCCACTCCAGGCTGTCACTGCCACCACGATCCTGCCCAAACCTTAACCGTTAGCCTTGCTGTGACCTTCATCGCCTATGGGGCTGAGGGCTGCTGCTCTGCTACTGCCGCGCCGTCACCCAGCGTCCCTCCTCTCTTGCTCAGATTCCCTGGGCTGCAGAGTTGATCACATCCCTCTCCTTCCCAGAACCAGTTACCGTGAGCCAATCACCGATGTATCCATATATCCATTCTTGGAAGGTAGGGAGTCAGCTTAAACACACTTTTTGGCCCCTTAATATGTTAAGAACAGGGACTTTGGACTCAAATCCTGCCTCCATCATTTTCAAATTCTCTGACCTTAGATGACTCACTTCAACTCTCAAACTTCAGCTTCTAATCTGTAAACTGGGGATAACAGTTCCTACTTCATAAGGTTGTTGTCAAGACCACAATGAGGGAATCCACGTAAACTGCTTGGCGTGTAGTAAACGTTCAATAAATTTTAGCTATTTTTAATAACACCTCCCTGGGAAGAAGCATCTCTTGTGACTTACCCCTTGTAAGACTTGGAAGCTGTCATTGTTGGGTGGTGGGTCTTGATCTGGATCAACACCAACTCTATAAGTCATCAGAGAGAAAGACAAGGAGAAAAACAGAGAGTATTAGCTTGGACCATAGCGGCCAGGCTGGCTCAAAGTAGCCAAGAGGCTGACCATCTTCCCAAGGTGGAAGGAGTGGTTAGCTAAAAGAAGGGAAAGGCTGTCATGCAAAAGTCGTGCGAAAGAGGTCATACACCACATCAGATCCCAGGGGTAGGCCGGGCAATCAACCTGTGTGCTGACACCTTAAGCAAGACCTCTGGAGAACGGCAGCAGCGGGCAAACTGTCCGCCTGCCCTCCTGCACCAGATGGCCCCAGGTAGCAAAAGGTGGGGTCCTGCCGTCCCAGGCCTCTTCCTCTCTGCTGCTTCCTTACTCCCCTCTGACCTGCTTTTATTTCCTAACCTTTTGTTATGGAATTTTTCATATATCCAGGTAAGTTTTGAAAGAATTTATAGTCAATACCAGTATACCCCTCACCCAGATTCTGCCATTAACATTTTGCTGTATTTTCCTTATTACATACTTAGCCCTCTCTCTATCATCCACCTTATTTTTTGGATGAATTCAAATAAAGTTGCAGACATCCATACACTCCCCCTAAATATTTCAGCATGCATATCATTAACTTTCTATCGTGGTGGCCCCGCATCCCCCTGCAGCACAGATGACCTGAGAACTCACACGTTTGAGATCAGCAACTGAAGACAGAAAGAAAAAGCAAGGTGGCACAATCCACTTATAACGAAATCCATGAAAGCACTAGGGTAAGCTGACTTGGCTTAGCAACATACCAACTGTTGCCCTATGTATCTGTTAATTCTTTATCCTTGAACCTTCCTCATTGTAAGGCAGAGAACCGTGGCACTGATGACACGGATAACATGGGGCAGCGGAGGAGGAGACAAAGATGCCAGGAAAATTCTCTACTTTCCTTGTTCCCTCCAATATTGCAAAGAGTGGCTGGGATCATAAAAGCCAAATAGAAAACACAGCTTTCAGCAGGTCTGATTTGAGCTTGAAGAGAGGTGCTGAATGGCCTTGACCACGTGTGTTATTTGCTGTCTGGCACCAGGGCGCTGACTCTGATGAGCAGACAGTGGATGTGCAAAGCCCCACGTGTACCTTATTTTTCCTCCTCTCCCTCCCGCTTCTCCACCTGTGATGCCCAGGATATATCTTGAGAAAAGAGACTAATGGAAAGGAAGAATAGAAGACAACACAGACATACTGGCAGCCTCCACTCTGTTTTACTCCAGGCTTGCCGAGCACTAAGCCAAGGTGCGTGCCCCCTGGATGGGGGTGAGGAGATACAGAAGGAAAGGGAACCGTCACACCATATTTTGCTGAAGGCAAAGTTTAAAAACCACGAGATGAATTCATGCATTCAGCAAATATTTACTGAGTGCCTACCAAGCCAGGCCCTGTTCTGAGCACTCTGTTAAAACCTATGGTGTACCTGGCACCAGATTTCCTCCCCACAGGCCTGAGGTTTGATGGAATCTTTGTAGTGAATTAGATTGACTTTGCTGTGTCTAGAGGTCAATTTCTGGCAGGAGTTTCTGAGGCCTGGAGGCTTGATCTCATAGCTGGACATTATCCAGGGACTTTTTTTTTTTTTTTGCGGTACGCGGACCTCTCACCATTGTGGCCTCTCCCGTTGCGGAGCACAGTCTCCGGACGCGCAGGCTCAGCGGCCATGGCTCATGGGTCCAGCCGCTCCACGGCACGTGGGACCTTCCCGGACCGGGGCACAAACCCGCGTCCCCTGCATCAGCAGGCGGACTCTCAACCACTGCACCACCAGGGAAGCCCCTATCCAGGAACTTTTGAGCAACAAACCTCACAGAGATTTTTTTGGAAATGAAATATTCTGGGGTCCCAGGACTACCCACAGAGGTCACACGAGAGCCTCAGTGCTTCCAAAGTGTCTAACATACTGAAGTGGTAGAGGAGAGGTCACACTGAATTCCTAGCTGTTCATCTTTAACTCTCACCTGATTTGAGAGTCTCTAATGTACGTTCCATAGAGAAATGTCCTCTATATGGTGTCAGATATGTAAGACCAACAGCTATAGGAATCCAACATTAGGTCTTGTTCTGTGGATTCTACAGCCGCATGGAGCCACTTCATGGCAGACTAATTTGCATAGATGAGCTCCCCAGTAAAGCCTCAGAGAGAGGGGCAGAGCACTGGTTACCAGTCTGTCTCCCAGACAGCCTACCGGAAAGCCTGGTGACACAGCAGCCTTCTGCCTAACCACAGAGAGGCTATTGTGGGGCAGGAGCAACGAGATGATGTGATCTGAAGGGCATGGCGGGCAGGATGGCGAAGAGCACAGCAGCTCATACCTGCCACGGACAGTCTCTCCTTTCTCTACTGTGAATTTTGAAACAGGTGTATTGCCTTTGTAAGTGGCTTCCACGCAGTAAAGATAAAACATATGGATTTTATCAGCCTAGGTGAAATAGGAACCCTATGGGTAAGAGAAAAGGCTTAAGTGTGCCTTGTCCTACAATGAAGAAAATAAAGCCAAACATAATAAAAGCTTCCAAATGAAGTCTAGCCCCCTCTATTCTTTCAACTAACCTCTGCTAGGAGAAAAAAAAATTGTTTAACAAGAATTAAAATAAATTCTGTTTAACAAGAACTGCTTATAAAGACTAGGTTTTGACTATTTTCATTCAAGTCCTGGAAACATAAGAGGAATTCATCTATTATCCTCGGCCCACATGGCCAGGCCAGAATTCAAACAATGGAGTATGAAACACTGGAATAACCTGATAAACTCACAAAATCAGGGCCACCCTAACCTCATCCCAAACTGGTTCGACATTTTGCTTGGGGGAACTTGAGGATGATTCTAGATGCACATCATCCGACAGAACTTTCCGCAGTGATGGCAGTATTCTAGATCTGCACTGTCCAATGTGGTAGCCACCAGCCACATGTGGCCACTGTGCACTTGAAATGTAGTTAATATGACTGAGGAACTGCATTTTAAGTTTTATTTCATTTTAGTTAATTTAAATTTAAACAGCCACATGTGTCTAGTGGCTACCAAATTGCACAGTGCAGATTCTAGAAAGTACTAATTCCAGCCATGTCTCTCTAGCATCACTTTTTTCTCTGCCAAAAAAAATGACAACTATCTGCTTCCTTCTGCCTTCTCAGTGATAATACCCAAGATTCCTGCTGGGATCCTGCGGAGACGCAACTCTGTAGTCCCACACATATTAAGTAAAAATTTGCTTGAACTGATTACTTAGACAATGGAGAGATTTCTCACTTCCTCGGTATAGAAAATAAGATTGAAAACCCACTGAAAGCTCTTCTATACAGAGACTTGTCATAAACATGAAAGGAATGACAGGATTAGAAAATCACCACTTGCCCCTCACAGTGTAATAATTGTTCTGAGACAATTTTACCAGTGGGTAAAAGGTTGTTGGGAATCTGACTATTCATATGATGTTAAAGGATCACTCTACAGGTAACTTTTTAGTTACAAAGGGAAAACAGTGCTTTTATGGAGAGACCTGGCGTCTAAAGTGATCAAATTTAACATCACTAATAAAAGGACAGCCTGACAACATGCACCACCTGATATGATGCAACAAGAAAGTATAACATCACTTTTACATTATTTTTGCCCCCCCCAAAATGATTATCTATCTCTACTCAAGAGGAAAACAAATTTAAAAAATCCACTTTGTAGGGCATTATGAAAGACAATTATCCTGAAAATCCTGACTCCTTAAAAAAAAAACAACCCTCAATGTCATAAGAGACAAAAAGGAGGAGGGGAGGATTGTTCTAGATTAAAAGAGACTAAAGGGGCTTCCCTGGTGGCACAGAGGTTAAGAGTCCGCCTGCCAATGCAGGGGACACAGGTTCGAGCCCTGGTCCTGGAAGATCCCACATGCCGCGGAGCAACTAAGCCCACGTGCCACAACCACTGAGCCTGCGCTCTAGAACCTGTGAGCCACAGCTGCTGAGCCTGAGCGCCTAGAGCCCGTGCTCCGCAACAAGAGATGCCACCGCAATGAGCAACGAAGACCCAAGGCAACCAAAAATAAATTAATTAAAAAAAAGAAAAAAGAGACTACAGAGGTGACAACCAGGTCAGTCAGAGCACACAGTGGCAAGGAGCAGGGGGAGGGGCATGGAGCCACCACGGGCCTGAATTTAAAAAAAGATGACAGCCAAAGGAAACTTTGATTGGATCCTGGATCCTGTGTGTGTGTATAAAATTCATGTTGCTTTCTCAGGTGTGATAAATATACTGTGATTATGTAGAAGACTAGATTCCTAGGGGATACATGCTGAAGTATTTAGGGGTAGAAAGTCATGATGTTTATAACGTACTCTGAGGTACTCAGAAATGGTTGAGAGAGAGAGAGAGAGAGAAAGAGAAAACGATGCAAAAATGTATGACAAAATGTTAACAATTGGCACATCCAGGTTAGAACTTGGATATTCATTGCTCCATTCTTTCAGCTTCTTTTACAGATTTAAAATTTTTCACAACTTAAAAACAATATTTAATTATATCTTTGGTGAAAATGTTTCACAAATACGTGAGTACAATTTCCTGTCTCTATAATTTAATCTAATTTACTAATAATGATGATTCGGGATCCTCATATTACTCCAGGGTCTGAAAAATCACAAATTGTGAAGATTCATGGACATAGGGTGCTATAATAGGTAAATTGGTAGATACAGTCTAGTAATTACACGGGTTTTTTAATCCCAGATAAATCTTAGAATATTCTGTTGAGGTTTTCCTCCTAAAAGTGAAGGGCAAGGAGAAAAATGCTAGTTAACTGAAACATATGGTTAACTAAATTCCAACCAAGACAGCCATCCTCAGAGCTGGTTGTGCACATCCCCTGGAAACCTGCAGTTCTGAGCACAGGCCTACCCAGAGTAACTTGGGAGGGCCCCTTGGAGGGTCTCGGAGGTCCCTGCTACTGACATAAGTGCTGAATAGGAGAAAGTAAACCTGCTTCCCAGCTTGCTACTGGGTTTTAAATGCCAAAAGAAAACAGACCAGGGGACTTGCGACACAGACCGTGTTCTGCGATTTCTTTCCCCATTCAAGGCTGTTTACTTCAGGACAATTGAATGATTACTTTTCTGGCAGAGTTGAGGGTCTCTTGGACCAATTCGCAAGGATGATAATGGACCCCTACAAAGGGCCTCACCCTTGGGGCAGGGTGTGTGGTGGTGTGCTGGGCAGCAAGAAATACCAGGTACAGTATTTTAAGTACAGTGCTTCAGAAGACTTAGGGTTCGTTAACTTTCTGAAATTCCTGGTTTCAGGAAACTGTCCACAATATATATTTCCCTCCTGACCTGTTATAACGCTTTTGATCTAGGCTACCATATAAATCTAAAACTTCTGTGGTGTTTCATTACATCATATTTTAGCACTCCCCTGATACATCAGGGTTGAGCTCATCTAAGCACATACAACAGTCTTTTCTTCCAGAATGAACTGAATTATCCTTACTTTCATCAAGAATAAGACAAATGTGGTAATCCCATACCAAATGAGAAAATAAAGCTATCACACTGATGTGCTCATTCTGGAATGAATACAAAAAATGAATCATTTCCCTTTTGATATAGTATGTACATTCTGATTAACCACCATATAAAATGCCATGAAATCTCAGAAATTTTAGAAGCTAGATTTACTCAACAGGTTTTTACTTTTTAATTGGAATGGCTGAGGTCCTAAATTATTTGGGGAATATGAGACACACATGTTCACATAAAACCTTGAACAACAAACAGATCATTATCAGAATTCTCTCATGTCCCAAGTGTAATAACTTGCACTTTGCCTGAGGGACCTTCCTTCTTGAAGGTTGGATATTTCAAAGGAAAGGATTTCCCCTGCTACTTAACTGGTAGTTACAGTCAGGTCTCTGAAAATGAATTTGTGTGTATGTGTGTGTGTGTGTGTGTGTGTGTGTGTGTATGTGTATTTTAAGCAGGAGAAAAAAGTGTGAATCCAGGGAACTTAAATGCTTCAATTAACTGTATGCATGTCATTATAGTTTACATTGGGGCCTGGCAATATCCCAAGATTCATGCCCCATGACAGGTACTGCTGCTTTTACCACTGTCCTCAGAGAGTAAAACACTTTCACAACGAGAGAAGAACAGAGTTCAAGCCTGTTTTGTGTCTGATTTATCTACCAGCACCCAGAATCAGATCAGGAAGAAAGCATGCCAGTTAAAGATATGGAAAGGAAAGAAGAAACACTAAAGTCTTTACTCTGATAGCCCCAAATCACCACCCTTAGGCATAATCAAATGATAAACTTGGATGGACACTGAGAAACAAATTGCATTAGAGGAGTCTTTCATTATCTTCTGATTTAAAGAAAAATCTGTGTTTTGTATTTTCTGATTCACCATGATAAGGTACAAGTACACAAATTCATACTTAAAAAGTAAAACGGCATTGGTGCTTAATTACAATGGTATAAACCATACCCCAGTCATGGCTGAAATACAAAATTCGAGTTCTCTTTATGACTTAAAAGCCTTGTTTACTAGATCACAAGCAGAATTTTGTGGGGAAAGCATTTGTGGCTCTGAAAATGGGCTGCTCTTAACACTAAGCTCAGCTGTACACGGAGAGACTCGCCAACTCCAGCTTTGGTGCCACACACTGTCCAAAATGGGGCGAGGGGGGACAGACTCTCAAGAACACCAACACATTAATCAGCCCAGAGGAGGGTAGAATAATGATTAACCGGACCTCCTGCCCCTTTTCGAAAAGGGGCAGACGGTTGGCGCACACGGGGAAGGAAGAAAGAGACAAACAGCATAAAGAGAAACATCTCAGGTTAGAAAGAGGAGAAAAGCCAGGCCCAGTTAATTTGTTTCTGAGGACGCCCTGTGTCACCTGAGGTACTGCCAGCGGTGTTCATTCTGGTCCTCTTCGGAGGGCTCCTCGACGCCAACTCTGGGCAGCAGAAGAAGGGAACGTGAGTGTGACGGGGACAACAGGGGAACTAGGCGCTCTGGGCACATGACCTGGACCACGTCCATCAAAGAATAAAATCCGCACCCCCTCTTAAACTGTCCCCCTGTTCTCTAAAACCCAGAGAGGCTGCTAAATTTACATCAAAAGCAACAATGTTAGCAGCCATGTCAAATGAGGATTGATTAGGAATGAAGACAAGCCTCTCAAAATATAACGTAATGAAATCAGAGTAATAAATGCAACTCATAGAAAATGACTTCATACAATTTTTCAGGAATTCATCTGTTTTATAAAGCAAGACACATCCATACAAAAACTAGAAAACAGAAAGTTGTTATTAAACATATATTTGAAGTGTTTACACGCAGTTTTACACATATTTGACAGAAAGAACACTGTATCACTGAAAACAGCAAAAACAGAAGATAAAATGGCCTTTTTTTCTAGACAAGTAATCACACTGTCCATGGGTTGTACCCAAAGGTCAGGAACCCAACTTCTGCTATTCTCTTTACCTTATGGCTTCAAGAGTTGACACGGTCTATTTTCACCTCCCTTAATAACTGCTGGCTTATTCAGACTACAATTTGAATTACACCATCATACTAAGAGCAGGGTTTCACAACCTCAGCACTACTGACTGACATTTTGGGCCCTGGCCTCTACCTGCAATATACCACCAGTAGCACCCTGCTCCAGCTGGAGCAACCAAAAATGTCTCCTGACATCGCCAAATGTCCCGAGAGGGCAAAACTGCCCATAGTTGAGAACCTCTACTCTTAAGTCCTGCATTCTCAGTGGGGGGTGAAAATTGGTTCTTATGGGACAAAAAATTGTTTTAGATATTACAGTGGTTTGTAGCCCTCTAAAGCACCACAGTACATAAACAGATACATAGATCTGTGGTATGAAAACTTCAGTGGAAGAGGTAGATAAAAAGAACATTTTTAAAGGCTCTTATTCAGAGGGGCAGTGACGGAAAAAAAAGGTTGAGAAACACTGTGCTAGATAATGCCCAAATACTCATGCTACTAATATGTCCTGAAAAAAGCAAGTGAGAACATGATGCTTCTTAAGGTGGTACTTTTAATTAGGTATATGTTCAGAATGTGACTTAAACCAGACTACAGTATTGAAAAATTGTAACAAATTCCAGAAAAGCAAGCTGGATTCCATTAATGTAAGATTCACTAGTAATAATAATAGTAATAGCAGCAGTATTAAGGTTATGATTAGCAATGATAATGTCATAGCTAAAATACACTAAATGCTTTCCATGTGCCAGATGGTACATTTAATGGCAGAATTCTTTATCATGTTTATTTGGTATCACACTTTATCTTCACACTGTTGTCATCCCCATTTACCCAGACAGGAAACTGAGAGCAAGAGAGGTTAAATAAGTTGCCCAAGGTCACAAAGGTAGAAAATGATGGAACCAAGATTGCAACTGAAGCTGTTAGATCCCAGCGCCCTAGCTCTACCCCTTACAGGATATTGCCTTTGACTACAAGGTGGCGTCTTTAAATTCTTTTAAAATATCCAGTAACAAGTGCTATTACATAAAGATCTCAGGGCTTCTCCCTGCCTTTATTCCTTAATTTATCTTTAAAGAGCTTTATCTTAAACTCTCAATGTGACAGGATTATACCTAGCAGAGTGACCTTACTTGTCCTTGAGTGATTGTATTGCTGTACTCTGGAGTATGAAGGTTATCCTGTTCATTTGGCTGCCTGGGTGTATGCCATTAACCCTCCACAATCACCACCACTTCATTGGTGTGTCACTTGAAGCTGGGCCTTCCAAGAGGACAGCCACCATGCCACCAAAATGTGCTCAGGACATAGATGAGGCTCATCTGCTGAATCTGCTCATCTGCTGAATCTGCGCATCTGATGGTTTTTTCAAGTTGCCAAAATTACAACCTTTGTGAATAACAACAACTTGCTCAAGAGACTAAGAAAAATAGTATGTAGTTTGTATATTACCAGAAGGCAATTTGAAGTTTGTATATTACCAGAAAGCAATTTGAGCATTTTGCCATTATGTTTTAAAATAGCAATCACATGCTCAACATCACTAATTATTAGAGAAATGCAAATCAAAACTACAATGAGGTATTACCTCATGCCAGTCAGAATGGCCATCATTAAAAAGTCTACAAATAATAAATGCTGGAGAGGGTGTGGAGAAAAGGGAACCCTCCTCCACTGTTGGTGGGAATGTAAATTGGTGCAGCCACTATGGAGAACAGTATGGAAGTTCCTTAAAAACTAAAAGTAGAATTACCGTATGATCTAGCAATCCCACTCCTGGGCATATATCAGGAGAAAACTATAATTTGAAAAGATATATGCGGGAGTTCCCTGGTGGCCCCCGTGGTTAGGATTCCGGGCTTTCACTGCTGTGACCCCGGTTCAATCCCTGGTTGGGAAACTGAGATTCCACAAGCCGTGTGGTGTGGCCAAAAAACAAAACAAACAAAAAAAATACACATGCACCCCAATGTTCATTGCAGCACTATTTACAATAGCCAAGACATGGAAGCAACCTAAATGTCCATCAACAGAGGAATGGATAAAGAAGATGTGATATACGAACACACCACACACACACACACATACACACACACACACACACACACACACACACACACACACACACACACACGAGATGCAATATTACTCAGCCATGAAAAAGAATGAAATAATGATATTTGCAGCAACATGGATGGTGAATCACTTTGCTGTACTCCTGAAACTAACACAACATTGTAATAAATTAACTATATTTCAGTTTTTTTAATGGTTAAAGAAATAATAAAAAAACAAAATAGCAATCACAAAATTTCAATTTAAAAAGATAAGTTGGATTTCTGGAAAGCAGTGACCTGGCTTTGGATTTGTGGTTATATTCATTTTATATTATACACAGACTAGAAATTAGCCATGGTTAAAAGTCATAGCTGGGCTTCCCTGGTGGCGCAGTGGTTGGGAGTCCGTCTGCCGATGCAGGGGACACGGGTTCGTGCCCCGGTCCGGGAAGATCCCACATGCCGCTGAGCGGCTGGGCCCGTGAGCCATGGCCACTGAGCCCGCGCGTCCGGAGCCTGTGCTCCGCGACGGGAGAGGCCACAACAGTGAGAGGCCTGCGTACCGCAAAAAAGAAAAAAAAAAAAAAAGTCATAGCTAACTCCTAATTATTTATGGAGGAACTCCAAGTCCTACCCTGGGCTTCTGACTTCTGGGCAGCCACTTAGCAGCTGATCAGGACCTCTGTCAGCAGCCTGGAGAAGTAAGAAACAACTAGGTACTGATCTTACTGAGGTCACAGATGTCAAAACACCACACTGAACTTCAGGGGGTTTCCGAATCATTTTAGAATAAGAACCTGGTCCACATAAATGATCCGTGGCCATTAAGTAACACCATAAGCCCAAGCCACAAAAACCAATCAGTCTCATTACCTTATTTCTGAGGGAATTTCTTTTAATGTAATCTCCGTAAATGTCAGTTTCTACCTCTAACATATCACTATTTATACACATCTGAAAAAAACGCAATGAACTGACACCATATGTATTTTTCACCAATGGCACACTTTGCTTCATTACACTATCTGGGTAGAGTTGGACAGAAAGAAGGAACTAATATAGAAGCAGATTGAAATTGAAAACAGAGAAACAATACAGAAAATCAATGAAATAAAAAGCTAGTTCTTTGAAAAGATCGTTAAAATTGACAAACCTCTAGTAAGAGTGAAAGAAAAAAAAGAGAGAAGATGCAAATTACCAATACTGTGTCATGAATGAAACATGGGATATCACTACAGATCTCACAGACATAAAAACAATAATAAGGTTATGCTATGAACAACATAAACATGACAATTAGATGAAAATGACCAATTTCACAAACTGCCACAACTCACCAATATGAGATATAGCTGTTAAAGAAACTGGCTTCATAATTTATACAATAAAACTCCTGGAAAAGAAGACTCCAGGACCAGTCGGTTTCACTGGAGGATTCCATAAAACCTTCAGGAAGAATTAACACCAATTCTAAACAACCTCTTCCAGAAAACAGAAGAGTAGGAAACATGTCCCAACTCATTTTGAGAGGCCAGATTACCCTGATACCAAATCAAAGGCAGTATGAAAAAAGAACACTACAGACCAGTATCCCAAATTCTTAACAACATATTAGTTAATAGAATTCAGCAGTATGTAAAACATTTATTTATACACCACAACCAAGTGGGGTTTAACAAGCAAGGGTGGTTCCATATTTGAAAATTACTCAATGTAACCTATCATATCAACAGGCTAAACAAGAAAAATCATATGATCATATCAATTGATACAGAAAAGCATTTGATAAAATTCAACATCTGTTCATGATAAAACTCTCAGAAAACTAGCAATAGATGGGAACTTCCTCAACTTGATGATGAACATCTACAAAAACCCTACAGCTAACATCACACTTACTGGCGAAAGACTGAATGCTTTCCCCTTTAAGATCGGGAACAAAGCAAGGATGTCTGCTCACATCACTCTTATTTAACATAGTACTGATGGTCCTAGCCAGAGCAATAAGTTAAGAGAAGGAAATAGCACACTGGTTGGAAAGGAAAAAATGAAACTGTCTCTATTTGCAAATGATCTGATGGTCTACACAGAAAGTCCCAAAGAATTTATAAAAACAAAAACAAACTCTCCTAGAACTAATAAGTGAAACTGGCAAGGTGTCAGGATACAAGGTCAACCTACAAAAACCAGCAGTATTTCTATATCCTGGCAATGAACACACAGAAAGTGAAACTGAAGACAGAATAACATTTAAGATAGCTCAAAACCAAGAAGAAATACTCAAGACGTAACTCTAACACACACAGGCATTCTATACTGAAAACTATAAAATACTGCTAAAAGGAATCAAAGAAGACATAAATAAGTGGAGAAACGTGCCATTTTCATGGATTGGAAGACTGAATGAGGTAAAGATGTCAATTCTCCCCAAATTGATATACAGGTTTAACACAATTCCTATGAAAATCCCAGCACAAGTTTTTTTTTAAGATGTAGTCAAGCTTATTTTAAAATGTATATAGAAAGGAATTAGAAGAGCTATGACAATTTTGAAAAAGAATAAAGTGGGAGGACCCACTCTGCCTGATGCTCAAGCTTATTATATAACCATAGTTATCAAAAGTGTGGTACTGGTGGAGGTACAGACACATAAATCAACAGAACAGAAGAGAAACAGACCCGAATGCATACAGCGAACCGATTTCTGGCAAAGGAGAAAAAGTAATTCAAAGGACAGTCTCTCTTACAAATTGTGCTGGAACAACTGGATAGCCATAGTCAAAAAAAATAAAATAAAACCTCAACCTAAACCTCATGTCTAATATAAAAATTAACTTAAGATGGATCACAGATTTAAATGTAAAGCATAAAACTAAAAAACTTTCAGAAGATAACACAGAAGAAAATCTTTGGGACCTAGGGCTTGATGAAGAGTCCTTAGACATAATACCAAAACCATGATGTTAAAAATAAATAAGTTGCATTTCATTAAAATTAAAAGTTCTGCTCTACGACAGACTGTTAAAAGGGTTAAAAGACAAGCTACAGACTAGGAGAAAATATTTGCAAACCACATATCTGATAACAGACTAGTATCTAGAACAAATAAAGAATTGACAAAACTCAATTAAAAAAACAAATAATCCAATTAGAAAATGGACAAAAACCTTGAACAGATATTTCACCATTGCTTATTTGAATGGCAAATAAGCACATGAAGAGATATTCAACATCATCAGCCATGAGAAATGCAAATTAAGACCACAATGAGGTAGCCCCACATACCTATTAGAACAACTAAAATAAAAAAGTGTCAACACCAAATGCTGACAAGGATATGGGAGAAACTGGATCCCTCATGCGCAGTCATTTCCTGACCTCTCACCATGTGCTAGCTGTTATGATCTAAGTGCTATATATATCCCATTAATATTTTCACAATCCAATTATTATATGTATACATATACAGCTTGCACACATCAGGGAAAGTAGCCCCCACTCCCGGCTCTGGGTAGGACTACTTCAATGGCCCATTTTTTGAAAAGGGTTATGAGAAGTGCAAAATGTCACAAGTCAACTGTCTACTCTCAGTGGAAAGTTATTTGGTCCTGTATGTGTTAGGGGGGGCGGTCAGAAAAGAACTTATGAAATAGCCTGAAAAACAAACACGATTTAACCAGGCTCTAAGCATCCAGGGCACCTACTGGGTAACCAGATAAATAGGAGCAGGAAGTAATTCAGAGAGGTCACCAAATGCAAAGGTTCTCAACTCTGTGCAGGGTAAACCTCCTTTCTTGCTCTTATTCTGCTACACAGAACAAAGATGATACCATCTTATGTCTCAAGTTTAAAGCCAAAAATCTGTACATTTTCCAGATTTCTACTTCCACAGATGAATTATCTTCCTTAATATGACTCGAGATTCACGCCAGGAAACTGAAATTTTAATCATCCTGAATTTTACAACATGAAAACGGTCCCTAACACAGCAAGCCTTTCGGGCAGTATAGCACAGTAGCTAAGAGTGTGCCTGGGTTCAAATCCCAGCTTGCCCACTTAAAGCTTTGTGACCTTGGGCAAGTTATTGCTCTGTCCCTCAGTTTCCTCAGCTCTAAAATGAAAATAATAGTAGTAGCTCCCTTATAGGAATGCTATGAAGATTATCTTAATGTACGTGTTGGCATCTCAACCAACAACTGCGCACAAACGTTAGCTACTGTAAGACTCTTACTGATAAGCCCACCCAGGTTCTGCAGACCCACTCAGATCTGAGGCTGAGACCCACTAACCCAGAAATGGTGCAGCCGGCAGTGGCCACGCCCAGGAATCCCTGCCTCCCATCAATATAAAAGTTCCAGAAGAGGGAGACTATTCTCTCAAATCCCAGTTTTCTCCCTGACCCCAAGGATGACTGCAAGATCCTTGTCGGTTTCTCCCTCCTTCATGCTAGGTGTACTCCGCAGTTGTCAGCCCTGAGCAAACTAACAGCCAGCAGAGAAAGAACAAAAAACATTGCCATCTTGTGGCTTTTCAGAGAATTCTTCACACCTATGCGCCACCCAAGTCTTCTCATTCCCAGCATGTTCACCCTTTGCAGATCTGAAACTGAGGCAAGTGGCAAGAGCACTTTCGATGACGCAGAGGACACACTTAGAGCTGCAGGGACCTGGAGAAAAGGTGACAGCACGCTTTTATTTAACGTGAAGGAATACAGAGGCTGAAAAGACATGAGGAGCTTGTCTTAAACCAGGGTCAGAGTTAGGCTGTGGGTCTCCTGACCCCTGTTCCAATGTCCTCTTTACTGTAAGGTGCTGGAGCTCACAAGCACAGTTTGCAATTCAAATGCTCTTAAAAAAAATCAAACTTGGGTCAATGACCTTCCATGCTGACACAGCTACAAAACCACAGGCCGGGGATGTCCATGAGGCTGCAAGAAGCGAGGGTTATGCAGGAAATGTCACCTCTTCTGTGCACTAAAGCAAGAAGAGACGGCGGCATACAGTTTCCTCCTAAAACAAAACTCTAATGGCCTCCCTTTATTTCCAGCTGATGAGCTTATTTTTCAAGACCTTAGGTTTGATTTCAAAGGAATGTGAAATGCCAGACATTGCCAGCAGCTATGTCTATTCTCTCTCCTGCAGCTTTAAGACTTTTTGAATTCTTGCCCTAATGTCGCGGCACTAGCAAGGTCCAGGTGTTTCTAATTCCTTGTGTTTTTGTACCCACAAACAGTTTAATGATTTTTTTTCCTCGTGGAAAATTCAATACTCTGAATTTTTATTTATTGTTTTTAAATTTTTAATCTTTCCCCAAACAAAACAAGAAACTATAAAAGCCTTCCATGCACTAAGCTGTATGATAGCACCCCCTGCACGGGAATAGTGACATAGTTAGACAGAAAACTGGCCTTGGTTTCAAACCAACCTTATATTAAGCCATGACAACATGGGCGTCGTGCCTCCACCAATGATCCAGACGGTGAAGAAGACAATGAGGAGGGTGGTTGTGAACATCGTCTGGCGTGCGTAGGATGCCGTGTCTCGAATAGCCAGTGCAAATGCCATCGCTCCCCTGAGGCCTGCAGGGACCAAAGAGGAAGCTGTCCTGTCATAAGGATAAATAACAATGTGTCCTCAAATCCACTGCTGCCACCTGGGGCTAATAAATTGTATCTGCTTATGCTTCAGGAGTCGAGTTGTTTTATACAGAAAATAACTTTAAAGGAATAGGATTTCCTCCTATTTGAAGTTTTCTTTTGCAAAATGCCCAAATGCAATGAGAAAAACACTGCACCGCTTTGTATAGCACATTTTAGAATAATACTCTTTTATTACTGAAATAATTCTCCTGCTAATAACATGAACCAAAAAGAAATATAAACAAGAAATAATCATATAAGCTCTCTAAGTCTGTGATCCAAGTACTACCCCAGCACTATACAGTCATTATAAACTTAAGAAGCAGGCTAGGTATGAGTATGTGAAATGCACAAAACAGCTCAGCATTTCCTGAGCAAAGCGAAGCAGAGAAGTAACAGTATCACCTGATCTATATCAGGAGTTGGTGAGTTTTCTGTAAAGTGTCAGATAATATTTTAGGCTTTGTGGGCCAAGAGGAAAAACCAAGGATGTTATGTAGGTACTTACATAAAAGAGAGAAAACAAATTTCCACAAAATTTTATTGACAAAAACCAAGAGCATAATACTATAAGTATAATATATAAGTGCCATGTTATAAAACTATAATAAGTAATTATAATAAGTAATAATAATTATTATAATAATGAGTTCAATTTATTGTAATCCAGGTCTACTAGTGAAAAGAATGGAATTCTTCTGGGGGTGGGAGATTTCAGTTAATTGGGTTTCAAAGTTAGTGTCCCCTATCATCAAATAGGTTGCAAATATTCATCTGTAAAAGCCATTCTTAGCCCGTGGGGTAGATGAAAACAGGCAGCAACCAAATTTGCTGACCCCTGGTCTACAGCCACATTTTTATGTTCTAGAGCTTCTCTTTCCAAGCTCTTTTGTTCCTTCCCCATACCATGCTCCTAATTTGTTCTATAGTAAAGACTTAATCCATGGTCTTTAATAGCTATCTAGTATAAATTCCTATTCACCATGCGTAAGACTGTGTGTATATTATGAGAATGAAAAATTAACACTCATTATATTTCTTCACATATTTTCCCACCTTTTCCAATAATTTCACAATTTCATTAACCTGAGAACTTCACAACAATTCACTAAAGAAGAGTGATTCAGCAAAATATACATTAAAAAATAGAGCAAAGTTGATGTTCTCTATTAATCTGTCCTAGTCAAATATTGACACACATCTAGACCATCCTACAGCCAGCTACGACACCACTTAATATTTAAACCTTTAAATGGACGTTGTCTCAAAGAAGAAAACTTGAGGGCCAGAGAGAGACAACGCATGCTCCATTTTTCTTTATTAGGTAAACACTGTAAGCAATATGAAGGTGAAACCTCAGGTATTTCTTTCATAGCCTTGAAGAATGAGTTCCTTTTGAAAGCCAGATTTCTCCCAGCAGAAAATAATTTTGATGGGAGATATCTTTAACAGCACTGTGTACTTCTCAGTCTTTCAGCACAGAAGATAATGAACACACTTAAAAGTTTGTCTAGGTGATAGAGCTATCTCCAATTAATCTTTCTCTTTCCACTGGCATTTTTCTAATATGTATGGACGATCTGGTCTGTCATTGCCCTCCTCAGAAACCTCTAACGTTTCCCAGCTGCTCTTGGATAAAAGCCCAACTCTTTGGCATAGCACTGGAGCTTCTCCGTGGTCTAGACTCCAGCAATGATTCTTGAAGTGTGGTCCTCAAACCAGCTGCAGCAGCAGCAGCAGCTGAGAAGATGTTAGAGATGCAAATTCTCGGGGCTCACCCCATACCCTCAGAATCACACTCTGGTGGTGGGGCCCAGCAATCTGCTATTAACCGGCCCAACAGGTGATTCAGATGCAACCTGAAGGCTTGCACCAGTTTACATGCAATTTCCCTTTCCAACCTCACTCTCGTTCTGCATTATCCCATGTGTCTCACATTTAAACCAGACTGCTACCCTTCCCTGAAAAAGCCACACACAGCAATGCTTTCCTGCCCTTCCAACCTGCCACCTCCTGAAATGCCACTGCATCCAAGTCCAGTTCGAAGGCTACCCCTTGGCGAAGATGGCCCTGGGCCCTGCTTTTCTTTTGTGCAATTCACTAGCCTCTCTTGTGCAATTCACCAGCCTCTCTTGGGAGAAACTTAGCTCTTTGTACACCTGTCTCCCCCCAGTGGACTGTGAGCTCCTGGAAGGAGGTGGGTTTCTGTATCCTCCACAACCTTGAAGTGTGACTTATATAACAAGGATGCTCAACAAATGTGTGTCAGAGTGAAAGGAAATCATTAAGGCGGGCTGTGTACTTAAGTGCAGATGCAAGCAAGGACTAGACAAAGCAACTGCTTTGCTGAGCAGTGCCTGCTGGTGTGATTTCAGTATGACTCTCTGAGGCCTCCAAGAACTACTGTGTGCCAGTAAAGGGCTGCTACTCACGTTGCCTCTTGTACAGCCTCTCCCCCTTCCCGGACAGAGGCACCTTTAAGGGTCACGGTGGCCTTTTGCCTATCTCCTCCCTCTGCTCTACAGAGATGCTCTTACTTGGGTCTCGTCTATAAAGTCGGATGCTTTCCACTCTCACTGCACCATCTACCTCATGCCAATTGCTCTCTCCTTTCTTTATCTCCACATATTTCTTTATTGTCCTTTGTCCCCTCAGTGGCTTCTCCACTCTTCTCAGCTTTGTAGTGAAGAGGAAGCATTTGGGAGACAGTGTAAGTCAAGCAGAACTATCACAGCTGTTATCTTCCAGTTTGGGGCTCATCTTGCTAATGTGAGTATATTTTATTTCTTTTACTCCATAGAAAGTTAATAAAACTCATTTTATTTACATTTTTTTTTTACCTGAAAACATCATCATGTGTTGAAAATTCCAGCCAATCTTGTGCCTTCTGCCCAAGTTGAGGAAGAAGGAGAGCGGGTAGATGTGTGCAGCTCTTCCCAGGAAGATGGCAACCTGGCCGCCAGGTGGAGGTTAAGGGCCCAACAGGTTTCCAGGATAGCACTTTCACACAACCTGTGACTGAGCAGAGAGTTTTAGGAATGCCATGACACCTTGCTGTGATCAGGAGAGTTGCACAGAGAAGGCAGGCTGTCTCATTTCCCACCAAACAAGTCTCAGCAGCAAGTGGGATTCCACTGGCCAATTTTCCCAACCTCCTGGCTCACAGAGACAATTTTTGGCCTGTTAAACACACTGTTGTAACTTCTTGATTTGATTAAACTGATATGGACCAAGTCTCCGACCTACCTAAAAATGAGTCCAGAAATAAGCTAAGGTGCCGTGGCTGGGGTGGGGAGTTAAGAGAAGCAAACAGCGTGCTGGACTCTATTGGAAGAAAAAAAATCACAAGAAGAAAAAATTACTAACCCCTGAGTCAAACTATAAAGAGAAAGCTTGGTGGGTGAGCTTGTAAGCTTTGGTTGGAAGTAAACATCAGGGGTTTGTATGACCAGGAAGATACTACAAATAAGAGGTGGGGAAACTTACAGTATTCCTACCATGAAGACATATTCATATTCCTCACAAGGATCACCCTGGGGAGATTTATCTGCCTAAGTGGCTAACATATCTTTGGGGAGGTAAGAGATGGAAACGGAGGAGTGTGGAAGAGGAACTCTTACTGTGCAAACCAAAGAATTCAGGGAAACCGGTCATTCGTCACTTGCTGAGTTTAGAACAGAGCCCAGCAGAGAGATGCACACTGCCCTGGTCATAGGAGGAAACCACTGTGGGAGCCAGAGGAACAGGGAGCTTCCGTTTCGACCAGCCGGAGCTGCAGCTGTTTCAGACAGAAGCGAGGGCGGGACTGTCTTCTGCCTTCTCTAGGATAAAATACTAACTACTTTTCTTCTTTTCTCGCTCTCTTTTTTTCCCCTTTTTGCTATTGTTTTGTTTTCTTTTTCACAGAAGGAAAGAGGTCGTGCTTATAACATTCTATCCCAGGAGCCACGCATAAGTCCGCAAGTGGAAGCGGCCTTCAGGATTCACAGAGGCCCCGGCTCCCCCTTGAACAAGGCCCCCTCGCTGTAAACAAGGCAGCACTCTCACTATCTCTCACAGGATGCCGCGCTAAGAATGCAAATCAAAATGACATGCCAGGTCTTTCTTAAGAATAAAAACACTGATCCGCTGGATCTTTAGCTCGTGGTCTGTTGAGTGTGTAAATCTAAGAAATGAGCCCCAGTTGAAGCAGATAACACTCTAACTGGCAGGACTCTGGCATGGCATTAGGCCACTGTCGCTCTCTAGCTGCTTGATGAGTATCATTTATACCTGCACAATAAATGAGAAGCCCAGAAGAGAAAAATACTCCTTTTTTGGGGGGGCCAGCATCCCAAGATCTAAGGATACCCATGAGACCTCAGAAAAGGCAATAGTGGACTCCTGCTATAGTTCCAAGGCCCAGAAGAGTTCACTTTAACGAAAACAATAAGGATCTGAGGCCAACTGAGCAAAGCCCTCAGCTGTCCACGTACTGCTGGGCATTTGTATCTCTCCTCACTTGAGAGGAGCCAACCCCCAAAACTGTGTCTCTCTTCCAAAAACTGCTCTCACGATGGGACTAAATCAAAGAACCCAGTATTTCTCCATTTCATCTGCCCTTCCTCTCCATTTCTTTTTTTTTTTTTTTTGCGTTAAAGAAAAGGGTCACCATACGGAAGCTTGGGTGAAAGCGTGCACACTGCCTGTGGGCTGCCCTGGGCGGTGAGAGGAAGGGCTGCTTGCAACCACGTGCAGCTGAGAGCAAGAGACACAGAATCTTCAGGTCTTCCAAACGGGGAAGCTCCTGGATTGGAATTCACGTGGCGATGAGAAAAAAACAATTTGGGGGACTGATACCGGTTGCTGATTTTTAGCTCTGCTAGGAAGTGTGCTTTAAAAAACAAACTACCACCTGCCAATCACCAGTGTAACAGAAAGGCCACCTTACACAGAAAACGCAGAAAGGGCAACCCTAGAATCAACACCAGTCCTTGAAATCAAATACACTTAGCTTTATATTTACCACTTAAGCCTTCTTTTTCTCATCATAAAAATACCATGAACCAGTGCTGGCTCAGTCACCTCCCCGCCAAACTAGAAATTATTGTTGTTACAGCTTCCGCAGCAGTGGTCGTCTTTCCGTGTAGAAAATGGGGGAACCAAAAAAAGGATACAAAAGCTCCAATGATGAAAACGGGGCTGAAAACGTGCTTCTGGAAGGTAAACAGCGCCAGGCCCATGTAGGAGAAGATGAAGTTCTCTGCCAGGAAGTGTAACACCTCAAAGAGCTGCACAAAAAGGGAAAAGGAAGCCGTAAACCCTGTGGGTCCCCTCCCTTGTATTCGCAGGTCACTTGTGGGGACACAGGCCTCTCCCTCACCTGCTTCGTTCGACTTCTTGATTCCACCGACAGATTGTTGTAGGTGTAATGAGCTTGTGTGATTCCACAGAAAAGGACAGCTACAACGCCTGGCAAGAGAGTTTTAAAAAAAAATCAATGGAGGGAAAAAAAGAAGCAGAAAAAAATCCTACCTGAAACAAAAAGTTAAGGTAGTCAAGCCCAGCATACCCAACTTCCTGAAAGTTTTTGAAAATTTCCTATTACTGAAAGCTCCCTCTGCCCACACTTCTCATATCAACCTTTGCTTCTCCCAACCCTGCCCTCCTTCAAAGACAAGACCACTGATTTACCTCTTGTTCCAGATTTAAGAGCATTCTCTCCCCTCTTCTAAACTCCTACTGAAGTGGCCATCTCTATATGGCATGGCATTTAGCATTCATTCCCTCAAAGAGACTGTGAAGTGTGCGCCCATCACACACTTTTGTCATATTCCTCTCTGTTCACTGAATGAATGCATTTAATTTCAAGCCAATGCTTTATATTTTTGCATGGTCTAGGGCTTCAGACAAAATGGATCCAGAGTACTAGTCCAATTATCCTGGCCCTGATAATCTAGATTTCTGGTTAACGGTGACTATTTTGTTGTGTAAGACAATTAACACACCTGGGACTTCGCCTATATATTTACAGATGATTGTCAAGTTTTAAAGGAAGTGGGGCATATAAAGATATGCTGCAATATTTTGAAAAGACGATAAAAAGGACTTCCGAATTACCTGGATTATGTATATATAGTAACTGTACTTGAGTTTTCTAATAGAAAAATCCAATGATTTATTTTTTTTAATGAGGGAATGTGAGGAACTAAAACCACATGATCACTCCCACTAATAATCTATGAAACGGGCACCATAAAAACACAGTATTGAAAAGCAATGATTAAACAGACCAAAAACAAAACAAGGAAAAATTGTGCTCACACTCATCTGAGTAAAAGCAAAATTACCTTTAAAAGGATATATATTTTGCTTGTTATTGCTACTGTTTGTAAAATAACGAAGCAATCCAGGGGAGGATACAAATGAGGTGTTAATATATTCAGTAACTTTTGCAGCTAAGTATCTACTTATAGTTAGAACGAGTACTCAAAGATGTAACTGAGTTTGAAACAATAAAGCTTATCCTTTAAAAAATATGTAGCTCTGGGAAACTAAATTATTCATAAGGCGGAACAGCAGCCTTGCTCAGCAGTCCTCCATATGGACACTCCGTGAGTGGTTTATCAACTCCGGGCAGCAGCTATTTAAGAATTCTTCGCTCCCCTCAAGCTCCCACAGCCTCCGCCACAGTGAGGGGAAGGGTGGCCAAGGGCAGAGGAAACCCACCGGTAAACCCACAGGCTTCTGCCAAGAGGAAGGTGCTCCACGACATCAGGAAGAAGAGCGCCGTCTCCAGCAGGGGGAAGCAGTGCAGCTTGGTAAACTTGGTCACGTCAGCTCCTGTCAAGGAACTGTCTCCAGCAACAAGCATCAGGGTCACCGAGAACCACACTCTCTTAGCCCAGGACCCCTCCCTAAGGGCTACCCTTTCCCTTCGGCTCTTCCTTTGGGGCCCCAGAGCTGCTGCTTGGTTTTGAAAGTAAAGAAAATGAAGCTTCCCAGTAGAATAGAGGTTTCCAAGGGCTGGGAGAGGGGAGGATATAGGGATCATATTGTTTAATGGGCACACACTTTCTGTTGGGGATGACGAAGAAGGTTCGGGAAATCGCGGGGATGGTTACACAACATTGTGGATGCACCTAAGGCCACTGAATTGTACACTTAAAATGATTAAATCTTAACCTGTGGAAGGCTTGCCTGCTCATTCTGCACTTTGCTTTTATGTTGGTTGGTTTGTTGGTTGGTTGGTTTTTAAGGCAATATTGTGCAGTCCTCGGCTTAAAGAAGGCCACCTTGCTGTAATTCCCCCAGATAGTCCCTGGCTACTTACGGCCACGTTAGTCCCATATGGCCTGGAACAGTGGACAACAGCAGTCAGGCTGCGGCTAAAGTACTTCACAGCCTGCTTCCTCCCAGCCTCCTGAGAGGTGCTCCCTGATTCCCAGCCTCCTCCTGGCTCTTCCACTCTTTCAGCCCCACCCCATCCCCCCAAAAAACTGACACTTCCCCCAAGCTCCTATCTCCGACAGGTTTATAGGGAGGACAGAAAACACAAAGGTGAGGACAGAGCTAAACCAAGAGCTACACTCTCAAACATTTTCTCAAACTCTTAGCTAGGCCATCGACTGTCATGTTTCACCAAAGGGTGACATTTCAGGAGCCCCCAGCCCCCAGTGGGACAATTAACTTAAGATTCATTTCTGAAAGGAAGAACTGAGAACTTTCTTTTCCCAAGTGCAATGCCACATAGTCATACTTAGGCAGGGGCAGAAACTACAAAAAGGATATTAGAGCAGTCACAACACCAGTCACAGCTCCCATGGTAAAAGAGCCACTAAATATACCTAGAAAAATGCCAACTGACTTAAAAAAGGCAGCAGCATCAAAGGCGTGAGTGTTCAGCCCCGCTGGCTGGTAGGCAACAATAGACCTGGAGTTTAAAGAGAGAGTTAAAAAACACTAAGCTGGTTTTACACCATGGTACTTACAAATATCGACAAACATAGGCATCTACACTCTGCAGAGCACTCCCCATGGTGTATTCATTTAATTTAATCTGCAGTCACCATGTTATGATGGTATCAGCATTCCAACCGCTGCCAACTGGACAAAGCAACGTAACTTTATCAACTAAGTCGATAAACCTCATTTAGAAGAGCACCCAATTCAAAAATTTAACACTATTAAGATGGGCCTCTGATTTTAGCCCAGAGCATTCAGGAAGCCAGAGTCTCTCTTCCCAGGCAGAAATATTGTTACTTACGAGGACAGTACAATGGCAACAGCATCATTTAGGACACTTTCTCCAAACAGAAGTGCGTAAAGGTCCACATCTGCGTGCAATTCATTAAATATCGCCAGGACAGTCACTAAAACATGGGACAAAAGCATACAAGTTAGTTTCGGTTTCTGACTTTAAGCCATTGATAACAAATTCATAGAAGCAATTCTTATCTTTGGTGGGACAGGGTGGTTTGGGAGACAGGAAGGGAGTCAAAGATGGGTCGTCTGTCTATGGCAGAAATGAAAATGGCAATCTTCTTAATCTTAATGAGGAGTGATATGATGCTTGATTCTAATAACACTGTGCTCTCAACTGTAATCTCATCACACTTTGAAAACACTTCTATTACAGAACGTAAAAAAATAATCACAATTAATGTGACTTGGCTCTACTGGTGGGGTGAAATCTCTTTGAAGGCAGAAACTCTATTTTATTTTTTATTTTATTGAAGTATAGTTGATTTACAAAGTTGTGTTAGTTTCAGGTTACAGCAAAGTGATATCTGAATACACACACACACACATACACACTCTTTTTCGTATTCTTTTCCATTACGGTTTATCACAGATACTGAATATAGTTCCCTGTGCTAGTTTATCCATTCTATTGATATATATAACAGTTTGCATCTGCTAATCCAAATCTCCCATTCCATCCCTCCCCCACCCTCCTCTCCTTTGGCAACCACAAGTCTGTTCTCTATGTCTGTGAGTCTCTTTCTGTTTCATAGATAGGTTCGTTCACGTCATATTTTAGATTCCAAATTAAGTGATATCATATGGTATTTGTCTTTCTCTTTCTGACTTACTTCACTTAGTATGATAGTCTCTAGGTCCATCCATGTTGCTGCAAAGAAACCCTATTTTATTTTATTTTATTTTTCATTTTATTTTTTAAATTAATTAACTAATTTACTTTTGGCTGTGTTGGGTCTTTGCTGCTGCGTGTGGGCTTTCTCTAGTTGTGGGGAGCTGGGACTACTCTTCATTGCGGTGCGCAGGCTTCTCATTGCGGTGGCTTCTCTTGTTGTGGAGCACAAGCTCTCAGCGCGCGGGCTCAGTAGTTGTGGCGCACAGGCTTAGTTGCTCCACGGCATGGGGGATCCTCCCGGACCAGGGATCGAACCCATGTCCCCTGCATTGGCAGGTGGATGCTTAACCACTGCGCCATCAGGGAAGTCCCATAAGCACCATTTTAATCTCAAAATCTTAGTGGTAAAGCATTGGAAAAAGGACTCCGCACATGGAAAGATCATAAACCTGGGCTTGCTGGGGATCTGAAGAGCATGTAAACTTGGTGCTAGCTGGCTCTGCCATGCTCCCAAACTAGAAGATAAAAGTGCAGGTTCAATTTCCTGGTAATTTGTCATCGGCCCAGACTTACACCTTTTAAGATCCAAAAGATACAACAAAAAGTTTATTCAAAAATTTGTAATATAAGAGAATGGACTTGAGGATATGGGGAGGGGGAAGGGTAAGCTGTGACAAAGCGAGAGAGTGGTATGGACATATATACACTACCAAACGTAAAATAGATAGCTAGTGGGAAGCAGCCGCATAGCACAGGGAGATCAGCTTGGTGCTTTGTGACCACCTAGAGGGGTGGGATAGGGAGAGTGGGAGGGACGGAGATGCAAGAGGGAAGAGATATGGGGACATATCTATATGTATAACTGATTCACTTTGTTATAAAGCAGAAACTAACACACCACTGTAAAGCAGTTATACTCCAATAAAGATGTTAAAAAAAAAGAATATAATCTGGAAAAAAATAACGTAATACTTTGCTGTACACCTAAAACTAATGTAACATTACATATTAACTACAATAATTAAAAATTTTTAAATTAAAAATAAAAAAAACATAATGGGGGCAAAATGCCTATTTCTGGTCATTCAAGTTTGAGTTTAGAGCTAACAAAATCAATTTCTCTTTAAATGTCTGTTAATGACTACCAGGAATAAAAAGAAAGAACATGGAAATAGAAACCCTATTTTATTGATCACTGTGCTCCAGCATAGGGTCGGGGCACAGTGAAGGTTTAATAAAGGATTACGAAATAATGAAAGTCTTCATTTATAACAGAGTATACATAATTACACTTCTCACAGTTTTCACATTTCATAGACATTTAAAAATCAGCTATTTTCGATTATGAACCAAGATGTCAGAGTAGAAGGACGTGCTCTCACTCCCTCTTGTGAGAACACCAGAATTACAACTAGCTGTTGGACAATCATCCACAGGAAGACACTGGAGCTCACCAAAAAAGATACCCCACATCCAAAGACAAAGGAGAAGCCACAATGAAACGATAGAAGGGGCGCAATCACAGTAAAATCAAATCCCGTAACTGCTGGGTGGCTGACTCACAGACTGGAGAACACTTATACCACAGAAGTGCACCCACGGGAGTGAAGGTTCTGAGCCCCACGTCAGGCTTACCATCCTGGGGGTCCAGCAACGGGAGGAGGAATTCCTAGAGAATAAGACTTTGAAGGCTAGTGGGATTTGATTGCAGGACTTTGACAGGACTGGGAAGACAGAGACTCCACTCTTGGAGGGCACACACAAAGTAGTGTGCACATCAGAAACCGGGGGAAGGAGCAGTGACCCCATAGGAGACTGAACCAGACCTACCTCCTAGTGTTGGAGGGTCTCCTGCAGAGGCGGGGGGTGGCTGTGGCTCACCATGAGGACAAGGACACTGGCAGCAGAAGTTCTGGGAAGTACTCCTTGGCGTGAACCCTCCCAGAGTCTGCCATTAGCCCCACCAAAGAGCCCAGGGAGGCTCCAGTGTTGGGTTGCCTCAGGACAAACAACCAACAGGGAGGGAACCCAGTCCCAGCCATCAGCAGACAAGCAGATTAAAGATTTACTGAGCTCTGCCCACCAGAGCAACACCCAGCTCTACCCACCACCAGTCCCTCCGATCAGGAAACTTGCACAAGCATCTTAGATAGCCTCATCCACCAGAGGGCAGACAGCAGAAGCAAGAAGAACTACAGTCCTGCAGCCTGGGGAACAAAAACCACATTCACAGAAAGAGAGACAAGATGAAAAGGCAGAGGGCTATGTACCAGATGAAGGAAGAAGATAAAACCCCAGAAAAACAACTAAATGAAGTGGAGATAGGCAACCTTCCAGAAAAAGAATTCAGAGTAATGATAGTGAAGATGATCCAGGACGTCAGAAAAAGAATGGAGGCAGAGATCAAGAAGATGCAAGAAATGTTTAACAAAGACCTAGAAGAATGAAATAACAAACAAACAGAGATGAACAACACAATAACTGAAATGAAAACTACACTAGAAGGAATCAATAGCGGAATAACTGAGGCAGAAGAACGGATAAGTGACCGGAAGACAGAATGGTGGAATTCACTGCTGCAGAACAGAATAAAGAAAAAAGAATGAAAAGAAATGAAGACAGCCTAAGTGACCTCTGGGACAACATTAAACGCAACAACATTCGCATTATAGGGGTCCCAGAAGTAGAAGAGAAAGAGAAACGACCCAAGAAAATATTAGAAGAGATTATAGTCGAAATCTTCCCTAACATGGGAAAGGAAGTACCCACCCAAGTCCAGGAAGCATAGAGAGTCCCACACAGGATAAAACCAAGGAGAAACACACGGAGACACATAGTAATCAAATTGGCAAAAATTAAAGACAAAGAAAAATTACTGAAAGCAGCAAAGGAAAAACAACAAATAACATACAAGGGAACTCCCATAAGGTTAACAGCTGATTTCTCAGCAGAAACTCTACAAGCCAGAAGGGAGTAGCATGATATACTTAAAGTGATGAAAGGGAAGAACCTACAACCAAGATTACTCTACCCAGCAAGGATCTCATTCAGCTTCCATGGAGAAATCAAAAGCTTTACAGACAAGCAAAAGCTAAGAGAATTCAGCATCACCAAACCAGCTCTACAGCAAATGCTAAAGGAACTTCTCTTAGTGGGAAACACAAGAGAAGAAAAGGACCTACAAAAACAAACCCAAAACAATTAAGAAAATGGTAATAGGAACATACATATCGATAATTACCTTAAACGTGAATGGATTAAATGCTCCAAGCAAAAGACACAGCCTTGCTGAATGGATAAAAAACAAGACCCCTATATAAGCTGTCTACAAGTGACCCACTTCAGACCTAGGGACACATACAGACTGAAAGTGAGGGGATGGAAAAAGATATTCCATGCAAATGGAAATCAAAAGAAAGCTGGAGTAGCAATATTCATATCAGATAAAATAGACTTTAAAATAAAGAATGTTACAAGAGACAAGGAAGGACACTGCATAATGATCAAGGGATCAATCCAAGAAGCAGATATACAATTATAAATATATATGCACCCAACATAGGAACACCTCAATACATAAGGTAACTGCTAACAGCTATAAAAGAGGAAATCGACAGTAACACAATAATAGTGGGTGACTTTAACACCTCACTTATACCTATGGACAGATCATCCAAAAAGAAAACAAATAAGGAAACAGAAGCTTTAAATGACACAATAGACTAGATAGATTTAATTGATATTTATATGACATTCCATCCAAAAACAGCAGATTACACTTTCTTCTCAAGTGCGCATGGAACATTCTCCAGGATAAATCATATCTTGGGTCACAAATCAAGCCACAGTAAATTTAAGAAAATTGAAATCGTATCAAGCATCTTTTCTGACCACAACGCTATGAGATTAGAAATGAATTACAGGGGAAAAAACGTAAAAAACACAAACACATGGAGGCTAAACAATACGTTACTAAATAACCAAGAGATCGCTGAAGAAATCAAAGAGGAAATCAAAAAATACCTGGAGACAAATGACAATGAAAACACGACAATCCAAAACCTATGGGATGCAGCATAAGCAGTTCTAAGAGGGAAGTTTATAGCTATAAAAGCCTCCCTAAAGAAACAAGAAAAATCTCAAATAAACAATCAAACCTTACACCTAAAGGAACTAGAGAAAGAAGGAAAAACAAAACCCAAAGTTAGCAGGAAAGAAATCATAAAGATCAGAGCAGAAATAAATGAAATAGAAACAAAGAAAACAATAGCAAAGATCAATAAAACTAAAAGCTGGTTCTTTGAGAAGATAAACAAAATTGATAAACCATTAGCCAGACTCATCAAGAAAAAGAGGGAGAGGACTCAAATCAATAAAATTAGACATGAAAAAGGAGAAGTTACAAGAGACACCACAGAAATACATAGCATCCTAAGAGACTACCAGAAGCAACTCCATGCCAATAAAATGGACAACCTGGAAGAAATGGACAATTTCTTAGAAAGGTATAGGCTTCCAAGACTAAACCAGGAAGAAACAGAAAATATGAACAGAACAATCACAGGTAATGAACATGAAACTGTGATTAAAAATCTTCCAACAAACAAAAGTCCAGGACCGGATGGCTTCACAGGTGAATTCTATCAAACATTTAGAGAAGAGCTAACACCCATTCTTCTCAAACTCTTCCAAAAAATTGAGGAGGAAGGAACACTCCCAAACTCATTCTATGAGGCCACCATCACCCTGATACCAAAACCAGACAAAGATACTACAAAAAAAGAAAATTACAGACCAATATCACTGACGAATACAGATGCAAAATGCCTCAGCAAAATACTAGCAAACAGAATCCAACAACACAGTAAAAGGATCATACACCATGATCAAGTGGGATTTATCCCAGGGATGCAAGGTTTCTTCAATATATGCAAATCAATCAATCTGATACACCATATTAACAAACTGAAGAATAAAAACCATATGATCATCTCAATAGATGCAGAAAAAGCTTTTGACAAAATTCAACACTCATTTATGATAAAAACTCTCTAGAAAGTGGGCATAGAGGGAACCTACCTCAACATAATAAAGGCCATATACGACAAACCCACAGCAAACATCATTCTCAATGGTGAAAAACTGAAAGCATTTCCTCTAAGATCAGGAGCAAGACAAGGATGTCAACTCTCGCCACTATTATTCAACATAGTTTTGGAAGTCCTAGCCACGGCAATCAGAGAAGAAAGAGAAATAAAAGGAATACAAATTGGAAAAGAAGAAGTAAAACTGTCACTGTTTGCGGATGACATGATACTGTACATAGGGAATCCTAAAGATGCCACCAGAAAACTACTAGAGCTAATCAATGAATTTGGTAAAGTTGCAGGATACAAAATTAATGCACAGAAATCTCTTGCATTGCTATACACTAATGATGAAAAATCTGAAAGAGAAATTAAGGAAACACTCCCCTTTACCACTGCAACAATAAGAATAAAATACCTAGGAATAAACCTACCTAGGGAGACAAAAGACCTGTATGCAGAAAACTATAAGAAACTGATGAAAGAAATTAAAGATGATACCAACAGATGGAGAGGTATACCATGTTCTTGGATTGGAAGAATCAATATTGTTAACATGACTATACTACCCAAAGCAATCTACAGATTCAATGCAATCCCTATCAAATTACCAATGGCACTTTTTACGGAACTAGAACAAAAAATCTTAAAATTTGTATGGAGACACAGAAGACGCCAAATAGCCAAAGCAGTCTTGAGGGAAAAAAACAGAGCTGGAGGAATCAGACTCCCTGACTTCGGACTATACTACAAAGGTACAGTAATCAAGACAATATGGTACTGGCACAAAAACAGAAACACAGATCAATGGAACAAGATAGAAGGCCCAGAGATAAACCCACGCACCTATGGTCAACTAATCTATGACAAAGGAGGCAAGGATATACAATGGAGAAAAGACAATCTCTTCAATAAGTGGTGCTGGGAAAACTGGACAGGTACATGTAAAAGAATGAAATCAGAACATTCCCTAACACCATACACAAAAATAAACTCAAAATGGATTAGAGACCTAAATGTAAGACCACACACTATAAAACTCTTAGAGGAAAACATAGGAAGGACACTCTTTGACATAAATCACAGCAAGATCTTTTTTGATCCACCTCCTAGAGTAATGGAAATAAAAACGCAATAAACAAATGGGACCTAATGAAACTTCAAAGCTTTTGCACAGCAAAGGATACCATAAACAAGACAAAAAGACAACCCGCAGAATGGGAGAAAATATTTGCAGACGAATCAACGGACAAAGGATTAATCTTCAAAATATATAAACAGCTCATGCAGCTCAATATGAAAGCAACAAACAACCCAATCCAAAAATGGGGAGAAGACCAAAACAGACATTTCTCCGAAGAAGACATACAGATGGCCAAGAAGCACATGAGAAGCTGCTCAACATCACTAATTATTAGAGAAATGCAAATCAAATCTACAATGAGGTATCACCTCACACCAGGTAGAATGGGCATCATCAGAAAATCTACAAACAAATGCTGGAGAGGGTGTGGAGAAAAGGGAACCCACTTGCACTGTTGGTGGGAATGTAAACTGATACAGCCACTATGGAGAACAGTATGGAGGTTCCTTAAAAAACTAAAAATAGAATTACCATATGATCCAGCAATCCCACTACTGGGCATATACCCAGAGAAAACCATAATTCAAAAAGGCACATGCACCCCAATATTCACTGCAGCACTATTTACAATAGCCAGGTCATGGAAGCAACCTAAATGCCCATCGACAGACGAATAGATAAGGAAGATGTGGTACATATATACAATGGAATATTACTCAGCCACAAAAAGGAACGAAATTGGGTCATTTGTTGAGACGTGGATGGACCTAGAGACTGTCATACAGATTGAAGTAAGTCAGAAAGAGAAAAACAAATATCATACGTTAACGTATATATGTGGAACCTAGAAAATCGTACAGGTGAACCGGTTTGCAGCGCAGAAATTGAGACACAGATGTAAAGAACAAATGTATGGACACCAAGGGGGGAAAGCGGCAGGGGGGTGGGGATGGTGGTGTGATGAATTGGGCAATTGGGATTGACATGTATACACTGATGTGTATAAAATTGATGACTAATAAGAATCTGCTATATAAAAAGATAAAATGATATTAAAATTTTTTTAAAAAAATCATCTATTTTCCAGACCAGCAGCTCTATACTTTTGATCTCAGGACTTCTTTACACCCTTAGAAAATTTTGAGGCCCCAAAGAGCTTTAGTTTTGTGGGCTATAGGTATCAATATTTATTGAATAAAACAAAAAATTAAATATTTATTCATTTAAATTACTAGTAAAACCATTATATGTTAACATATTTTTAATGAAAAATAATTATATTTTCCAAAACAACAAAAAAAATAGAAGAGAGCCACTGTTTTACATTTTCTCAGATCTCTTTAACATGTGAAGTAATGGAAGATAGATGGTTCTCATATCTGTTTCTGCATTCGATCAACAGAGAGTCAGTATCACACATTATATAGCCCCTGGAAAACTCCACTCAATGGTACACTTGTGAAAGAACATAAGTAAAAAAGACAAATGATGTACTACTATTATTATTAAATCAGTTTTGACTTTATGGACCCACCCGAAAGGGCTTTGGAGTTTCTCAACTTCAGTTCTACTGATATTCGGGGCCATATTACTCTGTCGTGGGGGCTGTCCTGTGCCTCATAAGACAGTTTAGCAGCATCCCTGACCTCTACCCACAAGATACCAGTAGCACTGCACATTCTCCCCTGCCAAGTTGTGACAACTAAAAATGTCTCCAGACATTGCCAAATGTCTGCTGGGCAGGGGGGTGGGGGGAGGGGTGTGGCGCAGAATCACCCCCGGTTGAGAACCACCGCTCTAAATGTACACATGCAGGCGGGGTTCTCTTTCAACACTCACACCCAACTACCTCCTGCTTTGTTAGTTTCTGCCATAACGACCTGAAAAACTAAACTCACTTCTTCAGCTTCCCTTGTGGTGAGTGCCACTTTTGCTGCCTGGAAGAGGGAGGAGACTGGACGCAGTGCAGTCATCTTGCCTCCATGGGGCAACTAAGGTGTGTCTGAAACCCAAGGGTAATGACCTAGAAAGACTGAGTGCCTGACTGTAGTGGCAGCCATGGCACCAGCTCGGAGCCGTTAGCCAAGTTAAATAGCTCTCTGTTTAAGCTAGTATTAGCCAGATTTTTCTGTTATTTGCAGCCAAGTGCATTACTAACTGATACTATTAGAAAACAAAACCAAACAAATATTTAGCACTATTATAAGCCAACCACTCTTGTAACCATCATCCAGTTCAAGAAATGGAACTTTGCCAACCCCCACAGAAGCCCCCCACAATATGTTCCTTCCCAATCTCAAGCCCCTTCCTTCACTCAAAAGTAACCAGTAACATGATTTATAGGAATCATTTCCTTGCATTTCCTTATAGTTTGACCACTGATGTAAATTCCTTGACACTATCATTCGGGGTTTACCCATTTTCAAATTTATTGTTTTAATACTTTACATCTCTTTTTCTCCATGGGTTCCCCCTCCATTCCTTTCTGTCAGCTCTCTTTTCATAACGCCCTATTGTGTAGTCCTCTCATTTCTGAATTTTCCAATCCTGATGTATACAGTTCTTTTATAACTTCTATCATTTTCTTAACTTACTTTAGCTTCTGTTGGAATGTTAATAAAGTTTCATCTGCTTTGGGACCCTCTTCTTCTGGTATGACTTCATTATCTGTAACCTTATTATTCATAGGGGTTATCCCCATTTTTTCTTATATTTACATGAAGTTCAACCTCAATCCATTTCTGCTGCCCATATTAAGCGAGGTGGGTAGGGGGTAGAAGACCCAGAACAGCTTTTCCAGTTTCATGGCTCTAGGGCTCCCTCTTCTGGTTTTACATTGAAGTATTAAAAATATGGTCCAGAGGCGTAGCCACCCAGAGGTGTAGCCAATACTCAGATCGACTTCCTCTGGCCTTCTCCACCATTACTATCTGAGCTTTCTTTCTCCTTTAATGCCCCATCAATCAAGGTCTGTGGTCCGAGCAGGTCATTTTTAGGCAGTGGCTCTGTCCTTGCAGAGAGATCTTCTACAAGGAACTTCCTGAGAGGTCTGAGGGCCCAGGTCACTCCAGCAGCCTCACGCCTCCTCCAGTCTCCTTGCCCTCCCCCACAAATTAGAGCCTGAAAAGCCTCCTCCCAATATTCACTGATGTTATCCAATACAACCATAAAATTCTTTGCTCCCAGTGGGGATCCCTCCTTTTGACTGTGAATACTTGTGGGAAATTTCTAGGTTCCCTGACAATCAAAATGACCAGCAGCCCCTCTTTCCTTTGCTTCCTCCAGCACAGCTGCTGTTCTTATCCCTAAGTCTCACTGCTACAGGTAGTTTGACCCCCCCAGTTGATAACTGGGGATTCATGGAGATACTCTGTCAGCTAGTAGAGTCTGTGTTTTCTTTTTTGCTTGTCTTGCTTTCTCTACTTTTGTTAGGATTAAGGGAGATTCTGAAACCACTTCCCATCACGCCTTTCTTTTCAAAAAGTTCAACTCATTTATTGAGAGTAAACAAAAAATAATTTGGAGTTGAAAAATGTCAACTATATCATGAGGCTGCTCCAGATAATCGTAAATCTAGGCACTAAAACCACTACTCTAAGCTTTCAGATGCTAACCAGACATCAACAGGGGGCATCACCAGCAGGCATACTTCCTAAAGGACAGACATGTCATCTGCATAAAACAAGACACAAACAAGGTCAATCTCTTTCTTCCACCCTTGAAAACAGTTTGTCAAGTTACACAACAGGAAAAATCTTCAGGGATTAGGCTAAAAAAAGTTCTTGTTTTCTGGATTATTTATTACATTAACGATATGTGTGGCTCCTTACATAAAACCTGTGATGGTTAATTTTACTTGTCAACTTGACTGGACCATGGGGTGCCCAGATTTTCGATTAAACATTATTCTGGATGTGTCTGTGAGGTTCTGGATGAGATTAACATTTGAGTCAGTAGACTGAGTAAAGCAGATGGCCCCCCTCAGTGAGGGTGGGACTCATGTGGTCTGTTGAAGGTTTCACTAGAACAAAAAAGGCAGAGTAAGGGAGAATTCACTTTCTCTGCCTGTCTTTGGACCCAGACTGGAACTACAGCATTGGATCTCCTGGTTCTCAAGCCTTTGCACTGCAGATCTTGAGACTTCTTAGCCTCCATAATCACATAAGCCAATTCGTTACAATCAAGCAGTCAATCAATCAATACGTCTCTTTCCCTCTCCCCCTCACACACACATATGTCTCCTATTTATTCTGTTTCTTTGAAGAAACCTGACTAATACAAAACCTCTACTCTTAGTTTATCGTTATATGACACAAGAATTGTCTTGTTTTGAACCCAATGTTGAGGAAAAATTAACAATGATAATAATAACAATGGTTAAGGTCTTACCGGGAAGCAGGCACTATGCTAAACATTTTACAATCTCATTTAGTCCTCATAAAAACCCTAGGAAGGTAGTAGTATCATATCTCCCAATTTAGAGATGAGAAAACAGGCCCTGTGTGGTGGGCTACTTTCTGCTGCCGTAACAAACTTCCCAAAATCCCAGTGGTCAAACCCGAGAGAAATTTTATCTATTACTCATACAGTACGTCCACTGGGGGTTGGCACCAGAGGCCTCTGTTTACATCAGTCAGTCAATCAGTCAGGGACTCAAGACTGGTGGAGGCTAATCTCAACAAACAGAGCACAGGGCTGGCAGCCCAGGACACCTGGGTCCCAGGACTTTATCAGCGAGGGTTCTGGCAGGAAACAGATGAGTAATTTGAGAAGTGTTTATAAAGGCATTATTTATAGAAGTGTGTAGAGAGCACGGGAGAGGGGGAGGGCAGTACCTGTGGCTGAAAACAGGGAGCTTTTATACCATCCCTAGGCTCAAAGAGTCCAGGGAAGGAGTGGTTGCCAGAACCAGGAGCTGTGTGGAGAGGGTCACCCAACAGGAGCCGTGACCTTTGTTCAAGGGACACAGCCAGCCCACAGGGACCCTGCATGTCTAGCCTCCTCCCAGTCTCCCACTGGTGCTCTCCCCGCGGACAAATCCAATGGGAAAGTAGAAGGCAAAGGAACCTTTGCAATCTTCCATACCAGTCAGCCTCCCAGTGCCAAGAAGAGAGTGGGGAAGGGTAGTGTGGAAATGTGGAGGGGCAAACGGAAGCCATCCAATAGTGCACAGCAAAGTCCAAAGGCAGAGTAAAGCGAAGCCTTGAGTACATGATTTTCAAAAGCCCCTTTGACTTTTAAACACTATTTTCCTAAAATACTACTGTACCAGTAGTAAAAAAAATAATAATAATGTGTAGTTAACTCATTTATTTACGACAATAAACACTAGCTCTGCATAATTAATAATTAACACTTTGTACTGGTCTGAATTTGGCTGTTCTGAATTTCAATTTCTCATTCTCCCTGCCCATCACCTTAGAAAGCAAGGCAGGAAGTCGGCCATGTCCCTCCTGGGCAAGCCTGTGCCCAACCAAGATGAGGACTACGGGTGTGGACAACCAGAAGATGATGCAGGGGTGGGGGTAGGAAGGGGATGACAGACTGGGTGAGTGGCTCCCCCCACAGCTGGACCCTTGCAATCAGAGAGAACAAGGTCACAGCAGCTGTTTCCAACTGGACATGGACTGAGAAATTACAATTCACTGACTGAAGACTGCTGGTACAGGTATCTAAAAAGCAGTGGGAAAAATGAAAGAACGGTGGAAAGAGAAAGAAGGAAAAATCAAGAACCTGACTTTGTTCCTTCAACTAACTTTCCCTGAACACTCCATCTGTGTACTAAAGAGTACTTAGCACTTGCAAACGCTCAGCACAAAGCGGCAAGTAATGTTATGTAGAAAATAGACCTGACTCAAGAGCTGTGGGAGCTACTGACTGAAGCAGTAAAGGAAGAATAACCAGGCAGGTGGCAGATTTGAACTCAGTCTCAAAGACTAAGCAAAAGACTGACCAGCCTGGGTGGTGCAACTAGAGAATTACTCTCTGACAACACAGATCACAGCTTTTGAAACCTGTGAGTGGGTCTGACTGACTCGAGGGGTATAGAAGTGACAGGATTCCAGTGAGAGGAATCACTGCATAATGGCTCACAAGAAGGAATGGCGCTCATTTTCTCTGGCAGCTGCTTATGAATGTAGCAATACTACAGGTTGGAAACTTATATTTTCTTTCCTGAACCGTGGATCCATTTAAGTAACAGTCCACAAAGATGGCACGTGGCACCCATGACACATAACCATGGAATGGAGAGGGCTCCTGGTCACAGAGCAGCCTATAGCATACCACGCACAGGCTGCCCCCATCAACAGAAAGACCAAATACAAGAGCCAAGTACAGTGAAATCAGGGACAAGGACTCTTACTCTTTCATATCCATCAATACCACTACATATCCCAATACCAGAATTTCTGTCTGATGCACCAGGCACAAGAAGTCAATTTGGTCTTATGGTTCCCCTCTAACTCTGCACTTAAAGTTTTTATTTCTTTTATGGCCCAAGTTCTCAAACAACAGATTTTTAGGAAGCTGGTAAAACACTTTTAATTTACAAAAACATTCTACATTTCAGAAAGATTTCCATTAAAAAGCAGTTAAAGTTAATGTCCTGATGTTTAACAAGTTTAAAGTTTCAATTTTCTAGAGCTTTCATTTCTATAAAACCTTTACTGTGCCAATCTTCACAGGACAAATAAGAATGGTGTGTCATGGTAATGCCTTCCATTATTTTCTACCACAGCATGGACACATTAAAGTGAAGTAAACAATTACAAAGATAATCTGGAAAAATAAGCCTTTCTATCCAATTAAATGAAGCGACACTATGGCTCAGAAAACAGTATCAGTAATCTTTATGTTACACTAACCTCCCTTTGCTTATTGGTGGTACTAATAAGATTTTAGTAATAAAGTTATAGATGAATATAGTTAGTAATATATTTTCAGAGACACTAAACACCTTTCTTAAACTTATATAGAATCATTTCTCAACAGACACACATTTGGAGATGTCACAGACATTGTAGTGTTAGAATAATAAAGCTACTTTTCACAGTGCTTAGGTTAAGTGCTAACCTGTTATTACACACACACACACACACACACACACACACAGAGGTAAAACAGAGAAATCTCTGCCTGAGTCAGAAGATGTTGATAGAGACCAACATAATCAGCCGATGTTATGCTCAACACTTTACATGCATTATCTCATTTAATCTTCACAGTAGCCCTTCACAATAGGAAACAGGTACCATTATTCCTACTTCATAAATGAGGAAACTGATGCTCAGGAGATAAAGTGTGCCCAGGCCACCCGCCTACTGACTGGCAGGGCTAGAACTCAAACCACCACCTGCAACTCCACATCCCACATTCTTCTCACAAACAAGGGTGCTTCAACCAGCCAAGTCTTCAGTATCAATTTACTTAGAGTGTTTGTAAGAAAACAGGGGGGTGAGAGGGACTTCCCTGGTTGCCCAGTGGTTAGGACTTCACACTTCCACTGCAGGGGGCATGGGTTCGATCCCTGGTCAGGGAACTAAGATCCCACATGCCTCGTGGTGCGGCCAAAAAAAAAAAAAAAAGGAAAAAAATTTTTTCAAAACATAAAAAAAAAAAATAGGGGGGTGGTGAGAGAGATCAATGGTTTTTGGATCATCAAGATTTTTCAGAGCTACACAACTGTCTAGAGCTGTGCTATCCAATGCGGTAGCCACTAGCCACATGTAGCCATTTAAACTTAAATTACTGAGCATAAAGTTCAAAAATCAGTTCTTCTTGCACTATCCCACATTTCAAGTGCTCAATAGCCACACGTAGCTACTGGCTACCATAAAGGATTGGGAAGACTATAGAACATTCCTATCATCACAGAAAGGTCTACTGGGTAGCGCTGATCTAGAGGACCCCCCAAGAGGCACGGTGAAGTGGAGGTGGGGCATGGTGGGAATCTGTATATCTTAGAGATCATTACTGCCCAGAATGTTAGAGGACATCATAGACAATGAAAAGACCTTTCCATCTGTACTGTAAGAACAAGATCAGCTCTTTCTCCATAAATTCTTTCCCTGCAATGGCACTCTCAGTAGTTAACACTAGAGGAAAGAATAGCCGTAACTACTTTATGTGAACCGATTCAATTATGGGTTCCAACTTGGAGAGGAGAGCTTGTTTGTTTGTTTTGAGCTGCAGGGGAGGAAGGGTATATAATAATTCCACTTTTAAGAACTGGTTCAACTAACACTTGAAAAATACAAGGTAAGAGATTTATGAATAGGAACCACATTACAGTGTGCAGGAACATTGCACAAAAGGACTTTACAAATTAAATTACATTCACTACAGGTACTGGTGTGCATTTCTACTAAGCAAAGGTATTATTTAAACCAAATGATAGGTTTCCTAAAAGAATGAAAAAGCACAACACAGAGAAAAAAGACAGTCTAAGTGTAAAAATTATGACTAAATTAGACATTCTAAAATGAAAGACAAAAGGGAAATACAGGTGGAAGCAACCCAAGGGCTTGTTGGCAGATGGATGGATAAACAAGATGTGGTATATTCATACAATGGAATATTATTCAGGTTTAAAAGGAAGGAAATTCTGACACATGTTATAACATAGATGAATCTTGAGGACATTATGCTAATGAAATAAGCCAGACACAAAAAGACAACTTCTGATGATTCCACTTATATGAGGTATCTACAGTAGTCAAACTCATAGAGACAGAAAGTAGAACGGTGGTTGCCCAGGACTGGGGGGTGGGGTGGGGGGAGGATGGGGAGATGTTGCTTAATGGGTATAGAGTTTCAGTTTTGCAAGATGAAAAAATTCTGGAGATTGGTTGCACAACAATGTGAATATACTCAACACTGCTGAACTATACACCTGAAGATGATTAAGATGGTAAATTTTATGTTGTTTTTTTTACAATAAGAAGAAGAAGAAAAGGGAAATGCAGGCCCTTAGAAAAGCCATCTAAGTCTGTTAGACCACTTACTGGTCTCTTCCTCCACTGTTCCATGTTAATACTACAGTCTCCCTACTGTAATGAAAGTTAATGATTGCTCTGAACTTTTTAAGATTTAAATAATAAAACATCATAATGATAAGGCCAAATATGCAAATACCTGGGTCAGTAGCAGAGATAACTGCTCCAAAAAAGAGACAATCTGTGTAGTAAAATTTATCCGAGAGCTGCCCCACAATCTTCATGAGCTTCACCACACCATACATGAGATTTCTGAAAGAAGGGAAGGTAAACTATGTCAGAAGGAAAAAAAAAGAAAAGAAACCCATCTCATCGAGTAACCTGGCAAATGAGCAAGCAGAGGAGTACTAGAATACTGTACTTCCAGAGAGGTTTGTGAAAACATCGGGCAGCTGCCGTGCTTGGACACTTACCAGGAACATGTGCAAATAAGACTTTGGCACCAAGTAATGGTCTGCAGTTAATGTCATCTTGCTGAAATATCTGAACACTCCATTTTAAAGAACTGTGCTTATGTACAACTATAAAGTATGATCCTTAATTAGCAACAGTTAGGGCATTTTAAGCAACTGGGTAGTAGGGAAGAAAGGGAGAGAAAGAACCCTGCAAAATGGGTAATGAATTGCTACAAAACTCCCAGGATTCTAAGACAATGCATTTAAAGTCATGGAAATGAGTGGACTGGATGAAGCTGGAGAGAAAAAAAATGGGTTGGCCACAAAGATTCAACTGGTCAACCTTCTCTGCCAATAATTATTTCAAAGAAGGGAAGAGAGGCAAAGCTCTTTGAACATCCCATTAAAATATCAGCATACTCATGGACATACCTGGCTTCTCACTCTTTGCATGGGTTAGGCAGGCCAGCAGCAGCCCTCCTTATACTGTGCAGAATGTGATATGGCCCAAGAAGGACCACCAAGTTAATATTTCAACATGGCCAGAGCACATTTCCTACAGGACAGCTGACAAATTGGGAGGAGTGAAGAGTGTTAAAAGGCCTAGTACATGTTATTAAGGGTGTGTGTGTGTGTGTGTGTGTGTGTGTGTGTGTGTGTGTGTGTGTGTGTGTGTGTGTTGGTAACAGCTGTAGGGATTAGGGAAATAAAAACAACCACAGAATAAAGAGAAATTAAGAAAATCCCATTTACAACGACATTGAAAAGAATAAAATGCCAAAAATAAATAGCCACAGAATAGACTCATTGTACCCTACAGCCAACCCCCAATAATAAGCTTCTTAAAGGTCAAGACCGTATCATTGCTCATCTTTGTACCTTAGGTGTCTAGAACAGTAGATTGACGAAGCTAGAAGTTCAAGAACTATTTGCAGAATTGAATCCTTTTGAGAATAAATAGCTATAACTTAGTGTTTGCCTACTGTGTGCCAGACATTGACACTGTTCCAGACACCTAAACAGTTATATTTCAATTCACAGGAATTCTATGATACAGAGTTGATTTGCTCTTTGTTGCTTATCAAAGGCTTCTTTCACCTACTTTTTAAATATTTCTTGAAACTAGACCTTCCTCTCCATTTCCTTCTATCATAAGCTTAGATCTGAGCAATAGACTTCTCCGTGGTAGCGTTTTCCCTATAGTCACCGATACCAGTTATCTAACCTGTCACTCTTCAGTGGCTTGTCTCTCTTAAAGGATGAAGTCCAAGCCCCTCCTGTTTTAGTGGCATAAAAGCCTCCTGCTTTTATCTCCAGCTTTCCAGCTAATTTTTTTTTAATTAACTAAAGTTCACATTTCAGTCAGATTTCCTTAGTTTTTACCTAATATCCCTTTTCTGTTCCAGGATTCCATCCAGGATACCACATCACATTTAGTCATCATATCTCTTTTGTCTCCTCTTGGCTGTGACAGTTTCTCAGACTTTGCTTGTTTTTGATGACCTTGGCAGTTGGGGAGGAGTACTGGTCAGGTATTTTGCAGAATGTGGGACTTGTCTGATTTTTTTTTCTCATGATTAGACTGAGGTAATGTGATTTTGGGAGGAAGACACAGCAGTAAGCGCCATTCTCATCACAGATATCAAAGGTACAGCATATCAACATGATTTACCAATTTTGGTGTTAACCTTGATCATCTGGCTGAGGCAATGTTTGCCTGGTTTCTCCTCTGTAAAGCTACTCTTTCTTCTTCCTTTGCATGCTGTACTCTTTGGAAGGAAGTCACTATGCACAGCCCACAATCAAAGGGGGGAAGGCCCAAGCTTCATCTCCTTGAGGGGGGTTGTATCTGCATAAATTATTTGGAATTCTTCTGCACAGATTTGTCACTTCTCCCCCATTTATTTATTCATCCAATCATTTATTTATATCAGTATAGACTCAAATATATTTGTTTTATACTTTGGGTGATGATCCAAAACAATGTTATTTCTTTTGTTGTTCTTTAGCCATTAGGGAGGGGGGGTTTCAGGCTGACTCTGTGTCCCTTTGACATGCTCCATATCCTTTTTGTTTGTTTTCTGAGCACTTCCTTACTCTCTGACACTATAAGATGCTCCATTGTCATTTTGTACATTTGCTGCCCCAGCCCTAGAATCAGCCATTTCTGCAAGGGGTCCTGGTTCTTTTCATTGAAAAATGCTATTAGAAACTAAGATCTGGGGACTAGGTTTTATTTTATTTCAGTGTTAATGAATCTTAATTTCAATTTAAATAGCCACATGTGGCTCATAGCTACCACACTGGACAATGTAACTCTAGATCTTAATTACAATCATCATAAACATCAAAATACTGGAATCCGGCCCTTGCCAGGGGCTGGGGGGGTGGGGGAAATGGGGAGGTGTTGCTCAAAGGGTACAAACTTCCAGTAACAAGATTAATAAGTTTGGGGATCTAATGTACAACATAGTGATTATAGCTAATGATACTTTACCACATACTTGAATGTTGCTAACATGTTCTTACCACAAAAAAAGAAATGGTAACCATGTGACCGGATGAAGGTGGTAGCTAATACTATGGTGGTAATCATTTTGCAATTTATAAATGTGTCAAATCAACACACTGTATACCCTACACTTTCACAATGTTATGTGTCAATTATATCTCAATAAAGCTGGGGAAAATATTGGATTCTGTGGACCCATGTGGATCTCATCTCTTTGGAAGTGTGGTAATTTGGTTATATGACAAAGAGTCACTTACCCGATAATGAAGCAGGAAACGGCAGTCCCCAAGAAGGCATAGGCCAGAATAGACCCAAGGTTTCTGAAAAAGTGTCTCTGAATAAAACAAAAAAGCAGGAATCACATTGTGAATTTTGACAGTGAACATTAGAAACACTACAAGTCTCTAAAAAGTGAAACTTTACTTACTGCTTCCATTATATTAATTAACAACTGAAGTTACTCCTGAATAATGCTATTTAGCCTTAGAAAATCATGGTTTTAAGATATCCTTTGTCCTACCAATCAGTAAGCAAGCAAGCAAGGCCTTAGTAAATTTCATAAAAAACTACTCTGGCTGATTATATTAAATTACATTTTGTGTGTTTTGTGTGTGTGTGTGTGTGAGAGAGAGAGAGAGAGAGAGAGAGAGAATTATGTGTGTGTAAGTAGACCAATCATTTTCACAGATTTAACCCAAACTATTTTACCCTAGTGATTCAACTAGTCACTTCCAGTTATGGTGGTACTTTAGAAGAACATTACAGATATAAGTTTGAAACTAATAAGCTATGAAAGTGCTAAGGAGCTTTCTGGTTAACTCAGCATCGGAGGCGTCTTCTGATATTCATCTGAATTAATCTTTGGAGCCTGGGAAAGAGGAAAAATAGAGATAGGTGTGGAGAAACAAGAAACAGGTAGTTCATCTAAGATGGGCAAATTTAAAAGTATGTGTACACACACACACACACACACACACACACACGAATTTACTTCTCATAAATCACTGGGCCTGTGGATATTCTGATGGGGAAAATCCATGTTCTTGGGACCCTGAGACATGATCCTTACTTCTCAAGGCATAAAGCTGTTCACACTGGACAATCATAACTATTTAACAAAAACAGACAAACAAAATCCCCTAAACACCCTAATTAAACAGGAACCAGGAACACTTTATCTAGAAATTTTAAAAGGCAGGAGAGCCCCAGCATGTGAGCTAAGCACCATCAGGGAAAGAGAGGGCACAGAAGAAGCACTCAGCCTGGATCAAGCAGCCTTCACGAAGTCTGATCAGACACAGGGCTGCAGGCGACCACTGGCCTGCATTCCAGACAGAGGACCTAAGACCTTGGCTTCAGCCTTCCCCAATGCCTGCCCCTCTCTGAGGCTGTGAAGAAGGCATCAAAGAACCCCTAGTGGCCCTAAACCACCTGCTCAGAACAGAATCCTTCAAGGGCTTCCCACACTGACAGTCATCAAATGAAGGTACTGCCTGTACATATTATAGACACATTATGTTTGCCTCCTAAATCAGTCATTGTCCTCAGTCTTTTTTTAATGCTAATGCATTTATATGCCACTGTTTTGAAAAAAAAATTAGGCTTCAAAAAAAAACCAACAACTGTGACCTACTTGCCTTTAAAAGCTCCATCAAGTGCTTAAACCAGGGAGGGAGTGCATCAAGGACAAGACATGAGACCAATGAAACCCATGCGAAGTATCCAGGAGCAAAATTTTAACCCTAGATGTGCTTTCCCTTGCCACTCGGCTTTCTTTTGGGTAATCATTCCTATGGTTGGTTTGAATATATTAAGTAAATTTGTATTTATGATATTAGCCAAAGCAGAAAATTAGAAATGTAAATCTACCACCAAAAATGCATTCATGATATATTCTAAAATCACACACACACACACACACACAAATTACCCATCCCATTCATATCTGTTGATATGAACTGGAATTTTATTGCATCTTGAAAAGGTATAACATGCCACTTATTTGTATATTATTACACCTAGTATTTCATTATATACTTCATAGTTTACAGAGTACTTTCGCATATTAGCTCATCCAATTCTCACAACAACCTCATCGTGAAGGTGTTTTTTGGACCATTTTATATGAGAGACAACTAAGGCTCAAAAGTGTGATGTGAGCTGCCTGAAGTCACATGTCTACCAAACCGCAGCACCAGAACTGGAAAGCAGGTCTTCTGACCCCAAGGCATTGCACTCTCACCGCACAAGATGCCCTTCTTGATTCCCACCACATCCTTTTAGGGAAGAAGGACAGGAGGTGTCTAGTGGAATCCTGTATCTTTCATCATCTTCTTATTTGGCCTTAACAGTTCACAGTCACGTGTGGTTCACATAGCCATGACTGGTTCAGTCTCTCCCTTCTTTTCCCTTTCCATTATAGAATGGCAAAAAGAAACAAAAGGAGATGACATGCCCTGGTAAAGCCTTTGAGAATATAAACCTAAAACAGATCAGGATGAGAAGGTTTGCATTCAATGAAAATCCACCCGGCATCCCAATTCCTAGTTGTACCATTCTAAGCCTTACATTCCTACTCCTTGGGAAACCTCATCATCGCCCATTCCCCTGACAAATTTGAACATGGTGTGTGTGTGTATGTGTGTGTGTATTGGGGGAAATGCACAAAACATGAAAGCTCCTATAGGTGAATTCTTTCCCTGCCAATGCCCTCTAAGCAAACTGAGTGGTAGCACAAAATCAGAGCTAAGACCATGGTACTTTTTTCAAGTTAGAAAAAAGAAGGCCCATGTCTGAATGACAACTACATGTACATAGGTCAAAGGGTATGAATCTGTTTACATACCAGAGGTTAAATGGTGAAACACTTATTACACATTTAATTGGGAACATTTAATCAGAGATGGCAACCACATAAGTACCAACTATTTAGGTGCCTGATTAAAAAGGAAAGAGACTAAACTAAGAGCTAATAATAACCTTTAAGACTAGCATTTCAAAAACAACTTAAGCCTGTTATTTGTTTTTCTTCTGAGAAAATGAAGCTGACAAAGGGAAGGCTCTGCAAACACTAAGGGTTTTTTTAGCCATTAGAGTGGCTTTCACAACCAATGGTTTGGTTTCATTTTTTTTTTTTTTTTTTTTTTTTTTTGTGGTATGCGGGCCTCTCACTGTTGTGGCCTCTCCCGTTGCGGAGCACAGGCTCTCGACACGCAGGCTCAGCGGCCATGACTCACGGGCCTAGCCGCTCTGCGGCATGTGGGATCTTCCCAGACCGGGGCACGAACCCGTGTCCCCTGCATCGGCAGGCGGACCCTCAACCACTTGCGCCACCAGGGAAGCCCGGTTTGGTTTCATTTTAAAGCAACTATGGCCTTGATTATACATTAAGTTTAGTTATTTAAAATACCAAATTATTCATCACCCATTTGATCTTAAGAGCAGCTCCCAAACTCTTTATTCAGATAAAGAATAACATTATTTATACCTGTAAGATCATCTACCATTTTTTACATGTCAATAGCTGACATATAGATTCAGATTACTCTGGCAACCTCATAAATAAGTCTGAAAAAGGATACTTTTTCGGTACAGAAAACCTATATCTGGAAAGAATGTAACACAGAGGAACAACTCTAGGCCCTCCAGTCAGACAGACAGGCATAACCTTGACTCAGTCCTGCACCACCTACATAACCTCAAACGTCACTTAATCGTTCTCAATTTGGCTTCATCATCAGTAAAATGCAGGACATTCTCTACATGTCTGTGAGTGTCCAGATGTGCGTTGGGCTGGTGTGCAGAAACACAGCCTCCTGCTCCTCAAGCATCCATTGTGGAGAGGGGACTTAAGTTCCATCCCTCCTCCCTTGAAGGTGATGCAGTAAGAAGGGGCCATGTGATCTCTGAAGGGCGAGATTGGCTTGACCCTGACTTGTAGCCTTGACTCTCTTACGGAAAGTGGGGGAGTGCTCTTGCTCCTATGGCCTCCATGCTACGAGCAAAAGAGGCAGTCTTTGGTAGGCCCAACAATTTCTACGATCTCTCCATTTCAGCCTCCGTATCTGTGACTGTGACCGACTTGGTGGCTAAAGGGCATCTGTCTTCAATTCATGAGGTCGGCAGTAAGGAGCCCCATTACCAAGGGCTAAACTATATCATCCAAGATGCGTCACCAGGGACTTTGGGTCATAAATTGATCATTCAGTTGCCAGTTAGCTCCTTGTGTCTGTTTATAAATGAGTTGGAAACCTGGGGGAGAAGGGGTGTGAGGTAATCTACCACGCTCACATTCTTACAGAGTTTCTGTGATGATCAGAAATAATGTATATAAAAACCGAAATAAAGGATATATGCAAAATTCTTTATATCATATGCTCCATAAATAACTATATTTGTGTGGGTTGGGAAGAGTTTAAAAACCTTCTGAAAACTGCAGATTTGCTTTGACAGAAGAACCAGCCTGATGGGCAGGCACCCTCTCATAAAATGAGTGGTAACTGTTCCCTCCTCTATGTTCTGAAAGATTTTGGGTAGGACTCATTATTTCTTCCTTAAATGCTAGAGAGAATTCACCAGTGAAGCCATCTGGGCTTACATAAAGGTTTTTAACTATGAACTCAGTTTATTTCATTAATATAGGGCTGTTGAAGCTTTCCATCTCTTCTTGGGTCAGTTTTGGTAATTTGTGCCTTTCGAGAAATTTGTCCATTTCACCTGGGTTGTCAAATTTATTGGTACAAAGTTGTTCATATTATTCTCTTATTGTCCTTTTAATGTATGAAGGGTCTATACTGATGTCCCCTCTTTCATTCCTAATATAGGTAATTTGTTTCTTTCCTCTTTTTTTTTTTTACCTTGATTGATCTATCTAGAGGTTTATCAACTTTGAAGGCATTCTCTACTTCCTAAGGATGTTACTGAGTTTTATTGGCAGCCAAGATCTCTCTTCTCTAGGCTCACTGAAAAGGTTTCCTTTAGTCCCCTTTCAGAAAGACAGCTGAAACAAGGTCCTTGGCTGTTATCTGAAGTAGGCCCTTTTGAAGGCTAAATTTTCACAGAATAGTCCCACAATGGGGAGGAAGGGAGCCACTCACACTATTTATAAAGGTATTTGGTATTTTAAATATGTAGGGGCTTAGGCCCAACCTTGCTGCTGAACACAATGACCCTCCCTCAATAATGGTATTTTTTAAACTTTTTACTTTGGAGTAATTATAGATTCACAGAAGTTGCAAAAATAGTGCAGAGAGGTCCCATGGTACCTTCACACATTTTCCTCCACTGGTTATATCTCACATAATTGTAGTGCAATATCAAAACCAGGAAACTGAAATTGGTACAATGTGTGTGCATAGTTCTATGTCATTTTATCACACGTGTAGATTCTTGTAACCACCACTGCAATCAAGATGCAGAACTGTTCCACTGCCATGAAGATTTCTCTCATGCTACCCACTTTATAGTCACAGCCACCCCCTCCCCTTCTCATCCCCACCATCCCTAACCCCTGGCAACCAATAATTTGTTCTCCATCCCTATAATTTTGTCATTTCTAGAATGCTATATAAATGAAACCATATAGTATGTGACCTTTTGAGATTGGATTTTTTTTTCACTTAGCATAATGCCTTTGAGATCCATCCAGGCTGTTTTGTGTGTCAATAGTTTGTTCCATTTTATTGCTGAGTTGTATCCATGGTATGGATGCTTGTTTAACTATTCACCTATTGTAGGACATTTTGTCTGTTTCCAGTTTGGGGCTATTACAAATAAAGTTATTATGAACAGCCACGTACAGTTTTTTGTGTAAACAGTAGTTTTCATTTCTCTGGGATAAATCCTCAGAAATAAAATCACTGGGTCATATGGTAATTTCAACTTTAGTTTTGTAAGAAACTGCAAACATGTTTTCCAGAGTGGCCATACCATTTTACATTCCCACCAGCAATGGATAAGAGTTCTAGACTTTAAAACAGAAATGAGTCACTGATGATGAGTCAACTGTAGTCTCTGAGTGGGTATAGAACACAGTAATAAGCAATCTGAGAGAAGGAAAAAAACTAGAATATTGTACAGGAAAATTAAAGCAGAGATTCCCATGCTTTAAGAAATACTGGCAAAAATTCCTTACCTTCTTTAAACTGTATCCAGCATGGAAAATAATTGGAGGCAGCAGAATGTTGAAAAAGACCTCTGGATCAAATGTTACCTAAAAGTTTAAAAAGAAAAAAAGCCAATTTTTTTGTTGAATACCAATTGGTGCCATAATATTTGCTTAATATTTTAAGCCACTGACTAAAGTTTGAATATTTAAAACAAATGACATAAATGTGAAAAATCACAAACTCAGCACAGTAGAGAAGCCACAGCTCCCATGAGCACTGGCCTGTTCTTCTCCACACGGTACTTCTGCCTTCTACTCTTGGTGTGTTGTTGAATATGTATTAAGACACAACAATTCAATGCAATTTTGAGAACTCACAGAAAGCTTCTGGTCGATGTTCTTAAACAAGAAATGAAAACATCTTGATTTTTATCAAACCTTTATAAAAGTTCAACTACAATAAAAGATGCAGTCGTGAGTCTTTATTAATTTTCTGTATCCTACCACATAATAATTTATAGACATAATCTTACTGAATTTAAGTCTCTTTTGAGTGACCAGCCATTTGTGATATGTAATGTGGACTAGATCAAAGTCTCCAGTGGTGCTAGTGACTTCCTGAATATCAACATAAATTCATCAACTCTAAGGGGACTAAAACTACCTGTAGGCAATCAGGGAAATCACTCTGGAACTATGAGCAAAGCCTTATCACATCCAGAAAAGAATTAAACATTGTATAAAGCCTCCTAAACTTTTTTTTTTTTTTTTTTTTGCGGTATGCGGGCCTCTTACTGTTGTGGCCTCTCCCGTTGCGCAGCACAGGCTCCAGACGCGCAGGCTCAGCGGCCATGGCTCACGGGCCCAGCTGCTCCGCGGCATGTGGGATCTTCCCGGACCCGGGGCACGAACCCATGTCCCCTGCATCGGCAGGCGGACTCTCAACCACTGCGCCACCAGGGAAGCCCCCTCCTAACCTTTTTAAAGAATTTGTTCACGTTGGTAGATTAACTGGCTCTTATTTCAATTAATTATTTTAAATCTCCATTCTAATTATTAAATGTAAACAGCCATTAGTGTGGTATTACACTGGGTATCTTTCTCAGTTGCATTTAATTTCACAAATGTTTATGGAAATTCCATGCATTCTTATGAAGGGTTGAGAGCAAAGAGCTCACTAGGACCGCCCTTAGGGACAGAGAGAAGATGGGCATGTTGAACACTCCAGGTTGAGAATAATTTTCTTTAAGGATTATGGCAGATCCTGAGAACAATAATAATTTAATTTTTGGAGCACAGGCTACACTCTTTGACTGCAAGCTTTCACATATTAAAGGGGTCTCACACAACTTGGATCCCCAGACTTTATATGGAAGCCCTCCTGCTGATAAGCCCGGGTCTATAAGGTACTAGAATGTATGTGGATAAATACAGATCTTGTGCTTATCCTGGAAATCACCCAAGTGAAATGAAGAGATATATAATCCCTTTTCCTGTGGAGTATTTTAGCTACCCCCAACATTAAATGAAAAACAACATGTGGACTCAAATTCTAAGACAACAAGACATTTTTCCTCTGAAGATTCATTAAGCCTTTGGCACCAATCACCAATGAGAGTGGGAAACTCAATAAATGTTTGTAGAATATGGTAAAATAACCACGAAGAAGTAAGAATAACACTTCTGAACACTGATTATAACAAGCTAAAAAAAAATAAGAAACCAATCTTAATTTAAGAAAGAAACAATCTCATCCCTAAACCATAACAAGAGTAAGAGACATAATCAAAAAGAGATGGGAGTTGGACAGAGGAGCTGAGTGGGATGTATGAACCCACTGCACCATTGGTGGCCCACATCAGTCTGACAAAGCTAAAAGGCTCAAGTTCAAATATGGTTCCTTCTCCTCATCACAGTCCAAAAGCTTCCTAGCCAAACTGACAGCCAGGAATGTTACTGATGTTCCAGGAGTGTCAAAAGATTTCTGTTCACAAAGTTGAGACAGAATCGGAAAATCAAAAACCACGTCAGGACCAAAGTGGCTGAGCGGCCCGAGCTCACCTTCCTCAGCATGTCATTCTGCTCTACACTGTTGACCTTGCCAGGGCTGATTTCTCCTTTCAGGGTGTATTCGAAGAACTTCCCGCTGACATTCACTAATAAGGTGCTGAAGGCCCTGTCTTCCTGAGTGCAGCTGAGTGACTTGTCATGACCACTGGTGGCAGTGGTGCCGTACCTCAGGATCACCCCGACGATGAGCCCTGAAACACAGTGGAAGAAAACATCAGGCCTGTGGAAGGACACAGAGAGCATGGGAATAATGGCAACAACTAAGAAACTCTGAAGTAATCTTAGAGACCAGGTAGGTGATGTGTATTTTAGGGACAACTACACAGTCCTTCAAAAGGGTTAAGAATCCATCTATTCTGGTTTGAGTCCCTCAGCCACCAAGAGGACAAGGTAGGACAGTACCTTTCGGGATTATGACAGTACTCCGAGTACTATGAACCACTGATCATGTCTCATTTCTCAGGTTTCTGCTGGAGGAAGATGGGGTGATAAGAGGCAAAGGTTTTTTCTGCCTAGCACAGCACAAAGCAGAACCACTGAGCTCTTTGATTTGCACCAGCAGCATCCCTCAGGCCATCCGCCAGTGAGGACAAGGCCTCGGGAATTTCTAGTTGTTACAAATGCAATTTGTTTTGCCACACACTAGAGGAAGGGAAAAAAAGAAAAGAAATGCTTTTGCTGAGGTCATTTCAAGTATTGGGTATCATGGAGAAAATAATTACATCCCTTAGGGAGCTAAACAGCACAGTGCCAATTTTCACAGTCATGATTCAGGGACTGGAGAGCTGGCTTCTTGGGGCTATGCCATTGACACAGCTAGCATAATTAGCTGCAAGTCTTTCCGTCTCATTCTGTTCTTAGCAGGGTTTTCCCTTTAGGAGGAAAAAACCAGCAAAATTGTGTGTAAGCATTTAATTCCATGAGTTATGAAGAAATGTTGCTCCCCTGGTCCCGGACATGAGTCACACATGCCCAAGTAAAAGTGAGGGAAATGTGAAAAAAAAGAAAACATAAATAACAACCAGACACTTTCCACAATTCTCTCTTAGGTGGAAAACTTCAGACCTCTCTCTATATTCAGTTCTTTGCTAGCAATATTAAGAGAGAGAATGGTAAAATGCTCCCCCATCTCATTTTGCCATTAATGGAGAAAGTTATATGAGAAAAAGAAAGAAAATGTTTATTATATCCTATGTATAATGTTCTACAATGTCTCTTATCACCAAGACATATGAGAACTCACAAGACATTGCTGAAGAACAAATAATATATAAAATCCAGAAAGATATAGTTTTTTAAGCCAAACTCTGTGCTCTGTGTCTGTATTGCTTTATTATTGTTGTGGTGGTGGTGGTTGTTAAATACCTGTACTAACATGCTTGAACTTTGTTGACTTTTGTGAACAAATAAAGTTGTAAAATTTTACTACAGATTAAAAATGAGGTTCTTAATAATCTCAATTTGAGAGCTTGGTCTCCACGCTCTGGAAGGTACACACATGGTTTACATTTGGCAGCCAATAAAATAGACTGGGGTCCTGAGCAGTCTCTTTTTCTGGCTTGGCTGTGCCAGCTCTAAGGGAAATTTGTCATATGAGGTGCCCATAAGGGGCCTTTGTCATCCTCACCTTCGTTGTGTCAACCTGTACAACGAAGGTCCTTTACTCTCTTAAGACTATTTTGGGGAGTAAACTTTCTAGATCTTGTGAAGGCTGCATCCTTTGCACTCTCTTGTGGGGACGCCTCTAGTGCGTTATTGATTTGTGTCACTATTAACATATCTCATCAATGGCCAGACGATGGATCCTTTAAATTGGGGAAACGTCTAAATTGGTGAATTTTTAGAGCGCTCTCATAAACAGCCATTTTACTGGTACCTATGAAAAAACAAATTAGAAGGTGGTAAAAAAAGTAGCTAACCTAAGAACTCCCTCAGTTTAAAACAAAACAAAACAAAAAAACCAGTTTGGGAAGCCTCATTTGTGGTCTCAACTTACCCTCAATGGGTCTTACAGATGCTAATGAACAGGAGATTAATTGTTAATTAGGTTGATTAACAGGAAAATGAGAACCTGAGAGAAAGTCTATAGATTTCTTTCCAAAAAGGTGAAAAATTTAAAGGGACTCGTCCCAAAAGGATAAAAATCTTCAGATGGTTATTAAGAAATGGGATAAATAAAACAGATGTTAATGGGATTAAAACAAAAGGTTTTGATACAACACTACCTAAGGTTGGATGGGCCAAAGGGACCCCCTATGGTCCCCAACATTAAAGGGCCCCAAACAAGTCCACTCTATTTACCCCAGTTAAATATATATATGCTTTTTACCCAATTGTAACCCAATTTTTACCCAATGTGTAACCAGGCCTCTTGATGGCTAAACATCTTGAGATAGTAGATAGTAGATCATACATGTAACTCTATATAGAATTAACTGTAATAGTGCAACTCTAGATGTGGGAAGAAGCAACAAGGGAAAACATCCCCTGGATCATAACAGACTAGTAAAACAGAAGATCCAGAGAATTTTAGGTTACTAACAGGGCCTAATCCAAAATTTAGCACATTGAGTGGCCTATCAACACAATCCTCATCTGATCTAGGAATGAGCCTTCTTAGCACCTTGGGACAAATTGGTCAAGAAATGCCTCCCAAACCTTGGTCTAATTTACGACCAAGAGGGGGTGCTGTGGAAAAAAAAAATGTTGCCTGCCATTCCAGTAAACAAAGAATATTGCCGGCCATAAGCTGCCAATGTAACCGCGCCCCCCACAACCCACGGTGTGCCCTGGGGAGAATTCAGATGGAGAAAAACATGATGTGAACATAGATAGTTAAAATGCATATCAAAGGAATAATTTCAATGAGCCAGACTCTTGCATCTTCGCAGACATAGAAAAGTGCTAAATTCATTAACTTGACAGGTCTGGTTTTTGTGATTAGTGGTAATCTTTTGATGTTCGACTACACATTTCGGTTTTTTTTTCCTGCAAAAACTCCTATATATCCTGGCTCCTCCCTTACCTCTTTGGAACAGATCCTCTGAGCTATCTGAGAGGCTGTTTCCTGGGCTGTATAGTACTCAGTAAGGTCCCTGAATAAAACACGTTTCGCTTCAGTTAACAGTGTCTTCATCAGGAAACCAAAGTAAGTCATTTACAAAAGGCTATCCTTCTCCCAAATCAATAGCTGCTTTACATAACTCACTGTTTCTTTTCAGTACTAGCTTCAATATTTGCAGAGCTAACTAAAAAAATAAACCACAATAGCACAGGGTCTTCACAATGACAACTATTCTAACAAAAGAGGAGTTGTGATACTGTGATTTATAATAAGATATATTTGGTCTTTGTCCCAGTTTCCTGGTACAGAGCTCCTAACCACCCCCCCCCCGGGCCCCCCCCCACCGGAATCTCTGAAGTGCTAAGTGTCTTTTTGTATGCTAATGAGGTGGCTGGTGGCTGGGGGTTCCCGGATTAGCCTCCGAATGAGGGCTGGTTGCCAGGGGAACCAACCAGGTGATTAGAGAGTTGGAACTTTTTTATTTATTTATTTATTTATTTAGGCTGCGCACGGTCTTCATTATGGCATGCGGGATCTTTTTAGTTGCGGCATGAGGACTTCTTAGTTGCGGCATGCAGACTCTTAGTTATGGCATGCGATCTCTTAGTTGCAGCATGCATGCGCGCTCTAGTTCCCCAACCAGGGATTGAACCTGGGCCCCCTGCACTGGGAGCACGGAGTCTTACCCACTGGATGACCAGGGAAGTCCCCAGAGTTGGAACTTTTAATTCCACCCCACCCCCTGACCTCCATGCAGGGAAGAGGAGCTAGAGGTTAAGTGGATCACTAATGGCCAATGATTTAATTAATTACACCTATGTAATGAAGCCTCAATAAAAAGTCCCAAAGTACACAGGTTCAGAGAGGTTCTGGGTTGCTGCACACGTGGAGCGCCAGAGAGGGTAGCTCACCCGAAGAGGGCATGGAAGCTCCATGTCCCTTTCCACATACCTTACCTTATACATCTCTTCCATCTGGTGGTTCCTGAGTTATATCCTTTGATAATAAACCAGCAATATAGTAAGTAAATGGGCTTCCTGAGTTCTTTGAGCTATTTTAGCAAATGATCAAAGCTAAGGAGGGGAACATGAGAACCTCTTATTTATAGCCAGTTGGTCAGAAGTTCAGGTGATAACCTGGACTTGTGACTAACCTCTGAAGTGAGAGGGGCAGGGGTCTTATGAGGCCTGTGGGATCTGATGCTATTTCCAAGTAGACAGTGTCAGAGTTGAGTTAAATTGTGGGATACTCAGTTGGTATCCACTAGAGAGTTGGAGAACTGCTTTGGTGTGAGAAAACTCCCACACATGTGGTCACAGAAATGTCCAGTAAGAGTATTGAGAGCAGAAGGGAAACAGGAGATTTTTCCTTACAGGAGGCTTTTATTTGCAGACAAATTCCTCAACTACAGGAAATACCCTCGCAGTCTCTGTCCGTAATCATCACCATCATACCTAGAAGCATTATTAGATGACGAATATTAAAAATAATAATACATACTTATAAAATCTTTCCCTCCCTACCCGGGTCCAATGTGCCCATGCTAAAGATGTGATAGAGACAGTGAAGGTGATGATGCTGCCCCCTTGTGTTAAAATATGGCAACAAAGCCCCCTCACAGCAAAGATACAGGTTAAAACGTCCTGATTGATAGTTTTGACCAAAAATATACCAAGCAACAGGATTTGCTGCTAATTCAAGGTAGAGTTTGAGTAGCTCCTCAGACATTTAGATTCATATTTATTACCACTGGAGTCCATGGCACAAAAGGACAGTCATTGCTATATTAAGTTCACGTGTGGCATCTTCCACTTCAAAAAAGAATAAGACATTAGGACTGCAGAGGGGTATTTTAGTGAGAATATAACAAAGACTTGGAAAAAACATGAATGGCATATTTCCATCTTCTAGATATGGAAGACATCCTCTGACAGGGAACTATAAAGAGGTCTTAACTACAAGGAATTAGAATTTGACATTAGATATTTTGCAAAGCTCAGAAACTTCAGTATTCCCAAAAAAATGATGGAGAACAATAGAGGCATTAATGACTTTACTGGATCAACATCATAGTGTTCCAGATTACAAAGAGCAATAATCTACTGTGTGTGGGCCAGAAAAATATCACATGTCAACTGATGAAAAGAGACTCACTGATTTCACAGGTATATGACTAATGCTAGGAAAGAATTTAGTTTTGAACTTTTACAGAAAGCAAATATACATGAAATTCCTTTGACATCTGATGTGGCTTAAAGCAACATGGTGAACTCCAAAGGTGCAAAAATTCAAGACTTTTTCAGTAGAAAAAACTCAAGACTGTTGCAACTTTTGAGTATGAAAAAACTCCTGTATTTGCACATTGTGCTGATGGTATACAACTGCCAACTTTTCTAATGTTTAAAAGAAACACATAACCAAAAAAAGAACCCTATATACAATTTATGCATGTGCCCATTGGTGGTATGAGGAAGGAACTTAATTATGGACAAAGCATTGTTCAAAAATGCTATGAGGCCATTAAAGGAACTAGCCCCACTAGTCTGGTGCCAGTTTCCGCTTTTGTGACTCAGGTTGTTGGGAAGACAGTTGAACAAATCGACACTCAGCTGTAATTCTAGACAGCTATCCACCTGCTGCAATATTTAAATGTCTCTATTAATAAGCCTTTGTTAAGGAGTTGGGAACAGGTGCATGGATGCACTGTTCTCTAACGAGACTCCACCTTCCCTTATATGAGCTACTGGGAGCAGATGATCATCAGTTTGGTTTGGCCACCGCTATGGGGATTTTTACAGCACTGTAGGAGTTGTTCTGAGTTCTAAAGCTTCATCTGAAATTCTGAGAAAAGAAAGCGTCCCATTCCACATCCCGTTACACAGTGTTTGAAGAGAGTGATAACTATTTCTAATTGAGCGAATAAAGAGGATGCAATGGATGCCAGCAGTGACAATGATTTTTCAGGTTTGGGGGTCATTTAAGTGACTCTGGTATTAAGAATGTATGTTACAGCCTTTTCAATATCCTTTTCTACTTGTTCTATTACTTATTATGCAGCTGTGCTATTCATTGATATATTCGTTTCAAGGAGAATTCATTTAAAATATTTTTGTTACTTGTTTTGAATATGTAGTGAAATACTTTTTAAAAACAATTTTTTTGTGTGTGTGTGGTACGCGGGCCTGTCACTGTTGTGGCCTCTCCGGTTGCGGAGCACAGGCTCCGGATGCGCAGGCTCAGCGGCCATGGCTCACGGGCCCAGCCGCTCCGCAGCATGTGGGATCTTCCCGGACCGGGGCACGAACCCATGTCCCCTGCATCGGCAGGCGGACTCTCAACCACTGCGCCACCAGGGAAGCCCTAAAAACAATTTTACTGAGGTACAATTCACATATCATAAAATTCCCCATTTTAAGTGTACAATTCAATGATTTTATTATATTCGCAGAGTTGTGCAATTATCACAATCTAATTTGGAACATTTCCTTTTGCAGTCACTCTCTGTTTCCCACTCCCAGCCCCAGGCAACTGATCTATTTTCTGTCTCTATAGATTTGCCTTTTCTGGACATTTCATATAAATCATACAATATGTACTCTTTTGTGTCTGGCTTCTTTGTCTTAGCATACTGTTTTCAAGGCTCACCCAGTGTGGAAGAAAGGTATTAGTACTTCATTACTTTTTATTGTTGAATAGTATTCCATTGTATGGACATACCATATTTTGTTTATCCATTCACCAGTTGATGAGCATTTGCGTTGGTTCCACTTTTCTGCTATTATGAATAATGCTACTATGAACATTTGCGTACAAGTCTGTATGGACATATGTTTTCATTTCTCTAGGGTTGAAACCTAGGAGCAGAACTGCTGTGTCATATGGTAAATCTATGTTTACTATTTTAAGAAACTGTTGAACTGTTTTCCATTTGGGAAACTGTATACCATTTTATACAATTTATACCCCCACCAGCAAAGTATGAGAGTTAAAGGTTGTTTACATGCTCTACAACACTTGTTATTGTCTTTTGATTGTATATATTTCAGAGAGTGTTAAGTGATATGTCACTGTGGTTTTAATTTGCATTTCCCTAATGCCTAATGATGTCAAGCATACTTTTGGCTATCACAAATAAGGCTGCTATGAACATCCATAAAACAGGGTTTTATGTGAACATGTTTTCAATTCTCTAGGGCAAGTACCCAGAGTGGGATTGCTCAGTCATTGGGCAAGTGTATGTTTAACTTTATAAGAATTGGTCAAATCATTTCCCAGAGTTACTATACCATTTTGCAACAATCTACCCAGTGCCAAGCAATGTATGAGAGTTCTAGCTGCTTCAAATCTGATAACTCTTGACAATACAACAGAAAATCTGTGAATCACCAATCAGCCAGCCAATGCTATTCTGATAAAGGTTGACTTTAATTAAAGAAATAAACTGAGTCTGTAGCCCTTCAAGACAAATGTTCTGTCTTGCTTCCATCAGTATATGAGATACTAAAATAGTGAAAATCAGGCCCATCAGCCAAGAGTTCAACCTCCAATCCGATGTTCCTCTTCTTCAACAGCTAAAATTCCAAAGATTTGATTAAAACCAACATGGAACAAGTTTATGTGAGTCAAAAAACACCATAATTGCTAAGTAGTTTCCCTAAATATGGAATGTCACAGTTAAGAATAAGAGGAAGAAAACGACTTTAAGTCTTAGATATCTACTTGGGAAAACAAGATATGGAAAAATCATTATATTGTCCCATGAAGTTCTTGGGACACCAGGAACATCTCATCATTGCTGTGCTGCACAGCATTTCTCTATGGGTGACCAGATACCACATACCTTCTGACAGTCTTTACAAAATGGAGATGCCCATTCTAGTATATAATGGAAGAGTGGGAGAGTCTTTCATTGAAAACTAGGAACCAAGGAGGCAGACTTGGACTCGATGACTGAACTTTTTAAAAAATAGATCATTATTGGATTATAATTGCTTCACAATATTGTCTTAGTTTCTGTTGTACAACAAAGTGAATCAGCCATATGCATATATATATCCCCACATCCTCTCCCTCTTGAGCCTCCTCCCACCCTCCCTATCCCACCCCTCTAGGTCATCGCAAAGCACCGAGTTGATTTCCCTGTGCTATGCTGCTGCTTCCCACTAGCTAGCTATTTTACATTTGGTAGTGTAATACATGTCGATGCTATTCTCAGTTCACCCCAGCATCTCCCCCACCCCGCCCCCGTGTCCTCAAGTCCATTCTCTATGTCTACGTCTTTATTCCTGCCTGCCACTAGGTTCATCAGTACCATTTTTTTTTAGAGTCCATATATATGCGTTAGCATATGGTATTTGTTTTTCTCTTTCTGATTTACTTTACTCTGTATGACAGACTCTAGATCCATCCACCTCACTACAAATAACTCAAGTTCGTTTCTTTTTATGGCTCAGTAATATTCCATTGTATATACGTGCCACATCTTCTTCATCCATTCATCTGGATGATTGAACTTTTAACTAGAGTCCAATATGGTACCCAAGTATAAACTGATTACACTTGCCTCCTTCTAGGAGGGGCCTCTGCTGGCTCAACACCTCCAGGGCCCGGAGAGATTATTTCTGTCTAATCCAGGGCTACAGTCTCAGGAAGCCATTGTTGCCACACACCCAAACCACACTCTCCAAGCTCTATCTACCTGGCTCCTTTATCTCCCAATTGTTTCCAAATTTTGATAACAGAGAGAGTATCACTAATTCAACCCCTCAAATCCCAAGCAATATGGATGACCACTCAAATTCTTAAACATATTTTCTTTAAAATGCTTTTAAAATAAAATTCACAGATTTTGAGAAGATAATGGGAGGCTAGCAGATTCCTGGATAATGTCTAAGGACCTTAAGTCAGGTATTTGAATATTTGATTCTGCCTCATACTCTGACATTTCCCAAAATCAAGGACGGTGTACTTGTGGCTGAATCATCACTCAACACATTTTAATTGCTGTTTTGTGTATTCCCCCTTTAATTAAAACACACTAATCAAGTTCAAGTCAACTGCCAAAGGACTACAAATGTTACTACAGCAGATTACCACACATTTTCCTGACCCATTTGCCACTCTTTAAAGGTCCAGGACAAGACTTTCAGCTAAACATCAGCTACCTTTTGAAATAAATTAATCAATCTTTCCTCTGAGCCTCTGCCTGGAACTCTCTTCCCACTCTCTGCTCCCTAACCATCTTCAATGGGTTAACTCCTACTCGTCCTTCAAGTCACAATGTAGATATCACTTCTTCCAGGCAGGGAAGCCCTTCCTGATACCACAGGACCGGGTTGGATTCTCCACAATCAGGGCTGCCCTCACAGACTTCAACATGAAAGAGGCTCCCTGGAATTGTTCAGGGCACAATGTACACAACCATATGTGGCAACCCATCTCATCATGCATTTCCGGAACAGTCTCTGATAGTGACTACGTTATCAGAACAATGATTGCACTGCACTGTGACTGCCACTTAAGTGCCTGTCCCTCATCCCCAGGGCTAATTTTCCTGAAGGCAATGCTCAATGAGTACTCACCACCCATCCCTGCATCTGACTACCACAACCACTACAGAGACATTAGCCAGTAGCCATGTGTTAACGAGGAATTACCCCATTTGAGTTATAAGAAAAGAGCCTTAGTTCTGATGCCTAAGGAAGCAACTACATATTTTCAGCCTCTTACCTGCCATTAAATTCAAGGATGCCCACCTTTATCAGCCTTTATAATTTGGCCTAAATTAATAAATAAAATTCAAGTACTCTCATAGGGTAAAAAACTTCCAATAATTTTGAGGCATATTACAGAATCTACTCCCTAGAAGCCCTGAATTTAAACAACACTGCAAATAAACAAATGCACTAATCACAGTTATCTTAGAGAGCCATGAAACTGGAACACACAATAGTAACTACATTTGCTGCTCTACTTACTCCAATTACTAAGGGATGGTTGAGTCTTAAACTGAAATACATGCAAATATACAGATATACACAACTGAAAAGGGCAGGTTTGGAGAACACATGGTAAAATAAATGAACAAAACAGAGCTTGTGTGTACTTACCTCAATTTCTGATGGTATATATTTTTTAAAAAAACTATTTAAGAATTCACCTGAATTCAAAGACTATCAACCAAAATAAACTATCTGCAGTGGACTGACTGTGTTCTCTCAAACTCAAACTCAAACTCTCAAATATATGCTGAAGCCCTAACCCCCAAAGTGATTGTATTTGGAGATCAAGCTTTTAGGAGGTAATTAAGGTTAGAGGAGGTCATATGGGTGGGGTCTTAATCCAATAAAATTAGTGGCCTTATAAGAATAGGAAGAGAGATCTCTCTCTGTGCACATGCACAGAGGAAAGGCCAAGTGAGCACACAGTGAAAAGGTGGCTTATCCAACAAGCCAGGAAGAAAGGCCTCACCAGAACCCAACCCTGGTGGCATCCAGATCTCAGACTTCCAGCCTGTGAGAAAATAAATTTCTACTGTATAAGCCATCTAGTCTGTGGTATTTTGTTATGGCAGCCCATACAGACTAGCATACTATCTTTTTGAGAAACTGCAGGTGGCCTCTCTGGACCATCAGCAATACCTCTACAGCTAATTCACAGCCCACCTCCCAACCAGGAAACATTTCTTTTACAGATGAGAAGTTAAGCTCTCACTGCTGTAATACAGGGTCCCTAAACCCTACTCCAGAAATGTCTTTTGCTTATTTGTTTTGCTTTTCCCATACCACCATCATGAGTTTTCTTAATCTTCCAAAGGAGACTTACACCATGTTGACCTCCTGACATGAAGTCCCACTTTGGTAGAAAGTATTATCCTATGGCACTAACCAAGAAATTACCACACCTCTGTTCTCCCTGCTCAAACCTGATAGGGCCAGACCCAAGTTTAATTTTCATTAATGCTTTTAAAACATCACACACTTGGGAAGATCCTGAAAATGTTTAGAAATTTAGTCATAGTCACACAATACATAATTTTTTACTTAGGTGACCAATACAACAATTCAGAAAAGGGGGACGGGACTTCCCTGTTGGCATGGTGGTTAAGAATCTGCCTGCCAATGCAGGGGATACGGATTCGATCCCTGGTCCAGGAAGATCCCACATGCCACAGAGCAACTAAGCCTGTGCGCCACAACTACTGAGCCTGCGCTCTAGAGCCCACGAGCCACAACTACTGAAGCCCGCATGCTCTAGGGCCCACGTGCCGCAACTACTGAGCCCGTGAGCTGCAACTACTGAAACCTGTGCAGCTAGAGCCCGTGTTCCGCAACAAGAGAAGCCACCACAATGAGAAGCCTGCGCACCGCAACGAAGAGTAGCCCCTGCTCGCCACAACTAGAGAAAGCCTGTGCGCAGCAACAAAGACCCAATGAAGCTAAAAATAAATAAAGAAAAGGCTGGGGGGGGGACAAAGGTTTAAGTTCAAATTGATTAATTACATATACTAGTAAGATAACTATAAGACTATAGGGCATCCTTTAAAAAAATTTTATTATGAATTATATCAGATATCTAAAAGTAGAGGTATAGTATATATAAGGGATAAAGAATAATATAATTGGGAAGGAATATACAAGGGGGTTCAAAGGTACAGGTAATTTTCTGTTTCATAAGCTGGACAGTAAACACAGGTGTTTATTCCATTTTTTATCTGTATATAAGTTATATATAGTATTTCAAATATTTACTATATTTCACAAGAATTTATTATGACAAGAATGGTCTGCCAGTCATCTACATAGCTTTCACTCAGCTTAATCAACAGTGCATTACCAAGAGAGATAAGAACCCTTCGTACCCTTCCCAATCAATCCCCCCCCCTTTCTCCCACTCCACTGCCTGGAAACCACTAACCTCAATCTGGTGTTTATTATGACCTTAGAGTTTAAATTACGGATAAATATATTGTTTAATTTTGCATGTCTTTGAATTATGTATGGTATGAGTTATCCTGGAACTTGCTTTTTTTCACCCCTTAATATGCTTGTAAGCATCATCCATATTGACATGTGGCTCTGGTTCATGTGGTCTCGCTGCTCTGTAGTATTTCAGCATATGGGTACATTTTCCTTCTGCCTCTCTGTGCCCCTTCCTGGATAATGCTTCAGATACATCGTCTGGTTCACCAATTCTCTCTTCAGTTCTTTACCCTCTCCATTGGGTTTGTAGTTTCAATGACTATTTTCAATTTCTTGAAATTCTATTTGGTTCTTTACCAAATACACCTGACTTTCTGTGTGTTAACAGAATCTGGACTAAGAGTTGAAAACAGTATCTACAATCCTCAGCTCTGCACCCTGTGGCTGCTGCTCACTTATTCCAATCTACGTCATGGAATGGATAACAACACATTATTATAAAAGGCCTACATGTCTCCTCCAAAGGGTAATGGCTAAATAAAGTCTGACCCCCTCACAAAGTCGGGAACACGGTCATCACTCAATAAATGTTTGCTGAAAGAATGAGATAATGGAAATCAAAAACTATAATTTGACTACAAATAATATTAACAGATTATACACACAGGGAAGCACCAGTTCCCTAAATTATGAAGATAATGCCTTTTTCCCTTGCAATTTATGTCTGGGTTTTGGCAGGCAATGAAACAGTATCTGGAAAGATTAGATTTCTGTATTTTTGTTGCAATTTCTTGAGTCATGAAATTGGTGTCTGGGAAGTATCAAAGTCAACACTAATGACACAACAAGAAACACTTCACACCATATACCCAGCAAAATCCTTTATGTGTTTATGTGAGTAGAATAAAATGTAATTACTCACTGGGTTTAATTCAGTCCAGCTGAAAACTATACATTATTTAACAGCCTACTTGATAAAATTATTTTAAAACAAAACACAGAGTGGAGAAGAAAATCTGATTTTCTACCAGATTTTCTCTGATAGAAAATCTGTCGTTCATCCTTCTAAGAGTTGGTACCAAACAGATATACTCTGCATTCCTAGAGGGGAGGGCTCTGGGCTGGGTGCTGAGGAGACTGAGATGGCTGGGACACAGCACCTCCCCCCTCAGCCCCCCACCAGCCCACCCCGGGGAACACATAATTAACAATGAATTCAGAGGCATAAAAAGGCGACACAGTGAGGAACAGAATGAATAATTCTTTCAGGTGAAAAAATAGTTCAGGAAAACTTCACAGAAAAGGTGACTTCTCAGTTGGGCCTTTCAAGATGAGTCAGACTTATTTTGATGAAAGAAGAGGGGGGTGTGAACTATATTTCAGAGAAAGCCCTCAGCATGAGGTGGGAAAGTGAACACTGACTAGAACAGCAAGGCTGGGGAGAAGGGGGAAGGTGGAGACTGAGCATCAAGGAGTGAGGAAGATGGTGAGCCATCTCCTTAAGCCAAGCTCACAAGAGCAGACTTCAGCCCACAGGGCCACAGAGATTTCTGGGCTAAGAAGGGGCACGATCGGGCCTGACTTTTGGAAGATACCATAGTAGCAATACAGAGAATTAACTGCTGGAGAGAGAGGCTACAAGAACAAGAACTTCATCAGGCTTTCCTAAAAACATCTGCCTCTCAGGGGAAAAATATCAAAATCATTCCTCCAACTAAGAAGATCCCTACATTATCCCATCGGCCTCCACCTCTTTCTTTCATTCAAGTGCTGGTTATCATTCGGGTTCACACAAATAGGACCCAGAATGCTCTGAAAAGTTACCCACCCAAACCTACAGATTAAGACAGATTTAGGAGTTACAGAGACAAACCAACCAAATGTAGTTGTAGGGACCTTATTTGCATCTTAAATCAAATTGCAAAAAAAAAAAAAGAGTCAATTGGGGAAATGTGAACTCACCAGATATTTGGCAAATATTATGAAATTACTGTTATTTTTGAAGGGTGATAATGTATTGTGGCTATGTTTTTTAAAGATTCCTTATCTTTTGGAGATAAATGCAAAAATATTTACAAATAAAATTTGGAATTTTGTGTCAGTGACGTGGGGAGGGGTAGCCGTGGGGGATATAGATGAAACATGATTGACTATGAGCTGGTAATTAACAATGCTGGGTAATGGGGACATGGGGTTTGGTTTATTATACTTCTCTGTATGTGTGTGTTTTGCATACCACCAGGCAATTCTCCAATACCAGCTGGGTTTCCTATAATTCAACTCAATTCTGACACTATCTACCTAGAGATAGTATCAGATCCCACAGGTTAAGGGCTCAGTCCCATGATACTCCCCCAACCTCACTTCAGATACCAATCACAAGTCCAGGTTATTCACCTGTCCTTCTGACCAACTGGCTATAGATCAGTGGCCTCCACAACACCCTCTCTGGGTTGGATTAATTTGCTAGAGAGACTCACAGAACTCAGAGGAACATTTTACTTCCTAAATTACTGGCTTATCATAAAAGGATATAACTTAGAAATAGCCAGATGGAAGGGATGCTTAGGGCAAGGTATGTGGGAAGGGATGCAGAGCTTCCATGCCCTCTCTGAGCACGACACCCTCCCAGCACCTCCACATATTCACCAACCCAGAGGCTCTACAACCTTGTCCTTCTGTTTTTTTAATGGAAGCTTCATTATATAGGCATGATTGACTAAATCATTGGCCATTGGTGACTGAACTTAATCTCCAGCCTCACTCCCCCTCCTCAGAAGTCAGGGGGGTGGGACTGAAAGTCCCACCCCTATAATCACTAGCTGGTTTCCTTGGCAACCAGCACCCACCCTAAGGTGCTTTCCAAAAGTCACCTCATTAACATAAACTGAGGTGTGGTTGAAAGGGGCTTGTTATGAATATCAAGATGCCATTCTAGCTCTTATTACTTAGGAAATTCCAAGGCTTTTAGGCTCGGTGCCAGAAACAAAGCAACCAAATATATATTTCTTATTATAAATCACACTATCATAATTTTTTGTTATATTGTGGTTTACTGTCTTGACATTTATGTGTGAAATTTTCCATAATAAAAACTGAAAAAAGTCATCCACCCAACTTGAAGCTTTAAAGCAATGACTCTAGCAACTATAGTTCTAAGACAGTCTTCTCCCCCATGCTCCAGAACCTTATCCAAACTTCTGCTCCACATCTCCCTAACACCTCTAACTCAATAGGTCCGAGAGGTGATTCTCACTCCTCCCTGTAAACATCACTTCTCGCCCCCATTCCCTGTCCCTGTGAGACCAGATACCTTCAAGTCATCCTCATCTCATTCATTCACAAGGCAGTCAACTAGTTCTGCACAAGTAGCAACAATTCTTCTCACATAAACTTTTTTTTTGACAACCTCCTCACCTCCCTGCACCCATCTCATGCTCCTCAGCAGTCCACCTCAAAACCACTGCAAGGATGGCAATTCTAAAATAAACATCTCTGCCAAGCTTCGAGCCTTCTGATGGCTCCTTGCCATCTACAGCACAAAAGTCTCCACTTCTGAGCAAAGCACACTCTGTTGATTTCTTTGTGTTTACAAGGTCCTGAGGTTTTCCTGATACCATCTTAGTGAATCCAGCTCTCACAAAGGACACGAAACCCATTTTAGAGCTCATTATCTGACTAGTGAGTGGCACAGCCTGTTCACCTCTGACAGCCACAGTCACAACGAGGGATCTCCTGAGGCAGAGTGGCCAGACAGCCCTTACCAGAAAGCCAGTGTCACCATTCAGCCAGCAACCCCCCAGTTCTATATTCATGCCGTGGCCCCCCCGACTGCCCCCACGAGAGATGGGACCCAAGGCTCATATATTCACAGCGGCTGGCTGACTAGATAGGCAAAATGTGGCCACAAAACAGAATTTTGCTCTGTGTGACTAAATGATCTATTTAAGGTGCAAACTCAAACCCAATCAACTGTCCTCCTCCTTAATATCAGAGTGACAGCTCCTAAGCAAAGGAATCCAGATATTAACCATAAAAGGAGGAGAAAGTAAGCCACTAAAAAGGATATACTTTCTGGTAAGAATAACAAATAGGCGTATGAATCACCTTTATAAAAAGCACTCAAAATAGGTTAGCAAAATTCAAGTGGAAAGTGTTTGGAGAATATGCCAGCCACTGGAGAGCAGAGCCCAAGATGTCTTTTTCCAAGACCATCCACTATGTTGTCTATTTCTTCTTTCCATGTGCCTCTCAGTCACTCAGCCCCAAACTATAGCTTTTTTTTTTTGTAGACAGATGAAAAATGTCTCCCTAGCCTCAAAGCATTGATACTAAGTAACACTGAACAGAATGAAGTGAAATCTACGATTGGTGACAATAATCAATTTAATGACAACACACACAATGGTACCTCTCCGGATTATACATAAAACAAATATTCATTGAGTAGCTTACCACATGCCAGGCACTGGGAGTACAGCATTCAACAAGAGTGACAAAAATCCTGCCCTCGTAGGGCTTACAGTCTACTAGGGGAAAGAATGTTCTAAAAACAAGATAAATAAGTTAAATAGCACATTGTAAGTACTGAGGAGGAAATAAAGGAGGGAAGGAGCACAGGTGGTGTTGTGGGTGGTCCTGGGGTAAGACAGTGATGCAATATTACAGAGCAAAGAAGAGGTGATAAACCGTCCTAAATATAAAAGGTTATCTGCTCTTCTCCTTGCCATTATATTCTCCACCAGTTATGTCTGTCCATGTTTTTAAAAACAAAATGCCCGCATCTTAATTACTGAAACTAACAAAAATAAAAGTGTTCATCTCATCATTTGACAAACACATACTGAGAACCCACTCTATGTATAAGACTGTGAAAAGCACTAAAAGGGACAGACCAGAAACAGTACACAATGACTCCTGCCCTCTGAGAGTCCATAATCCATTTGAAGGCAAAATGCAGAAAAGAAAAAAAGCACTAGAGAGACAATGCATCTATCATCCTTCTAGTTATATTCCAGCAGTGGACGCTCATGGTTCTCAGAAGAATTATGAAGCAGTCAAATGCTGTGTGAGCAGGGAGGTAACCTCACTGTCTATCGGGGTGCCGATGGCAGCCTAGTGTAACAGAAAGGAAAGGCCTGCGGCAAAATAAACTGTGAAGAATAAGTCAAAGGAATATGATGATTAAGAAGATATGAATGAGGCAAAAGGACAAAAGAGAAATAAAAGAAAACACCAAGGCTTTGAGCTTAGGTGGTTGGTAAGATGTGGATACCATTTATAGAAATGAGAATGTACAGCGGGAAAGCTGGTATTAAAAAATGAAAGGTGCCCATCCTTCTCAAACTCTTCCAAAAAACTGTAGAGGAAGGAACACTCCCAAACTCATTCTATGAGGCCACCATCACCCTGATACCAAAACCAGACAAAGATACTACAAAAAAAGAAAATTACAGACCAGTATCACTGATGAATATAGATGCAAAAAGCCTCAGCAAAATACTAGCAAACAGAATCCAACAACACATTAAAAGGATCATACACCATGATCAAGTGGGATTTATCCCAGGGATGTAAGGATTCTTCAAAATACGCAAATCAATCAATGTGGTACATCATATTAACAAACTGAAGGATAAAAACCATATGATCATCTCAATAGATGCAGAAAAAGCTTTTGACAAAATTCAACACCCATTTATGATAAAAACTCTCCAGAAAGTGGGCATAGAGGGAACCTACCTCAACATAATAAAGGCCGTATACGACAAAGCCACAGCAAACATCATTCTCAATGGTGAAAAACTGAAAGCAATTCCTCTAAGATCAGGAAAAAGACAAGGATGTCCACTCTCGCCACTATTATTCAACATAGTTTTGGAAGTCCTAGCCATGGCAATCAGAGAAGAAAAAGAAATAAAAGGAATACAAATTGGAAAAGAAGAAGTAAAACTGTCACTGTTTGCGGATGACATGATACTGTACATAGGGAATCCTAAAGATGCCACCAGAAAGCTACTAGAGCTAATCAATGAATTTGGTAAAGTTGCAGGATACAAAATTAATGCACAGAAATCTCTTGCATTGCTATACACTAATGATGAAAAATCTGAAAGGGAAATTAAGGAAACACTCCCCTTTACCACTGCAACAATAAGAATAAAATACCTAGGAATAAACCTACCTAGGGAGACAAAAGACCTGTATGCAGAAAACTATAAGAAACTGATGAAAGAAATTAAAGATGATACCAACAGATGGAGAGGTATACCATGTTCTTGGATTGGAAGAATCAATATTGTTAACATGACTATACTACCCAAAGCAATCTACAGATTCAATGCAATCCCTATCAAATTACCAATGGCACTTTTTACGGAACCAGAACAAAAAATCTTAAAATTTGTATGGAGACACAAAAGACCCCGAATAGCCAAAACAGTCTTGAGGGAAAAAAACAGAGCTGGAGCAATCAGAGTCCCTGACTTCAGACTATACTATAAAGCTACAGTAATCAAGACAATATGATACTGGCACAAAAACAGAAACATAGATCAATGGAACAAGATAGAAAGCCCAGAGATAAACCCACGCACCTATGGTCAACTAATCTATGACAAAGGAGGCAAGGATATACAATGGAGAAAAGACAGTCTCTTCAATAAGTGGTGCTGGGAAATCTGGACAGGTACATGTAAAAGAATGAAATCAGAACATTCCCTAACACCATACACAAAAATAAACTCAAAATGGATTAGAGACCTAAATTAAGACCACACACTATAAAACTCTTAGAGGAAAACATAGGGAGGACACTCTTTGACATAAATCACAGCAAGATCTTTTTTGACCCACCTCCTAGAGTAATGGAAATAAAAACACAAATAAACAAATGGGACCTTATGAAACTTCAAAGCTTTTGCACAGCAAAGGAAACCATAAACAAGACCAAAAGACAACCCTCAGAATGGGAGAAAATGTTTGCAAACGAATCAACGGACAAAGGTTTAATCTCCAAAATATATAAACAGTTCCTGCAGTTGAATATTAAAAAAATGAACAACCCAATCCAAAAATGGGCAGAAGACCTAAATAGACATTTCTCCAAAGAAGACATACAGATGGCCAAGATGCACATGAAAAGCTGTTCAACATCACTAATTATTAGAGAAATGCAAATCAAAACTACAATGAGGTATCACCTCACACCAGGTAGAATGGGCATCATCAGAAAATCTACAAACAACAAATGCTAGAGAGGGTGTGGAGAACAGGGAACACTCCTGCACTGCTGGTGGAAAGGTGAATTGATACAGCCACTATGGAGAACAGTATGGAGGTTCCTTAAAAAACTACAAATAGAACTACCATATGACCCAGTAATCCCACTACTGGGCATATACCCAGAGAAAACCATAATTCAAAAAGACACATGCACCCCAATGTTCATTGCAGCACTATTTACAATAGCCAGGTCATAGAAGCAACCTAAATGGCTATCAACAGACGAATGGATATACAATGGAATATTACTCAGCCATAAAACGGAACGAAATTGGGTCATTTATTGAGACGTGGATGGATCTAGAGACTGTCATACTGAGTAAAGTAAGTCAGAAAGAGAAAAACAAATAGCATATATTACCGCATATATGTGGAGCCTAGAAAAATGGTACAGATGAACCAGTTTGCAGGGCAGAAATTGAGACACAGATGTAGAGAACAAACGTATGGACACCAAGTGGGGAAAGCGGCGGGGTGTGGGGGTGGGGGTGCGATGAATTGGGCGATTGGGATTGACATGTATACAATGATGTGTATAAAACTGATGACTAATAAGGACCTGCTGTATAAAAAAATAAATTAAATAAAATTCAAAAATTAAAAAGAAAAAAGGAAGGTGCCAACTCTGTCATCACATACACTGATTTCAGAACATGGCACATTCAGGGGGAAATGGCCCAAATGAGGAGAGCATTTGCTTCCAAGGAAGAGAATGGGATACATTTCTGTCCAGCTACAAAGGGAGGCCTAGTTTTCAGCTGTCTTCTCTTGGAACTTTTGAATTTTGTACTATGATATATATTACCTTATCAAAAATTAATTTTAAAAAGTGGTGAGTGGGACTCCCCCGGTGGCACAGTGGTTAAGAATCCGCCTGCCAATGCAGGGGACACGGGTTCGAGCCCTGGCCCGTGAAGATCCCACATGCCGCGGAGCAACTAAGCCCATGCACCACAACTACTGATCCTGCACTCTAGAGTCCACGAGCCACAACTACTGAGCCCACGTGCTGCAACTACTGAAGCCCGCGTGCCTAGAGCCGTGCTCCACAACAAGAGGAGCCACCGCAATGAGAAGCCCGCGCACCACAACGAAGAGTAGCCCCCGCTCACCATAACTAGAGAAAGCCTGCACACAGCCACGAAGACCCAATGCAGCCAAAAAAAAAAAAAAAAAAAAAGTGGTGAGTTTCAGGACTGTATGGTAGAAATTACATTTTTTCCTGATTTATTATTATTATATAAATCAGTTTTCCTATATGTACGTGTAAAGTAATACACATACATACACACATTTTTAAAAGACAGCAATATAAAATCGTAAAAAACAGAAAGCCAAATCCTATGTACTCCACCTTCCAAAATAACCTCTGTTAACATGTGGACTGAATACAAAGACCTGTAAGGCAGATATGCAAAAATGACATCTGAAGCCACAGATCAGAGAATGAAAGAAAGTTATCAGAACAAGGACTGGCCCTTGGGCACCTCCACATTTAGGCAAACAGAGTGAAAGGAAGGACAACTGGGCAGACAAAAGATCCTCCTCTGTGACGGGAAGAACCTCATTCGAAAATACTACTGAAAGCATCATGAATACCTGGAATAGGGGAGCAGAAGTGAAGGCCCCCACAGATGTAAAGGTAAGAGAATGAAGGCTTTCCTCTGAGTTAGCCAACAACTGCCATACATCGGATGTGACTAGCAAATTGGAGTAAACCAGATTAGATGTTCATGTGCCCTGAAGAGCCTGGGAATCCCCAAACCACAAGGTGACCTAATCTGAGATTCACTGGAGGGAAATCCAGTCCATCATGTGGTATCTAGTATGGAAAAATAACATGGAAAAAAAAAGAAAAGCAAACCTCCAAAAGTCAGATGGTGAGACCATCCATGCAACCACTGGCTGATGGAAAGGATACAGTGCCTGCACTGGACTGGCAGCGGGGTCAGGGGGTAGGCGACAAGTCTATCCCTAGCAAGGCATGGGTTCATGAGCCTTTTCTAGTCTGCATATAAACATAGCATAATGCCTCTGTTCTTATTCTGTCCTAAACAACCTTCTGACGACAACCCAGGGTCCCCTGCTGCTGGTCTACGCAGAGAAAACGCTCCGCTCTGCCTCAATGTACATTCTGCTATGCTGCACAGTCAACTCCCTTACCATAAATTAATAACCTGGCACTCTGGTTTAGGTACCCGCTCTCTGAGCCTGACCAACATAAGCCTGGCCCTGAGAGACAAGTCACTCAGGCTGCTGATGATTGTAGCTTTTGAGCAGGCAACGTCCTTATCCAGAGTCTGGACAAAGATACATGCTACCAGTGTGACTTCTTGCAGCCTGCCAGCCTTCTCCTAGCAACATCTGTGCCACAGGCCTTAACATCAAACTGCAAAAGCGTCTATTTTCCCAGTTATATTTCGCAGCTCACTCCTCTCATGACAACGGCAGCTGTGTTCTCCATGTCTGTTTTAAGGGTGATTAGATAACACCAATATTTTCTGCTAACCCAGTCACTTTATACAGGGGTAAAAGTCACTGTTAAAAGCCATCAGAAAACAGCTTGGTATACAGCAATCGCAAAAATCTCAAATATACAGACTCTTCATCCTTCATTACTGAATTAACTGTCCTACTCGGACATGGCTGACTGAGCAGCACACACAGAAGAGAGAGAACCCCTTATGGCTTAGTGTATACAGAGCAAGCAGGATGTATTCCGCACCCAAGTCCCATTCTCTCCTTTCTGCCTCCAAGACAACCATCGCTCATGTTAGTTTATGTCCCGTCCAAGGTTTACTAAATATCCATAAATATATAATATTCTTCTGCTTCTTTTAACTTGTATAAATAGTATCATATAGAATTAGGAAACAGGTTCAGCTGCTGGAACAAAGACCCAAATAATAGTGGCTTAATTGAGACAAGAGTTTATTTTTCTCTCACATAAGAGTCAGAGTATAAATATTTCTGGGATAAAATAGTGGCTCCCCAGTCTTACTGCTCTACCATCCACAGGGTATTGTCCTCACCATCAGGCCCACATTTCAGGGAGAGAGAACTGAAACCAGGACAAGGAAAGGTTCTCCCCTTCTCTTTATGGGGACAGCCTCTAAACTGCACACACTACTTCCACTCACACCCTTACACCCCGCTGGCCAGGACCTGGTCACGTGGTCACATCTGGCTGTAAGAGAGGTTAGAAAACAAAGTCTTCTTTCTGGGAAGCCATTTCTCCTTCTAAAATTCCATGTATATGGAAGAAACAGAAAGCAGATACTTGGGAACAAGTAGCATTCTCTACCATAGTTACTGGATGGATTCTGCTGCATCTCCCTTTTTTCGCTCAAATATGACGTTTTTTTGATGTTTTTGAGAGTTACCCATGTTCGAAACATATAAGTTCACGCACATTCACTGCTGTTCAGTTGTATGTCGCGCACCTTATAAGGGCTCACGTGACAGATCTGCTTTACAATTTAGGATCTATGAATCCTAAATTAGGATTTATGAATACACCACGTTTATTAAACTTTTCCCCTATTGCTAAGCACCTGGGTCTTTTAAACACTTAAATTACAGTGTTTGGATCACATCAGGGGAAATGTTATGTCAGTTAAATGCTAAACTATATGGAGTATAGTAGTTGAGTATGTACTCAAGTACACTCTGATTGCTTCTAAAGCCTTTAAGGTACCCTACAGCAAGCCAATTAAAATAGAAACCGATAATATTAACTACACTGTACATAAAAGGAAGAATTAAATGAATGGTCTTCCTTGACTTTCTGTTGCTGTAGTCAAGCATTACATGGTTTCTGGGTTTCTTGACAATTGAAATAAAAAGGAAACTTGTGTTCTGTTTGATTCCCATCATCTGATAAAAGGAAATAAACCAGTTAAGTAAAACAGATGTTTGCTTAATCCTAATTCTAAAACAAATCTGTCACAAGAGCCCTTATCCAAGGCTCAAATAGCACGAAAGGATAATGTCTTTCACAACCACTTATACAAAAAAAAAAATGCACAAGGCTTCTCCAGGAGAATGTTTCCTTGGTTGACCCTTAACAGAAGACTTAACATTAAAATTTTTTCCGCAGAGGGTCAGGGTAGTGCCTCAGGTTCAACATGAGATTCCTGCCTGGAGGGGGACATCCATGAGGACCTGACCACTCAGGAAAGGCCAATTCTCCCCCAGAGCCTGGTGGCTTCCCTGTGGTTTGGTACTTTTGGAGATCATGCTATTAGTGACTCTGGTATAATTAGGGGATTTTCTCTCTCCTGTAATTTACTCAAGGTTTCAAACCATTTTGGAGAAGTGAAAGGATACTGGTTACTTCTGTGTGTTTTTTTCATGACTGTAAAACACCCAAATATAGTATCTTTCTTTTCATTTTTACTCATATTAAGTAGTTACTTTTTCTAAACCACAGTTACAACACACTACCCCAACGTTGTTTGCTTCTCCTTATTACTCTAATTTGCCCCAGACAGAAAAGGTACATTTTAGTATGTTAAAACAGTTTCAAATCAATTAGTGCAGGATAAGAAATACTTATTGAATACCCATTTTGTACTAAGGATTTTACTTAACATTCTCTCTTAATTTTCAACATAACTTTATGAAGTAGGGATCATTAACACTACTTTACAGTTAAGAAAACTAGATCTTCAAGAGTAAATAATTTGCCTAAGGTCACAAAGCTGGTCTGGTCACAAAAATTATAGAACTAGGATTCAAACTCATATACTTCAATTCCAAAGCCAGAATTCTTTCTGCTATTTCCTGATGCCTCCCAGATGACAAATGAATTGTATGAAAAATTTTGCTCAACTTTATAAATAATATATTACCTATTTTATTGAACCCCTAAACCTCCCCTCAACACAGGCTACTCTCTATAATCTGGCCATAATGACTGTCCCCCCCCCCCAATCTTATTTCCTACTATGCTCTACACGGATCTCTTCCCTCAATCTGACCTGACAGGTTTCATCATTGCCTCCGCATTTACAGACCACACATTCATTCAGCAAATATTTTTTGAGCTTCTACTATGTCCTATGCACTGTTCTAGTCTTTGGGGACACGTATCAGTGAACAAAACAAAGAGAAAGTCCTGCTCTCATGGAACGTTACTTCTAGTAGAGGGAGAAACACAAGAAACAAACTTAGTAAATTACATAAGTAAAGAACATGGTAAGTGCTATGGCAAAAAATAAAGCAGAGAAAGGGTTAAAGAGAGTAGTGTGGGGTGGAAGATTGTAATTTTAGAAAGAACCAAGAGAAACTCCAGAAGAGAAAAACATAATCTTAGAATTTTTGTTTCATTTTCAAGTTCAACAGCAGACTAGACACAGTGGCAGAGAGAACTGGCAAACTGGAAGATAAATGTGTTGAAAGAGATTCATTCATCAAGCAAATTAATATTTATTGAACATCTACCATATATCAGACATTGTGCTAGATGCAATTACTCCACCTTTATACCTTCACAAACTTTCTTTTCACCTGGATTACATTCCCAGGTTAAACCTCAACTTTCTAAAGTCTACTCAAGTTTCTTGTTCATGTTGATATTTTATTTCTCTAAACAATTACTCTACTTATCATTTTAAAATAATAAATATTTGGGAATTCCCTGGCGGTCCAGTGGGTAGGACTCCGTGCTTCCACTGCAGGGGGTATGGGTTCGATCCCTGCTCGGGAAACTAATATACCCCGCAAGCTGCACGATGCAGCCAAAACAAAAAAAATTTATTCGTATGACAGATCAGACCAGTTCTTAAATTATTCCATATCCCTAACTAGACTGTAAACTCCTTAAGGATTAGTTCTATAGATAAGATTTCTTTTACATCTCCCACATGGAACAGCTCAGTACATACAGTAGGCATTCAATAAACACTTGACTGTCCAATCACTACTAATTAGCTAGTTAACCTTGGGCATATTGCTTGAACCCTCCTGGGCCTCAATTTTCCCTCCTGTCAGCCAAGGTTAAGTGAGCTCTATTTGCAAAGCCAGAACTGACAGGCAGCTCTGCTTAAGCAAGGTTAAGTAGGTGAATTTTGGCCTCAACCTGACTGAGTTCAAATCTCTGCTTCTCAATTACTTCTCAATTACGTCTCAACTGATGGTTTTGGGTAAACTACTTATCATACCTTGGCTTCCTCATTTGTAAAGTAGATGTGTTAATAACAGTACCTGCCTCATAATGCTGAGGTAATATTTGTAACCAAGGACACTGTCTGTGACTGGAAAATGTAAGAATTGTGCTCAGAATACACTCATATCAAGGAAACAACACCAGAAACTCTGAGATAAGTGTGGACAATAAAGAATCAATGGGATCAGGGCTTCCCTGGTGGCGCAGTGGTTGAGAGTCCTCCTAACGATGCAGGGGACACGGGTTCGTGCCCCGGCCTGGGAAGATCCCACGTGCCGCGGAGCGGCTGGGCCCGTGAGCCATGGCCGCTGAGCCTGCGCGTCCGGAGCCTGTGCTCCGCAACGGGAGGGGCCGCACAGTGAGAGGCCCGCGTACCGCAGAAAAAAAAGAACCAATGGGATCAAATGTCTGAGAGCCCGCGCACTCTGGAACCTGCGTGCCACAACTAGAGAGAAGCCTGCACGCCATAAGGAAGAGCCCGCGTGCCTCAACAACCCGATGCAGCCAAAAAAAAAAAAAAAAAAAGTCAATTAAGATAAAATTCCTTAATATTATCTTTAAATTACTGTCATTACAACTGTCTAATTTTCTAAAGTTTAATTGTATATTCTATCAGCTACATCATGGACTAAATCTATTTGGATGATGGCTGGGGATTAACCACAGTATATATTATTTCTAGGTTCTCATTTTTGTCAAAGTATGAACTTCAAAGAGTTAAAAACAAGATTCTCATTAAAATGCATAGTGAACAAATGTCAAAAATATTTACCTACTTAATTAGGGAACAGGCAGAATGGTAAAAAGCTGGTTTCGAGGAGGAAAGGAAAGATCAGTATATTCAGAGTCAATGGAAGAAAGAATGCAGAAAAAAAGATTGGTAAACTAGATTTTAAAATACTGATTTCTATGGTCTGAATGTGTGTGTCCCTCTCCTTTGCTCCCACAATTCATATGTTGAAATCCTAACCCCCAAAGGTGATATAGTAGATGAGGGTTTTGGAAGGTGCTTAAGTCATAAGGGTAGAACCCTCATGAATCAGATTAGTGTTTTCTAAAAGAGGTTCCAGAGAGATCCCTGCCACCGTGTGACTTGACTGAACAGCTTCTTCTCTATAATGGCTCAAGTGCAGTTAGCTCCTGGAAATGGCCGCAATATTGTTAATAACTATACTGTAGTTCATTGATCCTAAAATTAAAATGAGTCCATTAATATAAGTTGTGGATCTAATCAAATTTCTGTGAGGGCACCATCATCCCTGGTTAGTTAAGAATGACAAATGCCACATATGGTCTATTTTTCAGTTTTGAGAAGTCTTTACATATACATTACTTAATATTATTCCTGGCAAAAGCACTCCAAGGTAGGCAGTGCACATATTAGCCTTATTTTGTAAATCAAGATGCTGGAATCTACAAATAGTAAGTGGTCTGCTCAAGTACAGGTGGGTATTGAAGAGTGAAGCAATGACTCAGACCCAGGACTTCTGACTCCTAAGCCAGTGCTCATATGTATAGAAGTGGATGCACGATACATCTCCAAGTGGCTAACTGGTTAAGTGAACATTTGCAGGGCCTTAAAGGGCTCTGCCTTCCAGTAACTTCTGGTAACATATGCTTATTTTTAGAGTACTTAAGCTCATAACAAATGGAAATCAGTCAAGAAAGGACTCCCTGTTGCCTGCATCACTCAGCCACTAGATGCTGAAAGCCCTGAGATGACTAAGGCTGGATCCTACTCAGTAAGACAAGAAGCCTAGCACAGAGCAGGAGTGCGGCAGTACAGGCAAGTGCTAAGGAAGCACAGAGGAGGGGAAGTAAATACCTTTCCCAAATCTGCTCTCAAACTCCCCAGTGACTCACCCTGAAAAACACTTGAAATATTGAACTGTAAGAGATCTAAGCCTATTGTGAAGGCACTAATTCTTCTCATTCAAAATAGCAGCAGGAAATTGGAGGTCTAACTGACTTACACCCAAACAGGAAGGGTTGACTCTGATATCAATAAGCAAATAATTCCCAAATGACTTTCAAACCCTATTTGAAGCTGTTTTGATCATGCTTTAGTTTTTCTTAATTTTTTTCTTTTGTTTTTCTGTTTCTCATTCCAGTTCCTTGCTGTTTGGGAAAGGGAGGACCACCCTGTCCTGAAGTCAGTTGGCTTCCAGATAAAGCCAGAACTCTGACCAAAAAGATATGGGCTGCCCAGGACAAAAACAAAACAAAAACCCTAGGTCTGTATTCCCTACACTGTACATTTCATCCGTGTGGCTCATTTATTTTGCAAATGGAAATCTGTACCTCTTAATCTCCCTCACCTATTTCTCTTCTCCCCTCACCCTCATACATATACCACATCTTCTCTATCCATCAGTAATTATACAATATCTCCATAGGGTGACAGATGGTAACTAGATTTATCCTGGTGATCATTTTGAAATGTACAAAAATATCAAATCGCTACACTGTATAACAAGAACTAACATAGTGGTGTAGGTCAATTACACTTCAAAAACAAACAAACTCATAGAGAAAGAGATCAGATTTGTGGTTACCAGAGGAGGGCGTGGTCAGGAGGGAGGAGGAGGAACTGGATGAAAGTAGTCAGAAGGTACAAATTTCCAGGTATAAGATAAATAAGTACTAGGGATATAATGTACAACATGATAAATGTAATTAACACTGCTGTATGTTATATATGAACGTTAGTAAGGGAGTAAATCCCAAGAGTTCTCATTACAAGGAAAAAAAAGTTTTTCTATTTCTCCAATTTTGTATCTGTATGAGATGACGAATGTTCACTAATCATTTCATGATGTATATAAGTCAAATCATTAAGCTGTACACCTTAAACTTATACAGCACTGTGTATCAATTTTCTCTCAATAAAACTGGAAGAAAAAAGAGCTTAAAGCAACAAAAAAAAGAGAATAAACTTTAAAGACACTTAATGTGGATGTGATATTTAACTCTTTATGTAATTATAAAATAAACAAATGATAACTTAAAAAAACCTAGTCCTGGTTCTTCATCCTGGACATTTGGTCACATGAGTTATGCCAAAGCAGTCACTAGAATAATCTAATTGCATTTCCCCCCCAAATAATGAAATAATTGGGAAGGGGGTGTCACATTCTTGAGCATTGCAGACAGGAGCTATGTCATAAAAAGCAAAGTTGCAGCTACAGTCTATATTCCTGGAAAATACTCCAAAGGTGCTCCAAGTAATATAAAATGGTCATATATAGTATAGACATTAATTATACAAAGGGTCAAGGGACTAGAAATCCCACTTAGTACCACAAAAATTGCCCTAATATTTCTCTTGTTAATTTATATTATGTTTGGGTAATAAAGTGTTAAAGTCACTGAGAAAAAAATTCTGTTCAAGGAAGTCTAAGCAGTCCTCTTCTTAAATATCCTAATAAATACTGACGTAGGGTATTCAAAATCTTCATTCTCCTTAGAAACATACTTTAATATATATCCAACTGATTAAAATGACTTAAAGTAAAAACACAAATCTAGTTAAAAGATTAATGAATACAGTAAGAAAAAGAACAGAAAAAAATCCATAATCGAAAAAAAGAAAAAAGTTATCTGAGGAAAACCATAGAAAATAAGCTTAAAATTCTGTACTTTTTGCTGACAAGAGCAAAGGGAAAACACAAGAATAAACATGAGTTTCGTTTTCTAGCCTAAGGGTTAATAAATTTTTTAATTGTTGTTATAGTTACTAACTTTTTTTATTTTTTAGATTCCACATATAAGTGATATCATACAGTATTTGTCTTTCTGTGCCTGACTTGTTTTACTAAACATTATACCCTCCAAGTCCACACATGTTGTTGCTAATGTCAGTGTTGATGGACACCTAGGTTGCTTCCATATCTTGGCTATTGTAAATAATGCTGCCATGAATGTTGGGGTGCACGTATCTTTTTGAATTAGTGTTTTCGTTTTCTTCAGATATATACCCAGGAATGGAACTGCTGGATCATACGGTAGTTCTAGTTTTCGTTTCTTTTCTTTTTTAACTTTTTATTTTCTATTGGAGTATAGCCGATTAACAATGTTGTGATAGTTTCAGGTGCACAGTAAAGCAACTCAGCCATAGATACTAAGGGTTGATTAAATTAAAAAATTATTTTGTTGGTCCTGTGCTCTAAGAAGAATCTGTCTCAGGGTCTTTGTGGAAATTGAGGGAAAGAGGACCACTAAGGTCAATAGCCTTAATAACATTTTTCTCCAAAACGCAAAGGTATTCCATATATACGTAGCCCTCAGAGAAAACTAAAGACATGATGTCAGTTTGATTCTATAAGGACAACTCTGGGGGTGGAACACTGGAGGGCAAAATACTATGGTCCAATCTTTCATTTCCTGGTGTTGTAGGCTGAAATTATTTTTTAAAGAATTAATAAGTAATATATTCCTTAAGAACATTCTCAAATTCTAAAATTTTCAGCCAGGCTTCTGACACAAGCAGGATGAATGACCAACATGACTAAGATCATTACTGAGGACCTCAATAGCTGTTTATTTAAAAGCTCTATAAGCTACAGTTTCCAAGTGTATCTTCTTGCCTGCTAAAGAAAGGTTCTAAAATCACAAAAAAGATTTCCTCAGAAAGCAACTCTGGTTCAAGCACTTGAGCAATTACTTGATTCAAGCACAAAAGCTTGGTACCACTGAGGGGCACTGCATCACCTCCACATCCTATCATTTCCCAGTCCTGTCAACCCTGCTTCTTAAGTACTCACTCTTCCTGCTCATCATAGCGAGTTAGTAGTTCAACTTACTAACATTACTTTGGTTCAGTCTCCTGCCTGGACTTTACACAATAATTTCTTAACTTTCCTCTCCGCTTCTAACCTGGTTCCCTAATCATCCATTCTCCAACCACCACCAGACTAACTTCTCTGAATCACAAATAAGGCTAGTCATGCCATAGCCCTGCTTAAAATTCTTCAGTGACTTCACTGCCCCTGGAAAAGAAACCCAAGCTTCTTAACATGGCATTCAAGGCCCACAAAGACCTGGCATCTGCCACCTCTCCAGTTTCACTTTCTACCACCATCTGGCCCTCACACATAAACACTCGTCCTATTCAACACCTCAGAGACGGACTTCCCTGGCTGTCCAGTGGTTAAGACTCTGCACCTTCCAATGCAGGGGATGCAGGTTTGATCCCTGGTCGGGGAACTAAGATCCCACATGCCACGCAGCGTGGCTAAAAAATAAAATAAAATAAAAAACAAAATACACCTCAGAGTGCCCCTCACTCACCTTGCTATCATCCTGACAATGATGTCCTCCAAGACCTTCCTCACAGCATTGGCAGAGAGGAGAAAAGGAAAAAAAAAAAGAGAGAGAGAGAAAAAGGAAGACAAGAAAAATAGAGAAGAAGGGAATCTCAGCTAAGGGGGCCTCTCATCCAAATAAACCCTGGGGATCTCTGAGATGACGTATCAAAGCAGAACCACCTACACATACAGACTGCCAAGACTATATCCCGAATTCCCAGAGCAAAATCTCTCCAAAAAGTGATAAAGCATCATATGAGTGGATGTTAAAGATGAAGTCTCTTGATACACGAAAACCCAAACTTAGGAACAAACAGATTGAAGAAAGGACTTCAAATCGCATTCCCACAAGATGATTAGCTCTGGTCCAAATACATATGATGATATTAATAGTGCTTTTAAAATATATTTCCTGTGTTGGTTATCTTACTGATCCTATTTGGAGATATAATTTGATTTAACTTTGAGTTGATCTTACAAAATTCTAGTAAATATTTTTATTCTTAAATGAGTTTAATATAACAGCCTGCTTAGGTTCATGTGTTCCAACAGATAATGTTCTTTTCACTTCTAAAATTAAATTACTCAATGAGAACTGCCAGAAAGAGACTTTATTAATAATTCTCCAGAATGATAGAGAACACACAAGATATGTTTCCATTTTACCACTCTAATCAGCTAGCAGAAGAGTGGAATTTTCAAAGATGCAAATAGTTCACCTAGGTCATGTTACCCTGGATAGAAATCAGAGCTGCAAGAGAATAGGAGACTGAGGGAAAAGAGCGCATCCCTCAGCCTCTGGTTTCTCTGGCTTACAAATCTAGAGCAAATGGTCCTCTTCCTTTAAATTCATCCATTCTGCTTCCAAGAAATAAGTAAGTTAGCTGTGAAATTCAGTTTCCTGTAAAGTCATCTTCAGATGCTTCACAGTTTTAAATTATTATAAGTATCACAACACAGCTTGGATTCCAAAGTGAAGGGCCAGGATTGAGAAAAGACCCTCCCCTCCATGCATCACCATCCAACCCACTGCAGACTATGGAGATCCTCAGTCAGCCAGTATTGGAGCCATCACGAAGAAGGCCATCATGGGCCTTGCCTTTATGGACCTTGTGGTCTAGTGCAGGTAGGGAGGAGTAGCCAATAAAAAAGTAAATCAAGGGTGGTGCAGTGGTTGAGAGTCTGCCTGCCGATGCAGGGGACACGGGTTCGTGCCCCAGTCCAGGAAGATCCCACGTGCCACGGAGCGGCTGGGACCGTGAGCCATGGCCGCTGAGCCTGTGCGTCCGGAGCCTGTGCTCTGCAACGGGAGATGCCACGACAGTGAGAGGCCCGCGTACCGCAAAAAAAAATAAAATAAAAAAGTAAATCAAGAGAAGAGATGATTATGTATTGTGCTAAGTGCTGTCAGTGAAAGCAGTTGGTGACATGCACCAACAAGGGGCACTTTTTTTTTCCATTTTGCTTCCTACATTCTCAATAAACGTATAACTTCATGGTTTGGACTATTAATTGCACAAACACTAGAACAAACATGGATTTTCTATTCTAGTCTAAGGGTTGATAAACCAAAAATCTATTTTGATGATCCTGTGCTCTATGAAAAATTGCCTCTGGTTTTTTGTGGAGGGGTGGGTGACTGGGTACCAGGATCAGCAACGGTCTTAGTGGTACTTCGTTACAAAATGCAAAGGTGTTCCACACATGAGTAGCCTATGAACACAGGTTTCAAAATAAGCATAAAGCCTTAACTTAGAGTTTAATTATACTTTAGAGTCATCACTACCTTAATGTTTAAACATCTGTTTAAGTCCTCCTAATAAGGGAGAAATGCCTGTTTGTTTATGGCTTTTCTAAATATAAATGCAGTGATCTATGGCTTTAAAAAAACACTTTGTTACAATGTTAGTTAATCTAGCTAATAAGAGTTATTTGCAGAAAATGGAACATAAGAGAGAGTAATAGAGGTTTTTCATGTACAAGTAAAAACTGTTTCCTTCCCAAATCTTAGTTACCCGAATTATTCTCAGATTATTTGTAAAAACTAAAGTTCAGTGAGGCAATAAAAAAGTTTTATCAACCCCACTTATGACATTTAATTTAAGCATTTCACACAAAGAATTGGAGTATTAAAGAAAGTAACCAAAAAAGAGATAGATGCTGATCACAAAGTCTTTTCACAGGCACATATACCAATAAAACCATGAAAAAGAGGATTAAATAAGTGATCTGAGTGCTCCAAAACTTTATATACAAAGTTACTCCTTTGTGTCTGTGGGTCATTGTAACAATGAGACTGCAATTTACTAGATGCCATTCACAAGTTCTGCTGTGGGCTCAAAGCAGAGGTATGGGGGGGGAACCTCCAGAAGATTCTTCCACAGTAAGCAGTAACCTTCTGTCATTTTAGGCCACCACACAGAAATAACTGTCACTCACAGCTTCAGTCACAGAGTGGGATGTATCATGCTTCATTCGGTACAAAATAGGACAATGAAAATACCAATAACTTGATCAATACTATGGACAAAAAAATTGTTGCCTGTCATTTCAGTAAACAAAGAATGTTGCCTGCCATTCAGGTACCCAAATGTTGCCGGCCACCCTGAGGGGAATTCAGGATGGGGGAAAAACAGGATACTGGCTCTAAATAGTTAAGACGCATATCAAAGGAATAATTTGATATTATCAATATTATCAATAAGCATAGACTCTGACATCTTTCCACACATAGAAAAGCACACTAAAACCTCAAGTTAAAACATAACTTGAGGGCTTCCCTGGTGGCGCAGTGGTTCAGAGTCCGCCTGCCGCTGCAGGGGACACGGGTTCGTGCCCCGGTCTGGGAAGATCCCACATGCCGCGGAGCGGCTGGGCCCGTGAGCCATGGCCGCTGAGCCTGCACATCCGGAGCCTGTGCTCCGCAAAGGGAGAGGCCACAACAGTGAGAGGTCTGCGTACCGGAAAAAAAAAAAAAACAAACATAACTTGAGGTGTCTGTTTTTTGTGATCAGCAGTAATCTTTTGATGTTCGACTACATGGTTTTTTTTGGTTGGTTTGTTTGGGTTTTGTTTTTTGTTTTTTTAGCAAAAACTCCTATATATATATATCCTGGCTCCTCCCTTACCTCTTTGTATCAGTTCTTCAGAGAGCCTGTGAGAGGCTGTCTCCCAGTAAGGTCTCGCAATAAAACATAACTCTCAATTCTTAGGTTCTGTGGGTTTTTTTCAGTTGATAATATATTTCAGCAACCCCTGGTCAGCCAGCAGTGAGAGGAAGCTGAAGTGCTGTGATAAAACATCAGGCTGCTTGCAATGTCGACCTAGAAACCAAATCACTGCTTTGTAGCAAAGAATAAAAATCATGATACAAAAGCCACATTCAATCTACCCACCTAGCAAAAGAAAGATGAATAAAATATATAAATCACTACCACACGTAACTGGAGGACTTGATATGAGAAGTAATATATTACATTGGGTTGGCCAAAAAGTTCGTTCAGGTTTTTGGTAGCATCTTACAGAAAAACCCAAACGAACTTTTTGGCCAACCCAATAAAATAATATAATGTGGTATTATAAGGCTCATCTTGGAAAAGGAACAATTTGCTTTCTTTGCTGTGACTAAAGGGCCTGGGTTGGGCAGTCCATATATTAACAATGAGATTTCTCATAAGAAAAGGCAAAAAACCTCAACAGAGCAATGTCTGAAGCCCTGAGCCAGCCCCAAGTGCACACCCATTGCTCAGACCTTGCCTGGGTTTCCTCCCAAAGCAAACTCCCTCGCTCTCCTATGAAGAGGCGAAGCAGGAGACTGCAAAAGCATCACAGCCGTGAGCCCTGCAAAAGATGCCAAGAGGAACTTTGAGGAATGGGCTGCCTCAACAGCAGAGGGCGTCAACAGATGCGAAGTGAGGCCCTATAACTGTAGCATAAGCCTTCCCTTGGCTTGTACAGGGGTACAATCCAAGGGGTAGGTGCTCTCCTCACCCATGTAAGGAATCTGTGCTCCCCAGAAACTGCCCAATGACATAACTGTACAGCTGTAACCTGCATGAGCATTCTGACTCAGTCATCAACGATAACCTTAAAAAAAACAACTACTAATTCCATTCTTTTGCTATGATGAAGAATGCAGAAGAGAAGCTAGAGGAATTGGAATGGTTCAAAGCAGGGATTCTGGAGCCAGACTGCCCGGGTTCAAATCTCAGCTTAAGGGACTTCCCTGGTGGTCCAGTGGTTAAGAATCTGCCTTCTAATGCAGGGGACGCGGGTTCAATCCCTGGTCAGGGAACTGGAATACCACATGCCTTGGGGCAACTAAGCCTATGCGCTGTAACTACTGAGCCCACGAGCCACAACTAGAGAAAGAAGCCCGTGCACCACAACGAAAGATCCCGCATGCTGCAAAGAAGATCCTGTGTGCTGCAACTAAGACCCGATGCAGCCAAATAAATTAATTAATTAAATATTTTTTAAAATCTCAGCTTCACCGTTTACTAAGCTGGATGACCTCAGCCAAGTTACTTCTTTTTGCCTCAATTTTCTCATCAGTAAATGGTAAATGGCATTGCGTTGTTATGAGGAACTGAGTTCATATTTATAAAGTGCCCGGAATAGTACTTGGCACATATTGAGAGCACTGTTTATTAAATTTTTAATTAAATTTTAAAAAATAAAATAAAATAATGAAATAAAATAGTTTACACAGCTAGGAAGAACCCCTGACCCCATTCAGACCTCTCATCAGAGCTGTAGTTGGAGTTCTGTTCTCTCTTCTGCCCCAGACCACTTAACAGAACTGCTAACGGGAGTCTCAGTGTCATGATGGGTACAGATATTCACTATTCTCACCTTCTCGTTGCTATAACCCTGATTCAGGTCCTCCTCATCCCCAACACAACCACTCTCAAGGCATCTCCCCAGCTGGTATCACTAACCTCTCATTCCCAGGCAGCAGTGCAGTTGCAGTGATGGGTTCAAGCTTGCAATCAGACTCCCAAGACCCAAACAGGTTTTCAGTTAATATAACATTTACTTCGCTTTAGAGTAGGACACGGACAGGAAATACATCAGGGACAGCAGCTTCATCTCCATGGGAAGCCCAGAAGCCATCCCAGTACACAGTTCTTCTGTCCCCTCACCCACACCGGTGGTGAATGACTGCCACAGTGGGAGCCAAGATGTTCAGGGGTCTTGTTGAGACACCACAGTCCCTTTTCCCATCAGTCTTTTATACCATCCTCTGCAGGCTAAAGGTCCACACTCCAACTGACACCTCCCCAAGCCAGGTGCAGCTCCATACAACAACCGAGGCAGACACAATATCCCCCAATTATCTTAACTCGACTGTTTCCAAAGACACAGAGTATGGGAGACCAAGATCATTCTTAAGGCAGGTCTAAATCAACCCAAACCTTTGCTCACAAATGCCAACCCATCTTTTAACAGAACACAGCCTCAAAACTCCAAAAGGGCAAATGAGGTCCACAAAGGATTCTGTTCCCTGAATCCTATGTTTCCTGTGTTATGCCCTACAGTGATCCCCACATGCCCTAACCTCAGCCACACAGCCTGACCTGGCTTTCGGTGCACCATAGACAGTTGTGTTCAATTCAGTGTCAACTCCTTGGGTGCAGAACCTTTTCTTTATTTCCTCTTCCCACCACTCGGCACTGCAGCATAGTCTCTTAAACCTGAAAAACTCAGCAAAACATTAACTGCATTTAAGCAACTAATAAAGCTGGGTCATCCAAAGAAGACATACAGATGACCAAGAGGCACACGAAAAGCTGCTCAACATCACTAATTATTAGAGAAATGCAAATCAAAACTACAATGAGGTATCACCTCATACCGGTTAGAATGGGCATCATCAGGAAACCTACAAACAACAAATGAGGGAGAGGGTGTGGAGAAAAGGGAACCCTCTTGCACTGTTGGTGGGAATGTAAATTGATACAGCCACTATCTGTATCAACTGAAGAACAGTATGGAGGTTCCTTAAAAAACTAAAAATAGAACTACCATATGACCCAGCAGTCCCACTACTGGGCATATACCCAGAGAAAACCATAATTCAAAAAGACACATGCAAAAAAAAAAAAAAAAAAGACACATGCACCCCAATGTTCATTGCAGCACTATTTAAAAGCCAGGACATGGAAGCAACCTAAATGCCCATCGACAGACGAATGGATAAAGAAGATGTAGTACATATATACAGTGGAATATTACTCAGCCATAAAAAGGAACGACATTGGGTCATTTGTAGAGACGTGGATGGACCTAGAGACTGTCATACATAGTGAAGTAAGTCAGAAAGAGAAAAACAAATATCGTATGTTAACGCATATTTGTGGAATCTAGAAAAATGGTACAGATGAACCAGTTTGCAAGGCAGAAATAGAGACACAGATGTAGAGAACAAACGTATGGACACCAAGGGGGGAAAGTGAGGGTGGGGTGGTGGTGGTGGGATGAATTGGGAGATTGGGATTGACATTTATATACCAATATGTATAAAATAGATAACTAATAAGAACCTGCTGTATAAAATAAAACTCAAATAAATAAAATAAAGCTGGGTCACAATTATTCTGCTACAGTGAAGGAATGCTACGTCATTTTCTCAGTGTCTGAATGACAGTGAGGACACATATGAAATGTTAAAGACCGAAAGCCTAATCCAAACCACTCTCTCGATTTTTGTTTCTCTTGCTGGAAGAAGCAGCTCCAGAGGGATCATAAAGCTAATTTCTTAATAACCTCCTCCACATAGCACTCCCATAGCAGTCCTTGTGAGAAGGGTCTGTGTCCCTGTACAATAAATAGCCACAAATACTTGGGTAGTCAACATATGACTTAATTTTGTGAAAATCATGGTTGGGCTTACTTGGGTCTCTTTATGGAAAGATTGAAATCTGTAATTAATAAACAATACGAAAATAAACACAAAGAACTAATCAATATAAATGAGGGATGTCCCAAAGTTTGACTCAGGCACAAATCAGCTTCAGTCTTCAGAAGTAACTGAACGTCTCCCTCAATGGCATTTTGGGTATTCCTTAACTGTTAGTGATCAACAACCATGTGATAGCAAGATATAGAATGTCATCACATGTGACCAGCATATCAACATGAGTAATATAAACAAGGCATGCCTTTTGTATTTATTATAAAGTCTATTTGTAATTTGGAGTACAGATTGCCTTATGTGTTTTACATGTAGAAATTCTACCAGTCTCTTGAGTGATATATTCATCTTTATTATTGTAAAAATAAATGTTGATAAATGACTAGGAGAGCTGTTGATTTTATATACAAAACAGTTAACTTATTAATAATGCATTAAGGGGACGCGGGTTCGTGCCCCGGTCCGGAAGGATCCCACATGCCGTGGAGCGGCTGGGCCCGTGAGCCATGGCCGCTGAGCCTGCACGTCCGGAGCCTGTGCTCCGCAACGGGAGAGGCCACAACAGTGAGAGGCCTGCGTACCGCAAAAAAAAAAAAAAAAAATGCATTAAGATGGACACAAAAAGTACAAACCATAAAGGGAAAAACTGACAAATTGGACTTTATCAAAATCTAAAACTTCTACTCTTCAAAAGGCACTGCTAAGGAAATGAAAAAAACAAGCCACAGACAGGGAGAAAATACTGCAAACCCCTTATCTGATAAAGAATTTGCACCGAAAAAATATAAAAGCACAACTCAAGAAGACCAAAAGAAAAAAGAAGATTAAAAATGGGCCAAAAAATATGAACAGAGCACAACAAGGTATACAGACTGCAAATAAGCACAAGAAAAGAAGTTCCACATCATTGATCATTAGGAAGATGCAAATTAAAACAACAATAAGATACCACTTCACACTAGAATGGCTAAAATTAAAAATTCCTAAATAAGAAAAATTGGTAAGGCTGTGGAGCAATCTTCCACACTGCTGCTGGGAATGCAAAATGTTCAGTCCCTTTGAAAAAGGTTGCCAGGTTTTTCTAAAGTTAAACATACACTTACCATACAACCCAGAAATCTCACTCTTGGGTGTTTATCCAACAGAAATGAAAACACATGCCCACACAAAGACGTGTAGGCAAATGTTCAGAGCAGCTTTATTTATAATACCCAGAACTGAAAACAACCCAAATGTTCAACGAATGGTGAATGTGCAAGTAAACCATGATGCATCCATGCAATGGAATACTGCTCAGTAATAACAAAGAAACAGACTACTGATACACACAACAACATGGATGAATTGCAGAAGTATTTTGCTAGGTGAAAGAAGCTAGACACAAAAGGGTACCTAATATATGACTTCATTCACTTGAAGTTTTAGAAAAGGCTAAACTATAGGGACAGAAAACAGACCAGTAGTTGCCGAGGGCTCTGCAAAGATGCACAAGGACTTTCTGGGGGGATAGATGTTCTACATATTGATTTTGGTGGTGGTCACACAAGTGTATGTGTATGGGAAGACTCACCAAACTCTATACATAAAAAGAACGAATCTTATCGTATGAAAGTATATCTCAATAAACCTGACTTTTAAAAAGGAATACATTAAGAAATAAACAGGTAAACAGTGAAGGTTGAATGAACAGTGCAATCACTAAATAACTTAAGGAAAAACAATATATCTGGTTAAGTCAAAAAATATCTAAAAGTTTAAGTAACAACACAAGATACAATAATAGACATTAGGTTATAATTCTAATCTTTGTAGAATTGTTTGGTACCATTAACATCACAAAACAAACTTCTAGAGTTGCATTTAATTTCTAGCTATCTCTTCGGTATCACACAAATAGGACCTAATGAACTCCCCCATGCAATCCAGCAGCTGACAGTGCTGAGAAATTACACTCTGTAATGTCAAACTTTGAAAACATGACAACTGACATTTTTAATAAAATTGCAATAATAACGCATCCCTGAGTAAAATATAGATTTAGTAAACTCAGAGATTCATTTTAAGTTGGTGATACTTTGGTTTGGTGTTGGCCAAATACGAATTTTCAACACTTGCCATTCAACAATTAGCCAAAATAGTTATTCAGTGTTATGTCTAATACAAGTGATCAATCTGTTAACTTTAAGGATGCCAAGTTTTTGGTTCATGACAAGCCAGCCTCCACCAAACCGATATCAAAATACACTCTGGGTTTTGCCTTCTCTGCCTTCAAGCACTTATGCTAACATCTACACTAGAAACCCTAAGCCACTTTCAGTATTTTGATTTGTTTACATTAATTTTCAAGATACTTCATTTCAAGGTAGAAATGTAGTAAAAAGCATTTGACAATTTTCAGGAAATATCCTGGGCTGTGAAAATGAGAGTAAAGAAAATGAAAAATAATGTGGCTAAGCCAATTTAAATGAAAAGTATTCCAGAACAACAATACAATTTAAAGATATAATGGACAAGAAGACCTCATTTATAATATTAACAAAAACATAAAATATCTAGGTTTAATGTTAACAAGAAAGGTGCAAAACTTAAGAGGAAAACTCAAAAATACTCCTGAAGAACACAAGAGTCTTGGAAAATAGAAAGGCATAGGAGGTCCTTGAATAGGAAGAATCAACACGGTAAAAATTATTCTTCCCACACTGATTCATAAATTCAATGCTATCCCAATAAAAATACCAATAGGCATTTGGGAACTAGAGAATTCTAGAGTCATATGCCAAACTAAACAGACAAGAACCGGGAAAACTCAAGGGGAAAAATGAGCAATGAGGGACATTAGCCCTAACATATTTTAAAATATTCTAAGGGCTGAAACCATTGGAACTATTTAATACTGGTACAGTAATAATATTGATGGCATTAATTCATGAATAGAATCATACCAATGGAACAGAATAGAAATTTAGGATATGATAGAGAAGGCATCTCAAATCAGCAGGGTCGATATGAACTTTTTAGTAACTGGTGATGGTACAACTAAGTAGATATTTGGGGAGCATCTTTCTAACGATGAAGTCCAGACATCTTAAGAGGAAAAACTGAAAACTTTGACTACTTGATAGCAAAAACAACAAACTTCTAAGAGGAGGAAAACACATAATCAAGGTTTTTAAAAAAAAAGATAAACTGAAAAAAATAGTTGCAACCCATCACAGATAAGGGGGCTAATCTCCCTAATATATTAAAAAGGTCCTACATGGAAGCAACCTAAGTGTCCGTTGACAGATGAATGGATAAAGAAGATGTGGCACATATATACAATGGAATATTACTCAGCTATAAAAAGAAATGAAATTGAGTTATTTGTAGTGAGATGGATGGACCTAGAGTCTGTCATACAGAGTGAAGTAAGTCAGAAAGAGAAAAACAAATACGGTATGCTAACACATATACATGGAATCTGAAAAATAAAAAAGGTCTGAAGAGCCTAGGGGCAGGACAGGAATAAAGACACAGACATAGAGAATGGACTTGAGGACATGGGGAGTCAGAAGGGTAAGCTGGGACAAAGTGAGAGAGTGGCATGGACATATATATACTACCAAATGTAAAATAGCTAGCTAGTGGGAAGCAGCTGCATAGCACACGGGAGACCAGCTCGGTGCTTTGTGACCACCTAGAGGGGCAGGATAGGGAGGGTGGGAGGGAGACGCGAGAGGGAGGAGATATGGGGTTATATGTATATGTATAGTTGATTCACTTTGTTATAAAGCAGAAACACACCATTATAAAGCAATTATACTCCAATAAAGACGTTAAAAAAAGTCCTAGAATCAAGAAAGAGACAAGTCCATAAGGAAAAAGTATGTAAAGAATATAAATAGGCAATTCACAAGAAAAAAATATAAATGGCTCTTAACCTTTTGAAAAGATATTCATCATTATTTATAAGAGAAATGCAAATTAAATGACACTGAGATACCATTCTTATCTCTCAAATTGACAAAAATCCAGAAGTTTGACAACACATTCTTTTGGCAAGACTGGGAAAATGGGCACTTTCATTGCTGGTAAGAGTGAAAAATAGTACAACTTCTAATGAAAAGAATCTGGCAATATCACCCAAAATTGCAAATGTATTTACCTTTTGAGCCAGCAATCTTACTTCTAGGAATCTATCCCACAGATACAACCACACGTGTACAAGATGTTCAAGGTTATCCAGTTCAGTATTGCTTGGTGACAGTAAGCCTGGAAACCATCCTAGCGTCCAACACCAAAGGACTAAATTATGGTACAGCCACACAATAGAATACCTTGCAGCTATAAAAGAAACAAATGGGGAAGACTTCTTTGTTCTAATATGGCAACATCTCTAGGATAACTTAAATGAAAAACACAAGTTGCACTACAGGACACATGGTATATACTACCTTTTATGGAGGAAGGGTGGAAATCAGAACATATATTTGTTATTTGCTTATATTTACGTGAAGAAATACAGGAAAGACAAACAAAAGTGGTTACTACAATGTCAAGGAGAAATGAATATAGAGGGACGCAGCATACATTTTCTTTTTTTTAATATCTTTATTGGAGCATAACTGCTTTACAATGTTGTATTGGTTTCTGCTGTATAACAAAGTGAATCAGCTATACATATACATATATCCCCATATCTCCTCCCTCTTGCATCTCCCTCCCAGTTTCCCAATCCCACCCCTCTAAGTGGTCACAAAGCACCAAGCTGATCTCCCTGTGCTATGTGGCTGCTTCCCACTAGCTATCTATTTTACATTTGGTAGTATATATAAGTCCATGCCACTCTCTCACTTCGTCCCAGTTTACCCTTCCCCCTCCCCATGTCCTCAAGTCCCTTCTCTAAGTCTGTGTCTTTATTCTTGTCCTGCCCTAGGTTTATCAGAACCAACTTTCTTTTTTTTTAGATTCCATATATATGTGTTAGCATATGGTATTTGTTTTTCTATTTCTGACTTACTTCATTCTGTATGACAGACTCTAGGTCCATGGACCTCACTACAAATAACTCAGTTTCATTTCCTTTTATGGCTGAGTAATATTCCATTGTATGTATGTGCCACATCTTTATCCATTCATCTGTCGATGGACACTTAGGTTGCTTCCATGTCCTGGCGATTGTAAATGGTGCTGCAATGAACATTGTGGTACATGACACTTGTTGAATTATGGTTTTCTCAGGGTATATGCCCAGTAGTGGGATTGCTGGGTCATATAGTAGTTCTATTTTTAGTTTTCTAAGGAACTTCCACACTATTCTCCATAGCGGCTGTATCAATTTACATTCCCACCAACAGTGAAAGAGGGTTACCTTTTCTCCAAGCCCTCTCCAGCATTTACTGTTTCTAGATTTTTTGATGATGGCCATTCTAACCGGTGTGAGGTGATACCTCATTGTAGTTTTGACTTCATTTCTCTAATGATTAGTGATGTTCAGCATCCTTTCATGTGTTTGTTGGCAATCTGTATATCTTCCTTGCAGAAATGTCTATTTAGGTCTTCTGCCCATTTTTGGATTGGGTTGTTTGTTTTTTGCTACTGAGCTGCTTGTAAATTTTGGAGATGAATCCTTTGTCAGTTGCTTCGTTTGCAAATATCTTCTCCCATTCTGAGGGTTGTGTTTTGGTCTTGTTTATGGATTCCTTTGCTGTGCAAAAGCTTTGAAGTTTCATTAGGTGCCATTTGTTTATTTTTGCTTTTACTTCCATTTCTCTAGGAGGTGGGTCAAAAAGGATCTTGCTGTGATTTATGTCATAGAGTGTTCTATGTTTTCCTCTAAGAGTTTTACAGTGTCTGCCCTTACATATAGGCCTTAATCCATTTTGAGTTTATTTTTGTGTATGGTGTCAGGAGGTGTTCTAATTTCATTCTTTTACATGTAGCTGTCCAGTGCTCCCAGCACCACTTACTGAAGAGGCTGTCATTTCTCCCTTGTATATTCTCTCCTCCATTAGCAAAGATAAGGTGACCATATGTGCGTGGGTTTATCTCTGGGCTTTCTATCCTGTTCCATTGATCTATATTTCTGTTTTGTGCCAATACCACACTGTCTTGATTACTGCAGCTTTGTATTATAGTCTGAAGTCAGGGAGCCTGATTCCTCCAGCTCCATTTTCCTTTCTCAAGATTGCTTTGGCTATTTGGGGTCTTTTGTGTTTCCATAAAAATTGTGAAATTTTTTGTTCTAGTTCTGTGAAAAATGCCACTGAATCTATAGATAGCTTTGGGTACTATAGTCATTTTCACAATGTTGATTCTTCCAATCCAAGAACACGGTATATCTCTCCATCTGTTTGTATCATCTTTAATTTCTTTCATCAGTGTCTTATAGTTTTCTGCGTACAAGTCTTTTGTCTCCTTAGGTCGGTTTATTCCTAGTATTTTATTCTTTTTGTTGCAATGGTAAATGGGAGTATTTCCTTAATTTCTCTTTCAGATATTATATCATTAGTGTATGGGAATGCAAGGGATTTCTGTGCATTAATTTTGTATCCTTCAACTTTACCAAATTCATTGATTAGCTGTAATAGTTTTCTGGTAGCATCTTTAGGATTCTCTATGTACCGTATCATGTCATCTGCAAACAGTGACAGTTTTACTTCTTCTTTTCTGATTTGGATTCCTTTTATTTCTTTTCTTCTCTGATTGCTGTGGCTAAAACTTCCAAAACTATGTTGAATAATAGCAGTGAAAGTGGGCAACCTTGTCTTGTTCCTGATCTTAGAGAAAATGGTTTCAGTTTTTCACCACTGAGAACAATGTTGGCTGTGGGTTTGTCATATATGGCCTTTAATATGTTGAGGAAAGTTCCTTCTATGCCTACTTTCTGCAGGGTTTTTATCATAAATGGGTGTTGAATTTTGTCAAAAGCTTTCTCTGCATCTATTGAGATGATCATATGGTTTTTCTCCTTCAATTTGTTAATATGGTTTATCACATTGATTGATTTGCAGATATTGAAGAATCCTTGCATTCCTGGGATAAGTCCCACTTGATCATGGTGTATGATCCTTTTAATGTGCTGTTGGATTCTGTTTGCTAGTATTTTGTCGAGGATTTTTGCATCTATGTTCATCAGTGATATTAGCCTGTAGTTTTCTTTCTTTGTGACATCCTTGCCTGGTTGTGGTATCAGGGTGATGGTGGCCTCGTAGAATGAGTTTGGGAGTGTTCCTCCCTCTGCTATATTTTGAAAGAGTTTGAGAAGGATAGGTGTTAGCTCTTCTCTAAATGTTTGATAGAATTCACCTGTGAAGCCATCTGGTCCTGGGCTTTTGTTTGTTGGAAGATTTTTAATCACAGTCTCAATTTCAGTGCTTGTGATTGGTCTGTTTATATTTTCTATTTCTTCCTGATTCAGTCTTGGAAGGTTGTGCTTTTCTAAGAATTTGTCCATTTCTTCCAGGTTGTCCATTTTATTGGCATATAGTTGCTTGTAGTAATCTCTCATGATCGTTTGTATTTCTGCGGTGTCAGTTGTTACTTCTTTTTCATTTCTAATTCTGTTGATTTGAGGCTTCTCCCTTTTTTTCTTGATGAGTCTGGCTAATGCTTTATCAATTTTGTTTACCTTTTCAAAGAACAGCTTTTAGTTTTATTGATATTTGCTATTGTTTCCTTCATTTCTTTTTCATTTATTTCTGATCTGATCTTTAAGATTTCTTTCCTTCTCCTAACCTCGGGGTTATTTTTGTTCTTCTTTCTCTAATTGCTTTAGGTATAAGGTTAGGTATCTGTTCCCCGCCCAGACAGCAGGGCGTTAAAACAGTGGCTGATTAGGGGGCTCTTGCTCATTCAGGCCTGGGGGAGGGAGGGGTATTGTGGTTATAATTGGAATGCGGGGCGGGCCTGCAGTGGCAGAGACCAGCATGACGTTGCAACAGCCTGAGGCACGGCGTTTTTTCTCCTGGGGAAGTTGTCCCTGGATCACGGGACCCTGGCAGTGGCGGGCTGCACAGGCTCCCGGGAGGGAAGGTGTGGATAGTGACCTGCGCTTGCACACAGGCTTCTTGGTGGCTGCAGCAGCAGCCTTAGCGTCCCATGCTCGTCTCTGGGGTCTGCGCTGATAGCCGTATCTCACGCCCATCTCTGGAGCTCATTTAGGCAGTGCTCTGAATCCCCTCTCCTCACGCACCCCAAAACAACAGTCTCTTGCCTCTTTGGCAGGTCCAGACTCTTTCCCAGACTCCCTCACGGCTAGCTGTGGCGCACTAGCCCCCTTCAGGCTGTGTTCACGCAGCCAACCCCAGTCCTCTCCCTGGGATCTGACCTCCGAAGCCCGAGCCTCAGCTCCCAACCCTCGCCCATCCCAGCGGGTGAGCAGACAAGCCTCTCAGGCTGGTGAGTGCTAGTCGGCACGGATCCTTTGTGCAAGAATGTCTCTGCTTTGCCCTCTGCACTCCTGTTGCTGCGCTCTCCTTCGTGGCTCCGAAGCTTCCACCTGCCCATCCCCCGTCTCCACCAGTGAAGGGGCTTCCTAATGTGTGGAAACTTTTCCTCCTTCACAGCTCCCTCCCAGAGGTGCAGTCCCCATCCCTATTCTTTTGTCTGTTTTTTCTTTTTTCTTTTGCCCTACCCAGGTACATGGGAATTTTCTTGCCTTTTGGGAAGTCTGCAGTCTTCTACCAGCATTCAGCAGTTGTTCTGTAGGAGTTGTTCTACATGTAGATTTATTTTTGATGTATTTGTGGGGAGGAAGGTGATCTCCACGTCTTACTCCTCCGCCATCTTGAAGGTCCCACTGGGGCATACATTTTCAATGTGTCCCCTTTAAGTTTCTTTTCTATTTGGACCGTGTAAATGTATTACCTATTCAAAATTTTTTAAATATTTGCAAAAGAGAGTCAGGAAGGGCAAAAAATAACAATAAAATTATTAAGAGCTACATATACTTGTTATAAAACTATATAGACTATTTAAATTATAACTAAATTTCTTTTGCTGTCGTTGAGTCCAACTTCAATTACTTTTTGGTCAGAGAACGTTCTTTATGATTTCAATCTTGTAAAATTTAATAAGACTTGTTTTATGGCCAAGCATATGACCTATTCTGTAGAATGTTCCATGTCTGCTTAAAAAGGATGTGTGTTTTACTGTTGCTGGGTAGACTGTTCTATAAATGCCAGTTAAGTCAAGTAGGTTGATGGTGTTGTTTAAATCTTCTGTAACCTTGCTAACTTTTTATGCAGGTGCTCTTTCAATTATTGAAAGGTATAGAAGTCCCTACCCATTATTGTTGAATTGCATCTCTCTTTTCAAGTCTGTCCATTTTTGCTTCATGTGTTTTGGAACTGTTTTTAGGTGTGTACACATTCATAATTTTTATATCTTCCTGAGGGCATTATGAAGTGTCGCTCTTTATCTACAATAATATTTCTTATCTTAAAGTCTATCTTGTCTGATAACATAGCTACTCCACTGCTTTTATGATTTGCGTTAGCCAGAATGTATTTCCATCCTTTTACTTTCAACCTCTGTGTGCATGTGCGTGTGTGTGTGTGTGAATCTAAAGCGTAGTTCTCAGCAGGGAGCAATTTTGTCCCCCGAGTGACACCTGGCAATAGCTGGAGAAATTTATGTTTATCACAACTGCATGGCTACTACTGACATGTAATGGATAAAGACCAGGGATGCTACTAAATATCCTACAATGCACAGGATAGCCCCCATAACCAAGAATTATCCAGTCCAAAATTTCAATGGTACAAGGTTGATAAACCTCATCTAAAGTATGTCTTTTAGACAGCATAGAGTTGAATCTCAGTTTTTTTCCCTAGTGTGACAATGTCTGCCTTTTGATTGCAGTGTTTAGTCATCACATTTAATGGTTGGGTTTATGACTGCCACATTTGCTATTTATTTTCTATGTTTCATGCCATTTTGGTTCTTTCTTACTTTCTCACTGCTTTCTTGTGTGCATGCGCATGCTTTCTCTGTCTGTCTGTCTGTCTGTCTGTCTCTCTCTCTCTCTCTCTCTATATATATATATATATAATTTGTGTGTATGTGGAATTTCAATTCCTTTTTTTACTATATTTTTGAATTATTTTTTATTTCCATAGTGGGTGTTCCAGGGATTACAATAGTCATCTTGATCGCAATCTACTTCAGTGTGATGCTAATTTAATTCCAGTAAAATATTGAAACTTTCTTTGATTGTAGCTCCATTTCCATGTGATTCTCTACTGAAACGTAATGAAAACATTCCATTTTTAAGACGAATTGTGATGGGCAATGAAAAGTGGATACTGTACAATAATGTGGAACGGAAGAGATCATGGGGCAAGTGAAATGAACCAAGATCAACCACACCAAATGCTGGTCTTCATCCAAAGAAGGTTAAGGTGTATATGGTGGGATTGGAAGGGAGTCCTCTATTATAAGTTCCTTCCGGAAAACCAAATGATTAATTCTACAAGTACTGCTCCCATTCAGACCAACTGAAAGCAGCACTCGACAAAAAGCATCCGGAATTAGTCAAAAGAAAATGTATAATCTTCCATCAGGATAACACAAGGCTGCATGTTTCTTTGATGACCAGGCAAAAACTGTTACAGCTTAGCTGGGAAGTCCTGATTCATCTGCCGTATTCACCAGACATTGTACCTTCAGATTTCCATTTATTTCAGTCTTTACAAAATTCTCTTAATGGGAAAAATTTCAATTCCCTGGAAGATTGTAAAAGGCACCTGGACCAGTTCTTTGCTCAAAAAGATAAAAAGTTTTGGGAAGATGGAATTATGAAGTTGCCTGAAAAACGGCAGAAGGTAGTGGAACAAAATGGTGAATACATTGTTCAATAAAGTTCTTGGTGAAAATGAAAAATGTCTTTTATTTTTACTTAAAAACCGAAGGAACTTTTTGGCCACCCCAGTATTTTCTGTTTCTATACATTTGCCTTTTCTAAACATTTCACGTAAATGGAATCACACAGTAGGCAACCTTTGTGCATGACTTCTTCCATTTAGCATAATGTTGAGGTTCATTCATGTTTTAGCATGAATCACTACTTCATTCTTTTTAATCTCTAAATAGTATAAACAGTCCTGCATGGTAGTGGGAACTGCAAAAATGACTATGCAAGCTAAAAGCAAGAAAAGCAATCTTAATAATCAATGGGGAAAATATAATCATTCAATGATCTTTAAAAAATGTCATCAAAACATTAAGGACTCTTACTCTTGGCTATAAATGTAAAGAGAAATGAAAAGATAGTAAAACTTATATTTATTTAGTACCCTGTAAGTTAAAACACCAAAAATATTAAGAATTAAAGGGTTTTTTCTTGGGACTTCCCCGGTGGACCAGTGGGTAAGACTCCATGCTCCCAATGCAGGGGGCCCAGCTTCGATCCCTGGTTGGGAAACTAGATCCCACATGCATGCCACAACTAAGAGTCCGCATGCCGCAACTAAGGGTCCGCATGCCGCAACTAAGACCTGGTGTAGCCAAAATAAATAAATAAAAATTTTTAAAGGGGTTATTTCTTTGTAGAAAACTTATCAAAAGTAGTTTGAACAGTGCTTGCTTTCTTTCTCTCACTGTATAACTTACTGTACAACACAGAGGGATACAGAGCAAGCGTCTTCTCTATGCCTTGGTGACCTGTCACACTCCTTTCTAGGTTAGGATCAGTTTTCACATTATAGCCTTAGCACTTTCCATGTCTTGAAATCTCTCCAACAGCTCCTTCAATATGAAGATTTTTTGCTGGCATCACTTCCTCTGGATCGTCATCCTTTTCATCACAACCACTTTGCTCATTTACATCAGTAAGTTCTTCACTAAGTTCATCTGGCTGTACATTTAGAGTTTCTCGAATGGTGGCAGTGTCGACATTTCTGCTATCAGCCCTTTCTTCTATTATTCCACTTACGTTTGATACAAATTTCAGTGTTGTTACTTTTCATTTCTCTGCTGCACTTTCATCTTTCTTGGCCAATTCCCTCTTTCAGCTACCCATTTTTGTAAAATGTCACATGGATTTATCACTGGCAGACAAGGAGGCAACCCAACTGCATGCTTTGCTGTCTGTGTGTGAACTGAATAACAGGTGGGCAGTGAGCACGGACAGACTTTGAAAGACTGGTCACTCATCTCGATGTCCATTTGTTATTTATGTAATACAAAGAGCTAGCAGGAAAGTCTGAACTTTATGCAGTTACTCACAGTTAATATACCATGGTACCAGAAATTTGAACTGTGTTGTTAGGGACTGATGTTATTTAACTAAACCATGGTAACTGAAATTCATACATATCAGACTGATGCAAAGTGAGGACTACCTATATTTTGGGTGGGTAGGACTTCTACGTTGCTTCTAACCAAAAGAATATGGCAAAGGTGATGGGATATCATTCCTGCAATTATGTTACATTATATGAAAAAGGTGAAATGATTTTTCAGATAAAATTCAAGTCCCTAATCTTCCTTGTTACGAAGTCTACTTTATTTGAGATTAACCTAGCTACTTCAGCTTTCTTTTGTTTAGCATTTGCATGGTGTATCTTTATCCTTCCTTTTACTTTGAATCTATGTCTTTATATTTAAAGTGGGTTTCAGGACTTCCCTAGTGGTCCAGTGGGTAAAACTCCAAGCTCCCAATGCAGGGGGAGCCTGGGTTCGATCCCTAGTCGGGGAACTAAATCCTGCATGCATGCAGCAACTAAGGAGTCTGCATGCTGCAACTAAAAAAAGATCCTGCGTGCCACAACAAAGATCCTGAGTGCCGCAACTAAGACCCTGTGCAGCCATAATTAATTAATTAGTTAGTTAGTTAAAGTGGGTTTCTTGTAAACAGCATACATGTTATGTCTTTTTTTTTAAATCCGATCTGACAATCTCTTTTAGACCATTCACATTTAAAGTGATTACTGATATGGTGGGGTTAAAATCTATCTTGTTAGCTGTTTTCTATTTGTTCCGTTTGTTCTTCATTTCTTTTTTTCCTCTCTTTCTTCTTTCTCTAGGCCTTATTTAGTATTTTTTATGATTCCATTTTATCAGTTCTATTGCTATGTTTACTTAATGCTTGTTAGCTTGGTAGTGGGGAGGTGGGAGATGGGGGCAGTCTCTTCTGTTCCGGTCAATCATCAATATTAGATAGGTACTGTGGCCCCAGGTCTTGGGGTTGCGGCCTCCATAAGCATGTGATCCTCTTCCAAGCAAAATTCTGTGCCCAGAATTATGGTATTCCTTTCCTTCCCTAAGAGTAGAGCTTCTTTGTTTTTCCTGTTCTTTCTCAGCTGCAGTGGGTTTCTACCAGTTTTTGTTCCCCTTCTTCCTGCAGATTAAGACTTTTGTTCCTTTAGGAGATGAGGAGACATGTCTAGGCAGATTTTGGCAGTGGCTGTTGTTCTGCTATCCTAGCCAGCACATGGGGGACACTTTCTCAGGAGTCTCCCTGATCCTCCCTGTGAGCACCTGGTGGGGATCCTGAAGGAAAAGTCTGCAAGACAGAACCTTCTATACCTATGGCCCCCAACCTTTAGTAACTCATTAACAATTTAATATTATTGGCTTATATGACATTGGCAGTGTCTATCCCAGGTAAGCAAATGCTCACGTGCTATTTCTCCCTGCAGTGCCACCTGCATCACTCCTGATTTGGGGTTAGGTGTAAGCCCGGAAACCTTAGTTTTCCATTGGGTTCAAGAAAAGTCATTAATTTGCAATTTGTCCAGCTTTTTTCTTGTTGTAAGGATGGGAACTCTACACTCCACATCTCTGAACTGAAACCAGAAGGCTGTTGATTAGTTTTTCAAGCGTAGTTATATCTTGTATGCAGCCTTTTCTCACAGTCTAGATATTTGAAATATTAAAAGACTGTGTCAAGCAAAGTATAATGTACTAACAATTCGCTGAACATTTTGTTAATCCAACAGACTGGATATTCTTATAGTGTTAATACCTAATCAAGGATTCTGATCAGTTTGAAATAACTAATATTCTTGCCTGGGTTGCAATAATTTCAATTAAAAAAAGAACTGGGCTTCCCTGGTGGTGCAGTGGTTGAGAGTCCACCTGCCGATGCAGGGGACACGGGTTCGTGCCCCGGTCTGGGAAGATCCCACATGCCGCAGAGTGGCTGGGCCCGTGAGCCATGGCCGCTGAGCCTGCATGTCCGGAGCCTGTGCTCTGCAAAGGGAGAGGCCACAACAGTGAGAGGCCCACGTATCGCAAAAAAAAAAAAAAAACTTATTGGGAATTCCCTGGTAGTTCAGTGGTTAGGACTTGGCACTTTCACTGCCGTGGCCCAGGTTCAGTCCCTGGTCAGGGAACTAAGATCCTGCAAGCCGTGTGGCACGGCCAAATAAAAAATAAAAATAAAAAAAAATAAAAAGGGTCCTCCCGTCTCTCCTCATATCTACCACCACCTCCTCTCCCTAAATAATATATAATAACTCAATCAAACAGCATCAGTAGATAAGCTTGAAAAATAGCTGATGTGGGGTTTGTTAATGCATAAACTTAACATTTCAAATGTGAACAACTGTTTATCATAATTACCTCATCTCATCCTTTAAGCAGATATTAAATGGCTTTGAGCAGATATTAAATGGCTTTTAAGCAGATATTACATGGCTTTAAAAGGTGTTGTGCCTCAACACCTAGCTTCCTTTCCCCCAGACTGCTGATAGGAATACTGGCTCTTTTGATCCTGACCATGCAGCTTTCCTCTTCCCTTCTGGACCATATCTAGGTATTGGACATACTGTATATCAGAATAGGCATTCGATTTGAGGAAGGACCTTCACACCAGTCCTGGGCTGATGTGCCCTCAGATCCACTTTCTGCCCTTTGCTGCTCTGCTATGTGTTGCAGGGGACGGGAAAAGAGGGGGGACTCCTGTAAACTACTTTTCCAGGCCCCCTTGCAAGTGGCTTCCAGTTAAATTAATCCAATGGGTGGCACTGATAAGAGACTAGAGGGTGAGAGGAATGAAGTCAGGGTATCTCAGGCGACCTCACTCCCGGGCTCTGGTAACACCACCTTCTCCCTATGTCCGCCCCTGGGGTGACAGTGGCTTCCTGCTGTTCCTTATCTCTAGGTCGCTTCAATGCACGCTGGTTGGCTTCTCAGCTCTTCCAATGCCTTGGTTCACAGTTGTCTCCTACTGTACTACTTGCCTCTTTTTTCCTGAGTGGACTGGGACTGGGACTTCATCTGCCACATCAGAGCTTCACTCTTTACCAGATTTCCCCACAATGAATAAAAATCACTACTGCAAAGAAAAAAAAAATGTTGCCTGCCATTCCAATTCTGCAAGGATCAAGCCATTAGCCACTGCTGTCGCCCACCAGTTCATACATATTCTAGCTCCTCCATTACCTCTTAGGAGCAGTTCCTCAGAGCTATCTGAGAGGCTGTCTCTCAGGCTAAAGTCCCCGAATAAAACTTAACTCACAACTTTCACGTCGTGCATTTTTCTTTCAGGCAACACTACAGTATTACCATCTTGTCTGTGTCTCTCTCCCGTGCCATCATAAACACTCTGCACAACACTGCCATTGAAAAGAGACAATTCTCTCATTCATGTCACTGAAGAGAATCACTCTGGCCCATTCATAGCCTACTCTGTTAATGAATGCAATTGTTTCCTTCCCCAGTTCTCTCAACAGCAAAAATGTACAGTAGCCAACAGATTCCTAGACTAGAATAAGATCATCCACGGTAGGCTTGTTTTAAATGTGTGTCTATGTGTACATAAAAATGCATAACTGCATAAAAACACAGACACACACATGAAGTCCACAGTTCAAGAAAAATAAAACAAAAAGAGTCTGTATGGGGGTTACCATGACAAAAAAGAAAGACCAAAACTCCTTCATGGAATTAAGGCTTCCACTTCCAGACAAGAAAGAGAAAGAGGGACTGGAATTATCTTCATGCCTGAAACAAAAACAAACATAAACACATGAAATAATGGTTTTCAAGACACTGGACATCAGGCAATGAAGAAAAGTGATCCCTGAGAGATGCGGGGAAATGAGGTAAGCCCTTGATTGCTCCAGCTTACTGCCTTAAGAGCGTTTCCAAGCCACAAAACAGGGAGGGGAAACAGAGACAAAGTCTAGCCAACTCCTGAAACTGACAAAGCTGGGATTCTGGATACAAAAGGAGCTAAGGTTCCCAGGACTGAGCACCAGAAAGGAGACCTAAACAGAGAAAGAATCCTGGAGATCCACAGGGGGTCTCTACCTCAGGTATTCAGAAGAGATCAACATATGCATATGAGGGGAAAGAATAACCTGAAAGGATTATGGATACAGGGTTCCTTTGCGCGTGCGCGCGCGCGCGGGGGGGGGGGGGGGGGGGGGGGGGGGGGGAGTGATAAAAATGCCCTAAAATTGTGGTGAATAATGGATAGATCTACATAGGAAATCATTAAGAATATAGAGCTAAAACAATTTTGTAAAAGAATAAAACTGGAGGACTCACACTACCCAATTTTAAGATGTACTACAGAGCTGCAGCAAGCAAGACAGTATGGAACTGGCACAAAGCTAGACACAGGTATCAGTGGAACACAGGGGAAAGTCCAGAAAAACATCCATACAGATATGGGCAATTGAGGGAATTTCCTGGTAGTCCAGTGGTTAGAACTCTGCACTTTCACTACCAAGGGCACGGGTTCAATCCCTGGTCAGGGAACTAAGATCCTGCAAGCCGCGTGGCATGGCCCCCCCCTCAAATATATATGTATTTCATATTACATATCCAACAAAAAACTTGATTCCAGAATATATAAAAAACTCTCAAAAATTCAAAGAAAACAATACAATTAGAAAATGGGCAAAAGACTTGAACAGTCACTTCACCAAAAAGAATATGTGAATGGCAAATAAGCAGATGTTCAGCATCAGGGAAATGCAAATTAAAACCACGATGAGATACCACTACACATTTATTAGAATGGCTAAAATTAAAAATACTAACAATACTAAGTGCTGAAGAGAATGTGGAGCAACTGGAATGCTTACACATTGCTAGTTGGAACATACAGCTACTCCAGAAAACAGTTTGGCAGTTTCCTTATAAAGTTAAACATATGCTTACCCTATGACCCATCAATCCCACTCCTGGGTGTTTACCATAGAAAAATGGAAACTTATATTCACACAAAAACCTGTATGCTAATATTTATAGTAGCTGTATTCATAATCACAAAAAAACTGGAAACAACCTAAATGTCCCTCAACTTGCAAACAAATAAACTATGGTATATCCATAAAATGGAAGCAATAAAAATAAACTAATTATAGACACATGCAACAACATGGATAAATCTCAAAGGTCTTATGCTGAGTAAAAAAGCTAATCCCAGAGGGTTACATACTGAAAGATTCCATTTATGTTGACATTTGAAAAGACAAAACAAGAGTGATGGAGAACAGATCAGTGGTTGTCAGAGTAGGGTGGTAACATGGGTTTTTTAGGGTGAAGGAACTAATATTCACCTCAATTGTGGTGATGGCTATACATATCTATATATATTGTAAAATTCATAAAACTGTATGTCAAAAGTCAATATTACTTATGAAAATTTTTTAAATAAAATTAATAAATCTAAAAAAGTAATGATTTTTAAAATAAAAGTGGGACTTCCCTGGTGGTCCAGTGATTAAGACTCCGCACTTCCAGTGCAGGGGGCACGGGTTTGATTCCTGGTCAGGAAACTAAGATCCTACATGCTGTGAGGCACGGCCAAAAAACAAAAAAAGTGTCTTGAAACCAAAGAACCCCCAGGAACCCAAAAAGCTAACAGTCAATTGATAACACAGGAAAAAGTTAACATAATAGGCCTGATGTTGCTATTTCTAGGAGGCCCTGCTTGTATGACTGATCCGTGCAATAGCTCCTGGGAACTTGGCCTGTAAAATATCCCCTATGCTACTAATTGATAAGGTTGTTTTATGTGCCTGGAATGCTGAATATGGCCATACAAGCCTTGCTGGATAGTTTCTGCAAATGTAATTCACAGAGAACACCTGCTTTCTTCTGGGAATCAGAAATTTCAGTAACAGTACCTAATCAGTCCCCAATTAAAAAAAAAAAAAAAACTCCGAGTCTTGAGCAAGCTTCCCTAGGCAGAAACACTGTGCAGGCACTGCTGTATTTAATTGCTGGAGGAAGCAGCTTGTTCTGTGAAACCCCACCCCTTTGGAAGCCCACATCTAGACTCTTCCAGACTCCACCCATTATGTCTTTTTCCCTTGCTGATCCTGCTGTGTATCCTTTCGCTGTAACAAACCATAGTGGTGACTACAAATGTCCCTAAATCCCATGAGTCTTTCTAGCAAATCACCAAATGTGTGGGTGATCGTCAAATGCCCAAAACAGTTCCAAAATATAAGTGGTACTTTAAATCTTAACCCTTTCCTCAAACCTTTTTTTTGGATCTGTACTGCCTACTCTTTAGCCTCTCCTAGAATCCCAAGCAGTGCCATATCCACTGTAGTCTTGAACATCTGCATTAGGCCCTTGAAGGAGCCTCATATGTGACACCCGAGTTCCAAGTGGAACTCAGAGCCTGGTGTAAATGTTACAATTAGGTTCAGCAGCAAATAACAAAGACCCATTTCTCTCTCACTTACAAGGAGTCCAAAAGTATGTAGTCCAAGCCTGGCATGGCAGCTCTATGCTATCAGAGACCTCAGCTCCATCTAACTGTATTGCCAGAAATGCCTTCCATTCCCAAGGTTACCTCTTGATCCAACATGGCTGCTGGAGATCTAGCCATAACATCCACATTCAAGATGACAGAAGTCATGGCAGAAGAAGGGCATGCTCCCTTCCTTTTAAGGACACTTTGCACTAACCCCAAACAACACTTCTTCTAGTCTTTAAGCCAGAACTTGGTCATATGACCATACCTAACTGCAAGAGAGGCCAGGAAATGCAGTGCTTTCATTACACACAAATATGCTGAGCTAAAAATCAGGGTTCCATTAGAAAGATGAAAGGGAGAATGGATATTGGGAGGTAACTGGAGTCTCTGCTACACCTAGTTAGTTCTACACTCAACACAAAGTAATCTGTGAATCAACTGTTTTAATAACCTAAGATAATTTGAGGTCAACGCGTCTTTACCTAAAATGTGTTACAGAGGTAGATATGGAGAAGAGTGATAAGAAAAGATTTGTTGAGTATAAACCTAAACTGCTACTTCTTTCTTCTGCCTGCTCAAATATACTGTTGATCCCCTCAGGAGGAAATGAACACATTCCTAGAAAGACACAAACTGTCAAAAACTGACTCAAAAAGAAACAGAAAATCTGAATAGATCTATGACAAGGAGATTGAATCAATAATCAAAAACCTCCCCCAAAAGAAAAGCTCGGAACCACATGGCTTCACTGTTGAATTTTACCAAACATTTAAAGAAAAACTAATACCAATCCTTCTCATACTTCCCAAAAGTTGAAAAAGAGTGAACATTTCCTGACTCTAGGAGGCCAGCATTACCCTGATACCAAAGCCAGACAAACACATGACAAGGACAGCTACAGACCAACAGTCCCTACGAATATAGATGCAAAAATCCTCAACAGAATACTAGCAAACAGAATTCAGCAGCATATTAAAAGAATTATACACCATGACCCAATGTAATTTATCCCAGGAATGCAAAGGTGGCTCAATATATGAAAGTCAATCAATGTAATATACCATATTAATAGAATGAAGGGAAAAACCCACATCATCACCTCAACTGATGCAGAAAAAGCATTTGACAAATCTAACACCTTTTCATTATAAAACACCCAATAAACTAGAAATAAAAAGGAATTTTCAATATGATAAAGGTCATATGTGAAAAAAACACATCTAACATCATACTCAATGATGAAAGACTGAAACCTTTTCCCCTAAAATCAAGAACAAGACAAAGATGACTGCTTTCACCACTTCTATTCAACATAGTACTGGATGTTCTAACCAGAGCAATTGGGCGAGAAAGGGAAATAAAAGGCATCCAAATTGGAAAGGAAGAAGTAAAACTATCTCCATTGGCAGATGACATGATCTTACACACATAAAACCCTAAAGAATAGACACACACACACACACACACACACACACACACACACACACACACACTGTTAGAGATAATAAACAAATTCAACAAAGCTGCAGGATATAAAATCAATACCAAAAAAAAAGCAGTCATACTTCTATATATTAGTAATGAACAATCCAAAAAGGAAATTAAGAAAATAACACCATATATAAAAATTAACTAAAAACAGATCAAAGATCTAAATTTAAAAGCTAAAACAGGGAATTCCCTGGCTGTCCAGTGGTTAGGGCTCGGCGCTTTCACTGCCAGGGCCAGGTTTGATCCCTGGTCGGGGAACTAAGATCTTGTAAGCCGTGTGGTATGGCCAAAATAAATAAATAAAAGCTAAAACTATAAAACTCTTGGAAGAAAATATAGGAGGAAAGCTTCATGGCACTAGATTTTGCAATGAATATGATACCAAAAGCACAAGGAACAAAAGAAAAAATAGATAAATTGAACTTCATCAAAATTAAAACTTTTGCGCATCAAAGGACACTATCGTAGAGTGAAAAGGTAACCCAATGGATAGGAGAAAATATTTACAAATCATATATCTGATAAGAGAATAATATCCAGAATATGTAGAGAACTACAACTCAACAACAAAAAATAATCAAATTTTTAAAATAGACAGAGGCTTGAATGAACATTTCTCCAAAGAAGATATACAAATAGCCAACGAGCACATGAAAAGATGCTCAACATTATTAGTCCTTAGGGAAGCATCAATCAAACCCATAATAAACTACCACTTCACAACTACTAGGGTGACTATTAAAAAAACAAACAGAAAATAAGTAGGAAAGGATGTGGCGATATTGGAACCCTTGTGCATTGTGGTGGGAATGTAAAATACTGCAGCCACTTTGGAAAACAGTTCAGTGGTTCCTCAAAAATTTAAACACAGACTTACCCTACGACCCAGGAATTCCACTTCTAGGTATATACTCAAAAGAACTGAAAATAGAAACTCAAACAGACACTTGTATGCAAATGTTCATAGCAGTATTATACCACCAATAGCCAAAAGGTGGAAACAACCCAAGTGTCCCTGAACTGATGGATGGATACACAAAATGTAGTGTATATATACAATGGGATACTATTCAGCCACAGAAAGGAATGAAGTTCATGTACCTGCTACAACATGGATGAACCTTGAAAATATTATTTTAAGTGAAACAGATAAAATATTGTATGAATACACTTATATGAAATCTCTAGAATAAGCAAATTCATAGAGACAGAAAGTAGATTAAAGGTTATCAGGGGCTAGGGTGAGGGAGGAATGGGGCATTATTATTTAATGAGTACAAGGTTTCTATTTGGGGTGATGAAAAAATTTTGGAAATAGTGGTGATGGTCACACAATTTTATGAATGTTATTAATGCTAGTGAATTATACAGTTAAAATAATTTAAATGACATTTTATGTTATATATATTTTACCACAATAAAAAAAGAAAGAAAAACCCACCATGTGGCTTATTAGCTAAATATACAATTTTCTGCAAACACATACTCACCTATCCCTTCATTCTCCTTTCTTAAACAGTTCGCTGTGATTCAAGCAGATGTTTTCACAAAAGGTTTCCTTCTCAGAAACTTCACTCTCAGTGTAAATCCGGGGCACAACAACTTGAAGGAAGGACCTTTAATGCTAAGCAGTATTACAGCATCTCATTTTTTGTTAGACAAAGTAGAATCCATTAAACAAATATTCCCATAGCACCTACTATGGGTTAGGCACTGTTCTAGGGGCAGAGACAGAGCAAACAAAAGAGATATTCCTGCCTGCACCAGGCTTCTTTCTCACGTATTGTGTTTTGGAAAATCTCTCCAGGAGACTATGATATGCCTGTGACAACTAGCACAGTAAGAGCAGAGAGACCCGAGCGCTTGACAGACCCAGTTCTACCCGCTTCCCCACCTCTGTGATAGCGATGTCTAGAGATGAGAAAACTTTTAAGCAACTGCTCCCACCTGAGAAGGCCTAGTGCAGCCACTCTGATCACCATTTGACTACATTCCTCCATAACACTGGGAGACTTCTGTCATACTGTTTTAGTTCGGGCTACTATAACAAAGTACCATAGACTGTGCAGCCTATAAACCAGAGAAATTTATTTCTCCCAGTTCTGGAGGCTGAAGTCCAAGATCAGGGTACCAGTATGATCGGGTTCTGGTGAGAGTCCTCTTCTGGGTTGTACACTGGCGACTTCTCGTTGTATCCTCACATGGTGGAGAGTTCTCTGGGGCCTCTTTTTAAGGGCACTAATCCCATTCATGAGGGCTCCACCTTCATGACCTAATTACTTCCCAAATGCCAAATGTCCCAATACCATCATCACCCTGGGAGTTAGGACTTCAACATACGATTTTTGAGAGGCCACAAATGTTCAGTCCATAACACATATCAATGGAGTAACACCTGGAATGTGGCCTTTGGGGTACAAATGAGCAGGTATCTTGGCTTTACTTGGATTCAAGGGCCCCAGACAGATCTAGCATAGGAAAGTTGATTCTTCCAAACTGGCCAGCCTCACCCCTTGCAGCTGTACACTGGAGTTTGGAGACAAAGTCCCAGCTAATAATAAAGGGTCACTTTGCTTTGTTTTATACTCTGGGCATGGATTTCCCTCAAAGACCTCCTGAAACCAGGTAATCAGGGCACGATTCAGGTTCTGCTCTATCCTGGCTAAACACATCCTCAACCTATTGATCTCATCCTTTAATAGATCCCCATTTACCAATCTCAAACATGTGACTCTAAACAAATGAGGTACTAAGCCTAACTTCCAATTTCTTCATCTCGCAGAATGGGGTCAATAATACGGTCTTCATACATTTGATGTGACGGTTAAATGGCTTAAAGTATGCAAAATACTTAATATGGTGCTTGACTATTATAGCAGGTGCTCAATAAACAGCTGCTATTCTTTTCCTTCATTTATTTAATTACAAGCAACATAGTGAATGTATTTAAGGGGTGAAAACTTAAATATTCTATAGCAGTGAGTTTCAAACTTCAGTATTTAAAAGAAAAAAACCTTGGTAGTGTATTGAATCACAGATTTCTGGGCCCCACTGAGACATTCTCAGTCAGTCTGGGGCCAGACATGCTATTTTTAACAAGCTCCCAGGTAATGCTGATAGGTCTATTGAAACAACTTCATAAACTGAAGATGAATGCCCTCTTCAAACTGGATCACTTAAAATACAAAATTTAGTTTATCAACAGCTGACAACAACAAGAAATATGCATGCAAATCCTACTACTTCTCTTTTCTGGATTATGTATTACAAAGTACTCATCAAATACTTCAGAGATTGGCTAGCTGCTTTCCAAACCTGTTCCTCTTACTCCAACTAGACGATATTTCCCTGCCTCCCTTCCAGTTAGATGTGGCCTCGTGACCAAATTCTGTCCAACAGAAGCTGCGAAGCAATGTGCAACACTTCCAGGCTTAGTGTCTAAGCCTTCCCCATATGATCTTCTTTTTCTTGCCTCATTCGTTGGCTGGAGGGAGAGGATTCCAAAGCCCCAAGGGATGGGGAAGCCACAAGATGGAAGACACCTGGTCCCTGAATCACCACATGGAGAGCCACCTGCCAGACCCTTGCACTGGCCCATTACATGAGTAAAAAATGAACTTTTCTCTGGTTAGGCCAGAAATTTGGGGTTGGTCTATTATAACAGCTAGCATTGCCCTAATACAAATATCCACATTGATTAAAAGAGAGGGATCATGGGCTTCCCTGGTGGCGCAGTGGTTGAGAGTCCACCTGCCGATGCAGGGGACACGGGTTCGTGCCCCAGTCTGGGAAGATCCCACATGCCGCGGAGCGGCTGGGCCCCGTGAGCCATGGCCACTGAGCCTGAGCATCCGGAGCCTGTGCTCTGCAACGGGAGAGGCCACAAAAGTGAGAGGCCCGCGTACCGCAAAAAAAAAAAAAAAAAGGGAGCATGATTTAACCAAAGGAGAAAAGTCTCCTAATATATACTCTCTTCTAAGTGGAACAGAGGCAGTTTTTCAAAAAACATGTGAACCTAAAAATCAAACCAAAAAACTGAAATGAAAAAGAAGTTACTGATTCTTAAGTCACGTAAGCCTAACATCACCTCATGCAACCTAAAGTCAGTGTTACACAGTGTCAGAAAGAGTTTAATGAGAGTAACAGATGGGTTGTAGACAGCCTCACCTGTACAACATTTTAGACAGAACAGTTAACAAAGTTACCAGCTAAGAAGTTACAGGGAGGTTAACATCTCCCCCAATCTTCTATTTTAATGAAAATTTCAAAACAGACAAAAAGTTGACAGAATATAAAGCACACCTTTTCATCCACCACCTAGATTTAACAATTGCTAGTATTTTGCCATTATTTTTCCTCTACGTATGTGGTGAATTTTTTTCGACTGAACTTTTTGAAAGTTGCATACATTAGGACTCATACACTTCACCCCTAAATACTTCAGCCTACATCTCCAAATAAGTACATTCTCCTATATAAATAACCTTAATTATCACACCTAAGAAAATAACAGTAATTTCCTAATCATCTAATACCAAGTCCACATTCAAATATCCCCAACTGTCCCCCAAACATTTTTATAGCTCATTTTCATAAACCAGGAGCCAATCAACTGTCCTGTGCTACATTTGGTTATGTCTCTTTGGTCTCCATTAACTCAGAACACTGTCTTAGTCTGCTCAGGCTGCTAGAACAAAATACCACAGACTGGATGGCTTAAACAGTATTTCTCACAGTTCTGGAGGCTGAGAAGTCCAAGATCAAGGTGCTGGCAGATTCGGTGTCTGGTTAGGATGCTCTTCCTGGCTTGTGGGTTGCTGCCTTCTTGCTGTATCCTCACATGGCAGAAGAGAGAGGGCACTGATCCCATCATGGAGAGTCCACCCTCATGACCCCATCTAAACCTAATCTCCTCCCAAAGGCCCCACTTTCAAAGACCGTCACATTGGGGATTGGGACTTCAACATATGAATTTTGAGAGGACACAATTCAGTCACTTATCTTGCCTTTCTGTTTCCCTTGACATAGACTTTTTGAAGAAACCAGGACCAACTGTCTTGCAGACTGTCCCATATTTTGGATATGCCCGTTTTCACATGGTATTTTATAACTTATTTCTCTGTCCCCTATATTTCCTATAAACTGGAATATGTGCCTAAACCTCGATTAGATTCAGATGAAACATTCTGAGGACGAATACTACATAGGTAAAGCTGCATGCTTCCTCTTGCAACACATCAGGAGGCATATAATACCAGATAGTTCCACAAGGACCAAGGATAAATTTGATGACTTGAGTATAAGATGGTGACTGCCAGACCTCTCCACTGTAAAGGTACCTTCTTTCCTTTGTGATAGGTAAGTAATCTGTGGGGTGATACTCGGCACCATGCAAGTACCATGTTCCCCAACAACCTCTCACCTATGGCTCTGGAATTCACTGAAAATCCTTGTCTAAATCAACTGTCCTTGCGAGCTGTGAAATGGTGATTTCTAATTACATCATTCCAAAAAGGTTCTAAGAAATGCTTTCAGGAAATGTCATTTTTCTAATTTTAAGACACATTTTACTTCCATTTCTAATTTTTAAATAACTAATGTTATCGAACCACACAACTTATAATCTATTTCTAATGCATTTTTGCTACAAAAAAAGGTGTTTGCTTTATTTTTTAATTTTTATTTTATATTGGAGTATAGTTGATTAACAATGTTGTGTTAGTTTTGGGTGTACAGCAAAGTGATTCAGTTATACATATACATGTATCTATTCTTTGTTTGCTTTATTTTTAAATGTTTCAATTGCAAAAGTAATGTGTAAGTGTTATAGAAATTTCAGGCCATTCAGAAGAGTACAAAAGGAAAAGTAACATCTCCCCTCTCTCCCTCCCAACAACAGGTCCCACTGTCAAAGGATAACCACTGCTAAGTTTGTGCATCCTTCCAGAGCACACATATCATATATAAATGTATATGCATCATGTTTATGTATATACATCATATGGCTTTCAAAAAAATAAATGAGATACTATACATACTGCTCTGTGCCTTGTTTTTTCCCACAAAACTATGTGTGGGCAGCTGCCCTAAAAGGACATCTCAAAACACCTCTTTTTCCCAGCTGCATAGTATTCCTTAGTGGGAATGTGCTGTAGTTTAACCAGTTCCTTCTTAATGAGTATTGCAACTTGTTTCTGCTGCAACAAATATTGCCATCTATATAACGTAACATGCTAGTGCATGTATTTCTGAAAAATAAAGTCCAAGAATGGAGACTGCTGGATAAAAGAGTAGAATAGCTACCCTGTAAATTTTTTTCTAAGTATTAACAAATAGCCCACCAAAAATTACGATTCTCATCACTTCCACTAACTGTATCCTAATGCATTTTAAAATTACAGCAGGTCTGTGCTCAAGTAGCAATGCTGGCCAAAGAATCACAAATCTAAGTTGAAAATGAGAACTAATATTTACCAAGTAAGTACCAGACACTGCACTTGACCTTTACAATATCACAATAATACAAAAATTCTGTGAGGTGAGTGGCATTGTCTCCATTTTTGAAAAGAGGAATCTAAGGCTCAGAGAGCTTGCCCAATGTTACACAGCTTTATAAGTAACAGGGCCAACATTTGAACCCAGGGGATCTGGTACCCAACGGAGACTATACAGAGCTTCCCCAAACTAGGGCCAAAGTGAAGGGCTCTTAAAAATAAATAAATAAATAAGGGCTCCGGATTAACCAGGAAGAGGGTGGTTCTGAAATGTTTGCTCACAGGCTCAAATGTTAATTTCATGCTACTGCAAAAAGCCATATTTCCTCTTTCAGACTTTGACTTTGAACCCACCCTCAGCCTGTGCTTAGGAATTCAGCTTCAACAAAACAACAATGAGCCCACCGTCCACAGAACCTGGAGGGGCTGACCAACATGTACTTGGAAAGTTGACAGGCGTGGAGGAGGGGGAAGCCAGAAGCAGGCGGTGGGCTAGCATGGCAAAGTTAGATATTCTGGACCCATATCAGTTGTCACAAAAACATTATGGGGGAAGTGGAACCACTGTACACACGAGAGAGAACCACAATTAACTGACACAGTCTGTTTATGACACCTTTCCTTGCCTCAAACACTCGCTGTTTCTGCTGCACAGACATGCGGGGCTTGGTAACTTCAGGACGGCACTCAATCATGTACCGAGCCAGACAGCTGGGAGCTCCCTGCCCTGACAAAACAGGTTAGACTGGTGCCAGGCAAGCACCTTACCCACTGCCCTGCAGCTCCCATCGCAGGGTCTGGGGGCTGCCTTCAACGTCCCTGGAGAGTCTAGTCTTTGGTCACCTTCCCTTGTAGCTGCCTGGACCAGTGGCCAGGGAGGAGGAGTGCTTCTAACTGTCCCTTGGTGAGTAGGGGAATTCCTTTCAATTTAAATGCTAAGCATTCACAGCATGTCTCTTCTTGTCCTTAGGTCCTTTGGGATCTATCTGTACACACCGCTCCTAAAGTAACATCAACTCTTTTGGGGAGATAGTGGGATAAAAGGAGCGAGGAAGAGGAGGGAAAATCGCTTCCCCTTTCCCTGTCTTGTCTCCCTTCCAAACACAGGGTTCCAAAAGTTTCATGGGTAGTCAACAATTGAAAGATCACAGAAAATTGATAACAATGTGATTTGAATAGGGAGAAGCGGGCATCAAACTGGGTGATTTGAGGAGCATCTTAAAATGCCACAACAATGCCACAGAATGGAGGCATGGACATGCTATTAGGTGATTCCACTTCCAAAGTTAAAAAGAAAGCACAAAAGGGTATAAAGTGATGTCTCCCTCCCACCCCTATGTCCCACCCACCTAGTTCCTCCCCCACAAGGAAACCAATGGTACTAGTCTATTGCATGTCCTTCCAGAGATATTTTACAACTACACCAGCAAATACATATATTATCACATTTTAATATATTACTATATATTAATACATTGTATCATATATGTATATATCACAACTTATTTTAAATATTAAAGCCTTCCCTCTCAAAGTACCACTTAAATATTTTTAAAGTGGCAGGAATTAGATTTTTTAAATTTCAAAGTAAAGAATTGAAATTCGCAGCTGAACTCTTTTCACTCATGAAAACTTACCAACATTTAAAAGTTAAATTGGTCACCTCCATAAATTAAGTTGGGCATCCAGCACACAGCTGATACTTAACAAATGTTTCCTTAGATCTTTTTGTCCTTTATTACTCAGAGGCAACAGGACAGTTACTCATTTCCTCTATTGATATCAAGAAATGAAATCTGATTTCTTACTATTAAGAAAGAGAAGTCCTGAAATTTGCACTGCATTCACATAAGTATTCAAAGATTTTCATACCGAATTTTAATCAGAATCCCTATCCCAATAGTCTAAGTATACATTGGCTAGTTAGCTTATCAAATGACATTAGAATTCAGAATTGGGGGCGGGGGAGACTTGAAACAGTAGACTAAATATCCCTGAGAAAAAGAGAAATATTTTCTCTCAATTATAGGCAACCCACACCAAAATATTAATATTTGGCAGAACCTAGGACATCTCACATTGACAAACAAATTTCTTAATGCATTTCAAAGGAAGATTAAAAAACCCAAAGACACAGAACAAAATTACAGAGAATGCTATGAGAGGATGTTGCCTTTTCTGAACATCATCAATTAAACCAGATTTCCGCAAGACAAAATGAAACAGTACACTGGTAGCACAATCCCAATGACTAAAAGATTGAGATGAGTTTAAAAAGTACATATCCACAAAGGAAAATTCCACTGTTGTTTTCAAGCCTTAAGATAAAGGTGACTGAGCTGCTAAGAACATGGAGTACTCCTCAGAAAATCCATTTTTAAATCCCATTTCCATGCACTTGAGCATGTATTTATGAGCCTGTCAAATCTACCTTCTAAAAGTATTTCACACTGTACTTTAATGAATTGGATCTAAGGGCTATAAAATAAAAATATTTTCATGGCTATCTATATACATATAAAGGCAACGTTCATTTGCACTATGGCAGAGTCAATCGCCTGAAATGACAACATGCTTCAACTCCCCACTCTGCTACCTGCTCAGGAAACCTTCGAGCTTACCTGCAGCCTGGGCATCAGTCGTCACCGAATGACACAAACCACAAAGCTAAAGAATGGCCAGGTTTGTGTTCACACCTATAATTTGCAATAACCAAACTCAGTTTTAGATCTGGTCCTGTTTCAACTCAAGTCCTGTTTAGGCCACTACCTCTTTAAAACTAGAGGGCTCCCTGACAGCACTTCATAACCTTGGTGGCCATGAGCCTGGGCTGTCAACAGTCAAGAACCATGAGAAGCAAGGCCCAGGGCCAAGGGTAATTGTCACATTAAAGATTAAGGTGTCTGCTTTCCATTCTCTATCAGGGAACCCTGAATGGAAATTGAGTGGAGAGATCCCTCCAGTATAAGTGATGAAGTCAAATGTTCCCTACTGAGAACAGTCGTGAAGTGGGCTCATCTATTTCACATGAGGATGCCAACCCGGGCCTTAACTCCACTGAATTAAATTCAAAAAGAGAATACTTGGTTCCAGTTTGGAGTCATGTCATGGTGGGCGGGGGTGGGGGCGGAGTGGGGGCATGGCGGGGGGAAGAGGGATGATTCAGATTGTGGCTGACATCCATGTAGTAACGGAAGATTTGTGCTGACCACTGTGCATGTAAAACACCGTGTGCCATTAAATCCAGAAAAGGATGGTGGCATTAGCCCACCTTTCACAACAAAAGAAGGCTGACTCCAGAATTAAAACCACTACTTTTCCTCTTCATACACCCTTAAATCTATCTTCGAAGTCGTGTCCTTCTTACAATCTGAGGAATAGGAAAGCTCCTCTTAGCTTAGAGAAGGCAAGTAACTGGGTAAAACTTCCCACCTGGACATAAGAGTGGGAGGCGTGCCCATCTCCCCGACTAGGCCCGCCATGGCGGTGCACCACTCTTAAGTCCTGGACCACGCTCACCTTTCACAGTGCTTCAAGCTTCGACTTTATTCACAAGAGATCCGGGAACACAGATGTCAGAAGTGGGCGCCCACCCAGGTTGACCATGGACGCGGCGGCATCCACCAAGCCCCGTCAGCCGCAACCCAAGCCGAGGAACGCTCAGTCCTCGCCCCACCCTCACGGTGGCCTGCTTCCTGGGGCGGTGCGGTTCCTGGGAGGTCACCCACCTCCCGCCACCGCACACACCCTGTGGAGCTGAACTGGGGCGGGGGCGCGAGAGGGGGCAAAGCTGAGACAGAACCGATCGGACAGAACCAGGCCACCCCGGTGCCTTTCATTTTCCCGGTTCCCCTTGAAGAAACGTCGAAATGGAGTGGAATTCTCTTTCATGGTAATAGGGAGCCCGAAAATGCAGACAGTTGACCTTGGGAACCAAGACCGTCGCAGCGGGAAACGGAAAAGAAACGAAACACGTCGGCAAGTGAAGGGGGAGCACAAGGCGGCGACGGGGGGCGGGGGGGAGCGCAGCAGCCCGGGCGGCCGAGGGGAGTCGGGGACGGTGGGCGCGGGTGCAGGGTGCTCACCGTAGATCATGGCCAGCCCGGTCTCGTGCAGGAAGCGCACCCGGCGGTGCTTGAAGAGCCAGATGGTGAGGATGGTGAGCGTGAGCAGCAGGATGAAGGTGAGCAGGCTCACGCTGTCCTGCCGGTGGCTCTCCTCCGCCTCCTTCTCCGTGGCGAGCTCCTCCATGGCGCTGCTGTCCTCGGCCGCCGCCCCAGAGGAGGAGGCTGAGGCCGCCGCGCGCAGCCCCCGACCCAGCAGCAGCGGGAGCAGCGGCAGCAGCAGCAGCCGCGGTGGCAGCGCCCGAACCACCCGCTCCGGGCCGAGGCGTGCCGCGTCACCAGGCTCCATGGCCCCAGCGCCGCCCGCGCGCCTCCTGCGCGCTGGGACAGGCAGCCCGCGCCGTCGGCGGCTTCCCGTGGCGCCGCCGACCTGCCCGAGTGGCCGCTGAAGCCGCAGCTCCTCCTCCCGCTCGCGCCGGGGCCGGGGCCGCGCCGGGAGCCGCGCTGGGGGAGGGGCGCGCGCAGTGCGCAGGATCCCCAAGCACCGCCCCCCGCCCGCGCACCTGTCCGGCCCCCGGCCGCGCCGCGGGCCCGCCCCGTCGCCTCCCCAGCGGGGTCGCCGGTCGCCTTCCAGCCTGCGGGCGGGACCGCTGGCCCCTCGCCTTCTGCGCTCCTCGCCTGGTCCCGGCGTACCTGGCCAGGCCGTCTGGGCTCGCGGGGCCACTTCCTGGGCACTCGCCGCCGCGCTTCGTAAACGGGACGCCAGAGGTCGCCCGTGCCTGGCAGGAGCATCCTCTTGGATGTGCGGTCTCGAGTCCCGTGTCTGGGACCACTCGAAGTATTTGATCTCCGGCCAGTGTGTAGCCGCCCTGGGCCCAGTAAAGTGGGGACTCTGGAGAAGCCGAGGAGCCTCGAAGCCACGTTACCCCCTACACCTCTCTTCCCACGTCTCTCAGAGTGCCTTCCAGCATTCATGGCTTCCCAGAATCCGCCAGGCTTCATTCAAACCTCGGCTTTAGCCTGACCCAAAGTGAGGACCGATAAGGGATTGAAATGAGGGAAGAGCGTTAAAATAGCACCTTTACCACTTGGCAAGTAGACTGACTTCTTATTCTGGACTGTGTAACTAACCCTCAGGGGGAAGCAGGTTGAACCAGAAGGAACTGGACACTTGCCATTCCAGGTAGATAAGCAGCAGGTGGTTGGGGAGGGGCAATTACCCTAGTGGCCCTTTTATGTTGACCTGTTGGTAGCCCAGGGAGTTTTTGGTGATTCTTAAGACCGGGCCCAGGTCTGGAAAAAAATCGTAAAGTGGACTCTAAATGATAAAGCCTCTTGGAACAAATCCTCAGGAACAAGAATTTTCAATCTACCTTGTTCCTCTGGTCAAGGAAGAAAAGAGAGATTGAGTTAATCACTGAATTCCCAGCGCCTAGCACTGTGCTCATAAGCCTTTACTGAACCACTCTGAAATCCGTACCAACTGTCCAAGTTTTGTCTCCCAGAGGAGTCTGCATTTTTAAGAGGATTCATTGAAGAGAGCAATGCTTAACTAAAAGGAGTAGTAATAGGGTAGAGGTGGTATTAGGTAGGAAAGATATGTGAACCAGACTTTCTGGTTCCCCTCTAGGTGAGCACGCTGCCAAGGCTGCCCAGTACCTTCTTTGCAGCAGGGGAATCTCTTCATCTAGATTTTAGCTAGCATCTCTCCCTGTTCTTCCAGACTGTCACACAGTCCCTACAAAATCAATATACCTTGAAGTTCCATGCAGCTTCCCAATGAAACTGCAAACACTAAAAATGTGGATAGTCACAGAGAAAGTTAACCAATGGGAAAACTTGATCTAAGTTCTGGAGACTCACTAAAAGCCATGTTTGCTGAAAATCTAATTTCTGGAGAGTCACTAAAAGCCATGTTCACTGAGCATAATATTTAATATCACAGCCTCTTAGATTCCCAAAAGTCAAGGGAAAAGCTTCTCTCTATAGGTAACACTGAGGACAACTCAAGAGCTACCTTAAAAGTACAGATTTCTGGACTTCCCTGGTGGCGCAGTGGTTGAGAGTCCGCCTGCCGAAAAAGTACAGATTTCTTAGTACTTACGGCAGATCGTGTTTTTTAAAAGCGCCAGAAACCGGATTTCCAATCCCACATGCTCTTCCATAACTTTGCCACTCCTGCATTAAGAGGTGGCAGCTATGTTCACCCCCCCTTGAACCTCGGTAGACCCTTACTGCCTCAAAGAATAGAATGTGGTAACTTGTAAAGCTACGTCGGTCGTAAAAGGCAATCGGGTTCCTGCCTGGCTCACTCTTTTTTTTTTGCGGTACGCGGGCCTCTCACTGTTGTGGCCTCTCCCATTGCAGAGCACAGGCTCCGGACGTACAGGCTCAGCGGCCATGGCTCACGGGCCCAGCCGCTCCGCGGCATGTGGGATCTTCCCGGACCGGGGCACGAACCCGTGTCCCCTGCATCAGCAGGCAGACTCTCAACCACTGCGCCACCAGAGAAGCCCCTGGCTCACTCTTAATGCTCTTGCTCTCCACTCACTTTGGAGCCCTGAGCTTCCATGTAAGAAATCTAGACCATAATGAGATATCACCTCACACCTGTCAGAATGGCTATTATCAAAAAGACAAGAGATAATTATTGCTGGTGAGGATGTGGAGAAAAGGGAACCCTTGTGCACTGTAGGTGGGAATGTAAATTGGTGCTGCTACTATGAAAAACAGTACTGAGGGTCCTCAAAAAACTAAAAATAGGACTATCATATGATCCAGCAATCCCACTCCTGGGTATATATCCAAAGAAATTGAAATCAGGATCTCATCGAGATATCTGTGCTCCCATGTTCATTGCACCATTACTCACAATAGCCAAGATACAGAAACAACTTAGGTGTCTGTCAACAGATGAATGGATAAAGAAGACGTGGTATATACATACACCATGGAATATTATTCAGCCATGAGAAAGAAGGAAATCCTGCCATTTGCAACAGCATGGATGGACCTTGAGGGTGTTATGCTAACTGAAATAAGTCAGACAGAAAAACAAATACTGTATGATCTTACTTATATGTAGTATCTAAAAAAACCAAATTGATAGAAACAGAGAGTAGAGTGGTAGTTACCAGGGGCTGGGGGTGGAAGAGATGGAGAGATGTTGGTCAAAGAGTACATACTTCCAGTTATAAGATAAACAAGTTCTGGGAATCTAATGTACAGCATGGTGATTATAGATAATAATACTGTACTATATACTTGAAAGTTGTTAAAAGGGTAGAGCTTAAATGTTCTCACCACAAAAAAAGAAATGGTAATTATGTGACAGGATGGAGGCATTAGCTAATGCTATGGTGGTAATCATATTGCAATATATATGTGTATCAAATCAACATGTTGTATTCCTTAAACTTACACAATGTTATATGTCAATCATACCTCAATAAAGCTGGGAAAAAAAGAAATCTATCTTGAAGGTTCCATGCTGGAGAAACCATGGAGAGACCACATAGCAGTAGAGACAGACACCACAGAAGCCAAACTTTTTGAATGTTCCCAGACCAAATGCCACACACATGAATGAGTGAGCCTTCAGATATTTCATTCCCAGATACCATTTTACTGTAAACATATGAGAGACTGCCCCCCACAAGGAAGAACCACCTAGCTGAGCCTAATCGATACCTGAATCTATGAGATAATAATAACATAATTTATGTTATTTTAAGCTACTAAGTTTGAGGGTGATTTCTCCCATAGCAATAGATAACCAGAAGAGTATTTATAGTATAAAGTGGTTGCCTCAGGTAGAGTATGAAAAGATTAGTCCCAGCTATTCACAAATATACACCAAAGAAAACACTCCATTATCTATATATATTTATATATGAAAACTAATGTATATGATACAAGGGTTCTGATTCCAGTTAACACAGAATAATCACACTCAACCCATTCTCTCCCACTGAATGCAACTATAAAACCTGAACAGAATGCATGGAGCAGCTATTTGAGGACTCTAAAAAATACATTGTACCAGGTGATTTGAGGAAAAACACCCAAATTTGAAGTAAAACAACTGGCAGCGAGTTTACAATTTTTTTCCCTCCAGTAGCCACTGGACTGGACTCAAGGCAGCCCAAAACCCAGTAGGGGGCATTGACATGGACAGAAAGCACAACAGGATGAGCAAGAAATAGATCTCCTAATGTGCAGAGAAAATAGGGAAGTACCATTTTTTCTTTTCTCCAATCTCTCACACCCTAGCCAATAGGCAATCCCCCTATGACAGCTGAGTCAACCATGACAATGGAGGGAGCAGTGCTCTCAAGTGCCTAAAATGACAAGGGAGGGGAGATCTTTCCTCTGATTGGAGTAGCTATGGTCCCAAACCAGTGGGGCAACACCCTATTTATATATATTTTTTCTCTCTCTGCCCTCCTACTACTTGGCCCCAGACATGAGTGAAGTTGCAGGAAGTGCACGGCAGAGAGGAGTAAATAAAGACTCAGATTTCTTGCCAAAGAATTGAAAAGGGGGACTCCAAGGAGTAGCAAAGTAACAGGGAGATTATGCAGAGGGAGTTGCTTAGGAAAACAACCCTATCACATTGTTTTATGAGCTCCTAGATTCACCCCAACCTGCATGTGGATCTGATCTTACATAGCATACCAAAGACTGTGGTAACTGAACTAAGAAACAGATCGCCACCCAGATCCTAGACTAGCCACTGGTTAAAACACATGTGGGACAGATCTAAATAGCACTGTAAAACTTTTGAAAACTGAATTGACTTTGGAGCCATGATCCACAAAAGGCAGGTCAGAACTTACGATCTGGACCCTACCAAGTTGACTATAAGCTAAAACAAAAATATGAATATTCCTCCATGCGATTAAAACAAGATATAAAGCCCCATAACATAATATTTTAAATGTCCAGACTACAGCCCAAAATTATTTGGCACATGAAGAACCTTAAGAATCTCAACTATTGATTGCCTATTGAAAAGGCGTTCAATAGACACCAGTGCTGAGATGACACATGACATAGCTATTGGAATTATCTAAAAAAGACTTTAAAGCAGCTATTATAAAAATACTCCAACAATCGCTTCTCCACTTTTTGGCTAAGATCAGGTGTAAAAACGCTCCAACAATTTAAAGCAAACAGTCTTGAAATGAATATAAAGACAGAAAATCTCAGCAAAGGAGTAAACAATAAGGGAAGAACCAAACTGAAATGTTATAACTAAAAAATATAATAACTGAAATTTTAAAGGTGACTAAATGGGCTCAGTAGCAGAATGAAGATGAGTCAGTAAATTTGAAGACAGATCAATAGAAATTATCCAAATTGAACAATAGAGGAAAAATTGAGAAATAAATTAATATAGCCACAAAGACCTGTAGGATAATAAGAAAAGGTCTAATATTCACGTGTTTGGAGTCCCAGGACAGGAAAAAGAGTGTGATACAGAAAAAAAAATATGTGAGCATATAATAACTAAAAACATTCCAAAGTTAGCAAAAGAAATAAACCTGCAGATTCAAGAACCCCAGCAAAGTCCAAACAGGGAAAACTCAAAAGAACCAATGTCCACAATATTATATTCAAACTGTTGAAAAGAAAGACAAAGAAAATACATTGAAAGCAGAAAAATAACAAATTACATTTAGAATAATGACAATTCAAATGATTATGGATTTCTCATCAGAAACCAAGGTGGTCATAAGGAAGTGCACAACATTTTTAAAGTGCCGAAAGAACTGTCAACCCCAAATAATATATCCAGCAAAAATAGCTTTCAGGAATAACAGTGAAATAAAGACATTCTCCAAAGCAGGAAAACTGAGAGAATCCATTGACAGCAGACCTGCTATAAAAGGATGGCTAAGAGAAGTTCTTCTCTTTATAATAGTTCTTTAAAATAGGCTTTTTGAAAACAAAAATTATAACATGATCTAATGGGATTTTCAATATATGTAGATGTAATACACAAACAACCATAACATAAAGGGCTAGGGGGATAAAGGGACCTATATGTTAGTATGGTTTCTATATTCCACTTGAATTGGTAAAATATTGATTCTAGGTAGATTGTAAAAACTTAAGTATGTATATTGTATTCCCTAGAATATACAAAGAGATAAAAATTTTAATAACACAATAGATGAATTAAATGGAATACTAAAACGTGTTCAAAGGAATCTAAAAATAGGCAGAAAAGGGGAAATGGAGGAACAAAAATCAGACAGAACAAAAGAAAACAAATAATAAAATGGTAGACATAAATCCAAACATATGAATAACTACATTAAATGTAAATGGTCTATACAAATCAATTAAGAGAGAATGTCATAATGGATAAAAAACAAGACCCCAAAACAAGTGCCTAGAAATTCACTTCAAGTGCAGAAGCCAGCAAAGAGCAAGACAGTGGCGGCCTTGGAGTGGAATCGGGCCCGAGGAAGGGCCAGTGGTTTATCACACCCTAGAAGGCAAGCATGGTGCAGCAGCAAAAGCTTGAGTAAAACCTAGCGGTCAGGATCTGGAAGAACATCAAACATGATGTGATGAAAGCCAGCACCAGCCTGCCCGAGAACCTGGCACTGTTGAAGACCCTCACCAAGAAGGTGGCAGCCTTCTTCTCCACCAAGACACCTTCCTAAGGATGCTGCCTCAGTAGAGGCCATCACCACAGCCCCCTCCTCTGTGCTCAGACCTATGCAGGTAACTCCATACGGAGGAGGGGGCTTGCTAGGCAGAGCCTTGGGTTGCGCCTTGAACTTTAGTGGGGGCCTGGCCCGTGAGCAAGTGATCAGCAGGTCCGAAGTACACTGGTTGGCTTCCCAGAGTGCTGAGGACTCCACACAGGCCGAGGTCATGAGGATGCCTTCAGCCACTTCCTGTGTCCACCCTCCCCCTCCCCGCATCCTTTCTCCACTGGTTTGACCCAGGGCAATAAACCTGACTCTGTCATTCAAAAAAGAAAGGAAGAAGTTCACTTCAAATATCCTGACATAGGTAGGTTTAAAGTAAAAGGATGGAAACATATATACCATGTAAACATGAATAACAGAAAGCTGGAGTGACTTTATTAATATCAGACTTAGACTTCCCAGCAAAGAAAATTACTAGGAATAAAGAGGGACATTATATAACAATAACTGATCTATGCACCAAGAAGACATTACAATCTGCACTAGTTTTCTATTGCTGTGTAACAAATTACCCACAAACTGAGTGACTTAAAACAATGCACATCTGTTATCTGACAGTTTTTGTAGGTCAGAAATCAGGGCACAGCTTAACTAGGTTCTCTGCTTCAGGTGCCTGCAATCTAGGTATCAGCTAGGGATGCAGTCTCATCATAAGCTTGACTGGGGAAAAATCCCCTTCCAAACTCATCCAGGTTTGGGGAAGAATTCATTTCCTTGCAACAGTATAACTAACTAAGGGCCCTAGATTTTTCTTGACTGTCCTTTGGAAACCACCCTCAGATATGAGAGGCCACCTGCAGTTCCTAGAGGCTAGCTGAAGCTCCTTGCCATGTGGGTTTCCTCAACATGGCTGCTTACTTCATCAGTCCAACAAAGATAATCTCTCACTCCAGTTTGCTAAAATGGAGTCTTACATAATGTGAAATAATTATGGGAGTGACATTTCATCATCTTTGCCATATAACATGACAATCAAGAGAGTGACATACCATAACCTTTGCCATATTCTACCCATTAGAAGCAAGTCCCTGGTCCTGCATCTGCTCAATGGGAGGGTATTACAAAGGCATGAACATCAACAGGTTAGTTCATTTGGACGCACCTTCTTAGGGACTGCCTACCACACAGTTCTAGCTATGTGAGTGCATCAAATACCAGAGCTTTAAAATACATGAGGCAAAAGATGACAGAACTGAAAGGAGAAATAAACATGTCCACAATTAGAGTTGGAGATTTCAATACTCCTCTTTCTGTAATAGATAGAACTAATAGACAGAAAATCTGCAAGGATACAGATCTGAACAACAGAATCAACCAACTGGATGTAACTGACATTTATGGAACGCTCCACCCAACAACAGCAGAATATACATTATCTTTAAGTGCACATGGAACAAAAGTCTGCAATCAGTTTCACTGGGCTAAATTCACTAGGCGAAATTCAGCAAGGCTGGTTCCTTTTGGAGGCTCAAGGGGAAAATCCATTTCCTTGCCTCTTCCAGCTAATGGAGCTTCATTACCTGCCTCATGGTCCTTTCCTCCGTCTTCAAAATGAGCAGTGTAGCATCTTACTTCCATTGCCACATCTCCTAATTCCTCCTTTGACTTTCTTGTCTCCCTTTTTATTTTTTATTTTTTTAAACATCTTTATTGGGGTATAATTGTTTTACAATGGTGTGTAAGTTTCTGCTTTATAACAAAGTGAATAAGTTATACATATACACATGTTCCCATATCTCTTCCGTCTTGCGTCTCCCTCCCTCCCACCCTCCGTATCCCACCCCTCCAGGCGGTCATAAAGCAACGAGCTGATCTCCCTGTGCTATGCGGCTGCTTACCACTAGCTATCTACCTTAGGTTTGGTAGTGTATATATGTCCATGGCTCTCTCTCGCTTTGTCACAACTCACCCTTCCCCCTCCCCATATCCTCAAGTCCATTCTCTAATAGGACTGTGTCTTTATTCCCGTCTTACCCCTAGGTTCTTCATGACATTTTTTTCCCTTAAATTCCATATATATGTGTTAGCATACGGTATTTGTCTCTCTCTTTCTGACTTACTTCACTCTGTATGACAGACTCTAGGTCTATCCACCTCATTACAAATAGGTCAATTTTGTTTCTTTTTATGGCTGAGTAATATTCCATTGTATATATGTGCCACATCTTCTTTATCCATTCATCCTATGATGGGCACTTAGGTTGTTTCCATCTCCGGGCTATTGTAAATAGAGCTGCAATGAACATTTTGGTACATGACCCTTTTTGAATTATGGTTTTCTCAGGGTATATGCCCAGTAGTGGGATTGCTGGGTCATATGGTAGTTCTATTTGTAGATTTTTAAGGAACCTCCATACTGTTCTCCATAGTGGCTGTACCAATTCACATTCCCACCAGCAGTGCAAGAGTGTTCCCTTTTCTACACACCCTCTCCAGCATTTATTGTTTCTAGATTTTTTGATGATGGCCATTCTGACTGGTGTGAGGTGATACCTCATTGTAGTTTTGATTTGCATTTCTCTAATGATTAATGATGTTGAGCATTCTTTCATGTGTTTGTTGGCAGTCTATATAACTTCTTTGGAGAAATGTCTATTTAGGTCTTCTGCCCATTTTTTAATTGGTTTGTTTGTTTATTTGATATTGAGCTGCATGAGCTGCTTGCAAATTTTGGAGATTAATCCTTTGTCAGTTGCTTCATTTGCAAATATTTTCTCCCATTCTGAGGGTTGTCTTTTCGTCCTGTTTATGGTTTCCTTTGCTGTGCAAAAGCTTTGAAGTTTCATTAGGTCCCATTTGTTTATTTTTGTTTTTATTTCCATTTCTCTAGGAGGTGGGCCAAAAAGGACCTTGCTGTGATTTATGTCATAGAGTGTTCTGCCTAAGTTTTCCTCTAAGAGTTTGATGGTTTCTGGCCTTACATTTAGGTCTTTAATCCATTTTGAGCTTATTTTTGTGTATGGTGTTAGGGAGTGATCTACTCTCATACTTTTACATGTACCTGTCCAGTTTTCCCAGCACCACTTATTGAAGAGGCTGTCTTTTCTCCACTGTACATTCCTGCCTCCTTTATAAAAGACAAGGTGACCATATGTGTGTGGGTTTATCTTTGGGCTTTCTATCCTGTTCTGTTGATCTATATTTCTATTTTTGTGCCAGTACCATACTGTCTTGATTACTGTAGCTCTGTAGTATAGCCTGAAGCCAGGGAGCCTGATTCTTCCAGCTCCACTTTTCGTTCTCAAGATTGCTTTGGCTATTTGGGGTCTTTTGTGTTTCCATAAAAATTGTGAAATTTTTTGTTCTAGTTCTGTGAAAAATGCCAGTGGTAGTTTGACAGGGATTGCATTGAATCTGTAGATTGCTTTGGGTAGTAGAGTCATTTTCACAATGTTGATTCTTCCAATCCAAGAACATGGTATATCTCTCCATCTATTTGTATCATCTTTAATTTCTTTCATCAGTGTCTTATAATTTTCTGCATACAGGTCTTTTGTCTCCTTAGGTAGGTTTATTCCTAGATATTTTATTCTTTCTGTTGCAGTGGTAAATGGGAGTGTTTTCTTGATTTCACTTTCAAATTTTTCATCATTAGTGTATAGGAATGCCAGAGATTTCTGAGCATTAATTTTGTATCCTGCTACTTTACCAAATTCATTGATTAGCTCTAGTAGTTTTCTGGTAGCAGCTTTAGGATTCTCTATGTATAGTATAGTATCATGTCATCTGCAAACAGTGACAGCTTTACTTCTTCTTTTCTGATTTGGATTCCTTTTATTTCCTTTTCTTCTCTGATTGATGTGGCTAAAACTTCCAAAACTATGTTTAGTAAGAGTGGTGAGAGTGGGCAACCTTGTCTTGTTGCTGATCTTAGTGGAAATGCTTTCAGTTTTTCAACATTGAAGATGATGTTGGATGTGGGTTTGTCATATATGGCCTTTATTATGTTGAGGAAAGTTCCCTCTATGCCTACTTTCTGCAGGGTTTTTATCATAAATGGGTATTGAATTTTGTCAAAAGCTTTCTCTGCATCTATTGAGATGATCATATGGCTTTCTCCTTCAGTTTGTTAAGATGGTGTATCACGTTGATTGATTTGGGTATATTGAAGAATCCTTGCATTCCTGGAATAAACCCCACTTGATCATGGTGTATGATCCTTTTAATGTGCTGTTGGATTGTGTTTGCTAGTATTTTGTTGAGGATTTTTGCATCTCTGTTCATCAGGGATATTGGCCTGTAGTTTTCTTTCTTTTTGACATCTTTGTCTGGTTTTGGTATCAAGGTGATGGTGGCCTCGTAGAAGGAATTTGGGAGTGTTCCTCCCTCTGCTATATTTTGGAAGAGTTTGAGAAGGATAGGTGTTAGCTCTTCCCTAATTGTTTTATAGAATTCACCTGTGAAGCCACCTGGTCCTGAGCTTTTGTTTGTTGGAAGACTTTTAATTACAGTTTCAATTTCAGTGCTTGTGATTGGTCTGTTCATATTTTCTATCTCTTCCTGATTCAATCTTGGCAGGTTGTGCATTTCTAAGAATTTGTCCGTTTCTTCCAGGTTGTCCATTTTATTGGCATAGAGTTGCTTGTAGTAATCTCTCATGATCTTTTGTATTTCTGCAGTGTCAGTTGTTACTTCTCCTTTTTCATTTCTAATTCTATTGATTTGAGTCTTCTCCCTTTATTTCTTGATGAGTCTGGCTAATGGTTTATCTATTTTATTTATCTTCTCAAAGAACCAGCTTTTAGTTTTATTGATCTTTGCTATCGTTTCCTTCATTTCTTTTTCATTTATTTCTGATCTGATTTTTATGATTTCTTTCCTTCTGCTAACTTTGGGGTTTTTTTGTTCTTCTTTCTCTAACTGCTTTAGGTGCAAGGTTAGGTTGTTTATTCGAGATATTTCCTGTTTCTTAAGGTGGGCTTGTATTGCTATAAACTTCCCTCTTAGAACTCCTTTTGCTGCATCCCATAAGTTTTGGGTCGTCGTGTCTCCATTGCCATTTGTTTCTAGGTACTTTCTGATTTCCTCTTTCATTTCTTCAGTGATCACTTCGTTATTAACTAGTGTATTGTTTAGCCTCCATATGTTTATATTTTTTACAAACCTTTTCCTGTAATTGACATCTAGTCTCATAGCATTGTGGTCGGAAAACATACTTGATACAATTTCAATTTTCTTAAATTTATCAAGGCTTGATTTGTGACCCAAGATATGATCTATCCTGGAGAATATTCCATGAGCACTTGAAAAAAATGTGTATTCTGTTGTTTTTGGATGGAATGTCCTATAAACATCAATTAAGTCCATCTTGTTTAATGTATCATTTAAAGCTTGTGTTTCCTTTTTTATTTTCATTTTGGATGATCTCTCCATTGGTGAAAATGGGGTGTTAAAGTCCCCTACTATGAATGTGTTACTGTCAATTTGCGTTTTTATGGCTGTTAGTATTTGCCTTATGTATTAAGGTGCTCCTATGTTGGGTGCGTAAATATTTACAATTGTTATATCTTCTTCTTGGATCAATCCCTTGAGCATTATGTAGTGTCCTTCTTGGTCTCTTCTCATAGTCTTTATTTTAAAGTCTATTTTGTCTGATATGAGAATTGCTACTCCAGCTTTCTGTTGGTTTCCATTTGCATGGAATATCTTTCTCCATCCCCTTACTTTCAGTCTGTATGTGTCTCTAGGTCTGAAGTGGGTCTCTTGCAGACAGCATATATATGGGTCTTGTTTTTGTATCCATTCAGCCAATCTGTGTCTTTTGGTGGGAGCATTTAGTCCATTTACATTTAAGGTAATTATCGATATGTATGTTCTTTTTCCCATTTTCTAAATTGTTTTGGGTTTGTTATTGTAGGTCTTTTCCTTCTCTTGTGTTTCTTGCCTAGAGAAGTTCCTTTAGCATTTGTTCTAAAGCTGGTTTGGTGGTGCTGAACTCTCTCAGCTTTTGTTTGTCTGTTAAGGTTTTAATTTCTCCATCAAATCTGAATGAGATCCTTGCTGGGTAGAGTAATCTTGGTTGCACGTTTTTCTCCTTCATCACTTAAAATATGTCCTGCCACTCCCTTCTGGCTTGCAGAGTTTCTGCTGAAAGATCAGCTGTTAACCTTATGGGGATTCCCTTGTGTGATATTTGTTGTTTTTCCTTTTCTGCTTTTAATATGTTTTCTTTGTATTTAATTTTTGACAGTTTGATTAATATGTGTCTTGGCGTATTTCTCCTTGGATTTAACCTGTATGGGACTCTCTGTCCTTCCTGGACTTGATTAACTATTTCCTTTCCCATATTAGGGAAGTTTTCAACTATAATCTCTTCAAATATTATCTCAGTCCCTTTCTTTTTCTCTTCTTCTTCTGGAATCCCTATAATTCGAATGTTGGTCCATTTCATGTTGTCCCAGAGGTCTCTGAGACTGTCCTGAGTTCTTTTCACCTTTTTTAAATTCTGCTCTGCAGTAGTTATTTCCACTATTTTATCTTCCAGGTCACTTATCCGTTCTTCTGCCTCAGTTATTCTGCTATTGTTCCCATCTAGAGTATTTTTCATTTCATTTATTTTGTTGTTCATCGTTGTTTGTTTCATCTTCAGTTCTTCGAGGTCCTTGTTAAATGTTTCTTGCATTTTGTCTATTCTGTTTCCAAGATTTTGGATCATCTTTATTATCATTACTCTGAATTATTTTTCAGTTAGACTGCCCATTTCCTCTTCATTTGTTAGGTCTGGTGGGTTTTTATCTTGCTCCTTCATCTGCTGTGTGTTTTTCTGTGTTCTCATTTTGCTTATCTTACTGTGTTTGGAGTCTCTTTGAAGGCTGCAGGTTCGTCATTCCCGTTGTTTTTGGTGTCTGTGCCCAGTGGCTAAGGTTGGTTCAGTGGGTTGTGTAGGCTTCCTGGTGGAGGGGATTAGTGTCTGTGTTCTTGTAGATGAGGCTGGATCTTGTCTTTCTGGTGGGCAGGTCCACGTCTGGTGGTGTGTTTTGGGGTGTCTGTGGACTTATTATGATTTTAGGCAGCCTCTCTGCTAATAGGTGGGGTTGTGTTCCTGTTTTGCTAGTTGTTTGGCATAGGATGTCCAGCACTGTAGCTTGCTGGTTGATGAGTGAAGCTGGGTGCTGGTGTTGAGATGGAGATCTCTGGGAGATTTTTGCCATTTGATATTATGTGGATCTGGGAGGTCTCTTGTGGACCAGTGTCCTGAAGTTGGCTCTCCCACCTCAGAGGCACAGCACTGACTCCTGGCTGCAGCACCAAGAGCCTTTCATCCACCCAGCTCAGAATAGAAGGGAGAAAATGTAGAGAGAAAGAATTAGTAGAAGTAGGAAGAAAGAAAGAAAGAAAGAAAGAAAGGAGGGAAGGAAAGAAAAAGGAAAGAAAGAAGGAAGATAAAGTAAAATAAAGTTATTAAATTCAACATAATTATTAAGAGAAAAATTTTAAAAATTAAAAAAAAACGGACGGATAGAACCTTAGGACAAATTGTGGAAGCAAAGCTATACATACAAAATCTCATACAGAAGCATACACATACACATTCACAAAAAGAGGAAAAGAGGAAAAAATCATACATCTTGCTCTCAAAGTCCACCTCTTCAATTTGCGATGATTGGTTGTCTAAAGGAGGGAAGGAAGGAAAGAAAGAAAAAAGAAAGAAAGAAAGAAAGAAAGAAGACAAAGTAAAATAAAATAAAGTTATTAAAATTAATTATTAAGAAAAAACAATTAAAAAAAAAACACTGACGGATAGAACCCTAGGACAAATGGTGGAAGCAAAGCTATACAGACAAAATCTCACGCAGAAGCATACATATACACACTCAGAAAAAGAGGAAAAGGGGAAAAAATCATAAATCTTGCTCTCAAAGTCCACCTCCTCAATTTGGGATGATTCGTTGTCTATTCATGTATTCCACAGATGCAGGGCACTTCAAGTTGATTGTGGAGCTTTAATCCGCTGCTTCTGAGGCTGCTGGGAGAGATTTCCCTTTCTCTTCTTTGTTCTCACAGCTCCCAGGGGCTCAGCTTTGGATTTGGCCCCGCCTCTGCGTGTAGGTCGCCGGAGGGCATCTGTTCTTCGCTCAGACAGGACGGGGTTAAAGGAGCGGCTGATTCGGGCGCTCTGGCTCACTCAGGCCGGGGGAGGGAGGGGCACGGAATGTGGGGCGAGCCTGCAGCGGCAGAGGCCGGCACGACATTGCACCAGCCTGAGGCTCGCCATGCGTTCTCCCTGGGAAGTTGTCCCTGGATCCCGGGACCCTGGAAGAGGCGGGCTGCACAGGCTCCCCAGAAGGCAGGTGTGGACAGTGGCCTGTGCTTGCACACAGGCTTCTTGGTGGTGGCAGCAGCAGCCTTAGCGTCTCCTGCCCGTCTCTTCGGTCCGCACTTTTAGCCCCAGCTCACGCCCGTCTCTGGACCTCCTTTAAGCAGTGCTCTTAATTCCCTCTCCTCGCGCAGCAGGAAACAAAGCTGGAATAAAAAGTCTCTTGCCTCTTCGGCAGCTCCAGACCTTTTCTCGAACTCCATCCCGGCTAGCTGAGGTGCACTAACCCCTTCAGGCTGTGTTCACGCAGCCAACTGAAGTCCTCTCCCTGCGCTCCTACCAAAGCCCGAGCCTCAGCTCGCAGCCCCACCCACCCCGGCGGGTGAGCAGACCAGCCTCTCAGGCTGGTGAGTGCCGGTCGGCACCAATCCTCTGTGTGGGAATCTCCCCGCTTTGCCCTCCACACCCCGGTTAATGCACGCTCCTCCGCGGCTTCGAAGCTCCCCCCCTCCACCACCCGCAGTCTTCACCCGCGAAGGGGCTTCCTAGTGTGTGGAAACCTTTCCTCCTTCACAGCTCCCTCCCACTGGTGCAGGTCCCGTCCCTATCCTTTTGTCTCGGTTTTTTCTTTTGCCCTACCCAGCTACTTAGGGGGTTTCTTGCCTTTTAGGAGGTCTGAGGTCTTCTGCCAGCGTTCAGTAGGTGTTCTGTAGGAGTTGTTCCACGTGTAGATGTATTTCTGGTGTATCTGTGGGGAGGAAGGTGATCTCCGCGTCTTACTCTTCTGCCATCTTCCCCTCCTGTCTCTTGCCTCCCTTTTTAAGGACTCTTGTGAGTATATTTGGGGCCCATTCAGACAATCCAGGTAATCTCCCCATCTCTAGATCTTTAACTTGATCACGTTTGCAGGGTCCCTTTTGCCAGTAGGGTAATATATCCACAGGTTCTGGAAACTAGGACATATATATAGGAGGCCATAATTCAGCATACCACATATACTTGTTGAATAAATTGAACTCGTAGTAAGAAACATTTCAAAGAAGAATTCTACAGGCCCAGGTGGTTTCACTGGTAAATTCCACTGAAAATTTTTACGAAGAATTAACACCAATACTACACAATCCCTCAGAGAAAATATGAGAGGACTGAACTCTTCTCATTTTATGAGGCCAACATTACCCTGATACCAAAACTGACAGACAGTTCAAGAAAAGAAAGCTGCAGAACACTATCTCTCATGAACTTAGACATAAAACTCCCCAACAAAGTATTAGCAAATTGAATCTAACAGAAAAAAGAAGTATACATCATAACGAAGTGGTGTTTTCCCTGCGATTGTAAGGCTGGTTTAACATGAGACAACTAATCAATGAAATCTACCATATTAACTATCTAAAGAAAAACCACATGATCATATTGGTGCAGAGAAAGTATTTGACAAAATTGTTGACTTGTCCATTCATGATAACAACTTTCAGCAAAACAGGCATAAAAGGGAACTTCCTCAACTTGATAAAGACCATGTATAAAAACAAAAAACAAACAAAAAACCACTACTGCTAACATCATTCTTAATGTTGAAGACTGAATTATTTCCCCCTAAGATGAGGAAAGAGGCAGGAAGGTCCACTATCACCACTCCTATTCAACAGTGAAGTGAAAGTCTTAGTCAGTGCAATAAGGCAGAAGAAAATAACAAAAGGCATACAGATATTGCAAAAATCACAATATATAAATTTAAGTCGAATACTGAGGAAACAGAGGAACAAAAAACCCAGAAGAAACAAAATGAAAAGGAAGGGGGATAAAAGTTATCAAAGGATATTAGAAAATTTCTCCTATTCACAGATGGATATAATTGTCTACTTAGAAGATCCCAAGGAATCCATAAAATCCTAGAACTATTGCTATGTACTAGCCATGTGCAATTTGAGGTAACAATTTTTAAAATATATCATTCACAATAGTAGAAAATAAAAGAAAATACTTAGATTTAACAAAACATGTTCAGGATCTATATGCTGAAAACTACAAAACGCCGATGAAAGAAATGAAAGAAGGCCTCAATAAATGGAGAGACATACCATGTTTATGTATCAGAAACCTAGCAAAGATGTGAATTCCCTCCAAACTGATGTACAGACTTAATGCAATTCCAGCCAACATCTATGAAGAAATTTTTGTAAATATAGACAAGGAAAATCTAAAATTAATAGGCACATCAAAGTAACTAGAATAGCCAAAACAAATTTTTAAAAGAAGAATAAAACTGGAGACCCCATACTACCCAATTTAAGATGACTTATAAAGCTACTATACTAAGTAATAAGGCATAAAGCAATCAAGGCAAGGTATTATTGGTGAAAGAATAGATGTATAGATCAATGGAATGCAATAGAGTCCAGACATAGGTCTACACACTAATATGGTGAACTGATTTTTGACAAAAGTACATACGCAACTCAATGGAGAAAGTACATTCTTTTCTACAAATGGTTTGAAATAATTGGATATTCATATGCCAAAAAAAATGAACTCAATTTAAAAATGGGCAAAAGACTTTGACACTTCAGAAAAGAGGATATGTGGAGGACAAATAATGACATGAAAAGATGTTTAACATCTGTAGCCATTAGAGAAATAAAAATTAATGCCATGATTACTACCTATTAGAATGGCTTAAGTACAAAATGCTGACAATACCAAATAAAGGTGAGAAAGCAAACTACCTAGAACCCTTGTACACTGCAGGTGGAAATGCAAACTGGTATAACCACTCTGGAAAATAGTGCGGCAGTTCCTTATAAAATTAATATATATTTACCCATAAAAGCAAGCAATCCCACTCCTAGGTATATATCCAAGAAGAATGAAACTTATGTTCATAAAAAAACCTATAAAAAGGCTTCTGGGAAGATGGCAGAAGAGTAAGACGCAGAGATCACGTTCCTCGCCACAGATACACCAGAAATACATCTACATGTGGAACAACTCCTACAGAACACCTACTGAACGCTGGCAGAAGACCTCAGACCTCCCAAAAGGCAAGAAACTCCCCACGTACCTGGGTAGGGCAAAAGAAAAAAGAATAAACAGAGACAAAAGAATAGGGACGGGACCTGCACCAGTGGGAGGGAGCTGTGGAGGAGGAAAGGTTTCCACACACTAGGAAGCCCCTTCGCGGGCGAAGACTGTGGGTGGCGGAGTGGGGGAGCTTCCAGGCCACGGAGGAGAGCGCAGCCACAGGGGTACGGAGGGCAAACCGGAGAGATTCCAGCACAGAGGATCGGTGCCGACCAGCACTCACCAGCCCGAGAGGCTGGTCTGCTCACCCGCCGGGGCGGGCGGGGCTGGGAGCTGAGGCTCGGGCTTCGGTCGGAGCGCAGGGAGAGGACTGGGGTTGGCGGCGTGAACACAGCCTGAGGGGTTAGTGCGCCACGGATGGCCGGAAGGGAGTCCGGAAATGTCTGGACCTGCCGAAGAGGCAAGAGACTTTTTCTTCCCTCTTTGTTTCCTGGTGCGTGAGGAGAGGGGATTAAGAATGCTGCTTTAAGGAGGTCCAGAGACGGGCGCGAGCCATGGCTAAAAGCGCGGGCCACAGAGACAGGCATGAGACGCCAAGGCTGCTGCTGCTGCCACCAAGCAGCCTGTGTGCCAGCACAGGTCATTCTCCACACCCACTTCCGGAGAGCCTGTGCAGTCCGCCACTGCCAGGGTCCCGGGATCCAGGAACAACTTTCCCAGAAGAACACACGGTGCGCCTCAGGCTGGTGCAACGTCACGCCGGCCTCTGCCACCGCAGGCTCACCCTGCACTCCGTGCCCCTCCCTCCCCCCCGCCTGAGTGAGCCAGAGCCCCCGAATCAGCCGCTCCTTTAACCCCGTCCTGTCTGAACGAAGAACAGACGCCCTCCGGCAACCTACGCACAGAGGCGGGGCCAAATCCAAAGCTGAGCCCCTGGGAGCTGTGAGAACAAAGAAGAGAAAGGGAAATCTCTCCCAGCAGCCTCAGAAGCAGTGGATTAAAGCTCCACAATCAACTGGATGTACCATGCATCTGTGGAATACATGAATAGACAACGAATCATCCCAAATTGAGGAGGTGGACTTTGAGAGCAAGATTTATGTTTTTTTCCCCTTTTCCTCTTTTTGTGAGTGTGTATGAGTATGGTTCTGCATGAGATTTTGTCTGTATAGCTTTACTTCCACCATTTGTCATAGGGTTCTATCCATCCATTTTATGTTCTCTTAATAACTATTTTTTTATTTAAATAATTTATTATATTTTACCTTACTTTATTTTATTTTACTTTATATTCTTCCTTTCTTTTTTCCTTCCTTCCCTCCTTCCTTCTTTACTCCCTCCCTCCCTCCTTTCTTTCTTTCTTTCTATCTTTCTTTCTACTTCTACTAATTCTTTCATTCTAGTTTTTCTCCCTTTTATTCTGAGCCGGGTGGATGAAAGGCTCTTGGTGCTTCAGCCAGGAGTCAGTGCTGTGCCTCTGAGGTGGGAGAGCCAACTTCAGGACACTGGTCCACAAGAGACCTCCCAGCTCCACGTAATATCAAATGGTGAAAATCTCCCAGAGAGCTCCATCTCAACACCAGCACCCAGCTTCACTCACCGACCAGCAAGCTACAGTGCTGGACATCCTATGCCAAACAACTAGCAAGAGAGGAACACAACCCCATCCATTAGCAGAGAGGCTGCCTAAAATCATAACAAGTCCACAGACACCCCAAAACACACCAACAGACGTGGACCTCCCCACCAGAAACACAAGATCCAGGCTCATCCACCAGAACACAGGCACTAGTCCCCTCCATCAGGAAGCCTACACAACCCACTGAACCAACCTTAGCCACTGGGGACAGACACCAAAAACAATGGTAACTACGAACCTGCAGCCTGCAAAAAGCAGACCCCAAACACAGTAAGATAAGCAAAATGAGAACACAGAAAAACACATAGCAGATGAAGGGGCATGATAAAAACCCACCAGATCTAACAAATGAAGAGGAAATAGGCAGTCTACCTGAAAATAATTCAGAATAATGATAATAAAGATGATCCAAAATCCTGGAAATAGAATAGACAAAATGCAAGAAATATTTAACAAGGACCTAGAAGAACTAAAGATGAAACAAACAACGATGAACAACACAATAAATGAAATTAAAAATACTCTATATGGGATGAATAGCAGAATAACTGAGGCAGAAGGACGGATAAGTGACCTGGGAGATAAAATAGTGGAAATAACTCCTGCACAGCAAAATTTTAAAAAAGAATGAAAAGAACTGAGGACAGTCTCAGAGACCTCTGGGACAACATTAAATGCACCAACATTCAAATTTTAGGGGTTTCAGAAGAAGAAGAGAAAAGAAATGGACTGAGATAATATTTGAAGAGATTATAGTTGAAAACTTCCCTAATATAGGAAAGGAAATAGTTAATCAAGTCCAGGAAGCACAGAGAGTCCCATACAGGATAAATCCAAGGAGAAATATGACAAGGCACATATTAATCAAACTGTCAAAAATTAAATACAAAGAAAACATATTAAAAGCAGCAAGGGAAAAAAACCAAATAACACACAAGGGAATCCCCATAAGGTTAATAGCTGACCTTTCAGCAGAAACTCTGCAAGCCAGAAGGGAGTGGCAGGACATATTTTAAGTGATGAAGGAGAAAAACGTGCAACCAAGATTACTCTACCCAGCAAGGATCTCATTCAGATTTGATGGAGAAATTAAAACCTTTACAGACAAACAAAAGCTGAGAGAGTTCAGCATCACCAAACCAGCTCTACAACAACTGCTAAAGGAACTTCTCCAGGCAAGAAACACAAGAGAAGGAAAAGACCTACAATAACAAACCCAAAACAATTAAGAAAATGGGAATAGGAACATACATATTGATAATTACCTTAAATGTAAATGGACTAAATGCTCCCACCAAAAGACACAGATTGGCTGAATGGATACAAAAACAAGACCCATATATTTGCTGTCTACAAGAGATCCACTTGAGACCTAGAGACACATACAGACTGAAAGTAAGGGGATGGAAAAAGATATTCCATGCAAATGGAAACCAAAAGAAAGCTGGAGTAGCAATTCTCATATCAGACAAAATAGACTTTAAAATAAAGACAATGAGAAGAGACAAAGAAGGACACTACATAATGATCAAGTGATCGATCCAAGAAGAACATATAACAATTGTAACTATTTATGCACCCAACATAGGAGCACCTCAATACATAAGGCAAATACTAACAACCATAAAAGGGGAAATTGACAGTAACACATTCATAGTAGGGGACTTTAACACCCCACTTTCACCCATGGACATATCATCCAAAATGAAAATAAAAAAGGAAACACAAGCTTTAAATGATACATTAAACAAGATGGACTTAATTGATATTTATAGGACACTCCATCCAAAAACAACAGAATACACTTTTTTCTCAAGTGCTCATGGAACATTGTCTAGGATAGATCATAGCATGGGTCACAAATCAAGCCTTGGGAAATTTAAGAAAATTGAAATTGTATCAAGTATCTTTTCCAACCACAATGCTATGAGACTAGATATCAATTACAGGAAAAGATCTGTAAAAAATACAAACACATGGAGGCTAAACAATACACTACTTAATACCGAAGTTATCACTGAAGAAATCAAAGAGGAAATTAAAAAATACCTAGAAACAAATGACAATGGAGACACAACGACCCAAAACCTATGGGATGCAGCAAAAGCAGTTCTAAGAGGGAAGTTTATAGCAATACAATCTTACCTTAAGAAACAGGAAACATCTTGATTAAACAACCGAACCTTGCACCTAAAGCACTTAGAGAAAGAAGAACAAAAAACCCCCAAAGTTAGCAGAAGGAAAGAAATCATAAAGATCAGATCAGAAATAAATGAAAAAGAAATGAAGGAAACGATAGCAAAGATCAATAAAACTAAAAGCTGGTTCTTTGTGAAGATAAACAAAATAGATAAACCATTAGCCAGACTCATCAAGAAAAAAAGGGAGAAGACTCAAATCAATCGAATTTGAAATAGAAAAGGAGAAGTAACAATTGACACTGTAGAAATAGAAAAGATCATGAGAGATTACTACAAGCAACTCTATGCCAATAAAATGGACAACCTGGAAGCAATGGACAAATTCTTAGAAACGCACAACCTGCCAAGACTGAATCAGGAAGAAATAGAAACTATGAACAGACCAATCACAAGCAATGAAATTGAAACTGTAATTAAAAATCTTCTGACAAACAAAAGCCCAGGACCAGATGGCTTCACAGGAAAATTCTATCAAACATTTAGAGAAGACCTAACACCTATACTTCTCAAAATCTTCCAAAATATAGCATAGGGAAGAGCACTACCAAACTCATTCTACGAGGCCACCATCACCCTGATATGCAAACCAGACAATGATGTCACAAAGAAAGAAAACTACAGGCTAATATCACTGATGATCATAGACGCCAAAATCCTCAACAAAATACTAGCAAACACAATCCAACAGCACATTAAAAGGATCATACACCATGATCAAGTGGGGTTTATTCCAGGAATGCAAGGATTCTTCAACATATGCAAATCAATCAATGTGGTACACCATATTAACAAATTGAAGGAGAAAACCATATGATCATCTCAATAGATGCAGAGAAAGTTTTCGAGAATATTCAACACCCATTTATGATAAAAACGCTGCAGAAAGTAGGCATAGAGGGAACTTTCCTCAACATAATAAAGGCCATATATGACAAACCCACAGCCAACATCATCCTCAATGGTGAAAAACTGAAAGCATTTCCATTAACATCAGGAACAAGACAAGGTTGCCCACTCTCACCACTCTTATGCAACATAGTTTTGGAAATTTTAGCCACGGCAATCAGAGAAGAAAAGGAAATAAAAGGAGTTCAAATCGGAAAAGAAGAAATAAAGCTGTCACTGTTTGCAGAAGACATGATGCTATACATAGAGAATCCTAGAGATATTACGAGAAAACTACTAGAGCTAATCAATGAATTTGGTGAAGTAGCAGGATACAAAATTCATGCACAGAAATCTCTGGCATTCCTATACACTAATGATGAGAAACCTGAAAGTGAAATCAAGAAAACACTCCCATTTACCACTGCAACAAAAACAATAAAATATCTAGGAATAAACCTACCTAAGGAGACAAAAGACCTGTATGCAGAAAATTATAAGACACTGATGAAAGAAATTAAAGATGATACAAATAGATGGAGAGATTTACCATGTTCTTGGATTGGAAGAATCAACATTGTGAAAATGAATCTACTACCCAAAGCAATCTACAGATTCAATGCAATTCCTATCAAACGACCACTGGCATTTTTCACAGAAGTAGAACAAAAAATTTCACAATTTGTATGGAAACACAAAAGACCCCGAATAGCCAAAGCAATCTTGAGAACGAAAAACGGAGCTGGAAGAATCAGGCTCCCTGACTTCAGACTATACTACAAAGCTACAGTAATGAAGACAGTATGGTACTGGCACAAAAACAGTAAGATAGCACAATGGAACAGGAAAGAAATCCCAGAGATAAACCCATACACATATGATCACCTAATCTTTGATATTGATGCAGGAATGTACAGTGGAGAAAGGACAGCCTCTTCAATAAGTGGTGCTGGGAAAACTGGATAGGTACATGTAAAAGTATGAGAGTAGATCACTCCCTAACACCATACACAAAAATAAGTTCAAAATGGATTAAAGACCTAAATGTAAGGCCAGAAACTATCAAACTCTTAGAGGAAAACATAGGCAGAACCCTCTATGACATAAATCACAGCAAGATCCTTTTTGACCCACCTCCTACAGAAACGAAAATAAAAACAAAAATACACAAATGGGACCTAATGAAACTTCAAAGCTTTTGCACAGCAAAGGAATTCATAAACAAGACCAAAAGACAACCCTCAGAATGGGAGAAAATATTTGTCAATGAAGCAACTGACAAAGGATTAATCTCCAAAATTTATAAGCAGCTCATGCAGCTTAATATCAAAAAAACAAACAACCCAATCCAAAAATGGGCAGAAGACCTAAATAGACATTTCTCCAAAGTAGGTACTGACTGCCAACGAACGCATGAAAGAATGCTCAACATCACTAATCATTAGAGAAATGCAAATCAAAACTACAATGAGGTATCATCTCACACCAGTCAGAATGGCCATCATCAAAAAATCTAGAAACAATATAAATGCTGGAGAGGGTGTGGAGAAAAGGGAACACTCTTGCACTGTTGGTGGGAATGTAAATTGATATAGCCACTGTGGAGAACAGTATGGAGGTACCTAAAAAAACTACAAATAGAACTACCATATGACCCAGCAATCCCATTACTGGGCATATACCCTGAGAGAACCATAATTCAAAAAGAGTCATGTACCAAAATGTTCATTGCAGCTCTGTTTACAATAGCCCAGAGATGGAAACAACCTAAGTGTCCATCATCGGATGAATGGATAAAGAAGATGTGGCACATATATACAATGGAATATTACTCAGCCATAAAAAGAAACAAAATTGACCTATTTGTAATGAGGTGGATAGACCTAGAGTCTGTCATACAGAGTGAAGTAAGTCAGAAAGAGAGAGACAAATACCGTATGCTAACACATATATATGGAATTTAGGGGGGGAAATGTCATGAAGAATCTAGGTGTAAGACGGGAATAAAGACACAGACCTACCTGAGAATGGACTTGAGGATATGGGGAGTAGGAAGAGTGAGCTGTGACAAAGCGAGGGAGAGGCATGGACATATATACACTATCAAATCTAAGGTAGATAGCTAATGGGAAGCAGCCGCATAGCACAGGGAGATCAGCTCGGTGCTTTGTGACTGCCTGGAGGGGTGGGATAGGGAGTGTGGGAGGGAGGGAGATGCAAGAGGGAAGAGATATGGGAACATATGTATATATATAACTGATTCATTTTGTTGTAAAGCAGAAACTAACACACCATTGTAAAGCAATTATACTCCAATAAAGATGTTTAAAAAAACCCCTATATATATATATATATAGTTAATCACCACTTTATTTGTAATACACCCCAAACTGGAAACAACCCATATGTCCTTCAATGCGTGAATAAACTCTAGTACATCACACAATGGAATACTACTCAACAATAAAAAGGACTAAACAACTGATATACCTAATAACTTGAATGAGTCTCAGAGGCATTATGATGAGTGGCAGTCTCAAAGGTTGCATAATATAAGAATCTATTTTTATGACATTCTCTTTTTCCCCAGCTTTATTGAGATATAATCAACACATAACATTGTAAATTGAAGTGTACAATGTGTTGATTTGATACATTTATAAATTATAAAATGATTATCACCATAGTGTTAGCTACCACCCCCAACCCTTCACATAGTTTTTAGGACATTCTTGAAAAGACAAAACTATAGTTATGGAGAACAGATCAGTAGTTGCCAGGAGTTAGTAGGAGAGGAAGAGTGTAATTATAAACAGATACACAAGGGAGGTTTTTGGGGTGACAGAATTGCTCTGTATCCTGATTGTTGTAGTGGTTATATGAATCTGTACACATATTAAATTCATACAAGTATATATTAAAAATACATTTTACTGTGTGTTGATCTAAATAATTCCTCCACATCATGTGTTAACAAACCCTTTTGTTACCCTTGGACATTCTCCAATTTTATATTGGTTTAAGTAGGTCGTTAAGGCTTCAAGAAGTCCCCTAAACATTTCACAATATAAGTCAAACCTTTTTGCTGTACACTTGAAACTCAGTGATGTATGTCAATTAGATCTCAATGAAACTGGAAACAAATACAAAGTAAAATAAAAACCATGATTTGGAAAAAAAAAAGAAAAGTCCACTAGAGATATATCCTAAGTTCAGTTACCCTGAAATGTGGCAGGACGTGGCAGGAAAGGAAAGCTGAACCCTTAAGTCCAGGCACATCCATAGGGTACTATGAAGTCTAAGGGCATAAATCTTAGCATCATGGTGAGGGACCTGTTTTCTAGAATTGGAAATCAAGTGTCCAAAATTAATTCTCTGATAGGTTTTCACAGATAAGCTGGAGAGTTACTAATTTACTGAGGATTTAATTAAAAAGAAAAAACCACTTCGAATATTTTCAACTAAGGACCCCAATCTGGTGGAGGATGGTAACTTCAGGCTGAGCACGAGATTCCTGGAGCACCACCCTGTTTCCTCACCACCAACCAATCAGGAGAAAGTCACACACCCTGCAGCCCTCACCCCAAATTTGGCCTATAAAAGCTTCTCCCTGGGGCTTCCCTGGTGGCACAGTGGTTGAGAGTCCGCCTGCCAATGCAGGGGACACGGGTTCATGCCCCGGTCCGGGAAGATCCCAAATGCCACGGAGCGGCTGGGCCCGTGAGCCATGGCCGCTGAGCCTGTGCATCCGGAGCCTGTGCTCTGCAACAGGAGAGGCCACAACAGTGAGAGGCCCACGTACCGCAAAAAAAAAGCTTCTCCCTGAAAACCATCAGGGAGTTTGGGGGTTTTTGAGCATGAGTCACCCATTCTCCTTGCTTGGCCCTGCAATAAATCTTTCTCTGCTCCAAAATCCGACCTTTTGGTTTTTTGGCCTCACTGTGCATCAGACACACAAACTTTCACTCAATAACATTACCACAGGGAACTTCCCTGGTGGTCCGGTGGTAAGGAATCTGCCTTACAATGCAGGGGATGTGGGTTTGATCCCTGGTCAGGGAACTAAGATCCCACATGCCATGGGACAACTACGCCTGCACCACAACTATTGAGCTCAGGCACCTCAACTAGAGAGCCTACATGCTGCAAACTACAGAGCCCACACACTCTGGAACCTGCATGCCACAACTACAGAGCCCATGCACCCTGGAGCCTCCACACCACATCTAGAGAGGGAAAGCCCACACTCCACAACTAGAGAGAAGCCCACGTGCCACAACGAAGAGCCCGCATACCGCAATGAAATATCCCACATGCCTCAAGGAAGATCCTGCATGCTGCAACTAAAATCTGACACAGCCAAAAATAAATTTAAAAATAAATAATAAAATTTTAAAATAAAACAGAATAAAATAAATTAAATTACCACAGTAAAATCTAGCCTATACTGACTAATACATTTGTGATTTGTCCCCTGCCCACCTCTCTAGATTCATCTCTAGCTGTGGCCCCTACTCTCTTACTCTTCCCTAAGTGCATCAAGAAAGCCTAATGCCTCTGGGATGCTGTATATGCTCCTCTGTCTGCCTTATAATCATTTTGACCTGACACCTGCTGCCAGTAGTTGAAAGCCCAATTCAGATGCTACTTATTCCAGGAAACCTTGTTAATATAGGTTAGGTATATTTCCTAATATAGGTTAGGTCTATTTCCTATATTTTCCCCTAATACCTTGTGATTAATTGTAATATGACACTTTCCATGTTGTATCACATTATCTAATTATTTGTTGATATCCCACTTTACATTAAGCTCTTTAGAGGCAGAAATTGAGTCTTTTTTGTTCTTGTATTTTTTATTGTTGCTTTTTATATTTATCTCTAGCTAAATAATGCATTGAGCACAATGCCTGGTACATAGTAGATGTTCAAAAACATTTGCTGAATAAATGATTAAACATACATAAATAAAGCAGAGGATTTTTTTTAATGTTTAGCTATATACATATAATACAATTTAACTGCAAGTCATTTTGTGAATTCTATATTTTTCCAAGGTACCTCATGTGGCTTTTTGATCATCTACTTTATTTAGAATTCATATCTTTTCAGTTATCACTTGCTTTTGTCTAATATATTTTCTGCCCCCTTCTTACTTTCATTGATCTATTTCTACGGAATCCACTTACTTGATTTGTGTCAGTAAATATGTATAGTTAAAATTCAGTGCAGTCTTGGAAAACTGAAAGGATTTAAATATATTTTATGTATTTAATGCTATAATTTTCTTGTAACATATTCCAAATTAAAGTTACTTTTAAATATAAAAGAAAAGGTTTGGGGGTTTTTTTCAGCAATTTTATCATCCCCAAATCACAGTGCTCCATTTTCTCTTCTATTTCCAAGGGCCAAAAATCCCTCCCAATTCAAATTCAGTCTCAGTTCAGATTCTCTTGAAAAAAGGCAAAGTCATTTCTAGATACTCATAGTTTTGTTTCTTATTAAACACATTGAAATTCCTTTAAATGTGAATCAGTTAAGCAAAGCCTTGGGAAACCTCCAGATTCCTTTTAATTATCTTAAAGTAATCTGAAGATAGTTAAGCAAATGCTGGAGAGAATGCCCTTATTATCAAGATGTTTTAAAATTTTTTAAAAGAGCCTATTATGAGCTAAAAATACTCCTCAAAGCTTTTATTAACAGTTCAGGTTTGTCCCTTATATCTGCCTTCTCCTGTCTCACTACATTAAGCAAAATGTCGGTATTGCATTTTTTAAGCTCCTTTTAGCATCCTGCAAATTTGGGCTTCCACCCAGAGATGGCTTCAGTGCACCACTCTGTGAGTTGATGACAGCTAAGGTCGAATAGCCCCTGGGGAACTTCTGTGGATGTGTTGACTACCACAAGTATAAACAGATGATCCTGTGGATGTGTTGACTACCACAAGTATAAATAGATTATCCTTTTCGTAATGCAAGATGGGCAAAAAGACACAGGGAAGACCCAGGTACCATTACCTGCATGCCTGCATGAAACGACACAGACTACATGTTTATGATTCAGTAGCCATATTAGAAAAGTGCTGCCTCAGACTCTAGTCAGAGGTTAGCCACAGTATACCTTAGGAGTCCCCTCCACAGACGTTATCCTTCTTCCCATGGTGGCTGTAAACTTTTGCCTCTGACATGTACAGGAAAACTCATCAGTTAAAAGGAACTCATCAGGTTTATTAGAAATACTTTTGCTATAAGTAGCAGAAAACCTATCTCCCAATGGCTAAAGCAAATAGGAGTTTATCTTACTCATATAACAGGAGTTTTCTCTGTAGGAAGCTGCTAGTACAGGTTCAGTGCCTCAAGGATATAAAGACTGCATTTTCACATAGCCCAGCCTTTATGACTGAGAGACAAATACTGCAGCTAAAACCGAGTCCCCCCTAAAACTGAGTTCCCCTGCCAATTTTATGATTAACATTTGTATCCAAAACTTTATTCCCTTTCTTGTCCCATCCCTGTTCCCCTTAGGATTAAGGAGTATCAAAGAAAAAGGGGGATTGAAACTGAGCAGGACCCTTCAGGGCCTTTCCGGGAACAAAAGCCCCTCTGTATCCCCTACTTCTTGTTTGTAGGAAAAAGGCTTTTGTCTCCTAGGTCTTCCCCAAGTTCCAAAGAGCAGACTTAAGCAGTTACAAATTAAGGAAATGAGGGAATGCAGAAACAAAGAAAAAGCAGTTAAAAAAGAAAAGTAGGAGCTCCGGGAAGATGGCGGAAGAGTAAGACGTGGAGATCACCTTCCTCCCCACAGATACACCAGAAATACATCTACACGTGGAACAACTCCTACAGAACACCTACTGAACGCTGGCAGAAGACATCAAACCTCACAAAAGGCAAACCCCCCACCCACGTACCTGAGTAGGGCAAAAGAAAAAAGAATAAACAGAGACAAAAGGATAGGGACGAGACCTGCACCAGTGGGAGGGAGCTGTGAAGGAGGAAAGGTTACCACACACTAGGAAGCCCCTTTGAGGGTGGAGACTGTGGGTGGTGGAGGGAGAAAGCTTCGGTGCTGTGGGGCAGAGCACAGCCACAGGGGGGCAGAGCACAGCCACAGGGGGGCGGAAGGCAAAGCGGAGAGATTCCTGCACAGAGGATCAGCGCTGACCGGCACTCAACAGCCCGAGAGGCTTGTCTGCTCACCCGCCGGGGCGGACGAGGCTGGGAGTTGAGGCTCGGGCTTTGGTCGGAGCGCAGGGAGAGGACTGGAGTTGGCGGTGTGAACACAGCCTGAAGGGGTTAGTGCACCACGGCTAGCCGGGAGGGAGTCCGGAGAAAAGTCTGGACCTGCCGAAGAGGCAAGGGACTTTTTCTTCCCTCTTTGTTTCCTGGTGCGCGAAGACAGGGGATTAAGAGCGCTGCTTAAAGGAGCTCCAGACACGGGCCCAAGCCGCGGCTAACAGCATGGACCCCAGAGACTGGCATAAGACGCTAAGGCTGCTGCTGCCGCCACCAAGAAACCTGTGTGGGAGCACAGGTCACTATCCACACCCCCCTTCCGGGGAGCCTGTGCAGCCCGCCACTGCCAGGGTGCCGGGATCCAGGGACAACTTCCCTGGGAGAACGCACGGCGCGCCTCAGGCTGGTGCAACGTCACGCTGGCCTCTGCCACCGCAGGCTCACCCCGCACTCCGTGCCCCTCCCTCCCCCCGGCCTGAGTGAGCCACAGCCCCCGAATCAGCGGCTCCTTTAACCCCGTCCTGTCTGAGCGAAGAACAGATGCCCTCCGGCAACCTACGCACAGAGGCGGTGCCAAATCCAAAGCTGAGCCCCTGGGAGCTGTGAGAACAAAGAAGAGAAAGGGAAATCTCTCCCAGCAGCCTCAGAAGCAGTGGATTAAAGCTACACAAACAATTTGATGTACTCTGCATCTGTGGAATACCTGAACAGACAACGAATCATCCCAAATTGAGGAGGTGGACTGTGAGAGCAAGATTTATGAATTTTTTACCCTTTTCCTCTTTTTGAGTGTGTATGTGTATGCTTCTGTGTGAGATTTTGTCTGTATAGTTTTGCTTCCACCATTGGTCCTAGAGTTATATCTGTCCTTTAAAATTTTTTTTTCTTAATAATTATTTTTTATTTTAATAACTTTATTATATTTGATCTTACTTTATTTTATTTTACTTTATCTTCTTTCTTTCTTTTTTTCCTTCCTTCCCTCCTTCCTCTCTTCCTCCCTCCCTCCCTCCTTCCCTCCTTTCTTTCTTTCTTTCTATCTTTCTTTCTTTCTATTTCTATTAATTCTTTCATTCTACCTTTTCTCACTTTTATTCTGTGCCGTGTGGACGAAAGGCTCTTGGTGCTGCAGCCAGGAGTCAGTGCTGTGCCTGTGAGGTGGGAGGGCCAACTTCAGGACACTGGTCAACAAGAGACCTCCCAGCTCCACATAATATCAAATGGTGAAAATCTCCCAGAGAGCTCCATCTCAACACCAGCACTCGGCTTCACTCAACGACCAGCAAGCTACAGTACTGGACATCCTATGCCAAACAACTAGCAAGACAGGAACACAACCCCACCCATTAGCAGAGAGGCTGCCTAAAATCATAATAAGTCCACAGACACCCCAAAACACACCACCAGACGTGGACCTGCCCACCAGAGAGACAAGATCCATCCTCATCCACCAGAACACAGGCACTAGTCCCCTCCACCAGGAAGCCTACTCAACCCACTGAACCAACCTTAGCCACTGGGGACAGACACCAAAAACAACGGGAATGATGAACCTGCAGCCTGCAAAAAGGAGACCCCAAACACAGTAAGATAAGCAAAACGAGAAGACAGCAAAACACACAGCAGATGAAGGAGCAAGATAAAAACCCACCAGACCTAACAAATGAAGAGGAAATAGGCAGTCTACCTGAAAAAGAATTCAGAATAATGATAGTAAAGATGATCCAAAATCTTGGAAAGAGAATAGACAAAATGCAAGAAACATTTAACAAGGACCTAGAAGAACTAAAGATGAAACAAGCAATGATGAACAACACAATAAATGAAATTAAAAATACTCTAAAAGGGATGAATAGCAGAATAACTGAGGCAGAAGAACAGATAAGTGACCTGGAAGATAAAATAATGGAAATAAGCACTGCAGAGCAGAATAAAGAAAAAAGAATGAAAAGAACTGAGGACAGTCTCAGAGACCTCTGGGACAACATTAAAAGCACCAACATTCGAATTATAGGGGTTCCAGAAGAAGAAGAGAAACAGAAAGGGACGGAGAAAATATTTGAAGAGATTATAGTTGAAAACTTCCCTAATACGGGAAAGGAAATAGTTAATCAAGTCCAGGAAGCACAGAGAGTCCCATACAGGTTAAATCCAAGGAGAAATACACCAAGACACGTATTAATCAAACTGTCAAAAATTAAATACAAAGAAAACATATTAAAAACAGCAAGGGAACAACAACAAATAACACACAAGGGAATTACCATAAGGTCAACAGCTGATCTTTCAGCAGAAACTCTGCAGTCCAGACGGGAGTGGCAGGACATATTTAAAGTGATGATGGAGAAAAAGCTGCAACCAAGATTACTCTACCCAGCAAAGATCTCATTCAGATTTGATGGAGAAATTAAAACCTTTACAGACAAGCAAAAGCTGAGAGAGTTCAGCACCGTCAAACCAGCTTTACAACAACTGCTAAAGGAACTTCTCCAGGCAAGAAACATAAGGGAAGGAAACGACCTACAATAATGAACCCAAAACAATTAAGAAAATGGGAATAGAAACATACATATCGATAATTACCTTAAATGTAAATGGACTAAATGCTCCCACCAAAAGACACAGATTGGCTGAAAGGATACAAAAACAAGACCCATATATATGCTGTCTGCAAGAGACCCACTTGAGACCTAGAGACACATACAGACTGAAAGTAAGGGGATGGAAAAAGATATTCCATGCAAATGGAAACCAAAAGAAAGCTGGAGTAGCAATTCTCATATCACACAAAACAGACTTTAAAATAAAGACTATTAGAAGAGACAAAGAAGGACAGTACATAATGATCAAGGGATCGATCCAAGAAAAAGATATAACAATTGTAATATTTATGCCCCCAACATAGGAGCACCTCAATACATAAGGCAAATACTAACAACCATAAAAGGGGAAATCAACAGCAACACATTCATAGTAGGGGACTTTAACACCCCACTTTCACCAATGGACAGATCATCCAAAATGAAAATAAATAAGGAAACACAAGCTTTAAATGATACATTAAACAAGATGGAGTTAATTGATATTTATAGGATATTCCATCCAAAAACAACAGAATACACATTTTTCTCAAGTGCTCATGGAACACTCTCTAGGGTAGATCATATCTTGGGTCACAAATCAAGCCTTGGTAAATTTAAGAAAATTGAAATTGTATCAAGTATCTTTTCCGACCACAATGCTATTAGACTAGATATCAATTACAGGAAAAGATCTGTAAAAAATACAAACACATGGAGGCTAAACAATACACTACTTAATAACGAAGGGATCACTGAAGAAATGAAAGAGGAAATCAAAAAATACCTAGAAACAAATGACAATGGAGACATGATGACCCAAAATCTATGGGATGCAGCAAAAGCAGTTCTAAGAGGGAAGTTTATAGCAATACAAGCCCACCTTAAGAAACAGGAAACATCTCGAATAAACAACCTAACCTTGCACCTAAAGCACTTAGAGAAAGAAGAACAAAAAAACCCCAAAGTTAGCAGAAGGAAAGAAATCATAAAAATCAGATCAGAAATAAATGAAAAAGAAATGAAGGAAACGATAGCAAAGATCAATAAAACTAAAAGCTGGTTCTTTGAGAAGGTAAACAAAATAGATAAACCATTAGCCTGATTCATCAAGAAAAAAAGGGAGAAGACTCAAATCAATAGAATTAGAAATGAAAAAGAAGTAACAACTGACACTGCAGAAATACAAAAGATCATGAGAGATTACTAAAAGCAATTCTATGCCAATCAAATGGACAACCTAGAAGAAATAGACAGATTCTTATAAATGCACAACCTGCTAAGACTGAATCAGGAAGAAATAGAAAATATAAACAGACCAATCACAAGCACTGATATTCAGACTGTGATTAAAAATCTTCCAACAAACAAAAGCCCAGGACCACGTGACTTCACAGGCAAGTTCTATAAAACATTTAGAGAAGAGCTAACACCCATCCTTCTCAAACTCTTCCAAAATATAGCAGAGGGAAGAACACTCCCAAACTCATTCTACGAGGCCACCATCACCCTGATATGCAAACCAGACAATGATGTCACAAAGAAAGAAAACTACAGGCCAATATCACTGATGAAAATAGATGCAAAAATCCTCAACAAAATACTAGCAAACAGAATCCAACAGCACATTAAACGGATCATACACCATGATCAAGTGGGGTTTATTCCAGGAATGCAAGGATTCTTCAATATACACAAATCAATCAACATGATACACCATATTAACAAATTGAAGGAGAAAAATCGTATGATCATCTCAATAGATGCAGAGAAAGCTTTCAACAAAATTCAACACACATTTATGATTAAAATCCCGCAGAAAGTAGGCATAGAGGGAACTTTCCTCAACATAATAAAGGCCATATATGACAAACCCACAGCCAACGTCGTCCTCAATGGTGAAAACCTGCAAGCATTTCCACTAAGATCAGCAACAAGACAAGGTTTTCCACTCTCACCACTATTATTCAACATAGTTTTGGAAGTTTTAGCCACAGCAATCAGAGAAGAAAAGGAAATAAAAGGAATCCAAATTGGAAAAGAAGAAGTAAAGCTGTCACTGTTTGCAGATGATACTATACATAGAGAATCCTAAAGATGCTACCAGAAAACTACTAGAGCTAATCAATGAATTCGCTAAAGTAGCAGGATACAAAATTAATGCACAGAAATCTCTGGCATTCCTATACACTAATGGTGAAAAATCTGAAAGTGAAATCAAGAAAACACTCCCATTTACCACTGCAACAAAAACAATAAAATATCTAGGAATAAACCTACCTAAGGAGACAAAAGACCTGTATGCAGAAAATTATAAGACACTGATGAAAGAAATTAAAGATGATACAAATAGATGGAGAGATATACCATGTTCTTGGATTGGAAGAATCAACATTGTGAAAATGACTCTACTACCCAAAGGAATCTACAGATTCAATGCAATCCCTATCAAACTACCACTGGCATTTTTCACAGAAGTAGAACAAAAAATTTCACAATTTGTATGGAAACACAAAAGACCCCGAATAGCCAAAGCAATCTTGAGAACGAAAAACGGAGCTGGAGGAATCAGGCTCCCTGACTTCAGACTATACTACAAAGCTACAGTAATCAAGACAGTATGGTACTGGCACAAAAACAGTAAGACAGCACAATGGAACAGGAAACAAATCCCAGAGATAAACCCATGCACATATGATCACCTAATCTTTGATATTGATGCAGGAATGTACAATGGAGAAAGGACAGCCTCTTCAATAATTGGTGCTGGGAAAACTGGATAGGTACATGTAAAAGTATGAGATTAGATCATTCTCTAACACCATACACAAAAATAAGTTCAAAATGGATTAAAGACCTAAATGTAAGGCCAGAAACTATCAAACTCTTAGAGGAAAACATAGGCAGAACCCTCTATAACGTAAATCATAGCAAGATCCTTTTTGACCCACCTCCTAGAGAAATGGAAATAAAAACAAAAATGAACAAATGAGACCTAATGAAACTTCAAAGCTTTTGCACAGCAAAGGAAAACATAAACAAGACCAAAAGACAACCCTCAGAATGGGAGAAAATATTTGCAAATGAAGCAACTGACAAAGGATTAATCTCCAAAATTTATAAGCAGATCATGCAGCTCAATAACAGAAAAACAAAAACCCAGTCCAAAAATGGGCAGAAGACCTAAATAGACATTTCTCCAAAGAAGATATGCAGACTGCCAACAAACACATAAAAGAGTGCTCAACATCATTAATCATTAGAGAAATGTAAATCAAAACTACAATGAGATATCATCTCACATGAGTCAGACTGACCATCATCAAAAAATCTAGAAACAATAAATCCTGGAGAGGGTGTGGAGGAAAGGGAACACTCTTGCACTGCTGGTGGGAATGTAAATTGATATAGCCACTGTGGAGAACAGTATGGAGGTTCCTAAAGAAACTACAAATAGTACTACCATATGACCCAGCATTCCCACTACTGAGCATATACGCTGAGAAAACCATAATTCAAAAAGAGTCATGTACCAAAATGTTCATTGCAGCTCTATTTACAATAGCCCAGAGGTGGAAACAACCTAAGTGTCCATCAACAGATGAATGGATAAAAAAGATGTGGAACATATATACAATGGAATATTACTCAGCCATAAAAAGAAACGAAATTCAGCTAATTGTAATGAGGTTGATAGACCTAGAGTCTGTCATACAGAGTGAAGTAAGTCAGAAAGAGAAAGACAAATGCTGTATGCTAACACATATATATGGAATTTAAGGAAAAAAATGTCATGAAGAACCTAGGGGTAAGACAGGAATAAAGACACAGACCTATTAGAGAAGGGACTTGAGGATATGGGGAGGGGGAAGGGTAAGCTGTGACAAAGCAGAGAGAGGCATGGACATATATACACTACCAAACGTAAGGTAGATAGCTAGTGGGAAGTAGCCGCATAGCACAGGGAGATCAGCTTGGTGCTTTGTGACTGCCTGGAGGGGTGGGATATGGAGGGTGACGCAAGAGGGAAGAGATATGGGAACATATGTTTATGTATAACTGATTCACTTTGTTATAAAGGAGAAAGTAGCACACCATTGTAAAGCAATTATACTCCCATAAAGATGTGAAAAAAAATTTAAAAAAAGAAAAAAAAGAAAAGTAATGATAATTTAAACCATAGTCAGCAATAAAACAGAGTCCTAGTTCCTCCTCAAGGAATATACATAGCAATCTGACACACATTTTTGAGTTGCTCTGCAGGAACTAAGACCCCCTACCCAGGTGGAGGATTATGACTCCGTGATGAGCACAAGCACGTATACCCCAGACTGACTGGAACCAGAAGGTTGATAATTGAAATTCCTGAAACATCACCCTGTTACCTCACCACCAACCAATCAGAAGGAAGTCCACAAGCTGCAACCCTCACCCCAAATATTGCCTTTAAAACCCCTTCTCTGAAAGCCATCAGGGAGTTCAGGCCTTTTGAGCATGAGCTGCCTGTTCTCCTTGCTTGGTGCCCTGCAAAAAAATGCTTGTACTTTCCTTCACCTCAACCTGGTGTCAGTAAATTGGCTGTGCTGTGCAGTGGGCAAGTGGACCCAAGTTCAGTTTGGAAAGACAGCTCCAACCATAGGGTCTAGGTTCAGAGTAGGAAGATGGGAGAAGGGCCCCCGCAGCCTCTCTCCTTTTATCAAGAAGGCAAAAGATTTTCTAGACCTATCTCTCTGAGTCCCAGCATACTTCAGCTTGGTCTCATCACCCGGAGCTTAAGTTACCACCTCTGGGTGCAAGAGAGGCTGACAAAACAAGGAGCGGGATTGTCATAATTGGCTTAGTGCAGTTGTGAGGCTGCTGCTTCATAGAAAATCAAGGATCCATTCATTAGCTACAAAGAGTGTACGTACACCAAGGTCTTGGGACTTGTACCAATGTCTGCCTCAGCAAGACTGTTCAGGAATATTATACCCAATTAAAAGGCCTTTGTTTAGAATGTGGCATGGAGTGGGGCAGGTACCGTACCTGCTAAAAGGATTCTCTTCTTGTGTTCAGCCATGAGAAAGGAACAAAGTACTTACACATGCTACAATATACATGAACTTTGAAAACATGCTAAGTAAAGGAAGCCAGACACAAAAAGTCACATACTGTATGATTCTATTCATACGAAATATCCAGAATAGGTAAATCCATAGAGACTGAATGCAGGTTGGTGGTTACCAGGGGTGGGGGAGAAGGGGGAATGACGGCAACTCCTTAATGGGTTCAGGTTCCACTGAGGTGATGAAAATGTTTTGGAACTAGAGAGATGATGTTTGCACAACATTGTGAATGTGCTAAATGCCACTGAATTGTTCATTTTAAAATGGTTAATTTTGTGTCTTGTGAATTTCACTCAATAAAGAAGAGTATTCTGTTGCCTTCTACTGAAAAAATGAAGACCAGCTTTTTGCAAATAATCTTTGTATAACATTTATTCTTCAGCTCCTACAAACTCATTTTGGCAGTAGTAGTTTCAATAAGAGCCACTGATTTGCAACCAAGGCAGAGATAACTAGTCAGCCTCCAATATCCCCTTCTTCTATCCTTTGCTCCTTAGTAACGGAAACCTAGTCAATATGCCCAGCAAAAAAGCAAAAACAGAAAGCTATAATTTCCCAGCTTCCCTTGCAGCAAGCTATGGCTATAAGTTCTGTTCAGTGAAATGTGAATGGAAGCATTGGGTGGGTCTCCCAGTTGGATCCTTAACAGTGTATGACCATTTGTCCTACCTTTTTTTTTTCTGTCTTCCAGCCTGCACAACAGACTTGATGGCTGAAGCATCACCTGCCAACTTGGACCATGAAGTGACCTTGAAGATGGAAGCTGTGCTCTGAGTATGGTAGGGCAAAAAGAGAAGAGACTGAAGATACTATACCATTCGTGGACAGCCTACTTCCAGATTTCCTTTACCTGAGAGAAATGGGAGAGAAAGTTCTATCTTATTTTTTGTTAGGAGGAGGGGGTTGTTATTTACAAGCAAACTTAATTGTAACTGATACAGCAGCATAACATCCTTCAGACAATCCTTCATTCTCTAACTCATTTAAGATCGTACAGCCCAGGGCTTCCCTGGTGGCTCAGTGGTTAAGAATCTGCCTGCCAATGCAGGGGACACGGGTTCAAGCCCTGGTCCAGGAAGATCCCACATGCCGTGGAGCAACTAAGCCCATGCACCACAACTAGTGAGCCTGCGCTCTAGAGCCCACGAGCCACAACTACTGAGCCTGCATGCCACAACTACTGAAACCCGGGCGCATAGAGCCTGTGCTCCACAACAAGAGAAGCCACCGCCATGAGAAGCCCACGCACTGCAATAAAGAGTAACCCAACTAGAGAAAGCCTGCGCACAGCAATGAAGACCCAACGCAGCCAAAAATTAAATAAATAAGTAAATAAATTTATTAAAGAAAAAAATATCATACAGCCCAGAGCATGAGTAACATACTCCACTCCAAGGTAAGAATGGACCTGCCTACAGGGCTATACCCTGTTCTGTAACAGGCGTTGCTGCCATTTACCTGGTCTGTCTGATAAGAACACTAAGTATACATTTCTATCAATATACCTCAGAGGTCACAGGTTGGCCAAACCCATTCCGTAAGTACATTTTGTTTGGCCATCACATTTGTTTATTTTATTATTAATACTGTTATTATTTTTTTATTATTTTTGAATTATACTTGAACATGGTAAGGGGGCATGTGCTCTCCAGTTTCCCATAATCCCCTCACTGTATTTTCTCAAGCTGAGTGCTTCACATCTGTACAGAACCTACTGGGCTCCTGAAGGCATTAATGAGAACTATCCCTGGAAATGATTCATTCAACTTGGTACTTAAGAAATAAAGGAAGTGTCGAGAATTAGTCAAGATTGTCTCAGCTTGAAATGATTCACTAACAATGAACTGAAGTCTGAATGTATTGATAGCAGACAATACAAAATATACCCCATGGCTCCAATGTTAATTTCAAATTTCTCTCTATGAAGAGAATGCCTTAGGATGTGATTAGGGAAGCATTTTTGTCTTAGTCCTGTTGAACTTCAATTCCACCAGTGTCAGAGTCTGTTTTCTTGTATCTGGACTTCAAAGATTTTCAGTCTGTGTTTATCAACTGCAGGCAGTTCACATATCAACTACGTGTCCAGACTGCTAACTACTGCTGAATAGTTGCTGCTGAATGGATCATTCAACTCTGGAATGTAAGTTGGTCCTACTTGAATGTAAGTTCTTTGAGGCCAGAAATCATGTCTGCTTTCCTCACTGCAGTCTCCCCAGCGCCTAGCACACAGGGCCCGGTGCATAGCAGTCACCTAGGGCTTCGTGTATGGTTTTGCAGGTTGTTTCCTAGAGTGTGTGCCAAGAGGATAGCACATTAGCCAGGACTAAAATCCAGCCCTCCCTGCTCACCAAACCTGCACCCTGGTGTGGGCTTCTTCCAATTGAGAAGATGAGGGTTTTTCTAACTTGCACAAAGGTCCTCTGGGCTCCCCAAGCTAAGTGAGAAGAGCTACACCTGCCCAGAAAGTGAGCATTTTTGTAATTCACACAGAGTTTTCTTGTGGAGTGGCAGCAGCTCTGGAGGCTCTCAAAAATAATTTTGATATGCTAAGGGAAATAAGTCAGAGAAAGACAAGTACTGTATGATGTCATTTATGTATGGAATCTAAAAAATAAAGCAAACTAGTGAATATAACAGAAAAGAAGCAGACTCACAGATGTAGAGAACAAACTAGTGGTTACCAGTGTGGGGGAGCAATATAAGGGTGGGGGAGTGGGAAGTACAAACTATTGGGTATAATATAGGCTCAAGGATGTATTGTATAACACAGGGAATATATCCAATATTTTTTAATAACTGTAACTGGAATGTAACCTTTAAAATTGTATTAAAAACTTTTAAATTTTTTAGAAAATAAAATAAAATACAAATAACTTTTAAATAAATAAATGCCCTCCTTCTATGAGCACTTTGTAATTCTGGCCACAGCCCCAGGTGGCCCCAGGAAGGGCAGCATGGGGCTTCCCATTGTTGTGGGAATGTCTGCTCATTCCTATGTGTTTCACTTAGCGGTGGAACAATTTTTAGACTGCATTATGTGGATCTACCATTGATAAACTTGTGAGATGGAAAAGAAAACTACTGAAAATCTATGTCCCAAAGGAACTTTCTGGGGTGATAATAATATTCTATATCTTGAATGTAGTTTGGGTTACACAGGTGTATGCTTTTTTCAAAACTCGTGAAATGGTCCACTTAAGATGCATGCATTTTAATGTATGTAATTGTTATCTCAAAGGAAAAAATTAACCATCAACAATATTAAACTCCAGTTAACTTTATGCATACTTAAGTACTTAAGAGGAGATGTACTGATATATGCAATGCATCAAAAATAAGATTGATGGATGATGAAGAGATAGATAATGTGATAAGTCAAATATAATGTAAAATTAATTATAGAATCTAGATGGAGAGTATATGGGTGTTCACTGTAAAATTCTTTCAAATTTTCTGTGCTTGAAATTTTTCATAATAAAATATTGGGGAGAAAAAAGCTATGCCCCACAGTAGCAGATTGGATTATTGTGCTCACTCTTTACTCTCTCCCCTTATTAACATTATATCACCATACCCTTTGCTATGTGACTTTGCAGGGACTCCCAGTAAAGTAGGTAGAGTAAATTTCCTTGCCCTATGGGCTTCATCCTTGGTCATGTGACTTGCTTTGGCCAATGAGACAATAGCAAACACAGTATGAGCAGAGGCTCTAAACGTGTTTACTTGGCTTAGCCTGGCATCTTGTTCCTCTACCATCACCATGAAAAGAACATGACCCATGTCGCTGCTGTTATCAGATCTGAACTTGACCTGCAGCCTAAGGCAGAACTGCCCAAACTAACCCTGAGGCCCATGAATGAGAAATAATTGCTTGTGTAAGACACTGAACTTTGGGATTGTTTGTTACACAGCATTATCACAGCAGAAACCTAATTACACATTAGATCCATTCTGTCACAGAGGTTAAATGTTTCCATTGGAGAAATGGTTGTCCTTATCAAAATTCAGTGTCCTAATTTAGTGTCTGTGAGACCTATGGCTATATTGTCCTTGTGAGAGGCTGTGGTGGGGGAGGATTAAGGCTGACTTTGAAGTGTTCTGACCAGGACTGAGGCTAGGGCAGGTGCTTCTAACCAAGGCAAAGGGCACACCTAGAACAAGAGGGTAAATCAGGCCATATTCCCTCAGAATATGCTATATTATCTCTTTGGTTACATTTTTGAGACAAACTTACATTTTCAGTGAAACAAGTGTACAAGTGTAACCACTCTTTGAAAGTGGGTTGTGGAGCTAGTTGGAGTCAGAAGAGACCTTAAGGAAGATCTGTATTTACCTAATTGTACAGATGAGAAAACTGAGGGATAAATGCAACTGACCTATGCTTACACAGGTAATTGGTGGCAAAGCAAGAATTAGAACCCAGGTCTCACAGTGTGATCCAGGTCCCAGACTGGCCTGGAAAAGCATTCAGCTAAATGATAGATTCTGCTTAAGAAAACAATAGGTTCTTGCTGAAAACTCAACTGCTGTTTCTTTGCTCACCACTTGAGCCTGATTTGATATTTTAATCCTTTCATTGAAAGGGGCAAGAGCTTCCTTCCTAACAACATTTATTACACACACACTCACCAAGGCAACAAGGATTGGATTCTGAGTGACTGTGCTTGGTGGGGGGCAATCAGAAAGACACAGCTGACCAGCTTGAAGTTTGAATTTCCTTACACCCTTGCTACTCAAAGTGTGGTCCAAGGAACAGCAGCATTGGATCCCGCTATAGAATCTTGGGCTCTATCCCAGACCTGGATCAGAATGTGCATTTCAACAGGAATCCCAGAGGATTCAAATGCATATTAAAGTTGGAGAACCACTGCTCTGTAACCTTTGCGGTGGTTTTAAAACATGGTCCCAAATTATTTGACTTTCCTCCCATTGAGAGTTGGGGGGTGCTATGGTCTGAATGTTTGTGTCCTCCCCCCAAAGCTCGTATGTTGAAATCCTAATGCCCCAAAATGATGCTATTAGGAGGTGGGGGCTTTGGGAGGTGCTTAAGTCATGAGGGTGGAGCCTTCATGAATGTAATTAGTGCCTTACAAAAGAGACCCCAGAGAGCTCCCTCACCCCTTCCACCACATGAGGATACTACAGAAGGTGCCAGCTATGAACCAGAAAGCTGGCCCTTACCATAATGTGACTATGCTGGTGCCTTGATCTTGGACTTCCCAGTCTCCAGAACTGTGAGAAATAAAATTTTCTTTTGTTTATAAGAAAACCCAATCTGTGATATTTTGTTATAACAGCCTGAATGGACTAAGATAGGAGGGGTCTATGCCCCTCCCATTGATGCTGGATGAGCCAGTGACTGCTTTAACCAATAGAGTATGGCACAAGTGACGCTGTGTGACTTCCGAGGCTAAGTCATGGTCTACTTTGTTCACGGTAATATTCTCTCTTAGAGCCCTGAGCAGACATGTTAGGAGTCCCTATCTTGAGACCCCAGTGCTAGAGAGGCCACATGTAGATGCTCTAGTCAACAGTCCCAGCTGAGCCCAGCCTCTGAAGAACCATTTCTGTCAAGGTATCAGGCACATGAGTAGATCTATCTTAGACCCTCCAGCCCATCTGCTTGCTGCACATCATAGAAGGATTGCTGTCAATACCACGTGGAAGAGAAGAATCACCACAATAAACCGTAAGAAATGATTGTTGGGTTGGTTTTTTTGGCCACACCACGTGGCATGCAGGATCTTAGTTCCCTGAACCTGTGTCCCCTGCAGTGGAAGTGCAGAGTCTTAACCACTGGACTTCCAGGGAAGTCCAAGAAATGATTGTTGTTTTAAGGCAGAAAGTCCTGAGGTACTTTATTATTCCACAACAGGCAACACAGTCCTCAAGCTTAGCTACACTCCGAACATCCCCTCCTTGAGAATGAATGAATTGGTCAGGGGTACAGCCTGGGCATTGGGATTTTTAAAACCTCCCCAGGTAATTCCATTCCTCAACCAAGCTTGAGAATCCCTACTCTTTAAGGTATTATCATATTATCTTAGATCACTTAACCTTTCTGCACTTAAGTCTCTTGGATTTCATCAACTGAAAATGAGCATAATCACTTTTACACTGAATCACCTGGGTGATTCCAGCTGTCTGCCTGCCCCCTTGCCAGGCAGCTACCTAATCAGCTATTTTTCTTTAAGCACATGTGTAATTTCTCAGTAATCCATGAGGGCCTAATAAATTTCGGTGTTGAGACAGGCATTATAGATTGGCTACCTCAAACTCTTTTTTCTCCTTGCCTACCTCTGCTATCAAGGCTATAAAAACTAAAAACTCCATTTCCCAATCTCCATTACAGTTAAGCCCTGTGACAAGTACAGATGATTTCTAGTTTCTCTTCTTCCTCTTCCTCCTTTTTCCTGATGGAATGCAGATATGACGGTTAGAGGTACAGCAGTCATTTGCAGCCACAAGTCAAGGAGCATGAGGATGGAGGCCTGCATATTAAGGATACCAGGGCAGAAAGCTGAGGATTGCATCTTGCTAATCCTACCAGATGGCTTTATCAGTCTGGGCTGGCTACTATTTATATGATGTAGTAGCCACATTTGACTGTTTAAATTTTAATTAATTAAAAGTCAATAAAATTAAATGTTCAGGCCCTCAATCACACGACAAATTTCAAATCCTCAATAGCTACATGGACCTAGTGGCTAATGTATTGAACAGCTAGAATCTTAGAACATTTTCATCATCAAGAAAGCTCTACTTGACAGTGTTGACCTAAAGCATCCCTAACGGATACAGTGTGTTTTGAAGGGAGCTCAGAAAAGGAAAGACTGGTTTTAAAATCATCTTCCAAAGGCGAAATCATGTGCACTTCCCTACAAAGGCTAGGTTTGTTTCTGACTAAAACTGAAGCTACAGGGTTTTACTTGGTCCCTCTTTTTTGCCAAAAACAAACAGTGAGAATAAAATCATGCTATCCTTCCAAACCAATCATGTTCCATGATCTCTCAAAGCCAGGAGGAAAAAAAATGTTTCTGCAATGATTTGAAGCAATAGTCAGAAATGGAAACAGGGAAATGCTGAAGAGATGCAAGTAAAAAACAGAAAAGAATGAGCCAGAACAAAATAGAGATGATCTCTATTCTGTTTTCTAATATCCATCCTTGAACAGCATATAATGGGCTTCCAGACCCACTGGATTTCAGGTGAAGCCAGGTAATGGAAGAGGATTTTTATAGCCTAGCGGCCTCAGGGGTTTCTACGTAATAGGCAGAGGCTAACACAATTAACTGCTGTAGCTTTGCATTGTTATGGGTGTCATCTAAAAGGTTTTTTCTTATTACAATATTGTAAAAATAAATAAAGTCAAGAACAAAACAGAAAATCTCATATCCAAGTTATATTTGTTTGAATCTTTCCTTCTTTCAGTTTTGATTAAATTGACCGAGATAAACTACCTATTCTACCATCTGTGCATTAAAGTCAATGTCTAGGGCTTCCCTGGTGGCGCAGTGGTTGAGAATCTGCCTGCCAATGCAGGGGACACGGGTTCGAACCCTGGTCTGGGAAGATCCCACATGCCGCGGAGCAACTAGGCCTGTGAGCCACAACTACTGAGCCTGTGTGTCTGGAGCTTGTGCTCCGCAACAAGAGAGGCCGTGACAGTGAGAGGCCTGTGCACCGCGATGAAGACTGGCCCCCGCTCGCTACAACTTGAGAAAGCCCTCACACAGAAACGAAGACCCAACACAGCCAAAAAGAAAGAAAGAAGCTTTCATTAAAAAAAAAAAGTCAATGTCTATTCTCCAGGTGGGACAAAGCCATGTTTACAATCAAATGCAGGCACACAGGTTCACATTCATCATCACTTCTTCATGTGCAGCCTTCTACTTGCTTATGCATGGGTGTTTGTCCACCTCACCTGTTAGGATGGCTCTTAACAATAATACAAAAAGATATACGTGAGCAAGCATGCGACTATGTCTTCTGCCCAAGTTTCCTCCTTCCCCATATTCAGCCATACAGATCATAGAACTGTTATTAAAGTACTTCTCTCAACCCTTCGTTTCACCAAATAGTGAAATATCCAGGGTCAATCATATACAAGCACTATAATTTATAGCAGGCATTATAGCTTAATGGAATCAACTTCAGGAATTAAAGTCTTTTCTCTGAATATGGAGTATGTTGACAGTAAGTGCCCATATATCAAGGAAAAGTGACATTGATGAAAAATGCCAGAAGCTAACAAATGGAAAAGAAAGCTATAAACAATTGGTTTCCCTATATCTAATAATCACTAATTATCTTTTCATTGACTTAGGAAATATTTAATGAATTCCTCCTGTGTACAATGCTCTGCAATCAAGTTAGTGAATTCACCAACTCAGAGCCCTGCCGTCAAAGACCTTATCATTCTTTACAAGTCGAGGCTCTTCTGCTCCAGCCACAGATGTAGGCTTTTCACAGAGGTAATGGCAAGGCTGGAACATCACACTCAGAAAATGAGCAGAGACCAAGGTAAGCAAGGCAGCCAGAACAGACCAAACTGTGCCCCCAAACCATTCCAACAGAAGCACCCCTGCTGCTTCCTGTGACTCCTGGAGGCTGGAATGTAGACTGTGACCCTGAGGTCCTGGGATCTCAGTGGCACACTGCCCTGGAGATTGGGTGTCGCTGTTGCCATTGCCACCACCATGGGACACATTCCTCACTGTTGCTAATTCTTCACCTCTCCCGCTTTCGATACAAAGTACCAGGTGGATGTGTTTCATTGGCTCGGCCTAGATCATGTGCCAGCCCCCTAGCTGCAGGGAAGGCAGGCAAAGCAAGCACCAGCTTTTCGAGCCCTGGTCCGGGAAGATCCCACGTGCCGCAGAGCAACTAAGCCCGTGCGCCCCAACTACTGAGCCTGTGCTCTAGAGCCCACGAGCCACAACTACTGAAGCCCTGCGCCTAGAACTACTGAGCCTGCACCTACAGCCTGTGCTCCCCAACAAAGAGAAGCCACCGCCATGAGAAGCCCGTGCACTGCAACGAAGAGTAGCCCCCGCTCGCCGCAACTAGAGAAATCCTGTGTGAAGCAACGAAGACCCAACACAGCTAAAAATAAATAAATAAATTTATGAAAAAAAAATTTATAGGATGAGCAGCAGAGGTAGGGGGTTCAGATATTGGGCAACATACCAACGAAAAATACATTAAATGAGCTACATATGAAGTACAATGGGCATTCAAATGAAAGGTAGATCACGTCTAGCTGGTGCAATCAGAAAAATTTCTCCAAAAGATGATTTTTAAGGTGAATTTTATAGGACAGTATGATTTGGACTTGGGAAGATGTGGAGAAGAGCATTACAAGTGAGGGGGCAGCATGAGAAAATAAATACACAGAGTTGGGAAAATGTGGAGGCAGGAAATGACAGGATTTTATTCCAACAAGCATTTATTAAACATATGATGTGTGCCAGGCACTCTGTTCAGCACTGGAGACTAAGACGTGAAAGGCACACTCTTTGCCCTTAGGTGTTCACAGTCTAGTGGGCAGAGACCACATCAAACTAAAAAACATCTGTACAGCAAAAGAAACCACCAACAAAGTGAAAAGGCAACTTATGGAGTGGGATAAGATATTTTCAAACTATCTATCTGCCAAGGAGTTAATACCCAAAATGTATGAAGAACTCCAACTCAACAGCAAAATAACAAATAATCCAATTTTAAAATGGGCAAAGGACTTAGACATTTCTCCAAAAAAAGACATATAAAATAGCCAACAGGTATATGAAAAGATGCTCAAAATCACTAATTATTGGGGAAATGCAAATCAAAATAATAATGAGATATCACTTTATACTTGTTAGGATGGTTATTAACAACAGCAAAAAAAAAGATAAGTATTGGCAAGGATGTGGAGAAACTGGAACATTTGTACCCTGTTGGTGTGAATGTAAAATGGTGCAGCCACTATGGAAAATGGTATGGAGGTTCCTCAAAAAATTAAAAATAGAACTACCATATGATCCAACTATCCCACTTCTGGGTATTTATCGAGAAGAATTGAAATCAGGATCTCAGAGATATATCTGCATTCCCACATTCATTGCAGCATTAGCCAAGATGTGAAAACAACCTAAATGTCCATCAACAGATGAATGGATAAAGAGAATGTAATATAAACATACAATGTAATATTATTCAGCCTTAGAAAGGAATTAAATCCTGCCATATGTGACAACATGGATGAACCCGAACATTATGCTAAGTGAAAAAAGCCAATAACAGAAGGACGAATACTGCACGATACCACTTACATGAGGTATCTAAAATAGTCAAACATATAGAAACAGAGAGTAGAATGGTAGTTGCCAGGGGCTGGGGGAAGGGAGAAATGGGGAGTTGCTGTTCAGTGGGTATAAAGTTTCAGTCAGGTAAGATGATTAAGTTATAGAGATCTGTTTTACAACATAGTGCCTATGGTTAAAATTACTGTATCATAGACTTAAAATTGTATTAAGAATGTAGATCTCATGTTAAATGTTCTTACCACACACAAAAAATTTTTAATACACCAGGATAAGTGCACTATACAGTGGAGGAATCACAGACCAGGGTCACTTAACCAGCCTCAAGGGAATTAGGGAAGCCTTCCCCAAGGTAGTGGGCTAGATGTGAAAGACAAGTCAGAATTAGCCAGGTGAAGAAGTAGCAGGTATGGGTGTACTGAGGTTTGAAGGAATTCCTAGTAGAAGGAATAGCATTGTATTAGTTCGCTAGGGCTCCCATAATAGAATACCACAAACTGGATGGTTTAACAACAGACATTTATTATCTCACAGTTCTGGAGGCTGGAAGTCCAAGATCAAGGTGTTGGCAGAGCTGGCTTCTCCTGAGGCCTCTCTCCTTGGCTCTCAGGTGGCTGCCTACGCATTGCATCCTCACACTGCATGGTCAATGCTCTGTCTATGTTGTCTGTGTCCTAACCTCCTTTTCTTATCAGGACACCAGAAATATTGGATTAGGGCCCACTTATATGACCTCATTTTACATCAGTTGCCTCTTTAAAGGCTCTATCTCCAAATAAGCCACATTCTGAGGTCCTGAGGACTTTAACATATGAGTTTGGAGAGGGGACACAATTTTCAGCCCATGACAGGTATTCACAAAGTCATGGAGGTGAAAGGATACATTGTATGCTTGGGCAACTGCAGGAAAGTGGTATAGCCTGTGACTGAGTGGTGAATGATGAGGCACAACTGAGAAGTTTGGGTTTTACATGAAGGTGATGGGAAAATGTTGGGGAGCATCATGATTGGGTCGTGTTTTTGAAGGACCGCTGATTGTGGTGGGACCAAAACCAGAAGCCAGGAAATGAGTTGTATCAGTTAGCTTTTTAAATTTTTTTAATTTTTTGCTGTGGCAGGAACTTAAGCCCAAACTAACGGCTTAAAAAAAAACCCATATTTATTTATCTCACTATTTTGTGCTTAGGCAATTTGGGCTGGGCTCAGATGGGAAGTTCTGCTGATCTGGGCCAAGCTTGGCTGAACCTGGCTGGGCTCATGCATTTGCTGTGAGTGGCTGGGTCAACTGGGTGCTGGCTGGTCCAGGATAGCTGAGATGGGATGGCTCGTCTCTGTTCCACATGGTCTCTCAGCCTCCAGCAGGCTATTCTGGATTTGCCCACATGGCAGTAGTGGTAGGGGTTCCCAGAGCAAGAGTGGAAGCACACAAGGTTCCATTAGCTTCTCACTTGAAATTCACACAATATTGCTTCAACTGCAAAGCAAGTGTCAGGGCCAGCCCAGAGTCAAGGACTGGAGAAAGAGATTCCATCTCTTGACGGAAGGAGCTGCAATTATTTGTGGCCATTTCTGCAATCCACTACAACAGCTGGGAGGTAACTTTTTGTAATTCAGAAGGAAATAAATGAGAAGAACCAAACCAAATTAATGACAGTGAGGATGGATGAGAGACTGACTTGGGACAAGTGACCAGACTTGGTGATTGAATGGGTCCCCTGGCTCTGACTTGAGCAGTGAAGAGATTGGTGATGTCATTTGGAGGACGAGTGTGAAGAGAGGGGCTGATGGTCAATTTGCCCAGATTATATCATTAAATGCATTCAGATTAACCTCTGTTACAGTTCTCAACTCTTGATCTTGCATGCACAGTCTTTATAGTTTGCTGTAACCATGGAACAGTGTTATCTGCTCATGAATGAGACAAGAGTGTTAGTGGAAAGGATGGATACCTCTGGGTAGCAGTTTTCTGTTCCTCCAGCAAGAGAGAACTTTTACTGTGTTAAGCTGTAGAGAAATACTAGAGGATATGTTTTCCCAGTTTCAGGGCTTGCATCTAGGACTTTGCACATGCTGTTCCTTTTCCTTGAAATGCCTTACCACTCATTTCTTTGCCTTTCCCTTGTGTCTGCTTTTTTCTCATCTACCAAGTTGCAGTTTACGTGTCATTCTCTCAAAGAGACCTTTTCTGACGACCCTATCTAAATGCACACTACTCTTGCCAGTTACTTTCTATTACAGTGCCCTGTTTAATTCTTACTCAGCAAATTTCACAGTCTATTGCCATTTTGGTTTGGCTTATTTATGCATTTTGTGTCTCCCATTACTCTAAAATGCAAGATCTGAGATCAACGATATCGTTTTATTCACCCCACACAGAGCCTGGCACATTCTAGGTGCTCAATACATATTTGTTGAATGAAAACAGACTATTATCTCTATGGCTGGAGTTCTTCTTTTTGAATTTGCTTTAATATGAGTTTAGAAACACACACTGAAAAGTAGAAGGAAGCTTTTGATATTGAAGATGCGATTAAACACTGGAGTGATTTACTAATATAGTATATATTGGGTTGGCCAAAAAGTTCGTTCGAGTTTTTCTGTAATCGTACGGAAAAACCCGAACGAACTTTTTGGCCAACCCAATATTTACTGAGTGTTTGCTATGTCCTTTGTATGCATTAAGTCACTTAGTTTTCATTACAAGACTGAGATAGTGAGATAGGTGCTATCATTATGCCCGCTTTACGAAAGTATTAAAATTCATGGTAGAGCCCACACTTAAAGCCAGGCCTGTGCTCTTAACCACTGTGCCATAGCTTCTTTAAAATAGTTCTGCTAGTTCCTTTAAAAGGCCTGTTTTCTATCTGTCCAGTACAAGTCTGCTTAGAGATGGGCTAAATAAATATTCCATCAAGTTCCTTCCCAGGCCTATGAATCAGTAAACAAATGCATGGCCATCTGAAATGAATGTTAACATTAGTTCCTGTTTCTTTATATGGATAGCCTATTTGAGCTGAGCAGTGAAAATCAAAGCTCCAAGAATTTGACTACACTATCAAACCAAATGTTTGAATAAGTTAAAGCAGTCTTTTTGAAATATGCTATATCCGCTAAGACACCAAAAGCACAAGCAGCAAAAGCAAAAATAAATAAGTGGGATTACATCAAACTAAAAAGCTTCTGCACAGCAAAAGAAACAATCAACAAAGTGAAAAGGCAACCTAAGGAATAGGAGAAAATATTTACAAGTCATGTATCTGATAAGGGATTAATATCCAAAATATACAAAGAGCTCATACAACTCAATAACAAAAGAAACAAACAATCCAATTAAAAGATAGGCAGAGGACCTAAATACACATTTTTCCAAAGAAGACGTACAAATGGCCAACAGGTACATGAAGATGCTCAGCATCACAAATCATCAAGGAAATGCACATCAAAACTACAGTGAGGGGCTTCCCTGGTGGTACAGTGGTTAGGAATCCCCCTGCCAATGCAGGGGACACGGGTTTGAGCCCTGGTCCGGGAAGATCCCACATGCTGCGGAGCAACTAAGCCCGTGCACCACAGCTACTGAGCCTGCGCTCTAGAGCCCACAAGCCACAACTACTGAGCCCACGTACCACAACAAATAAAGCCCGTGTGCCTAGAGCCCATGCTCTGCAACAAGAGAAGCCACCACAATGAGAAGCCCATGCACCGCAATGAAGAGTAGCCCCCACTCGCCGCAACTAGAGAAAACCTGTGCACAGCAATGAAGACCCGATGCAGCCAAAAATAATAAACATAAAATTAATTAATTAATTAATTTAAAAAACTACAGTGAGATATCACCTCACACCTGTTAGAATGGTTATTACCAAAAAAATAAGAGATAACAAGTGTTGGTGAGGATACAGAGAAAAGGGAACTTTGTGCGCTGTTGGTGGGAATGTAAATTGGTGCAGCCACTGTGGAAAACAGTATGGAGTTTCATCAAAAATAGAACTACCATATGATCCAGCAATTCCACTTCTGTGTGTATATCCAAAGGAAATGAAATCAGGATCTTGTCGTGATATCTGCACTCCAGTGTTCAATGCAGCATTATTCACAATAGCCAAGATATGGAAAAATCTAAGTGTCTGTCAGTGGATAAATGGGTAAAGAAGATGTTATCTATCTATCTATCTACACAATGGAATATTATTCAGCCATGAGAAGGAAGGAAATCCTGCCATTTGCAACAATATGGATGGAACTTGAGGGCATTATGCTATGCTAAATAAGTCAGATAGAAAAAGACAAATACTGTGTGATCTCACTTACATGTGGAATCTAAAAAAGCTGAACTCATAGAAACAGAGAGTAGAATGATGGTTACCAGGGGCTGTGGGTTGGGAAAATGGGGAGTTATTGGTCAAAGAATACAAACTTCCAGTTAGAAAATGAATAAGTTCTGACATCTAATGTACAGTGTGGTGACTATAGTTAATACTATATATACATGAATGTTGCTAAGAGAGTAGAAGAAAAAGATAACTGTGAGATGATGGAGATGTTAACTAACCATATTGTGGTAACCAGTTCACCATATATGCATGTATCAAATCATCACGCTGTATCCCTTAAACTTACACAACGTTAAATGTCAATTATATCTCGATAAAACTGAAAGAAAAAGATTCCTAATCAAGGTGCTATCATGAATTCTAATTATTAAAAAAGGAATATGCTACAAACTATCAGCAGATAAGCTGATCTTCTTAATTCTCCTATAGGTCCAACCCTTTAATGAAACAAATTAAAATGCTTATTCCTTTTGAAAAACAAAACTTGTCAGATGATCCTGTATCCACTATCCATTGTGGTGTAACAAACCATCCCAAAACTTAGTGGCTTAAAATAATTATTTACTCAACATGGATAAACCTTGTGGATATTATGCTAAGTGAAATAAGCTAGTCACAAAAAGGCAAATACTGTATGCTTCCACTCACCTGATGTATCTAAAGTAGTTAGATTCATAGAAACAAAAAACAGAATGGGGATTGACAGGGGCTGGGAAGAAGGAGGACAGGGGAGTTGTTTAATGGGTACAGAGTTTCAGTTTTCAAAATGAAAAAGTTCTGGAGGTTGTTTGCACAGCAATGTGAATACACTTAACACTACTGAACTGTACACTTTAAGATGGTAAATTACATGTTCGTGTTTATAACCACAATTAAAAATAAAAAGATAATTATTATAATTATTGCTTATTATCTCTCACAATTCTGTGGGATGGCTGGAATTCAGCTGTGTGTTTCTTTGGCTGGTCTTGGGATCTCTTATGCAGTTGTGTTCATTTGGGATCTCTAAGGGTGGCTTGGGTTGGAACCTCTAAGATGACCTCTCAGGCTCCAGGACCTCTCCCCACATGGCCTCCAATCATTCAGCAATCTAGCCTGGACTACCTTATGTCATGGCAGCTGGACTCCAAGAGGAAGAAAGCAGAAGCTGTCATTCACTCTTAAGGCCTGGGCTCAGAAATCCCATAATAACACTTTCACCTTATTCCATTGGTCAAAGCAAGTCACAAGACCAGTCAAGATTCAAGGTGTGGGAAGACAGAGTCCAGCACTTGATGGGAGGACTGGCAAAGAATTTGTGGCCATCTTGAATATACCACAGGGCCCAACCATCAGATTGTTTGGGTCCTGGTGTATGTTTTTAATTAATTTTTATTGGAGTATAGTTGATTTACAATGTTGTGTCAGTTTCTGCTGTACAGCAAAGTGAATCAGTTATACATATACATATATCTATTCTTTTTCAGATTCTTTTCCCATATAGGCCATTACAGAGTATTGAGTAGAGTTCCCTGTGCTATACAGTAGGTTCCTATTAGTATATATATGTATAGTAGTGTGTGTATGTCAATCCCAATCGCCCAATTTACCCCTGCCCCGCTCCCCTGCTTGGTAACCATACGTTTGTTTTCTACATCTGTGACTCTATTTCTGTTTTGCAAATAAGTTCATTTGTACCAGTTTTTAGATTCCAAATATAAGCGATATCATATGGTATTTGTCCTCCTCTGTCTGACTTACTTCACTCAGTATGAGATTCTCTGGGTCCTTGAATGAGTGATTATTTCACTGTAGGAGAATATCCCTTATTTTTGTGGAGGACATAGCCTCCATTCCAAATAATCAAGAATATTGACAGAGGGCTCCACTTCCAACATTCTGAAGCCAGGTGTGGGCATAGAAGCATAAGAGAAGGATGCATGGGGACCATTTAAGCAAGTGCAACATTATTAGTCCCTGAATCCTAATGCCAGGTCAAGCTTCAGTGCTGATGTCTGCTCAACATCTCAAATGGAGATACTTAAATCCAAGTACTATTTGGGTCTGAGAGAATTGCCTCTATCACATCACAGTGGGGCTTTAACTATCAAAATCATCACTGCATTAATTTGAAGGCTTTTGGCTGCAAGTGGCAGAAAATTCAGCTCAGACTGGTTTAGCATCATCATAGTAATAACAATAATGATAAGGCTTAAGTAACTGTGCTAGACACAGAGATGCATCCCCAGGTCTCCCTTAAGAGAGCTGTGATAGCCTCCAGTTGTCAGTTCCTTCCAGGGCTGCCTCAAGTGCAAAGGGCCACCTCCCTCAAGGTCACACCCTTCTGAGCCCATATTCAATGACAGAGCAAGGCAGAGGATCAAAAGCCCACCTTGAGACTTGAACTCTGACAGGAAATACTTGCTCTGGAGATCCCTGCTGTATTGGCTGAGGCTTTGTCAGACCTGCCTCACTGCTGCCCCATCCTGCTTCCTCCTCCTTTCACAGGTGTTGACCCCTTATAAACCTCTTGCTCCCCAAATTGCATTTCAGTGTCTGCTTTTGGAGACCCCGACCTGCAACAGTGGTCTGACCAGTCGTAAATTTGGCTTCAGGCATGGCCATACACAGGAATGCAGAGACTCAAAGATGTACTCAGGCCCTGTTTTCTATCTCTCAGTATAGCTCTGCTCATGTCCGTATGTTAGCTCATTCAGGAAAGGCAACCTCATGGCTGGAAGGTGGCAGCAAGGAACTTCTGGGGTAGCCTTCCAATTTCACAGCCAGCAGAAAGAAGCAAGCATCTTTATTTATCCCAGCATTCCCAGAAGTCCTGAAGTTCATTCTAACTAGGTCTAGCTGGATCAAATGCCCCAAGTCTGAACAAATCACTATGGCTGGGAGAAGGCGATGCTGATTGGTTTAGGTCCAGGACACATGCTTCACACTGAGTTAGGGTGGGAGAGGAATAATTTGCCATATGGAAGCCATGGAAAGTGGGCAGAGATTGGGTAAAAGGATACTCACACATCCCCCACAATCACTCCTTGAGACACTCTTAATCTTATTCAGATTAAAACTTGGTAAAAATCTAAACTTTGATCAAGATAAAAGATATCAGTAAAACGGAGTCTAGATTGAGACTGGGAATATCTCAATTGAATGTTATACACCAAAAGCATTTCTAGAGTGCCTATCACGTGTGGAGCATAATACAAGGTATTGTTAGAAGATAGTCCCTACCCTCAAGGTACTTAAAATTTAATCAAATATTTACTCAGTCAATGACAAGAGGTACTTGCAGAATGGTATCAACACCTTTAAGGGAAGAGTAGACTTTCTAGGAATCTCACACATGTGGAATGGAGCAGGAAAACCAAGAAATCTGCTGATTGGCTGGAGAAGCCATTTCAAAACCCACATACGTGACTATGGTGATGTGAACTGCAGGCTTTCCTGAAGAGCCTATCCATTGTTACTTTTGCCTACAGTTTTAATAGTTATGGTAAACTCTTTCTCCTGCTCAGTTTAGAAGTCACAGATTATGAAAGGGAGGAGGAGTGGACAGTGTGATCCTAGAGACAGTAAGAAGGGATGACTAACAGGCTAAGAGACAGAGGAGAGAATGTGTGGCTGAACCACACTGACTCCATTTGTCAGCTCCATCTTGGGCCTGCACTCTTACCACCTCCCCTTTCCACATGACTGAGCTTTAGCTCAAGCCAGATAAGTTCCCTATCAACTTTTACCCTTGCCTTCAGCTGATATAAAAACTGGAAGAGTGCCTTTTGCTGACGTGGATGCTTAATGGTCATGAGCACCCTCAGGGAGGAAAAACCCTCAGTTCCCATCAATGTAGGCGGTGCTTCTCACTTGGTAGTCAGATTTTATTTTTAGCTTTGGCCCCTTTAAATTCCCCTGTACCCCTTTCATCAGTGTGGAGTGCAGCTTCGAATGCCTCTGGATCGTAGTCGTCCACCCAAGTCCTGCCTGTATGTAAGTTACTCACCACAAACTTCATAATTGCACTTTATAGAACAGCCTGCTTCGCTTTTTAGTCTCGAAGTTCCTTCTCAGTTTGGACAATATTATTCAATATCTCTGCCTCCCAACACAGAACCATCTGTGGAAGCTGTAAGAAACTGCAACTAAGTAGAATAAATAAGCTATACATAGAAAAATGTCTCAAAGAAATATTTTAAAAAGAGACCAGAAGGAAATACATCTAAATGTTTCTAAGTCTAAATGAGTAATTTTCTTTCTACTTCTTTCTATTTTTGAAATTTTCTATAATAAAGATGTAATATTTTTATACGAGGGGAAAAGCAAATGTTACTTTAAAACCCCAGCTGGTAGAACTATAAAAGCACACTGAGGTGAGCCATAGGGCAAACAGTCCTACACATCTTGGTAGCCATGGCACCATGGGACACAAAGGAAAGATCAAATTATACATAATATACACTTTGAAAGAAGGCAGATAATTCTACAATCTATTTTAAGAAATGTTCTACTGGGAATTCCCTGGCGGTCCAGTGGTTACGATTCCACACTTCCACTGCAAGGGGCACTGGTTCGATCCCTGGTCGGGGAACTAAGATTCTGCAAGCTGCGTGGCACGGCCAAAAAAAAAAGTGTTCTATTAAGACTGTTCAATTTTAGAGAAAAAAAATTGGCACTAAAAGTGGTAAATTGAGTTGCATGGAAAATTCCCTTATGCAGAACAATGCTTGCCCCAGAAAGCTCATTTACTTGAGTAAACAATGCATCACTGGAGCACATGGGAGGACCATTGCAAAAACGCCATCCTCATTAGATGTCTTCCACCTTGACCTTGAGAGTGGGCATCAACATGGAGGTGGGGCTAACAGGGGCTAAAGCATACAAAGGACTCTAGGAAGCACTGGCGCATCGTGGAGTTGTGCCAGGACAGGGTTGGAAATGGTTGCATGCTACGGCTGCAGCCAAACCCAAGTCAAGCAGACCTCCATTTCTGAGCTGTCACCCTCTACCCCCAACACATATACACTCTCACATTCTCTTTTTTAAAAAATATTTTATTTTCGGGCTTCCCTGGTAGCGCAGCAGTTGAGAGTCCACCTGCCGATGCAGGGGACACGGGTTCGTGCCCCGGTCCAGGAGGACCCCACATGCTGCGGAGCGGCTGGGCCCGTGAGCCATGGCCGCTGAGCCTGCGCGTCTGGAGCCTGTGCTCCGCAACGGGAGAGGACACAAGAGTGAGAGGCCCGCGTACCGCAAAAAAAATATATATATATATTTTTTTATTTATCTATTTGGCTGCACCGGTTCCCAGTTGCGGCACACGGGACCCTCTAGCTGCAGCATGCGGGATCCAGCTCCCAGCCCAGGGATCAAACCTGGACCCCACCACACCCCACACAGGAGCGTAGAGGCCCAGCCACGGGACCACCAGGGAAGTCCCTCACTCTCACATTCTCAATCCCAGAAGGGCATAGGTCTGGTGAAGAAGGGTGAGTCCAGGCCTGGCCCAAAAGAGTTGATTTAAGCGTCAGAATGAGTATTTTCTTTTAATTTAATTTTATTTATTTTTTTATACAGCAGGTTCTTATTAGTCATCCATTTTATACACATCAGTGTATACATGTCAATCCCAATTGCCCAATTCATCACACCACCATCCCCACCCCACCCCCCGCCGCTTTCCCCCCTTGGTGTCCATACGTTTTTTCTCTGCATCTGTGTCTCTATTTCTACCCTGTAAACTGGTTCATCTGTACCATTTTTCTAGGTTCCACATATATGCGTTAATATACGCTATTTGTTTTTCTCTTTCTGACTTACTTTACTCAGTATGACAGTCTCTAGATCCATCCACGTCTCTACAAATGACCCAATGTCGTTCCTTTTTATGGCTGAGTAATATTCCATTGTGTATATGTACCACACCTTCTTTATCCATTCATCTATCGATGGGCATTTAGGTTGTTTCCATGTCCTGGCTATTGTAAATAGTGCTGCAATGAACATTGGCATGCATGTCTCTTTTTGAATTATGGTTTTCTCTGGGTGTATGCCCAGTAGTGGGATTCCTGGGTCATATAGTAATTCTATATTTAGTTTTTTAAGGAACCTCCATACTGTTCTCCATAGTGGCTGTATCAATTTACATTCTCACCAACAGTGCAAGAGGGTTCCCTTTTCTCCACACCCTCTCCAGCGTTTGCTGTTTGTAGATTTTCTGATGATGCCCATTCTAACTGGTGTGAGGTGATACCTCATGGTAGTTTTGCTTTGCATTTCTCTAATAATTAGTGATGTTGAGCAGCATTTCATGGGCTTCTTGGCCATCTGCATGTCTTCTTTGGAGAAATGTCTATTTAGGTCTTTTGCCCATTTTTAGATTGGGTTGTTTGTTTTTTTATTATTGAACTGCATGAGCTGTTTAAATATTTTGGAGATTAATCCTTTCTCAGTTGATTCATTTGCAAATATTTTCTCCCATTCTGAGGGTTGTCTTTTGGTCTTCTTTACGGTTTCCTTTGCTGTGCAAAAGCTTTGAGGTTTCATTAGGTCCCATTTGTTTATTTTTGTTTTTATTTCCATTACTCTAGGACGTGGATCTAAAAAGATCTTGCTGTGATTTGTGTCAAAGAGTGTTCTTCCTATGTTTTCCTCTAAGAGTTTTATAGTGTCCAGTCTTACATTTAGGTCTCTAATCCATTATGAGTTTATTTTTGTGTATGCTGTTAGGGAGTGTTCTAATTTCATACTTTTACATGTAGCTAGCTGTCCAGTTTTCCCAGCACCAGTTATTGAAGAGACTGTCTTTTCTCCATTGTATATCCTTGCCTCCTTTGTCATAGATTAGTTGACCATAGGTGGGCGGGTTTATCTTTGGGCTTTCTATCCTGTTCCATTGATCTATATTTCTGTTTTTGTGCCAGTACCATATTGTCTTGATTACTGTAGCTTTGTAGTGTAGTCTGAAGTCAGGGAGTCTTATTCCTCCAGCTCTCTTTTTTTCCCTCAAGACTGCCTTGGCTATTCAGGGTCTTTTGTGTCTCCATACAAATTTTAAGATTTTTTGTTCTAGTTCTGTAAAAACTTCCATTGGTAACTTGATTTGGATTGCATTGAATCTGTTGATTGCTTTGAGTAGTATAGTCATTTTCACAATACTGATGCTTCCAATCCAAGAATATGGTATATCTCTCCATCTGTTTGTATCATCTTTAAACTCTTTCATCAGTGTCTTATAATTTTCTGCATACAGGTCTTTTGTCTCCTTAGGTAGGTTTATTCCTAGATATTTTATTCTTTTTGTTGCAATGGTAAATGGGAGTGTTTTCTTGATTTCAGTTTCAGATTTTTCATCATTAGTGTATAGGAATGCCAGAGATTTCTGTGCATTAATTTTGTATCCTGCAACTTTACCAAATTCATTGATTAGCTCTAGAAGTTTTCTGGTAGCATCTTTAGGATTCTCTATGTACAGTATCATGTCATCTGCCAACAGTGAACGCTTTACTTCTTTTTTTTCCGATTTGAACTCCTTTTATTTCCTTTTCTTCTCTGATTGCTGTGGCAAAAACTTCCAAAACTATGTTGAATTAGAATGGTGAGAGTGGGCAACCTTGTCTTGTTCCTGATCTTAGTGGAAATGCTTTCAGTTTTTCACCATGCGGGATGATGTTGGCTGTGGGTTTGTCATATATGGCCTTTATTATGTTGAAGAAAGTTCCTTCTATGCCTACTTTCTGCAGGGTTTTTTTTATCATAAATGGGTGTTGAATTTTGTTGAATGCTTTTACTGCATCTATTGAGATGATCATATGGTTTTTCCCCTTCAGTTTGTTAATATGGTTTATCACATTGATTGATTTGCGTATATTGAAGAACCCATGCATTCCTTGAATAAACCCCACTTGATCATGGTGTATGATCTGTTTAATGTGCTGTTCGATTCTGTTTGCTAGTATTTTGTTGAGGATTTTTGCATCTATGTACATCAGTGATATTGGCCTGTAGTTTTCTTTCTTTGTGACATCCTTGTCTGGTTTTGGTATCAAGGTGATAGTGGCCTCGTAGAATGAATTGGGGAGTGTTCCTCCCTCTGCTATATTTTGAAAGAATTTGAGAAGAATAGGTATTAGTGCTTCTCTAAATGTTTGATAGAATTCGCCTGTGAAACCATCTGGTCCTGGGATTTTGTTTGTTGGAAGATTTTTAAGCAGTTTCAATTTCAGTGCTTGTGATTGGTCTGTTCATATTTTCTATTTCTTCCTGATTCAGTGTTGGCAGGTTGTGCATTTCTAAGAATTTGTCCATTTCTTCCAGGTTGTCCATTTTATTGGCATAGAGTTGCTTGTAGTAATCTCTCATGATCTTTTGTATTTCTGCAGTGTCAGTTGTCACTTCTCCTTTTTCATTTCTAATTCTATTGATTTGAGTCTTCTCCCTTTTTTTCTTGATGAGTCTGGCTAATGGTTTATCTATTTTGTTTATCTTCACAAAGAACCAGCTTTTAGTTTTATTGATCTTTGCTATCATTTCCTTCATTTCTTTTTCATTTATTTCTGATCTGATTTTTATGATTTCTTTCCTTCTGCTAACTTTGGGGTTATTTTGTTCTCCTTTCTCTAATTGCTTTAGGTGCAAGGTTAGGTTGTTTATCCGAGATGTTTCCTGTTTCTTAAGGTGGGCTTGTACTGCTATAAACTTCCCTCTTAGCACTGTTTTTGCTGCATCCCATAGGTTTTGGGTCGTCGTGTCTCCATTGTCATTTGTTTCTAGGTATTTTTGTATTTCCCATTTGATTTCTTCAGTGATCACTTCGTTATTAAGTAGTGTATTGTTTAGCCTCCATGTGTTTGTATTTTTTACAGATCTTTTCCTGTAATTGATATCTAGTCTAATAGCATTGTGGTTGGAAAAGATACTTGATACAATTTCTATTTTGTTAAATTTCCCAAGGCTTGATTTGTTACCCAAGATATGATCTATCCTGGAGAATGTTCCATGAGCACTTGAGAAAAATGTGTATTCTGTTGTTTTTGGATGGAGTGTCCTATAAATAACAATTAAGTCCATCTTGTTTGATGTATCATTTAAAGCTTGTGTTTCCTTCTTTATTTTCATTTTGGATGATGTGTGCATTGGTGAAAGTGGGGTGTTAAAGTCAACTACTATGAATGTGTTACTGTTGATTTCCCCTTTTATGGCTGTTAGTATTTGCCTTATGTATTGAGCTGCTCCTATGTTGGGTGCATAAATAGTTACAATTGTTATATCTTCTTCTTGAATCGATCCCTTGATCATTATGTAGTGTCCTTCTTTGTCTCTTCTCATAGTCTTTATTTTAAAGTATATTTTGTCTGATATGAAAATTGCTACTCCAGCTTTCTTTTGGTTTCCATTTGCATGGAATATCTTTCTCCATCCCCTTACTTTCAGTCTGTATGTGTCTCTAGGTCTGAAGTGGATATCTTGTAGACAGCAAATATATGGGTCTTGTTTTTGCATCCATTCAGCCAATCTGTGTCTGTTGGTGGGAGCATTTAGTCCATTTACATTTAAGGTAATTATCGATATGTATGTTCCTATTCCCATTTTCTTAATTGTTTTGGGTTCGTTATTGTAGGTCTTTTACTTCTCTTGTGTTTTTTGCCTAGAGAAGTTCCTTTAGCAGTTGTTGTAAAGCTGGTTTGGTGGTGCTGAACTCTCTCAGCTTTTGCTTGTCTGTAAAAGTTTTAATTTCTCCATTAAATCTGAATGAGATCCTTGCTGGGTAGAGTAATCTTGGCTGCAAGTTTTTCTCCTTCATCACTTTAAATATGTCCTGCCACTCACTTCTGGCTTGCAGAGTTTCTGCTGAAAGATCAGCTGTTAACCTTATGAGGATTCCCTTGTGTGTTATTTGTTGTTTTTCCCTTGCTGCTTTTAATATGCTTTCTTTGTATTTAATTTTTGACAGTTTGATTAATATGTGTCTTGGCGTATTTCTCCTTGGGTTTATCCTGTATGGGAGTCTCTGTGCTTCCTGGATTTGATTAACTGTTTCCTTTCCCATATTAGGGAAGTTTTCAAATATAATGTCTTCAAATATTTTCTCATTCCCTTTCGTTTCCTCTTTTTCTTCTGGAACCCCTATAATTCAAATGTTGTTGCGTTTAATGTTGTCCCAGAGGTCTCTGAGACTGTCCTCAGTTCTTTTCATTCTTTTTTCTTTATTATGCTCTGCAGTAGTTATTTCCACTATTTTATCTTCCGGCTCACTTATCCATTCTTCTGCCTCAGTTATTCTGCTATCGATCCCATCTAGAGTACTTTTCATTTCATTTATTGTGTTGTTCATTGTTGTTTGTTTCATCTTTAGTTCTTCTAGGTCCTTGTTAAATGTTTCTTGCATTTTGTCTCTTCTATTTCCATGATTTTGGATCATCTTTACTATCATTATTCTGAATTCTTTTTCAGGTAGACTGCCTATTTCCCCTTCATTTGTTAGGTCTGGTGGGTTTTTATCTTGCTCCTTCATCTGCTGTGTGTTTTGCTGTCTTCTCATTTTGCTTATCTTACTGTGTTTGGGGTCTCCTTTTTGCAGGCTGCAGGTTCATAGTTTCAGTTGTTTTTGGTGTCTGCCCCCAGTGGCTAAGGTTGGTTCAGTGGGTTGTGTAGGTTTCCTGGTGGAGGGGACTAGTGCCTGTGTTCTGGTGGATGAGGCTGGATCTTGTCTCTCTGGTGGGCAGGTCCACATCTGGCGGTGTGTTTTGGGGTGTCTGTGGACTTATTATGATTTTAGGCAACCTCTCTGCTAATGGGTGGGTTTGTGTTCCTGTTTTGCTAGTTGTTTGGCATAGGGTGTCCAGCACTGTAGCCTGCTGGTCGTTGAGTGAGGGGGGGGTGCTGTCATTGAGATGGAGATCTCTGGGAGATTTTCGCCATTTGATATTATGTGGAGCTGGGAAGTCTCTTGTGGACCAGTGTCCTGAAGTTGGCTCTCCCACCTCAGAGGCACAGCACTGACTCCTGGCTTCAGCACCAAGAGCCTTTCATCCACATGGCTCAGAATAAAAGGGAGAAAAAGTAGAAAAAAAGAATTAGTAGAAGTAGGAAGAAAGAAAGAAAGAAAGAAAGGAGGGAAGGAAGGAAGGGAGGGAGGAAGAAAGAAATAAGAATAGAATGAAAGAAGGAAAGAAAATAAGAAAGGAAGGAGGGAAGGAGGGACGGTGGGAGGAAGGAAGGAGGGAAGGAAGGAGGGAAGGAAGGAAAAAAGAAAGAAAGAAAGAAAGAAGATAAAGTAAAATAAAATATAATAAAGTTATTAATTTAAAATAATAATTATTAAGAAAAAATTTTTTTAAAAAACCAGATGGATAGAACCTTAGGACAAATGGTGGAACCAAAGCTATACAGACAAAATCTCATACAGAAGCGTAGACAGACACACTCACAAAAAGAGGAAAATGGGAAAAAATCATAAATCTTGCTATCGAAGTCCACCTCCTCAATTTGGGATGATTTGTTGTCTAAAGGAGGGAAGGAAGGAAGGAAAGAAAGAAAGAAAGAAAGAAAGAAAGAACGAAAGAAAGAAAGAAAGAAAGAAGATAAAGTAAAATAAAATAAAGTTATTAAAATTAAAATTATTAAGAAAAAAAATTTAAAAAAAAGAATTGGACGGATAGAACCCTAGGACAAATGGTGGAAGCAAAGCTGTACAGTCAAAATCTCACACAGAAGCATACACATACACACTCACAAAAAGAGGAAAAGGGGAAAAAATCATAAATCTTGCTCTCAAAGTCCACCTCCTCAATTTGGGATGATTCGTTGTGTATTCATGTATTCCACAGATGCAGGGTACATCAAGTTGATTGTGGAGCTTTAATCTGCTGCTTCTGAGGCTGCTGGGAGAGATTTCCCTTTCTCTTCTTTGTTCTCACAGCTCCCAGGAGCTCAGCTTTGGATTTGGCCCCGCCTCTGTGAGTAGGTCACAGGAGGGTGTCTGTTTTTCGCTCAGACAGGACGGGGTTAAAGGAGCCGCTGATTCGGGGGCTCTGGCTCACTCAGGCCGGGGGAGGGAGGGGCATGGAATGGGGGGCGAGCCTTCAGCGTCAGAGGCCGGTGTGATGCTGCACCAGCCTGTGGCGCACCGTACATTCTCCCAGGGAAGTTGTTCCTGGATCCCGGGACCCTGGCAGTGGCGGGCTACACAGGCTCCCCGGAAGGGGGGTGTGGATAGTGACCTGTGCTCGCACACAGGCTTCTTGGTGGCGGCAGCAGCAGCCTTAGCGTCTCATGCCCGTCTCTGGGGTCCGCGCTTTTAGCCGCGCCTCGTGCCCGTGTCTGGAGCTCCTTTAAGCAGCGCTCTTAATCCCCTCTCCTCACGCACCAGGAAACAAAGAGGGAAGGAAAAGTCTCTTGCCTCGTCGGCAGCTCCAGACCTTTTCCCGGACTCCCTCCTGGCTAGCCGTGGTGCACTAACCCCTTCAGGCTGTGTTCACGCCGCCAACCGCAGTCCTCTCCCTGCGCTCCGACCGAAGCCCGAGCCTCAGCTCGCAGCCCCGCGCGCCCTAGCGGGTGAGCAGACAAGCCTCTTGGGCTGGTGAGTGCCGGTCGGCACCGATCCTCTCTGTGGGAATCTCTCCGCTCTGCTCTCCACACCCCTGTTGCTGTGCTTTCCTCCGCGGCACCGAAGCTTTCCCCCTCCGCCACCCACAGTCTCCGCCCGTGAAGGGGCTTCCTAGTTTGTGGAAACCTTTCCTCCTTCACAGCTCCCTCCCACTGGTGCTGGTCCCGTCCCTATTCTTTTGTCTCTGTTTTTCTTTTTTTCTTTTGCCCTACCCAGGTACAAGGGGATTTTCTTGCCTTTTGGGAGGTCTGAGGTCTTCTGCCAGCGTTCAGCAGGTGTTCTGTAGGAGTTGTTCCACGTGTAGATGTATTTCTGTGGGGAGGAAGGTGATCCCCGCGTCTTACTCTTCCGCCATCTTCCCCTCGTCCTCCCGAGTGTTAGCTCTTTTCTAAATGTTTGATAGAATTCACCCGTGAAGTCATCTGGTCCTGGACTTTTGTTTGTTGGAAAATTTTTAAACACAGTTTCAATTTCATTACTTGTGACTGGTCTGTTCATATTTTCTATTTCTTCCTGTTTCAGACTTGGAAGGTTATACCTTTCTAAGAATTTGTCCATTTCTTCCAGGTTGTCCATTTTATTGGCATAGAGTTGCTTGTAGTAGTCTCTTAGGGTGCTTTGTACTTCTGTGGTGTCCATTGTAACGTCTCCTTTTTCATTTCTAATTTTATTGATTTGAGTCCTCTCCCTCTTTTCCTTGATGAGTCTGGCTAATGGTTTATCAATTTCATTTATCTTCTCAAAGAACAAGGTTTTACTTTTATTGATCTTTGCTATTATTTTCTTTGTTTCTATTTCATTTATTTCTGCTCTGATCCTTATTTCTTTCCTTCTACTAACTTTGGGTTTTGTTTGTTCTTCTTTCTTTAGTTACTTTAGTTGTAAGGTTAGATTGTTTATTTCAGATTTTTCTTGTTTCTTGAGGTAGGCTTGTATTGCTATAACCTTCCTTCTTAGCACCTTTTTTGCTGCATCCCATAGGTTTTGGATTGTCGTGTTTTTGTTGTCATTTTTCTCTAGGTATTTTTTGATTTCCTCTTTGATTTCTTCAGTGATCTCTTGGTTATTTAGTAACATATTGTTTAGCCTCCATATGTTTGTGTTTTTAACGTTTTTTTCCCTGTAACTGATATCTAGTCTCATAGCACTGTGGCCAGAAAAATGCTTGATATGATTTCAATTTTCTTAAATTTACTGTGGCTTGATTTGTGACCCAAGATGTGATCTGTCCTGGAGAATGTTCCATGCACACTTGAGAAGAAAGTGTAATCTGCTGTTTTTGGATGGAATGTCCTATAAATATCAGTTAAATCTATCTGGTCTATTGTGTCATTTAAAGCTTGTGTTTCCTTATTAATTTTCTGTTTGGATGATCTGTCCATTGGTGTAAGTGAGATAGTAAAGTTCCCCACTATTATTGTGTTACTGTTGATCTCCTCTTTTATAGCTGTTAGCATTTGCCTTATATATTGAGGTGCTCCTATGTTGGGCACATATATATTTATAATTTTTATATCTTCTTCTTGGATTGATCATTATGTAGTGTCCTTCCTTGTCTCTTGTAACATTCTTTGTTTTAAAGTCTATTTTATCTGATATGAGTATTGCTACTCCAGCTTTCTTTTGATTTCCATTTGCATGGAATATCTTTTTCCATCCCCTCACTTTCATTCCGTATGTGTCCCCAGGTCTGAAGTGTGTCCCTTGTAGACAGCATATATAGAGGTCTTTTTTTTTTTTTTTTTTTTCAGTTCACAGGCCTCTCACTGTTGTGGCCTCTCCCGTTGCAGAGCACAGGCTCCGGACACGCAGGCTCAGCAGCCATGGCTCATGGGCCCAACCGCTCCACGGCATATGGGATTTTCCCGGACCAAGGCACGAACCCATGTCCCCTGCATCAGCAGGCGGACTGTCAACCACTGCGCCACCAGGGAAGCCCCTGGCGTCTTGTTTTTGTATCCATTCAGCGAGCCTGTGTCTTTTGATTGGAGCATTTAATCCATTCACGTTTAAGGTAATTATCATTGTGTATGTTCCTATTACCATTTTCTTAATTGTTATGGGTTTGTTTTTGTAAGTCCTTCTTTTCTCTTGTGTTTCCCACTTAGAGAAGTTCCTTTAGCATTTGTTGTAGCGCTGGTTTGGTGGTGCTGAATTCTCTTAGCTTTTGCTTGTCTGTAAAGCTTTTGATTTCTGCGTCGAATATGAATGAGATCATGCTGGGTAGAGTACTCTTGATTGTAGGTTTTTCCCTTTCATCACTTTAAATATATCATGTTACTCCCTTCTGGCTTGTACAGTTTCTGCTGAGAAATCAGTTGTTAACCTTATGGGAGTTCCCTTGTATGTTATTTGTTGTTTTTTCCTTGTTGCTTTCAATAACTTTTCTTTGTCTTTAATTTTTGTCAGTTTGATTACTATGTATCTCAGTGTGTTTCTCCTTGGATTTATCCTGTATGGGACTCTCTGTGCTTCCTGGACTTGGGTGGCTATTTCCTTTCCCCTGTTAGGGAAGTTTTTGACTATAATCTCTTCAAATATTTTCTTGGGTCCTTTCTCTCTCTCTTCTCCTTCTGGGACCCCTATCATGCGAGTGTTGGTGTATTTAATGTTGTCCCAGAGGTCTCCTAGGCTGTCTTCATTTCTTTTCATTCTTTTTTCTTTATTCTGTTCCACAGCAGTGAATTCCACCATTCTGTCTTCCAGGTCACTTATGTGTTCTTCTGCCTCAGTTTTTCTGCTATTGATTCCTTCTAGTGTATTTTTCATTTCAGTTATTGTATTGTTCAACTCTGTTTGTTTGTTCTTTAATTCTTCTAGGTGTTTGTTCTTTAATTCTTCTAGGTCTTTGTTAAACATTTCTTGCATCTTTTCTATCTTTGCCTCCATTCTTTTTCCGAGGTCCTGGATCATCTTCACTATCACTGTTCTGAATTCTTTTTCTGGAACACTGCCTATCTCCACTTCATTTAGTTGTTTTTCTGGGGTTTTATCTTGTTCCTTCATCTGGTACATAGCCTTCTGCCTTTTCATCTTATCTATCTTTCTGTGAATGTGGTTTTTGTTCCACAGGCTGCAGGATTGTAGTTCTTCTTCATTCTTCTGACTGCCCTCTGGTGGATGGGGCTATCTAAGAGGCTTGGAATGAGTATTCTTATCAGTGTTCTAAAAATAGTGGTTGAGCTCAATAAGCTTGCTGATTACATTAAAATGTTTGCATTGTTAACACCTTAGGAGAAAAGAGGGGACTAGGAACACATACAAAGGGAAGTGCAATTAAGGAAATACTTGGCACAATAAGGTCTTTGTGCCATAACAGAGTCCTATCTTCATAACAAGCAGAAATATATTGCTAACAGAAACATGTGAAAAAGCCCCCGTTTGCTACATTTGGCTTTGGTCAGACCCTTTGATTTAAACTGTACTCAAATTCTTTTTTTTTGAGGGAGATGAATGTAACTCATTTAATCATAACACATAACATTGTTAGGCATTAATTATGTGCCAAACACTGTGCTTTACATGTATTCTCTCATTTTCAAATATGTTTTGGTGTGAAATACACAAAAAATATATAAGTTATAGGCACATTTTACCAAATGGTTAAAAAGTAAAATGTGACCTATTAGGTGCTCTCTAATGACTTATATGGAAATGGAGTCTAGAAGAGAGTGGATATATGTATATGTATGGCTGATTCACTTTGCTGTACAGCAGAAACTAACACACCATTGTAAAGCAGTTATACTCCAATAAAGATGTTTAAAAAAATCACATAAATGAAACTTAAAATTGTGATGACTTCTTTCAACTACCCACGTTAATTCTTTAATAATTGTTCTGACCTCTGTATTTTGTTCAGAAAAAATTCAATCTAATTTAAATAAATAGAAGTACCTACAAAAAAGGTAATTAAAAAAATAAAAAGTAAACTGTATCCACACAAAAACTTGCACTAAGATGTTTTTAGAAGTTTCACGTATAATTGCTAAAACTTGGAAGCAACCAAGATGTCTTTCAGTAGGTGATGAGTGAATAAATAAACTGTGATACACCCAGACAATAGGATATTATTGAGTGATAAAGAAATGAGCTGTCAAGCCTGCATGGAGGAACCTTAAATGTCTATTCCTAATGGAAAGAATCTAGTCTGAAAAGGCTGCATACTGTTTGATTTCAATTAAATGACATTCTGGAAAAAGCAAGACTGTGGAGACAGAAAAACATCAGTGGTTGCTAAGGATTACAGGGGAGGGAGGGAGGAATAGGTTGAGTACAGAGGATTTTTAGGGCAGCAAAACTATTTTGTATGATACTATGATAGTGGATGCATGTCATTATACATCTGTCTAAACCCATAGAATGTACAAGACCAAGAATGAACCCTAATATAATCTGTGGGCTTTGGGTGATTATGAAACATCAGTGTAGGTTCACTGATTGTAACAAATGTACAATCTAATGGGGGATGTTGATAGTGAAGGGAGCTGTGCATGTGTAGGATTAGCAGGTATATGGAAATGCTCTGCAATTCTGCTCAATTTTGCTGTGAACCTAAAACTGCTCTCATAATAAAGTCTATTAAAGTTTTTTAAAAAGTAAATGTCTGTGTTTACTAAGCAGGTCAGGAAAGAGAACATTATAGTCACCCTTTAAAAGCAACCCCTGCCATGGATTCCTAGTTCCTCCCCTTCCATCCCCCACCAGAGGTAACCACTACCCTGACTTTTATGCTAATCATTTCATTTAATTTCTTTTCTTTTCTTTTGGCTGTACTGCAGCATGCAGAATCTTAGTTCCTCAACCAGGAATCGAACCCGTGCCCCCCTGCAGTGGAAGTGCAGAGTCCTACCCACTGCACCTCCAGGGAATTCCCTATGTTAATCATTTCTTGCTTTTCTTCATGGTTTTATGACCTAAGAATACAACCCTAAAAATATAGTGTGTTTTTGTTTTTTAAATATATGTGTATAAATGAAGCCACATTGTATATAATATTCTGTGAATTGTCTTTTTAATGCTCAACAATATGTGAGATTCATCCATGTTGTTATGTATAGAAATAGTTTGTCCATTTTTTAAAAAATTAATATATTTATTTTTGGCTGCGTTGGGTCTTCATTGCTGCACGCGGTCTCTCTGTAGTTGTGGAGAGCGGGGGCTACTCTTTGTTGCAGTGAGCAGGCTTCTCATTGTGGTGGCTTCTCGTTGTGGAGCACGGGCTCTAGGCACATGGGCCTCAGCAGTTGTGGCTCATGGGCTCTAGAGAGCAGGCTCAGTAGTTGTGGCGCACAGGCTTAGTTGCTCCACGGCATGTGGGAATCCTCCCAGACCAGGGATCGAACCCGTGTCCCCTGCATTGGCAGGTGGATTCTCAACCACTGCACCACCAGGGAAGCCCAGTTTGTCCATTTTTCTTGCTGTATAGTATCCCATTGTATGACTGTGCCATAACTTTTATACATTTTACTGTTCATGAGCATTAGTGCTGCGATGAACATTTTTGTAGGTATAATTGTAGTACACATTCACATGCCTTTCTGTTGGAAGTATACCTAGGAGTAGAACTGCTATGTTAACATACCTGTGTTGCTTCAATATCATTAAATAATGCCAGGTTCCAGTTCTAGGTAAGATGCAATAAGCATACTCTGCCTGTCTCAGCCACTGAATGCAGCTATAAAGCCTGGAGCAGTTACTTTCAGGACTCTGAAAAGAAAATGAGAGTAGGCACATTAGGGAAAAGACTAGAACTCAAAGTATCACTGAACTGATGGTGAGTTTACCTCTTTTTTACCTCCCTCTGGCATCCCCTGGCAGCCCGAACCCATAAGTGCTGACAGAGAGAGCCCCAAAAGAACTCCTCTAGTTCAGGCTTGAAGAATGGGAAAGGAATCTTCTAAAACTCAAATAACGTATGGAAATCCCCAGTTATGTTTCTCTTTTCTTTTCTTTTCTTTTTTTTTTTTGTTCTCCTAAACCAAGCCTGAAAGTAATCTTATGGTGGCAATAGTAATGTTTCTGCATTCCACTTAAAATATATTGATTCTAAGCAATGCAGGGGAGAGTGGGCATTCTTACCTTGTTCCTGATCTCAGGAAAAAGCATTAAGACTTTTACCATTAGGTGTGATGTTAGCTATAGGGTTTAGTGTGTGTGTGTGTGTGTGTGTGTGTGTGTGTGTGTGTGTGCATGCTCTTTATCAGATTATGGAAGGTTCTTGTACTTCCAGTTTGCTGAGGGTTTGTTTGTTTGTATTTTTTATGAACATATGTTGAATTCTGTCAAATTCTTTTCTGCATAAATTGATGTGATCATATGATTTGTCATCTTTTAATATCATGTAATTCATTGATCGATTTCGAATATTGACTCAGCCTTGCATTCCCAGGATAAATCTCATGTGGTTATGGCAAATTTTTCATCATGTTATGTACAAATAGGGATAGTACAGAAAGTCCTAGTCAATGCAATAGGCAAGACAAATATAGAGAAAGATATGGATTGGAAAGAAAGAGAAAAAAACACTTCCTATTTATAGACAACATGATAGTTGTCTGTGTAGAAAATCCCAAAAAAATCCACAAAATGACTTATAACTAATAAGTGGATTTAGCAGGGTCACTGAACACAAGGCTGACACACAAAGATCAATTCTATTTTTTATACTTGTAATAGACAACTGCAATAGAAGTTAAAAACAATACCGTTCATCATTCACCATAATTAAGTGGGATTTATCCCTGAGATGCAAGGGTGATTCAACATACACAAATGAATAATATGACACTATATTGATAAAATGAAAGATAAAAAATATATGATCATCTCCATAGGTGCAGAAAAAGCATTTGGCAAAGTGCAACATCCTGTCATGATTAAAAAAAAAAAACACTCAAGGAACTTCCTATAGATAGAACACACCTCATCTCAATGAAGGCCACATATGACAAACCCACAGACAACATCATACTTAATGATGAAAGCTTGAAAGCTTTTCCTCTTAGATCGGGAATAAGACAAGGATGCCCACTCTCACCACTCTTATTCAGTATAATACTGAAAGTCCTAGCCAGAGAAATCAGGCAAGAAAAAGAAATAAAAGGCATACAAATTGGAAAGGAAGAAGTAAAATTGTCTTTGTTTTCAGATTATATAATCTTTATATAGAAAATCCTAAAGACTTCACAACAAAACCTGCTAGAACTAATCAACAAATTCAATAAAATTGCAGGATACAAAATCAACATACAGAAAACAGTTGTGTTTCATACACTAACAACAAAACATCTGAAAAGGAAATAAAGAAAACTATCCCATTCACAGGAGCATCAAAAACACTAAAATACTTAGGAATAAATCTAACCAAGGAGGTAAAAGATACATACATTAAAAACTATACAACTTTGATGAGAGAAATTGAAGAAGACATGAACAAATCCATGTTCATGGATCAGAAGAATTAATATTGTTAAAATGTCCATATTACCGAAAGTCACCTATAGATTCAATGCAACCCTTATCAAAATTCCAATGGCATTTTTCTAGAAATAGAAAAAAATCCTAAAATTTGTATGGAGACATACACACACACAAACCAAAGCAACACTGAGAAAGAAGAACAAAGCTGGAGGTATCACATGTCTTGATTTCAAACTATACTACAAAGCTATAGTAAACAAAACATTATGGTTCTGGTATGAAAATAGACACATAGAAAAATGAAACAGAATGAAGAGTCCAGCAATAAACCTACAAATATGTAGTCAACTAATATTTGACAAGAGAACCAAAAATAGTCAATGAGGAAAGGATAGTCTCTTCAAGAAATGATACTGGGAAAACTGGATAACCATATGCAGAAGAATGAAATTGGACCCCTATCTTATACCACTCACAAAAATTAACTCAAAATGGACAGAAATGGGACAGAATATTTGCAAATTATATATCTGATAAGGAGTTAATACCCAAAGTACATAAAGAACACATACAACTCAATAGCAAAAAAAACCCTAACAACCCAATTAAAAAATGGACAGAGGAACTAAACAGACAGTTTTCCAAATAAAATATACAAATGGCCAACAGATACATGAAAAGATGCTTAACATCACTAATCACTAGGGAAATGCAAATCAAAACTACAATGAGATATCACCTCACACCAGTTAGAATGGCTATCATCAAAAAAGACAAGTGACACCAAGTTTTGGTGAGGGTGTGGAGAAAAGGGAATCCTAGTAAACTGTTGGTGGAAATGTAAATTGGTACAGTCACTACGGAAAACAGTATGGAGGTTCCTCAAAATTAAAAATAGAACTACCATATGATACAGCAATTCCATTTCTGGGTATCTATCTAAAGAAAATGAAAACACTAATTTGAAAAGATATGTGCACACCTATGTTTATTTGCAGCAGTATTCACAGTTGTCAAGATATGGAAACAACCTAAGTATCCATCAACAGATGAATGGATAAAGAAGATGTGGTATATATATATATATATATATATACAATGGAATACTATTCAGCCATAAGAATACTATTCAGCCATAAGAAAGAAGGAAGTCCTGCCATTTGCAACAATACAGATGGACCTTCAGGACATTATGTTAAGTGAAATAAATCAGAGAAAGGCAAATATTATATGGATTCTAAAAATGTCAAACTCAGAGAAACAGAGAGTAGAATTGTTGTTACCAGGGGTGGGGGGTGAGGGAAATGGGGAGATATTGGTCAAAGGCTACAAACTTCCAGTTATAAGATGCACAAGTTCTGGAGCTCTAATGTACAGCATGGTGATTATAGCTAATAAAACTGTATCATATACTTGAAAGTTGCTGAGAGAGCAGATCTTAAATGTTCTCACCACAAAAAAAGAAATGGTAATTATGTGACGGGATAGGGTGGTAGCTAATGCTATGGTGGTAATCATTTTGCAATTTATAAATGTATCAAATCAACACATTGCGCACCTTAAAGTTACACGGTATTATGGGCCAATTGTAGCTGGGGGGAAAGTACTATTCACAATGTCTCCAAAAATGAAATACTTCAGTATAAATCTGACAAAACATGTACAGAGGGATTTCCCTGGTGGCGCAGTAGTTAAGAATCCGCCTTCCGATGCAGGGGACACGAGTTCGAGCCCTGATCCGGGAAAATACCACATGCCGCGGAGCAACTAAGCCCGTGCACCACAACTACTGAGCCTGCGCTCTAGAGCCCACAAGCCACAACTACTGAGCCCGCATGCCACAGCTACTGAAGCCCACACACCTAGAGCCCGTGCTCCGCAAAAAGAAAAGCCACCGCAATGAGAAGCCCGCACACCACAATGAAGAGTAGCCCTCGCTTGCGGCAATAGAGAAAGCCCCCGTGCAGCAACAAAGAACCAGCGCAGCCAAAAATAAATAAATTTATTAAAAACAAAACATGTAGAGAATGTGCATGCTGGATGGCTCTATTGCAAAGCAGGAGAGGACAGTGATGGAGATGGAATGTGAGCAAAGGGCAGCCTCTGCCAAACCATCTGCTCCACCAGAGGGAAGCATTTCCCCTAGTATACCTCCCGGATAGTACTCTGACGCTTATCCCTGCTTTTGCTTACCTAGTCTTCATTTCGGTACACTTCCTCAGAACATGTTCAGTCTTGACTGCTAAGGTATCTATTGGCACAACATTGCTGCATAACAAATTACCCCAAAACTCAGTGGCTTAAAAAGAGTAAGCACGTACTTAGCTCAGAACTGTGGCTCAGCAAATGTAGACTGGACCCCGATTGTGTGTGGTGGGGGTGGAGGAGGGGGTCCTCTGTTTTTCACTGGGATCACTCTACTCTCTGGAGATAGATTAGCTGTCAGCTTATCTCAGATAGCCTTGGATAGTACTGGGGTGACTTGACTCTGCTTCATATGTATTTCATCCTCCAGCAGGCCAGCCTGGGCATGTTCTCAGAGGAACAAGAGCAGAAGCAGATACATGCAAGTGCTTTTTAATGCCTCTGCATGCCTCACATCTGCTAACGTGCCATTGGCCAAAGAAAGTCACATAGCTAAACTTGGAATCAAGGGGTACAGAAATATGCTCAGTCACTGCAATGAGAGTAGCCTCAAAGTTACTTGTCAAAGGGTATGGATACTGGGAGGAGTTATTAATTGGGGCCATTAATGCAATTAATCTACTAAAACCATGGTGTCAGACTCTCATCTTTGGTACCCACCCTGGTCTCAATCCATTTGTGACCTCTGTCATCGTTCTTAGACATCGTTTTTACATTATCATTGCTCCTTCTAACAAATTCCTCCAGGATTAGCTCTAGAGCTGGTCTAAGACCCCCAGAGATGTCTGGGTCACTGATTTTCATTACATTCTCACAGCTCTGAGCTCTGAAAAGCAGTTGGCCCAGGCTAGGTTGGTCTAGCTGAGATGAGAGCAAGAAATAAAGGCTGTGTACATGTCTGAGTATTCTGATCTGAACTATACTCTGTCACCACATTGCTGAGCTTCCAGAAGCTTGGATGTGAGGTTACTTCTCTCAGACTTACTATGTACAGCTGTGTGTCCACCGGTAAGGTCCTTCTGGGGATCTGGAACTAAACACCTCCCTCTGTCATTGAAAATACTACTGATTTCTAGCTGTGTATCTGACTATGCTAAATTCTTCTTGTGTTCTTTAGTTCAGTCAACAACTGCATGTTTTCTCTTTCCATTTGAACCAAATTGTTGACTTTCCTCAATACTATGAATACGTGATTCCTAAAGTGATCTAAAACACTATGGTTGTCTTCTTCCCATGACAATTGACGCTCAACTACTGACCCTGCCTTCAGTAAATACTTAATGTTGGTGAGCCCTGTGTTTCAAGCTGAGCACCCAAAGTATATACCAAAGAGCCACATTAGGAGTTGGATGGTGGGATGGGGCTCCAAGCTCAATCCATGAAGTAAAAGCTGAGTGGAGATTAAAGCTAGGTCAACCTTGGCTTAAAAGAGAGATATACCATGACTAAGCAGGGAATGCATGAGATTCCCAGTTTGGGGCCCAGTCACGGACAAAGTTGATAGGAGATAACATGGAGATAAAGTTCAGGAGTGCAGATAATGTTGCATGTTGTGTTCTCTAAGAAGCAGACTCTGAGACAGAGTTTAGCATACAGAATATTTATTAAAGAGTTTCCTTGCAAATGTGAATGAAAAATGTTGCCTGCCATGTCAGTAAACAAAGGATGTTGCAGCCATCAATCCACTACAGCTGCCCACCTTCATGGTGCGCCCTAAGGGAACTCAGGATGGAGACAAAAGAGTTGGACTGCCCACTGCCAAGCTCTCAGCCACTACAGCCACCCCAGAGGGTGCACCCTAAGGGGACTCAGGATGGGAAAGCACAGGATACTGACCCTGGATGGCTAGGGTGCATATCAAAGGAACAATTTCAGTGAGCCCAGACTCTTGCATCTTCTCATACATAGAAAAGCACCACATTTCTTAACCTGAGATGTCTGGTTTTCTTTAATCAACAGTAATCTTTTGAAGTTCTGACTGCCTGGTCTTTGCTGCAAAAACTCCTATATGCCGTGGCTCCTCCCTTACCTCTTTGGGGCAGTCCCTCAGAGCTATCTGAGAGGCTGCATCCCAGGCTCAAGTCCTCAGTTTTGTCCACCAAATAAAACATAGTTCTCAACTCTTAGGTTGTGAATTTTTTCAGTCGACACAAACAACACCTGGAACAAAAAGGGAAGGGAGAAGAACTGGGCAGAGAGACAAGTCAAGCTGCAAAATAGGCCCAAGAACATCAAGCAACTCTATGGACCATGATGGAGATAAAATGGCCCCTCAGAGTTGTCCTGGACTGGGCCAAAATGGCCAGGCCATCTACTCCTTCATCCATCAGTCATTGGATGCAAGCATTGAGCAAAGCTGTCTACCCACAACACACTTAGCAACTGGGCCGACAAGCTCTTCCCTCTTCCTCCTTTTAGAGGTGTAAGTCACTGATCCTGGAAATTTGCCTAAGTCAATCTTAAACACAGGGCCCCTGAGCTCAGTATCTGACGGCAATTCTACTGTGTTCTTTTCATTCATCTCTGAGGTTACAGTTCATTTTTTTCATCATTTTTGTCCAGTCTAATGTATTGCTTAAAAATCATGATATAATCCTTCAGAGATAAATATATAAAGCTTAACACATTGTGGCAATTTAAAAACATGCTGTATTAGTCAGAGTTCTCTAGAGAAACAGAACCAATAGGATATATATGTTAGGGAACGTTGACCAAAACCACCCACCTTGGCTCGATGATAACCACTTGCATGAGTTGTCTCACAACAGGAGGTCCTGATGAGAAACATGGTGCTGCCACTGAAAACTAACCAGGAGAATTTGGGCAGGGCCAAAAAGAGGGAGGAAATGCCAGCCCATAATATTGTCCTACCACACTCCCAGAATCCTTCTTGCTGGAATCCATCTTGGCTGAGAGGTGCTCACACCACCAGGCAGGACCCTGAGTCAGACCAAATGTGGGCACGAGCAAGATGATTGGCCAGAGACAACCGGAAAGCTAACATCATTACCATAAAACCTGAGACTGTGAGCCACGTGACAGAGCGGTCCTCCTGGGTTCCCTTACCCTCCTGCTCTCTGCCCGGGCGCCCCCTCTCAATAAAGTCTTTTGCTTTGTCAGCATGTGTGTCTCCTCGGACAATTCATTTCTGAGTGTTAGACAAGAGCCCACTCTCAGGCCCTGGAAGGGGTCCCCATCCTGCGCTATGTGTGTGTGTGTGTGTGTGTGTATGTATATATATATATATATATATATATATATATATATATATATATATATATATATATATGAAGAGATTTATTATAAGGAATTGGCTCACACAATTCTGAAGGCTGAGAAGTCCCACGATCTACACACTGCAAGCTGGAGACCCAGGAAAGCTGGAGGTGTAATTCAATCCAACTCCAAAAGCCTGAGAACCAGGAACACCAATGGTGCAGAAGATTAATACCCAGCTCAAACAGTCAGGAAGGACCGAATTCTTCCTTCCTCCATCCTTTTGTTCTATTCAGGCCCTCAACAGATTGGATGATGCTCATCCACTGTGGGGAGGACAAACCACTTTATTGAGCTCACCAATTCAAATGCTAACTTCACATGGAAGCATCCTCATAGACACACTCAGAAATAATGTTTAGGCAAATATCTGGGCACCCCATGATCCAGTCAAGTTGACACATAAAATTAACCATCACACATGTCCACAAATTCTTTGATTCTCCTTCCATCAAGACGTATGGCCTCTGTCTCCTTTCTTTGAACTGGGGTGGGCTTGTGATTGACTTGTAATCAATAGAATGAGACAAATGTGATGTTGTATGCTTGTGAAGCCAGGTCAGAAAAGGCAATGCAGCTTCTACCTTGTTCCCTGGGACACTAACCTTAAAGCCCTGACTCACCATGTAAAAGGTCCGACTACCCTGAGACCACAATGCTGTGTGGCAGCCCAGCCCACATGGAAAGGACACAGGGTAGAGTCTGTCAACATCTCCAGCCTAGGTCCCAGCCAACAGCCAGCATCAATAGGCAGACACGAGAATGGAGATGCCTTCCTATGACCCCAGCCCCCAGACTTTGAGTTACCCCAGCCCAGTCTTCCCAGCTGAGGCCGCAGACATGGTGGAGCAGAGAAATGACTCCCACTGTGCTCCATCAGAATCCCTGACCCACAAAATTAGTGGGCAGAATAAAATGATTATTGTAAGCCATTAAGTTTGGGGGTAATTTGTTATCGAGCAATTGGATACATTTGCTCGATAACAACATGGGATACAAATCTTCTTGTGATAAATTCTCGGGTCTGTCCCTGAACTGTTACAGAAGAGGTTCTCATGCATCTTTTGGCTCTGCAGAGCCTGGAAATGACCTAGAGAAACTCTCCCTTTTGGAGAATTAGAAAGGAGAATTTCTGGATTAAAAGCATCATTTTTAGGAGTTCACTATGTGCTTTTTGCTTCAAGAGGCAAGTGTATGACAACTGAATCCAGGTCATCCTAAAAAGTCCAAGAGTGAAGATGACTCAGAGAAGGGGGACATCAGTCTTCCACCACACAGGTTTAGTTCCTGATCCTAAATTAATGTTTTACAATTTAATCTGGTTGCCATTCGGCTCGTGTTTATTTTTACATCGACTAAACATAAAATACAGGTTGGTCCAGTTGTGTTAGTCATAAAACATATCAAGCAATCTTAGTTAAATAGTTTTAAAGCTAAGAATTTTCTCTCTGTATAAGATAATCTCTTTTAGTTAATGTTTCCAGACACCCTCAAATGAGCAGTGCATATCAGTGCTTGAAAAATCCAAATGAAAGAAGTTCTTTTATCTTCATAGCAGCTAGCATGATTTATCTTGCTAACAAGCAGAAGTGAGGAATTCCACTTGAGGTTTTAATTAAAATGTAAGGACTCATTGAATAGAAGGGATTGAAAACCGCCATCTCCAACGGGTCAGAATGCAGCCAATGTAACAAGCAAGGCCTCTTGAAATTTAAGAGCCGAGTTTTCCTGGTGTTCAATATAGTTGACAGTCTATGGGCTGCACGAATGAAAATATCTACCTCATTACCCAGAAGGTCACCCCAACTACTGTAATCAGGTACTTTAGGGAAATCGTTGAAATCACTTGCCAGAAACATCCCTCAAGTTTTTCAACTAATCTCTGAAAAGCTTTGTGGAACAGCCAATTTCACACTCAGGTCAACTGTATTCTTTTAAACCCGTGAAGTCATCAAGTTATACTAAAAATCAAACCTGTGTATTGCAAATAATTTCATTTTCTGCTTGCTGACATTGGAAATATTCTCAAGAACACTGTGGCAAGATGAGCTGAAGGAAGAAAAGCCTTGAAGAGATATTCCCTCTCACTCAGTCAGTGGGCAGTATTTGCTCCTGAGGACACAAGGCTGAAAAAAATGAAAAGAGAAAATATGCATTGAAGACTTAGAGGTGGCAGGAACTGTTATTATCAGAGAGAAAGCTAAAGCCAAGAGAGATAAGTAACCTGCCAGAGATCATGTAATCAGGAAGGGCCAGGGCCAAACTTTGAACACAAGCACCTTTAATTAAGAAGCAATACTGCTTCTTGGAGCAGAGCTTATGAACAAAAAAGGGGGGGAGGGTGCAGAAAGAGTAGAAAACAGAAGAATGCAGAAGACTAGTGTGGACAAAAAAATGTCACCTGCCATATCAGGAAACAAAGGATGTTGCGGCCATCAAGCCATCTGCCACTGCAGCTGACCCTGACAGTGCACCCTGAGGGGACTCAGCATGGAGAAAAAGCAGGATACTGGCCCTAGATGGTTAAGGTACATATCAAAGGAATAATTTCAATGAGCCCAGACTCTTGCATCTTCCCATACATAGAGAAGCGCTAAATTGCTTAACTTGAGATGTTTGTTTTTTCTTTAATTAACAGTAATCTTTTGATGTTCCGACTACCTGGCTTTTGTTGCAAAATCTCCTGGCTCCTCCATTACCTCTTTGGAGCAGCTCCTCAGATGACCTGAGAGCCTGTGTCCCAGGCTGAGGTCCTCTGTAAATCCCCCGAATAACACATAACTCGCAACTTTTCGGTTGCGCATTGTTTTTCAGTCGACACTGGGGTTACCACCTATCACATCTGAGGAAAAACTGCAATCAAGTAGATCACGAGCTGGTTGCTTTGCCTCTTTCTCTTCCATTTCTTCCACCTGTTTCAACCCACCAATTCTAGCATTTGTCCTACGCCTCCTTGTTAACCCATTCACTCCCTGCTTCTCTAGTCATGTAGCCCACGCACTTCCTTTGTTTTTTTTAAGAAGATGATATTACTTTTTTTCTCTTTTTTTTGGCCATGCCACACGGCACGTGGGATCTTAGTTCCCCGACCAAGGATCGAACCCGCGTCCCCTGCATCCCTGCATTGGAAGTGCGGAGTCAACCACTGGACCACCAGGGAAGTCCTGCCCACCCACTTACTTTTAACACAGAGACCCAACCCACACTATACTAGTTGTTAGGAAGCCGTGACAAGGTAAGGGATTTCCATACTAGAACTGTGTAAATTGCAAAGTGCCGTTTAAATGTGAGGTATTATTTTTTATACTAAATTGATATCATATCCTGTCCTACCACCCTGCCTGGAATGGCCTATCACTCCTTAAGGGAGTTCCAGAAGAGATGGAACCTTATTTACCATTTTAATATTTTTAAGTGTACAGTTCAGTCGTGTTGTGCAACCAACCTCTAGGAATTTTTCATCTCACAAAACCAAAGTACTATACCCATTAAACAACAGCTCCCCATTTCCCCTCCCTTCAGCCCCTGGCGGCCACCATTCTACCTTCTGTCTCTGTGAATCTGATTCCTCTAGATACCTCAGATAAGTGAAATCATACAGTATTTGTCTTTTTGTGACTGACCTATCTCACTTAGCATAATGTCCTCAAGGTTCATCTGCGTCATAACACGTATTGGAATTTCCTTTTTTTAAGGCTAAATAATACTCCAGTGTCTGTATATAATGCATTTTGTTCATCAGTTCATTCGTTGGTGGATGTTTAGGTTGCTTCCACTTATTCTTACAGCTTTTAAAAATCAGTGCTCGTGCAAAAAGGAATAACCCCCCCTTTCTGACCTGCTTCCTACTCTGCACTGTCATCTGTGTGTCAGAGACTGACCCACTGCCTGCTCTTTCTCCTATGCCCTCCCTCCTGTGCCTCCCTTCCTTTCTTAGCCTTGCATACATACCTGCTCCCTATCAATCAATCAGGGTTCCGGGCCTTTCATTTGATTTATTTATTTTTTAAATTTTTATTGATATAATTGACATATAACATTGTGTAAATTTCGGGTGACACTGTGTTGATTTGATACATTTATATATTACAGTATGATTACCACTGTAGCATTAGTGAACACCTCTATCATGTCACATAATTATTTCTTTTTTGTGGTGGGAACAATTAAGGTTTAGTCTCTTAAAAGGAAACTCTGGTATACTAGGAATGGTGGGAATGTAAATTGGTGCAGCCACTATGGAAAACAGTATGGAGGTTCCTTAAAAAACTAAAAATAGAACTACATATGATCCAGTAATTCCAATCCTGGGTATATATCCAAAGAAAATGAAAACACTAATTCAAAATGATACAATATGATCTAGCAGTTGCACTTCTCGGTATTTTTCCAAAGAAAACAAAAGCACTAATTTTAAAAGATACATGTATAAAATAGATAAACAACAAGGTCCTACAGTATAGCACAGGGAACTATATTCAATATCCTGTGATAAACCATAATGGAAGAGAATATGAAAAAGAATATATATATATATATCTGAATCACTTTGCTGTACACCAGAAAATAACACAACATTGTAAATCAGCTATACTTCAATAAAAATAAATAAAAATAAAAAGATACATGCACCCCTAAAAAAGGTACATGCACCCCAATGTTCATAGCAGCACTATTTGCAATAGCCAAGATATGGAAGGAACCCAAGTGTCCATCAACAGATGAATGGATAAAGAAGATGTGGTGTGTGTGTGTGTGTGTGTCTCTGTGTGTGTGTGTATGCAATGGAATACTAGTCAGCCATAAAAAGAATGAAATTTGCAACAACATGGTTGGACCTGGAGGGTATTATGCTTATTGAAATAAGTCAAAGACAAATACTGTATGTTATCATTTATATGATAAAATAAAAAACAAACGAATGTATATAACAAAACAGAAACAGACTCACAGATATAGAGAACAAACTGGTGGTTGCCAGTGGGGAGAGGGAAGGGGAGGGGCAAAATAGGGGTAGAGAATTAAGAGACACAAGCTAGTATGTATAGAATAAGTATGCTACAAGGATACATTGTACAGCACAAGGAATACAGCCAATATTTTATAATAACTTTAAATGGAGTATAATCTATAAAAATTTTGAACCACTATGTTGTACATTTGAAACTAATATTGTAAATCAATTATACCTCAATTTTAAAAATTAAAATTTTTTAAAAATTTCTAAAAATCTAGTGTCTTAGCAACTTTGGAGTTTATAATACAGTATTGTTGACTATAATCACTATGCTGTGTGGGCCTTTCATTTTAGACACCAGACTCTAACCCTGGGCTTCTGGAAGACTCTGTCACTCGTTCCTTTTCTGCTGAGAAACACATCATACCCTCTTCCAGCTCCCCACAGCTGCTGGTTCCTAAGCCCAAAGGCTCAGCTAGGGCTTTTCCAGGTCAGTGAATTCTCCTGATGTGGCCCCCTGCTGCCACCTGCTGGCTATAGTCATCAATGCTTCTATGAGCCTGTTTCCTATTCAAGGTTAGCCCTTCCCACCTTATCGTCCATCATGGGATAAAACTTCCAACTACTTAAATTTTTTCTCTTCAGTATTTTCACCCTACATGCTTTTAAAAGAAATACCCTGTAGCGAATCTACACACCCTCTTATCAGCCTTGTCCAAATATATAGAAAAAAAATCTCTCTGTATTTGGTCACTTCATTTTGCAAAAGGACACAGAAAATTCCCAAACTGTATATCAGCTCCCCTTATCTCCCTGGAAGCAGTTATATTATAATCAAATAAGTTGAATATGGGTAAATCTATAAAATATCAAGTACCAACTTTTCTTTGAAACTCATAAAATGTTTCAAAAATCTTTTGAAAACATTTCAAAATAAAACAAGATTGTTTATTGTTAACACAGGCATAAAAATGAAACTTATAGAATTACAACAAGAATTACTTTACAGAGTCTTGGATCATTTGGAAATAAGGCAAGACAAGAATGGAGCATAGATCCTCTATTTATGGATGAAACTAATTTGTGAATGGGCAAAACAAAACACATAATGGTCCAAGCCCCAGGTTTTGGTGGTAAGGGATTTAAATTGTGTTACTGACTATATCTTTACACATTATAAAATGTTTATTTCCCCCTGGCTTCCTACCTTACCTTCCCACTTCACATTGGACTTATTGTCTCCATCACATGTACCTGATAGGCATCCATCCTGCTATGACATCCTGTCATGACAGGTGTGGTCAGTGGCACTGGATATATATTTTTAAGGGTGGTGTAAGGGTTGAGGTGAGAGGCGGGTGGGTGTCACAGTTGATGGTAGAGTCCAAGTAATGTGCTGGGGATTCAGCCTTGAGAAATATAGTGGCTTTCCTGTGGTTAGGGAGAAGGAATTAGATTGAAGTTTAATCTAAGGGATACGAAAGGAAGAAGCCAGATTTCAGTTAGTGGTGGCTTCAGAATTTGCTTTGATAAGAAGGGGCTAGAGTGGCAATCTGTAGTGAAGGAAGGTCTTCTAGGGTTCCATCTTAGAGCTGAATTTGTCTAACAATTTACATAAAATTGAGAAAATGTTGCTCATCATTCAAAAATGGGAGGAGCTGATAAGGTTTTAGGGGGGCTTCAATTCCTCTATTGGTCACTGCATTCTGCTGCATTGTACTGTCGACTGAAGAAAAATGTACAACCTAAAAGTTGCAAGTTATGTATTATTCGGGGATCTTACTGAGGACTATAGCCTGGGAGACAGCCTCTCAGATAGCTCTGAGGAACCACTCCAAAGAGGTAATGGATGAGTCAGGATATATAGGAGTTTTTGCTGAAAAAAAATGTAGTCAAACATCAAAAGATTACTGCTAATTACAAAAAACAGACATCTCAAATTAATGACTTTAATGCTTTTCTTTGTATGAGAAGATGCAAGAGCCTGGGCTCCTTGAAATCATTCCTTTGATATGTGTCTTAACTATCTAGGGCCAGTATCCTGTTTTTCTCCATCTTGAAGTCCCCTCAGGGTGCACTGTCGGGACAGAGGAAGAAGGGCAGCTACAGTGGCTGTTTGTGGGCAACATTTGTTGTTTACTAGAATGGCAGACAACATTTTTTGTCTGCACTGTTCTGGTAGGAAGTAAAGGTGAGAAATTGGACTCAATTCCAAGCAAGGGGTCAGTCAAACATCCCTGTGTGGAGACTTCTCTTCTAGCTAGGTTGAGCTAAAGAAATAAAATAAAATTACATAAAACTTGTGTTGTCTGAAGCTTTAGCTCTCTGCTGGGACTCTGGAGCTACACCAAGATTGTGAGTGGGGCATCAAGCTGTGGACGTTGCCCTGAAATGTGAGAAAAGAAGGTCTTCAGTAAGTGTTATCATGAAAGTGCCATCATGGATTTGATACTTTCAGGTGGAGGGGCCAGGTGGGTCAGCCCATGCATCACCAGGTGGACTTGCTCTTGACACAGGGGTCTGTTGATGCTACCAGGGGGAAGACATATGCTAGTAGCTGAAATCAGTGTGAAACATCTCAAGAAATACTGTCAATGGAAGCAACCTAAGTGTCCATTGACAGATGAATGGATAAAGAAGATGTGGTACATATCTACAATGGAATAGTACTCAGCCATCAAAAGGAATGAGATAATGCCATTTGCAGCAACATGGATGGACCCAGAGATTATCATACTAAGTGAAGTAAGGCAGACAGAAAAAGACAAATATCATATGATATCGCTTATATGTGGAATCTAAACAAATGATACAAATGAACTTATTTACAAAACAGAAATAGACTCACAGACATAGAAAACAAATTTATGGTTACCAAAGGGGAAAGGAGAGTGTGGGGAGGGATAAATTAGGAGTTTGGGATTAACATATACACACTACTAAGTATAAAATAGATAACCAACAAGGACCTACTGTATATCACAGGGAACTATACTCAATATCTTGTAATAATCTATAAGGGAAAGGAATCTGAAAAAGTATATATATATATATATATATACACATATATATATACACACACACATATATATATACATATATATACACACACACACACATATATATGATATGTATATATCACTGAATCCCTTTGCTGTACACCTGAAACTAACACAATATTGTAACCAACTATACTTCAATTAAAAAAAAGAAAAAGAAAATAAAAAGAAGACTGTCAAATCCTAATACAATAAGAACAATTATTGATCAAATTCAATACCACAAAAAAATGTTAATCCCTGCCTGGTCAATGACTTAGTGATTCTGAGCACTTATTATGTACTGTGCTCTAGTGCACATTGTTTCATTTAATCCTCACAACAATCCTATGAAATCTGTAGCATACCATCCTATTATCATCATCATCAGGACAATGAAGCTCAGGAAATTAACTTGCCTGTGGTCGCAAGGTTCCTGGGATTCAAACTCCAGCAGTCTAACTTCAAAGCTCATGCTCTTAAACAGTCATGTTTTGCCTTCTGAGACCCCCATGTTTAGTTATAAAACTGTAAAGATGCTTTAAAAGTTCATTACAATACATGTGCACCTCACTTTAGAATAAGCATTTATGGTGACATCATTGGTTACCTACCCAGCATCTACCCCTTATCCTGCTTCTTGAAGGAACCCAATTTTATTTAAGTGTCTGCCTCTTTTTGTTTGGCCTATGTAATTTGGGTGAAGGTAGCTCAACTTGAAGGGTGGGTCCTGAGAAGTTTAGGCCAGTTGTGCTAATTCCTTTGCCCTTGCCAGGGATGCAAAAATACTAGGCTTAAATCAATCAATCCAGCATTTCCCCTGGAAGATGTTATTGCTCCAGAGGTGGGCTTGTGACCCAAACTGGTCTAAAAGCTGTCAAGTAGAGAATATTTATTATTTGGTTTGATTAAAGACTCTCCCTCTCCCTCTCCCTCTCTCTCTCTCTTTTTCTCTCTTTCTCTCTCTCTCTCTCTCCCCAACCTCTGTCTCTCTCAATCTCTCTGTCTCTGTCTCTTACACGCACACATATACAGCTGTCAAAATGACATTCCACCTCACATCACCCATCCCAAGAAAGAACTGAAAAACCAAACCTATACCAACCCTTCCAACTGAAAGCTTTGCAGCAGTTACACTTAAAGAAAACTTCAACCTGGGACAAGACCAAAGTCCCATGCCCTTGTCTTCTCCTTGCCCTATGACAACTCCAATCCTGCTTTGGCTCAGGTCGTTGCCTAACTTTGCAGTGCTCCCTGATGTGCAACAGCTGTATAAAGCCTTTATCCTCTATTTGAGTCATTTTTTTAATTGACACTATCCAGCTGTCCCAACAAAATGTATTAAAGATTCCATTCAGCAGTATTCCAAAGAAGGGGCAGGTGGGAGCTGTCCACCCAGTTGTTGGAGTGAGGAGGGAATTTTATCATTTTATCCCTGACATTGTTTACAGTCAACGATGCCTGATGATGATAAAAATCAAGTTGATTTTGTCAGTCTTGTTATTGTTTTAAATTCTCTATAACAATGAACCCCTTATTGTTTATACCTGAGGTGAGCCATTCCCACTGTCCCACCTCCCTGGCTTGCTACCCCAGAGCTGATCTTTTTTCTCCTACTGTTTCAAGATAGCACTTTTATTATATGTCAATTTCCATTTCTGAAATTTCTCTTCTATTCCATTTGTCCATCTATTCATATGCTAGTTCCACTTTTAGGTTTTTATAAAGTGTTTTATTATCTGATTATTCTGGTCCCCCATCATTGTTCCCTTTTTTTTTCAGATTTTTTTCTGGCTATTTTTTTTTTCCATGTGAATTTCGGGATCAGCTTGTTTAGTTCCAATCCTCAACTTCTTTACAGTTTTTTTTTCCTTGAGGGTTTCTCTTTAGCTGATAATTGAGACTTGTGGCTTCTGGTTTTAACTATATTTTAATCAAGTTTGAAGTAGAATATTTGAAGTTTACAGTCACTCATTGAACATTACAAGGTCATCTGCCAATTTGGGGGGAAATTTCTCACTCTATTATGATTTTTAAATTGTTAAGATTTTTAAAAAAATTATTAGTTCTTTGAATAGGTAAAAAAACTCTGTTGGTACAAAATTCAAAAGGAACAAAATGGTTTATGGTGAAAAGCCTCCTCCCCACTGCTGTCTCCAAGACACCCAGTTTTCCTCTCCTGAGACAATCTGTGTTGCCAGCTTTTTTCAGGTAGTCTAGGCCTATACAAGCAAATATATGGATTTTTCTTTATTCTCTTTTTATATAAATGGTAGCACACTTTATGCCCTGTTCTGCACCATGCCTTTCCATGTAACAATATTTTTGAGGAAATCGTTCCAAATTAGTACCTAAAAAGCTTACTCCCCTTTCCCATGGACACAGTATTTCATTGAATAAATGTACCACAAAGTACCACTATTGCTGTTCATATAAGTTGTTTAAAGATCTATTGTTATTATATACTGTATGATTCCATTTGTATGCAATTCGAATTATTGCAAGCTAATCCATGGTGACAGCAAGCAGATCAGTGGTTGCCTGGGGATTGGAGGTAGGGGGTTGTGACATCTGTCAAAATTCATTGAATTGTGCACTTTAGATGGATGCAGTTTATTTTACTTAAATTACACCCCATTAAAATTGCTTTTAACAAGAAAAATTAAAAAGAAAACCATCAAAAACTAAATTTAAAATAAAAGAACAAAAAATTCAAAAAGAAGAAAACTTGCTTTTAATGAATCTATTGCTATTACAAGCAATGCTATAATAAATAACTTTTACATATGTGTCCATTCCCTCTATCTCCACCTGTTTTCTCAATTATTAATTATGACTTAACAGCGTCTCATTTTGTTTCCTTTTGAAAATAATGTTTTTGATAAAAAATCCAAAAAAGGTACTCATTTGTTTATTTGGTAGTTCATTTGTTTTTTCTTGTCTGTCTCCGCTCACTCCCTGCCCCCAGGAAAGAACAGGACCTTTGTCTCATTCACCATCTTATACCCAGAGCACAGAATAGTGCCTAGCACAGAGAATGTGTTCAATAAAAATCTCTGTTGAAAGAAAGAGCATTAAAGTGTATATTTTCAGGCTTTATTCCTAGGGATTGAGTCAGTACGTCTGTGATCAGTTCTGGGAACGTGTATTTTTAATACGCTCCCCCAGGTAATTCTGGTCATCAACCAGGTTTAGAACAATGCTTTAATTCAGCCCAACCCAACTTCTCACCCAGGTTAACTTCCTCCTTCCTGCATACCACACCCCTTCTTAAAACATTGCAGTGCTGTGGTAGATTGCTTCCAAAGATTGCCACAGCAATCCTGCCCATCCTGAATGCCTTTTGCAATGTGATTTTTTCACCTCTTCCTATCAAGAGGTGGAGCCTATTTCTCTCCCCTTGAATCTTGTCTGGTTTCATGACTTGCTTTGACAATGCAATATGATGTAAATGATGCTGTGCCAGTTCAAGGCCTAGGTCTTAAATGGTATTGCAGCCTCCATTTTTGCTCTTTTGGAAACTATATGGAGGAAAACTGAGGCATGCAGCCAAAAGCCTCCACCGAGGTCCCAGGTGGGACTGGGCAGGAACAGACTTCAAAAGCTACTCTGGGGGGCTTTGGAAACAAGAGCAGCAGGGAACTGACCCTACTTTCCAGTTCTTGCTGGACACATCCTAAGCAGTGGTTTAGAGCAAGCTCAGAGCCATCCTGCCAGGGTTCAAAGCCCACCTCAGCCACTTACTGTGTAACCTTAGGCAAGTTATTCCCTGTGTTTCATTTTCCTCATCTGCAAAATGGGGATAATAAAAGTCTCTTCTCATAGTCTTTAGGAGAGTTAAATGATTTAATAACTTGGAATTGTGTTTGGCACATTAAGAGTTCAATAAATAGTAGTTCTTATTATTTCTATACCTAGTTTCAAAATTATTATTTTACCTAGGATTTTGCACACAGGACTGGTGTGCCCTTTGACCAGAGTAAGCCTCAGGATTCTTGAAAGTCTGGGAGGTGGAGTGGGGAGATTTATGGGGAAAGATATTGGATTGCCTGCTTAAAATGGCAGAAGAAAGTTCAAGAGAACAACTGGAAAAATTTTTAAAGATATGATTTTTGGGGGGATGGACTTAGAGAGTGTCATACAGAGTGAATAAGTCAGAAAGAGAAAGACAAATATTGTACATTAATGCATATATGTGGAATCTAGAAAAATGGTATAGATGATCTTATTTGCAAAGCAGAAATAGAGACACAGTGGTAGAGAACAAACGTATGGATACCAAGGTGGAAAGGAGGGGCGGTGGGAGGAATTGGGAGATTGGGATTGACACATATTGATGCTATGTATAAAAGAGACAACTAATGAGAACATACTGTAGAGCACAGGGAACTCTACTTAATGCACTGTGGTGACCTAAATGGAAAGGAAATCCAAAAAAGAGGAGATATATGTATATGTATAGCTGATTCCTTTTGCTGTACAGTAGAAACTAAGACAACATTGTAAAGCAACTATACTCCAATAAAAATTAATTTAAAAACAAAAACAAAATTTGAAAAATGTGATTTTTTAAAACTTAATTTGGTGAAGCAGGTTATACCTATAATACGTGCCCATTTTGATTTGGAAACTACAAATAATAAAATAGTAATCACTACATTCCTACAATCCACAGACAACCAATTAATATTTTAACATAGTTCCTTGCACATTTTTCAATGCCCATATAAATTTTACATTGATTTTTTTCATATCAATATTCAATTTGTGTTCAATTTTCACCATATCATATATAAGATAGTCACACACATTTAAAAAATTTTGTCAACAAAATTTTAAATGCCTACATAATAGTCCATAAAATGGCTGGGTGCATATTCCCAATGAGCTCAAGTTAATGAACATTTAGTGCATCCATTTTCAATTATTATTAAAAATATCACAATAGGAGAGAGGGGCAAGATGGCGGAACAGTAAGATGAGGAGATCACCTTCCTCCCCACAGATACATCAGAAATACATCTACACGTGGAACAACTCCTACAGAACACCCACTGAATGCTGGCAGAAGACCTCAGACCTCCCAAAAGGCAAGTAACTCCCCACGTACCTGGGGAGGGAAAAAGAAAAAAGAAAAAACATAGACAAAAGAATAGCGATGGGACCTGCACCAGTGCGAGGGACCCGTGAAGGAGGAAAGGTTTCCACACACTAGGAAGCCCCTTCGCGGGTGGAGACTGCGGGTGGCGGAGGAGGTAAGCTTTGGAGCCGCGGAGGAGACCACAGCAACAGTGGTGCGGAGGGCAAAGTGGAGAGATTCCCGCACAGAGGAGTGGTGCAGACCGGCACTAACCAGCCCGAGAAGCTTGTCTGCTCACCCGCCGGGATGGGCGGGGCTGGGAGCTGAGGCTCAGGCTTCAGTCAGATCACAGGGAGAGGACTGGCTGCGAGAACGCAGCCTGAAGGGGTTAGTGCACCACGGCTAGCCGGGAGGGAGTCCGGGAAAAAGTCTGGAGCTGCAAAAGAGACTAGAGACTTTTTCTTCCCTTTGTTTCCTGCTGTGTGAGGAGAGGGGATTAAGAGCGCTGCTTAAAGGAGCTCCAGAGATGGGGCGGGAGCCGCGGCTATCAGCGCGGACCCCAGAGACGGGCATGAGACGCTAAGGTCCCTGCTACCGCCACCAAGAAGCCTGTGTGCGAGCACAGGTCACTATCCACACCTCGCCTCCCGGGAGCCTGTGCAGCCTGCCAATGCCAGGGTCCCGTGATCGAGGTACAACTTCCCAGGGAGAATGCACGGCGTGCCTCAGGCTGGTACAACGTCACGCTGGCCTGTGCCACTGCAGGCTCACCCCGAACTCCGTGCCCCTCCCTCTCCCCGGCCTGAGTGAGCCAGAGCCCCCGAATCAGCGGCTCCGTTAAACCCGTCCTGTCTGAGTGAAGAACAGACGCCCTCTGGCGTCCTACACACAGAGGCGGGGCCAAATCCAAAGCTGAGCCCCGGGAGCTGAGCGAAAAAAGAAGAGAAAGAGAAATCTCTCCCAGCAGCCTCAGGAGCGGATTAAATCTCCACAATCAATTTGATGTACCCTGCATCTGTGGAATACCTTAATAGACAACGAATCATCCCAAATTGAGGAGGTGAACTTTGAGAGCAAGATATATTATTTTTTCCCCTTTTCCTCTTTTTGCGAGTGTGTATGTGTATGCTTCTGTGTGAGATTTTTGTCTGTATAGCTTTGCTTTCACCATTTGTCCTAGGGTTCTGTCCGTCCGTTTTTTGTTTGTTTTTCTTTACTTAAAAAATTTTTTTTCTTAATAATTTTTTTATTTTAATAACTTTATTTTATTTTATCCTCTTTCTTTCTTTCTACTTTTTCTCCCTTTCATTCTGAGCCTTATGGATGAAACGCTTTTGGTGCTGCAGCCAGGAGTCAGTGCTGTGCCTCTCAGGTGGGAGAGCAAACTTCAGGACACTGGTCCACAAGAGACCTCCCAGCTCCACATAATATCAAATGGCGAAAATCTCCCAGAGATCTCCATCTCAATACCAACACCCAGCTTCACTAAACGATCAGCAAGCTACAGTGCTGGACATCCTATGCCAAACAACGAGCAAGACAGGAACACAACCCCACCCATTAGCAGAGAGGCTGTCTAAACTCATAATAAGTCCACAGACACCCCAAAACATACCACCAGATGTGGACCTGCCCACCAGAAAGACAAGATCCAGCCTCATCCACCAGAACACAGGCACTAGTCCCCTCCACCAGGAAACCTACACAACCCACTGAACCAACCTTAGCCACTGGGGGCAGACACCAAAAACAATGGAAACTAAGAACCTGCAGTCTGCAAAAAGGAGACCCCAAACACAGTAAGATAAGCAAAATGAGAAGACAGCAAAACACACAGCAGATGAAGGAGCAAGATAAAAACCCACCAGACCTAACAAATGAAGAGGAAATAGGCAGTCTACCTGAAAAAGAATTCAGAATAATGATAGTAAAGATGATCCAAAATCTTGGAAAGAGAATAGACAAAATGCAAGAAACATTTAACAAGGACCTAGAAGAACTAAAGATGAAACAAGCAATGATGAACAACACAATAAATGAAATTAAAAATACTCTAAAAGGGATGAATAGCAGAATAACTGAGGCAGAAGAACGGATAAGTGACCTGGAAGATAAAATAGTGGAAATAACTACTGCAGAGCAGAATAAAGAAGAAAGAATGAAAAGAACTGAGGACCGTCTCAGAGACCTCTGGGACAACATTAAATGCACCAACATTCGAATTATAGGGGTCGCAGAAGAAGAAGAGAAAAAGAAAGGGACCGAGAAAATATTTGAAGAGATTATATTTGAAAACTTCCCTAATATGGGAAAGGAAATAGTTACTCAAGTCCAGGAAGCACATAGAGTCCCATACAGGATAAATCCAAGGAGAAACATGCCAAGACACATATTAATGAAACTGTCAAAAATTAAATACAAAGAAAACATATTAAAAGCAGCAAGGGAAAAATAACACACAAGGGAATCCTCATAAGGTTAACAGCTGATCTTTCAGCAGAAACTCTGCAAGCCAGAAGGGAGTGGCAGGACATATTTAAAGCGATGAAGGAGAAAAACCTGCAACCAAGATTACTGTACCCAGCAAGGATCCCATTCAGATTTGATGGAGAAATTAAAAGCTTTACAGACAAGCAAAAGCTGAGAGGGTTCAGCACCACCAAACCAGCTTTACAACAAATACTAAAGGAACTTCTCTAGGCAAGAAACACAAGAGAAGGAAAAGACCTACAATAACAAACACAAAACAATTAAGAAAATGGAAATAGGAACATACATATTGATAATTACCTTAAATGTAAATGGACTAAATGCTCCCACCAAAAGACACAGACTGGCTGAATGGATACAAAAACAAGACCCATATATATGCAGTCTACAAAAGACCCACTTCAGATCTAGGGACACATACAGACTGAAAGTGAGGGGATGGAAAAAGATATTCCATGCAAATGGAAACCAAAAGAAAGCTGGAGTAGCAATTCTCATATCAGACAAAATAGACTCTAAAATAAAGACTATTACAAGAGACAAAGAAGGACACTACATAATGATCAAGTGATCGATCCAAGAAGAAGATATAACAATTGTAAATATTTATGCACCCAACATAGGAGCACCTCAATACAAAAGGCAAATACTAAGAGCCATAAAAGGGGAAATCGACAGTAACACATTCATAGTAGGGGACTTTAACACCCCACTTTCACCAATGGACATATCATCCAAAATGAAAATAAAAAAGAAAACACAAGCTTTAAATGATACATTAAACAAGATGGACTTAATTGATATTTATAGGACATTCCATCCAAAAACAACAATATGCACATTTTTCTCAAGTGCTAATGGACCGTTCTTCAGGATAGATCATATCTTGGGTCACAAATCAAGCCTTGATAAATTTAAGAAAATTGAAATTGTATCAAGTATCTTTTCTGACCACAACGCTATGAGACTAGATATCAATTACAGGAAAAGATCTGTAAACAATATAAACACATGGAGGCTAAACAATACACTACTTAATAACGAAGTGATCACTGAAGAAATCAAAGAGGAAATCAAAAAATACCTAGAAACAAATGACAGTGGAGACATGATGACCCAAAGCCTAGGGGATGAAGCAGAAGCAGTTCTAAGAGGGAAGTTTATAGCAATACAATCCTACCTTAAGAAACAGGAAACTTCTCGAATAAACAACCTAACCTTGCACCTAAAGCAATTAGAGGAAGAAGAACAAAAGAACCCCAAAGTTAGCAGAAGGAAAGAAATCATAAACATCCGATCAGAAATAAATGAAATGGAAATGAAGGAAACGATAGCAGAGATCAATAAAACAAAAAGCTGGTTCTTTGAAAATATAAAATTCATAAACCATTAGCCAGACTCATCAAGAAAAAAAGGGAGAAGACTCAAATCAATAGAATTAGAAATGAAAAAAGAGAAGTAACAACTGACACTGCAAAAATACAAAAGACCATGAGAGATTCCTACAAGCAACTCTATACCAATAAAATGGACAATCTGGAAGAAATGGACAAATTCGTAGAAATGCACAACCTGCCAAGACTGAATCAGGAAGAAATAGAAAATATGAACAGACCAATCACAAGCACTGAAATTGAAACTGTGATTTAAAATCTTCCAACAAACAAAAGCCCAGGACCGGATGGATTCACAGGCGAGTTCTATCAATTATTTAGAGAAGAGCTAACACCAATCCTTCTCAAACTCTTCCAAAATATAGCAAAGAGAGGAACACTCCCAAATTCATTCTATGAGGCCATCATCACCCTGATACCAAAACCAGACAAAGATGTCAGAAAGAAAGAAAACTACAGGCCAATATTACTGATGAACATAGATGCAAAAATCCTCAACAAAATACTAGCAAACAGAATCCAGCAGCACATTAAAAAATCATACACCATTATCAAGTGGGGTTTATTCCAGGAATGCAAGGATTCTTCAATATACACAAATCAATCAACGTGATACACCATATTAACAAATTGAAGGAGAAAAACCATATGGTCATCTCAATAGATGCAGAGAAAGCTTTTGACAAAATTCAACACCAATTTATGATAAAAACCCTGCAGAAAGTAGGCATAGAGGGAACTTTCCTCAACATAATAAAGGCCATATATGACAAACCCACAGCAAACCTCATCCTCAATGGTGAAAAACTGAAACCATTTCCACTAAGAACAGGAGCAAGACAAGGTTGCCCACTCTCACCACTCTTATTCAACATAGTTCTGGAAGTTTTAGCCACAGCAATCAGAGAAGAAAAGGAAATAAAACGATTCCAAATTAGAAAATAAGAAGTAAATCTGTCACTGTTTGCAGATGACATGATACTATACATAGAGAATCCTAAAGATGCTACCAGGAAAGTACTAGAGCTAATCAATGAATTTGGTAAAGTAGTGAGATACAAAATTAATGCACAGAAATCTTTGGCATTCCTATGCACTAATGATGAAAAATCTGAAAGTGAAATTAAGAAAACACTCCCATTTATCATTGCAACAAAAAGAATAAAATATCTAGGAATAAACCTACCTAAGGAGACAAAAGACCTGTATGCAGAAAATTATAAGACACTGATGAAAGAAATTAAAGATGATACAAATGGATGGAGAGATATACCATGTTCTTGGATTGGAAGAATCAACATTGTGAAAATGAATCTACTACCCAAAGGAATCTACAGATTCAATGCAATCCCTATCAAACTACCACTGGCATTTTTCACAGAGCTAGAACAAAAAATTTCACAATTTTGTATGGAAACCCAAAAGACCCCGAATAGCCAAAGCAATCTTGAGAACGAAAAACGGAGCTGGAAGAATCAGGCTCCCTGACTTCAGGCTATACTACAGAGCTACAGTAATCAAGACAGTATGGTACTGGTACAAAAACAGAAAGATAGATCAATGGAACAGGATAGAAAGCCCAGAGATAAACCCACGCACATATGGTCACCTTATCTTTGATAAAAGAGGCAGGAATGTACAGTGGAGAAAAGACAGCCTCTTCAATAAGTGGTGCTGGGAAAACTGGACAGGTACATGTAAAAGTGTGAGGTTAGAACACTCCCTAACACCATACACAAAAATAAGCTCAAAATGGACTAAACACCTAAATGTAAGGCCAGAAACTATCAAACTCTTAAGGAAAACAAAGGCAGAACACTCTATGACATAAATCACAGCAAAATCCGTTTTGACCCACCTCCTAGAGAAATGGATATAAAAACAAAAATAAACAAATGGGACCTATGAAACTTCTAAGGTTTTGCACAGCAAAGAAAACCATAAACAAGACCAAAAGGCAACCCTCAGAATGGGAGAAAATATTTGTAAATGAAGCAACTGACACAGGATTGATCTTCAAAATTTACAAGCAGCTCATGCAGCTCAATAACAAAAAAACAAACAACCCAATCCAAAAATGGGCAGAAGACCTAAATAGACATTTCTCTAAAGAAGATATACAGATTGCCAACAAACACATGAAAGAATGCCCAACATCATTCATCATTAGAGAAATGCAAATCAAAACTACAATGAGATATCATCTCACACCGGTCAGAATGGCCATCATCAAAAAATCTAGGAACAATAAATGCTGGAGAGGGTGTGTAGAAAAGGGAACACTCTTGCACTGCTGGTGGTACAGCCAGTATGAAGAACAGTATGGAGGTTCCTTAAAAAACTACAAATAGAGGGCTTCCCTGGTGGCGCAGTGGTTGAGAGTCCGCCTGCGATGCAAGGGACACGGTTTCGTGCCCCAGTCCAGGAGGATCCCACATGCCACGGAGTGGCTGGGCCCGTGAGCCATGGCTGCTGAGCCTGCATGTCCGGAGCCTGTGCTCCGCAACGGGAGAGGCCACAACAGTGAGAGGCCCACGTACCACAAAAAAACAAAAACAAAAAAACCCAAAAACTACAAATAGAACTACCATATGACCCAGCAATCCCACTACTGGGCATATACCGTGAGAAAACCATAATTCAAAAAGAGTCATGTACCGAAATATTCATTGCAGCTCTATTTACAATAGCCAGGAGATGGAAGCAACCTAGGTGTCCATCATCGGATGAATGGATAAAGAAGATGTGGCACATATGTACAATGCAATATTACTCAGCCATAAAAAGAGACGAAATTGAGTTATTTGTAGTGAGGTGGATGGACCTAGAGTCTGTCATACAGAGTGAAGTAAGTCAGAAAGAGAAAGACAAATACCATATGCTAACACATATATATGGAATCTAAGAAAAAAAATGTCATGAAGAACCTAGGGGTAAGACAGGAATAAAGACACAGACCTAGTAGAGAATGGACTTGAGGATATGGGGAGGCAGAAGGGTAAGCTGTGACAAAGTGAGAGAGTGGCATGGACATATATACACTACCAAACGTAAAATAGATAGCTAGTGGGAAGCAGCCGCATAGCACAGGGAGATCAGCTCGGTGCTTTGTGACCACCTAGAGGGGTGGGATAGGGAGGTTGGGATGGAGGGAGACGCAAGAGCGAAGAGATATGGGAACATATGTATATGTATAACTGATTCACTTTGTTATAAAGCAGAAACTAACACACCATTGTAAAGCAATTATACTCCAATAAAGATGTTAAAGAAATATCACAGTAAAAGTATTTGTTCATAGTTTTTTAATCCCCATTTCTGGTCATTTCCTCAATTCAGATTCCTAGAAATGAAGTTATTGGATCAAAGGAACAGACATTTTAAAAACTCTTCTTATATATTGTCAATTTGCTTTCCAGAAAAGTGATACGTATTTGCCCCACTCCATACTCTTGACAAGCCTTTGCTAATTTAACATTGTTTTAATCTTCATATTTTCATTACTAGTGAAATTTAAATATTTTCAGTATTTAATAATTCATTGCATTACCAAGATTGTACCCATGTAATTGCTGCTCATGTTAATCAAATGCCACCTATATGAAAATATTAAAGAAATGCGAATGGGAATTTGGGAAAGAAAATGAGGGTGCTGTGATCCTGGGAGTTGGAAGACACACTCTGATTTGCCCCAGGTAAACTTTTTCCACATTCTCTCTTCCGCCAACACCTTGGACTTTGTATCTGGCTGGTTAGCAAGTGAAATTTGTGTCAAGCACGAGGCAAAGCCAGACCTGACAGATTCTATTGGTAAAGATATAATAACAAATCCTTTTAGATTCAGACAGTTTACTAATCACAAAGACAGCGAAAGGAGGAAGGGCAGTCAAAGGTACGGGCTCCCATGGCCCTGGAGCAGGGCAGCACTAAAATAAAAAGGGCCAAATCATTGCAACACAGATAATCGGACACCCTATTGCTGAGCAGCCCATTCTAGACTGCCATCGATTGTTTTCATCGCTTGCATCTGTGCCCTAAGGGAGCAAGGCAGAAAGCCTCTTACCCATCAGAACCCAGGAGAGGGTAAGAAACTATGTTATCCCAAGTGGAAGGATGTCCTTCTTTCTCATGGCTGAGTGATAGTCTATATATATACACACCACATCTTCTTTATCCAATCATTGATGGGCACTTAGGTTGTTTCCACAACTTGGTTGGACCTTGAGGCCATGATGCTAAGTGAGATGAGAAAGACAAATATTGTATGGTATCACCTATATGTGGAATCTAAAAAACCTGAACTCATAAAAACAGAGAGTAAAATGGTAGTTACCAGGGGGTGAGGGTGGGAGATAGGAGACATGTTGTTTAAGGGTACAAACTTGCAATGAGTAGTAACTAAGTCCTAGAGATCTAATGCACAGTATAGTGAATATACACAACAATATTGTATCATAATCATCATACTTGCTAAGAGACTAGAACTTAATTATTCCAACCACTAAAAAGAAATAAGTAATGTGATAGAAATGCTAATTATCACTACAATGGGAAGCATATTATAAGGTATGTGTATCAAATTAGCATATTGATTTGATAAATTTACAGAATATTATATGTCAAATATATTTCCATAAAAAAAGAAGGAAACTCTTGTATGACAGCTTCCTAGGCTGATATCTCCCAGGGAAGACAGGGAGGTGAGTGGGAAAATGGCTTCAAAGCAGCACTTCACAAGCCTCCCATGCTCTTCCATGTTCCAGAAGGATCAGAGGCATTCTGTCAAGACTTAGATCCAGCTGTGGTACAAACTTTGACTCCCTAGCCTATGTGGACACACACAAGTTACCAGGGCACCATGGCGGAGCCACTCCTTTACAGTGTGCAGGTGAGGAGTCTTGGAATTCTGTCTAGACCTTTTTTCAACTTAACAGAGTTTTGAGAAAAGTTCATTAGTTTCAAACAGGCCACTGTCTTCAATACATACAAGAAGATCAATGAAAAACTTGCACCTATAGTGATTATTTTATTGCCAGGGAGATCCTAAATGTTGTGGATCAGCAGCTGCTGAAACTGCTTAAAGCTATACCCTCCTCAGATCCTTCTGTGTCTTAAAAAAATTTTTTTTATTGTAGTATAGTTGATTTAAAATGTTGTGTTAGTTTCAGATGTACAGCAAAGTGATTCATTATACATATATATAAACATATATAATCTTCTTTTACATTCTCTTCCATTATAGGTTATTATAAGATATTGAGTAGAGTTCCCTGTGCTATACAGTAGGTCCTTGTTGGTTATCTATTTTATATATAGTAGTGTGGATATGTTAATCCCAATCTCCTAATTTATCCTTCCCTCCACTTTGGCAGCCATAAGTTTGTATTCTATATCTGTGAGTCTGTTTCTGTTTTGTAAATAAGTTCATTTTGTATCATTTTTTTAGATTCAACATATAAGTCATATATGATATTTGTCTTTGCCTGGCTTACTTCACTTAGTATGATAATCTCTAGGTCCATCCGTGTTACTGCAAATAGCATTATTTCATTCTTTTTTATGTCTGAGTGATATTCCATTTCAGATTCTTTTCCCTTATACGTTATTACAAGATATTGAATATAGTTCCGTCTGCTATACAGTAGGTCCTTGTTGTTTATCTGTTTTATATATAGTAGTGTGTGTCTGTTACTCCCAAACTCCTAATTTATCTCTCGCCCCACCCTCACTATCTCCTTTGGTAACAATAAGGTTGTTTTCTATGTCTGCTTCTGTGTCTTTGAGCCATAATTGACCCAGAAATCAGGTGCATGGATCCACACCAAGATTACTGCATCATATTCGTTGGTCTCACAAAGGCCTCTGATATTCTCAGTAACATTCCTGGGTCTTAGTGTGCATTGAGGATTTAGGACTTATCTTGAAGAGGGATGGCACATATAAAGTAGCATGGCTAATGTGCTAAATGAAACATTTACATTACAAACGGAGTGAAACAGGACTTCAGAAGTTGAAATAAAATCCTTATTCGGTGTTTTTGTTTGTGTGTTTGCTTTTTGGGTTTTTTTTTTGTTTGTTTGTCTGTTTTGTTTTGTTTGCAGCCCTGTTTCTTCTGAACTAAAAGCCAGTGTTAAAATATGTTTCTTGTCCTTTGGGACACTCTTTAAACCCAGCAGGCCAGTCTAAAAGATCCCGTGACTCCTCTGTTGATAACTGTGTTCCAAACTTCTCACACAGGAAGATATTGCATTCTGATCACAAGCCTAAACAAAACCAAATCATCATTCCACGTGATTGCAGAAAGGAAACCCACACATACAGCCTGTATTACTTTGCTAGGGCTGCTGTAACAAAATACCACAGACAGGGGGCTTAAACAACAGAAATTTATTGTCTCACAGTTCTAGAGGCTGGAAGACTCAGATCAAGGTGTCTGTAGGGTTGGTTCCTTGTAAGGGAAGGATCTCTGAGGCCTCTCTTCTTGGCTTGTAGGTGGCTGTCTTCTCCCTGTGTTTCTTCACGTGGTCATCCCTCTGTGCATGTCTATGTCCAAATTTCCCCTTCTTATTAGGACACAAGTCATATTGGATTAGGGCCCACCCTAATGACCTCACTTTAACTGGATTACCTCTATAAAGACCCTATCTTCAAATAAGATCACATTCTGAGGTATTGAGGGTTAGCACTTTAACATACGAGTTTTGAGGGAATACAGTTCAACACATAACATAGCCTAAGATTTTCTTGCTTGTTCTGACGCTCAGAGCCATTGCTCAGTTTGGCTAATTTGGCAGTACACTCTTAGACTAAGATTAGAAGAACGAATCATGAAGTAACATTTTTTACAACTCTGAAACCCAAAGAAGGGAACCAACAAGTCTTCAAACTCCAGACCAAAATTCTTGAGGGGAATGTTAATGCCAAAGTGCAAATCTTATGATTTAGCTGTAGATTACTGGAAAATAGTGGCAATCGTATTGCCTAGGAGTAGTGTAAGAAACATTAAACAGAACGTGGAAACAAGCAACATAATTGCATAGCCTTTTTTAAAATATAAATTTGTTTTATTTTTGGCTGCGTTGGGTCTTTGTTGCTGCGTGCAGGCTTTCTCTAGTTGCAGCGAACGGGGACTACTCTTCGTTGCGGTGCACAGGTTTCTCACTGCGGTGACTTCTGTTGTTGCGGAGCACTGGCTCTAGGCCCACGGGCTTCAGTAGTTGTGGCACGTGGGCTCAATAGCTGTGGCACACAGGCTCTAGAGCGCAGGCTCACTAGTTGTGGTGCACAGTTGCTCCGTGGCATGTGGGATCTTCCCGGACCAGGGCTCGAACCCCTGTCCCCTGCATTGGGAGGCGGATCCATTTGCTTTTTTAACATCTTTATTGGGGTATAATTGCTTTACAATGGTGTGTTAGTTTCTGCTTTATAACGAAGTGAATCAGTTATACATATGTTCCCATATCTCTTCCCTCTTGCATCTCCCTCCCTCCCACCCTCCCTATCCCACCCCTCCAGGCAGTCACAAAGCACCGAGCTGATCTCCCTGTGCTATGCGGCTGCTTCCCACTAGCTATCTGTTTTACGTTTAGTAGTGTATATATGTCCATGCCACTCTCTCACTTTGACACAACTTACCCTTCCCCCTCCCCATATCCTCAAGTCCATTCTCTAGTATGTCTCTGTCTTTATTCCCGTCTTACCCCTAGGTTCTTCATGACGTTTTTTTTTCTCTTTCTTAGATTCCATATATATGTGTTAGCATACGGTATTTGTCTTTCTCTTTCTGACTTACTTCACTCTGTATGACAGACTCTAGGTCCATCCACCTCATTACAAATAACTCAGTTTCGTTTCGTTTTATGGCTGTGTAATATTCCATTGTATATATGTCCCACATCTTCTTTATCCATTCATCCGATGATGGACATTTAGGTGGCTTCCATCTCCTGGCTATTGCAAATAGAGCTGCAATGAACATTTTGGTACATGACTCTTTTTGAATTACGGTTTTCTCAGGGTATATGCCCAGTAGTGGGATTGCTGGGTCATATGGTAGTTCTATTTGTAGTTTTTTAAGGAGCCTCCATACTGTTCTCCACAGTGGCTGAACCAATTCACATTCCCACCAGCAGTGCAACAGTGTTCCCTTTTCTCCACACCCTCTCCAGCATTTATTGTTTCTAGATTTTTTGATGATGGCCATTCTGACTGGTGTGAGATGATATCTCACTGTAGTTTTGATTTGCATTTCTCTAATGATGAATGATGTTGGGCATTCTTTCGTGTGTTTGTTGGCAATCTGTATATCTTCTTTGGAGAAATGTCTAGTTAGGTCTTCTGCCCAATTTTGGATTGGGTTGTTTGTTTTTTTGTTATTGAGCTGCATGAGCTGCTTGTAAATTTTGGAGATCAATCCTTTGTCAGTTGCTTCATTTGCAACTGTTTTCTCCCATTCTGAGGGTTGTCTTTTGGTCTTGTTTATGGTTTCCTTTGCTGTGCAAAACCTTTGAAGTTTCATTAGGTCCCATTTGCTTATTTTTGTTTTTATTTCCATTTCTCTAGGAGGGGGGTCAAAACGGATCTTGCTGTGATTTATGTCATAGAGTGTTCTGCCTATGTTTTCCTCTAAGAGTTTGATAGTTTCTGGCCTTACATTTAGGTCTTTAGTCCATTTTGAGCTTATTTTTGTGTATGGTGTTAAGGAGTGTTCTAATCTCATACTTTTACATGTACCTGTCCAGTTTTCCCAGCACCACTTATTGAAGAGGCTGTCTTTTCTCCACTGTATATTCTTGCCTCCTTTATCAAAAATAAGGTGACCATATGTGCGTGGGTTTATCTCTGGGCTTTCTATCCTGTTCCATTGATCTATCTTTCTGTTTTTGTGCCAGTACCATACTGTCTTGATTACTGTAGCTTTGTAGTATAGTCTGAAGTCAGGGAGCCTGATTCCTCCAGCTCCATTTTTTGTTCTCAAGATTGCTTTGGCTATTCGGGGTCTTTGTTTTTCCATACAAATTGTGAAATTTTTTCTTCTAGTTCTGTGAAAAATGCCAGTGGTAGTTTGATAGGGATTGCATTGAATCTGTAGATTGCTTTGGGTAGTAGAGTCATTTTCACAATGTTGATTCTTCCAGTCCAAGAACATGGTATATCTCTCCATCTATTTGTATCATCTTTAATTTCTTTCATCAGTGTCTTATAATTTTCTGCATACAGGTCTTTTGTCTCCTTAGGTAGGTTTATTCCTAGATATTTTATTCTTTTTGTTGAAATGATAAATAGGAGTGTTTTCTTAATTTCACTTTCAGATTTTTCCTCATTAGTGTATAGGAATGCCAAAGATTTCTGTGCATTAATTTTGTATCCCACTACGTTACCAAAATCATTGATTAGCTCTAGTAGTTTTCTGATAGCATCTTTGGGATTCTCTATGTATTGGCAGGCGGATTCTTAACCACTGCACCACTAGGGAAGCCCCTGCATGGCCTTTTAATGCTGTTCTATAACACTGTCTAACAAGCCTGACTAAGGTTCAGCTGACTCTCTAAGGGAATGTTACTTGCTTGACATACAATTTATTATTGATTAGTACTCAGATATTTTATAAGTCTGTGAAGTTAGAGATTAACTTGTAGAAAACTGGTCCAGTGTAGAAAACTGGTCCAGTGTGATGATTTTCTTTTCTGCTCATTAGAAAAGGTCTCAAAGCTTATGGTTTTATTGCCCCTCAGGACATTAACCAGTTTTGTATCCACGGTAGCAATCTTATTTCAACATTCCTTTTTCTTCACTAACTATATAAAGCCCCACTTCTCATATCCTCTTTGAATCAACTTGTTGACATTTTGGCTTCCTCACTGATGAGTTAAATCAATAATTTGATACTGGCTCATTGTCAGTTTGTCTAGGAATGATGTTTTTAATATTTTGAAAATTATACCTTGGTAGTACCCTTTTCAAGCAAAGGTTATCAACTAGGAGGCAGTAGGGTAAGTAACTACAAAATAGAATGTTGTCATTGTTAAAATTAAAAGTTGGACAAGAGATGTAGGAACTGAGTTTATTTCTTCCAGCAGGGAAGCATGATATGACAGGTTTGATAAGAAGTTACACTGTCTCAACAGGAAGTGTAAGTATCAGTTTTCTAAACAGTTTGAGAAAAAGAAAAATTCGCAATCATACTAATTTAAAATTAAAATACAGGCCAACGTATATATTTCAAGGTTCTAACTTATCTTTCTCTTAGGAAAGAGTTTGACCAAATTTGCACTTCTGGTCGTCTGAATGTCTGGTTACCTAGTTGTCTCTGTGGATTGTTAACCAGTCAGTAAATCTGCATTAGAAATTTTGTTCTTTGCATATCTGTCTCCAGTAGCTCATTTTTCATTGGTTTTCATCAGCCTGCACCTATGGGTTTCTCCGTTCCCGTTGAGGTTATTCATTATGCAACATTGCCAGGAAAATATTGTCTTCCTAGTCCTTGTCTGTATCATGTGCCATCATGTATACATTCTGAAGCCAATTAGTATATGAAAAATATGTAGTATGTGTGAATTTAGATCCTGACTCCCCAAGAAGTAATATCCCTAATACTTTTGGACAAATGGCTTATAGTACAGCAAATGGAATGGAAACTTTTGGGCCCTCCATTTGCATGGGTCCTGTACGTACCCCAGGAGGGGCCCTAGCAATTTTGTATTCATAATTTGTATTATTTTTCTTAGAAAGGACCCAACCTAAATTGTATAAATTGCAAACCCTACAAATCCTGGATTTCTCTCTTAGAGTGAACTGTTGCTGATTAGATGCTATTCTTAGCACCACAAGAATTAGTGAATGAATGAAAGAAGTGCTAAAGAGATGTTTTCCTCCCTAATTCGTGCAGCTGGGTGTTTGTGGTGAGGAGGTGAGGTGGTGGGAATTGTACAAAACCCAGCAAAGAAGCTCTCACGGAAGATTTTATCTAGCATGAGCCCTGACTTTTCTTACTTTTGTCAGGAACCGGGGGAGAGGGGAAGGGTGAGTAGGAAAGAAATCCTACTCATAGAGGTCTCAGGGACTTTCAGGTCTGCTTAGGTGTTGGCCATCTATATGATATTAACCACTTACTCATGTAAGATGTAGGAAATGTTATTAAATATCCTTTTATTAAAACTTCTGTCTTGTGGCATCAGTTTTCTTGCCCAAATCTTTCTTATTGACTATTTTGGAATTGTATACTATACAACTGTTGATGAGTAGCAATTTTGTGAGTTGGAATCTTCTCGATGTCAGATTGAGAGCTTATTTTTTTTAATCTACATGCATAGAGGAAACTAGGAAATAAAATCTCTAACCTAGCTTGGGTGAAATGGGAAGTAGCTCTTTTATTTATAAAACCCCAAAGGTAAAAACAAATTTTATGAACTAGCACACTCTGATTAACTCTGAGGTTTTAGTTTTATCACAGTTTGTCCCTTCCCTGAAAAGTATTGAAATGAGTGTTTGGAAAATTGAAATTCCACTAGAAAAAGATTTTTTTAGTCCGGAAACTATTTTTTAAAGTAGTTTCCATTGGAACTGCTTTGCTGTAAAAGTTACTGGAATAATTTTTATTTTATGCTGCTAAAATCATTCACTTCTGAGACTCCGTTCTTGACTTTTCCACCCTCCCCATCCCTATTTGAGTTAAATGTCTGTTTCCTCTGTTGTTCCTTTTCTGTACTAAATTCCAAATATTTTTTGCTTGGCTTACATTAAGAATTTTACCAACAACAGTGAACAAGATACCCTATGCTAAGAGCAGTCGGAAAAATATACAGTCTTTATAACCTGATTACACACAATTTTTATGCTTTTAAAAATCATTAGAACTGGTTGATAAGAGGGTGAAAGAAAATCAGTAAGAACTACCTAAAAGTTAAAGTATGAGAAGAGTTGTTGGTTCAAAAATCTATTAAAAGAAAAAATTTATCTGCTTGTACAATTTTTTTCAACCTCCCAATTCTCTTCTTCGGTACATATGTAATACTATTGACAGAACCGACTCCCGCTATGGTAGCCAGCCTTTGAGATGACACCTCAAAGATCTATGCCTTCCAGTATTCATGCATTTGTTTAGTTCCCTTCCTGAGGGAGTCAGGGCCAGCCCTGTGTGATCAACAGAATCCAGTGGAAGTGATGTGTGATTTCTGAAGTTACATCATAAGAGGCCTTGCAGCTTCTGCCTTGGTCTCATGGAACATTTATTCTTGGAGCCTTCAGTATGGTGTATGAAATATGACTAACTTAAGGCTACCTTGCTAGGGAGATCACATGGAGAAGCTCTGAGATTTCATGTAGAATGATTCAGCCATTTGAATCATCCTGGCTGAGGCTTTGGATGCCGCATGAAACCAGAGTTTAGCTGTGCCCACTGAGCCCTGCTTAAATGGCAGATTCATGAGGAAAATAAATAATCGTTGTTTTAAGCCATTAAGTCTGTTATGCTGCAATGGATCATGGAAACACTCCTCTCCTCCCTTCTCCTTCACTTGCAAAGTGTTTCCCTAGGTGAGTGCAGAGTGAGCAAGCCTGTGTCAGGTCAACTCAAGAAAAGGGACTTTTCCAGCTGCTGTTGCTGGGGTACTTGGCTTATTCATGCTGTGAAGATATATGTTGTCAGGACTGTCTTCTGAGAGGTAACAATGTCACTTCCGTGGTCAAGAAAAACAGGGGACCCAGACCATGTCTGGAGCCTGTGGCCAGGTGCAAACCCACAACCCAACTTTTTAATACAGATTAATATCTATCTGTTTGGCTGATCATGAAGGGCAGCTTTCTATAGAAAAGAAGTCACAAGCGTATAAGTAGGAGGAGGAATATAAGCAGAAGGAGCGACCAATTTCTGTCTGGACTCTGCAGAGTTAGGGCTGCCAGCACATGTGCCCTTTCCAGGACCTGCTTCCCACTTGTGTTTGCAATATAGAACTCATCCTTGTGGCTGCAGCAATTAGACCAGGGGTGCACAGTTGACCGGTGGGTAACCATTCTATTGATTGGCCAGCAGTTTATCTGGTTATCTCCCTTGAGAATCTGAACTAAGATATAAAGAAATTGTAGTATGAACTTGGACAGAAAGGCCATGAGGAATCAGGGTGGGATGACTGTTCTCAGCTATGCGTATGCTTTTGGTCAGGGGTGATGGTGAGATGGGATTTAACAGAAAGGGGATTTTTTTTTTTTTTTTTTTTTTTGCAGTATGTGGGCCTCTCACTGTTGTGGCCTCTCCCGTTGCGGAGCACAGGTTCCGGACGCGCAGGCTCAATGGCCATGGCTCACGGGCCCAGCCGCTCCGTGGCATGTGGGATCTTCCCGGACCGGGGCACGAACCCGCGTCCCCTGCATCGGCAGGCGGACTCTCAACCACTGCGCCACCAGGGAAGCCCAGAAAGGGGATTTTATCATTACTTTTGTTTAAGGGTCCCTGAAAAGATCACTGTTGGATATAGATTTTGTTTTAGGTTTAAGTCTCTCATTAATGAATACTTCAAAACTATGAGAGTTTTAGGGATTGTTTCTCTAAAATTAGTTTTGTTGTTTGTTCATTAAGAGGAACAACATCACTGTGGGACAGAGCTCCATAGGCATCAGAAGGCCTAAGCAGGTACTTCTTTACTTCTTTCTTTCAGATGAATCAGAAAGGAACAAATTTAGGAGGAAGGAGCACTGGACAGCACAGGCTCTGGATTTTTATAGAACCTGTCTAACCACTCTCATTGTGACCACAGGTTAGTCCCTTCACCGCTGTGGACCTCTGTTTCCTCCACTGTACTATGCAGCAACGGATCGAAATTTTAACCTTCTATGAATATAAAACATCTAAGGGTCTCATCCAAAACATCCTCACACAGACTTTTTTTTTTACATCTTTATTGGAGTATAATTGCTTTACAATGGTGTGTTAGTTTCTGCTTTATAAGAAAGTGAATCAGTTATACATATACATATGTTCCCATATCTCTTCCCTCTTGCGTCTCCCTCCCTCCCACCCTCCCTATCCCCCCCTCTCCAGGCGGTCACAAAGCACTGAGCTGATCTCCCTGTGCTATGAGGCTGCTTCCCACTAGCTATCTACCTTACGTTTGGTAGTGTATATATGTCCATGCCTCTCTCTGCTTTGTCACAGCTTACCCTTCCCCCTCCCCATATCCTCAAGTCCATTCTCTAGTAGGTCTGTGTCTTTATTCCTGTCTTACCCCTAGGTTCTTCATGACATTTTTTTTTCTTAAATTCCATATATATGTGTTAGCATACGGTGTTTGTCTTTCTTTTTCTGACTTACTTCACTCCATGACAGACTCTAGGTCCATCTACCTCATTACAAATAGCTCAATTTCATTTCTTTTTATGGCTGAGTAATATTCCATTGTATATATGTGCCACATCTTCTTTATCCATTCATCCGATGATGGACACTTAGGTTGTTTCCATCTCCGGGCTATTGTAAATAGAGCTGCAGTGAACATTTTGGTACATGACTCTTTTTGAATTACGGTTTTCTCAGGGTATATGCCCAGTAGTGGGATTGCTGGGTCATATGGTAGTTCTATTTGTAGTTTTTTAAGGAACCTCCATACTGTTCTCCATAGGCTCACATAAACTTTTCATCTCACTCTGAGGAAGAAAAAGTGTGCACTGGGTGAAGACTCTGTTGCCTAAGATCTGGAACTTAAATTTACAGTAATTTCTAATACTTGAGCACATGCACTTTTCTTCCTGATTGTGCAATAAAAGGCAGGAAGTGAAAAAGGGAACATTCTTAATGCTCAAGTTAACTCAGAGGCTCATTTAGGACATACACTAGATGTGAATAAGTGTGGGAAAGCAGAAAGATAACCAAATTTGAGCCTAAACTAATCTGCATTTGATGTCTGACCAAATGCCAAAATACTGTGCTCAGAGAATTAAACCAACAACTTACCTTTTCTATTACACAAGCAATACATGTGTATTGTAGTAACATTCAACCCAAGTATAGCAAATGCTAATATTTAAAAAAATATCTTCAGACAAACCCTATACCATTTGCTGAGAACAGATCTGATAGTTTATATGGCAACGCTTGTGTCCTCCACCAGGCTATAAACTCCATGAGGAGAACCCCTTTACCATTACTCTTTCCCCCACCCCACCACCTCTGCCCCACTTTAGTCACTTTCTTTGGGAAAGAATAGAGAAAGGTTGTAAATGTTTCCTTCACTAGTGTGCAAGCATTCATTCGACAAACGTTTTATTGAACAACTAGTGTGGAGTTGAGCAAGGCTTGGGGGATTAAATAAAAGAAAAAGACAGGGCTTTTGGTCTCAAGAAATTCACAGTTCCAATAAGGAGACGATACAAAAACAATTATTTTTCTAAGTTCTTGTTCAATTTTAGAGTCATTCGTGGAAATTCTAAGAAAGCACATAAGAGAGGGCAAGGAGGGTCGGGAAGGTCTTTGGGGAAATTTCCCGAGGAGGTAACACTGGCCAGACGTGGGGTCGGGGAATGGGTGACGAAGAGTGAGGCATGCGAATTTCATGGCCCTTCCTGCGTCAGCAGGAATTCCTGTTCCCTCCCAATTGCACCACAAAACTTAAGTCTAATGTTCAACTACGGAGCTTGGAAACTGAGAACCTAGGGCAAAACGACCTGTCTGCCGAGGTTGCACTCCCTGCAGCGGGACAGCCCCGCTGAGTCCTAGGAGGGGCGGGGCAGGGTTGGGGGTGGTGGTGGCGGTGAGTGCATCTGGGCCGACCGGGCCCGCCCCTGGGGGCTGGCGCAGGAGCCGGGCGTGGATTGGCTGTGTGCGTAAGTCGGCCTCTCTTCATAGGCCGCGCAGGGCTGCTCGCGGGACTTGGATTGGCTCCCAGGGCGCTGAGCGGTCATTGGCTGCGGTGGGTCGTCAAGGCGACTGAGAGGAAAAAGAGAAGGGGTTTTGGGCCTGGCCGGCGAACCGAGGCTGCGGGCGGTTTGGCGGTTCCGCGGGGCGGTGTCCGGAGTGCTGCGGGACCCGGGACCCCGGGGTTCACGCCACAACTCCAGGAGGTGCCTGAGCCAGCGCGCCGGCGAGGAGTAGTGGCTAGTGGGACCCCGCGGGCCGGGACCATGGGCTGCTTCTTCTCCAAGACGCGGAAGGCTGAGAAGGAGTCGCAGCCGGAGGGCGAGGAGGAGCGGCCGAAGCAGTACAGCTGGGACCAGCGCGAGAAGGTAACCAACGTCACGTAGTGGCTGGTCTCAGCCTTCCCGAGCCCGCTCGGCAAGGGTCCCCAGTGGCCGGGCAGCGCTGAGGGGGCGGACCCAGCAGCTGCCGCTCTTGCGCGCTCGCTCTCTCCCGCGAGTAGTTGAAGTCGGAGTGAATGACTTTTGGGGGAGCAGTGAAATTCAGCGTCAGAGAGGGCTCCACGGAGGGCGGTGCGGCGCTGGAAGGGGCCCTAGAGCTCATTGTCCAGGCAGATGGACACTTCGGGCTTTCCCTTCTCTGTGCACCCTGCCCTCTGGTCCAAGGATGGACTCCAGGGAAGGAAGGAGAACCCGGAATGCCCCAAATCTCACATCTCGTTTCACTCGCAGCTCCGAGCGGGGTTTTATCCAGTCCTCGAGTTACACATGGAACTGATCTCATCTCTTTCGCGGCTTGTGTTCTTTCTGTGGTTGTTTTCTCTTTTGTCTGCCCTAGCCAGTAAATCTCTTTGGTGCCTCCTGATATATTCCACTGCTGAATTTTCTCAATGACGAAGTGGACCGTTTGACCTACAGCTTTGTATGACCTCCTCTTCCACTTACCCGAAAGGAATAATGAAAATGGAATCAGCCTTGGAATGTGTGTTAAGACCGTAAGATGAAAATAACCAGCATAAGCCAGGCAATATTTTACTGTTGCTTTCATGAATGAAAATGCCCTTAGTTTTACTTTTCTATATAGCCAGAAACGAAAAAGCTTTGAACACGTCCACTAGTCTTACACAAAGCGCACTTAGTCATAAATTTCATAATGCTTCCTCTTTCTACATAGTTCTCCATTTGTGTTTAGTAAAATACTTTGATCCATCAATTATTTTTCTCATCCAAAAGAAAATAAAGACTTTTAAATGAGTGTTATGAACAGTTAACTCCTTGCTTAATAAACATATCTGTATCCATGACTACTTTATAGTAAATGTCTTACTAATGTTTTGATTTCATAGACCATCCTACATGATTTCCAGTCCCCAGCAGAATGTATTCACATAAACTTGGTTCTCCAAGTGTCAGATTTTAAAAATTGGACGCTTTTTACAGACTCCTCAGCCCCATCTTTCTGCCCCTGTTTCACAGGGTTGCATGATCTGTTTATTAATTCTCTTTTATCCATACTTGATAGAAGCATTTATAATGTAACAGTGGAAAATACTATATTTTCTGTCTGAAAACAACCCCTTTAAAAATTCTCCTGGACTATTAGAGAAAGAATTACCAGCTTACATTTTGAAACAGTGGAGATACCACATTTCCCAACATTGCTTTTTCTTTTGGGAATTTTTTCTTTTTCTTCTGGAATTACTAAGAATTCACTCTAGGGTACCTCTAATTTATGATAGCCTGCTAAATTTTATGTGATTTTAAAGATTTTTTTCTAGCTCCTTACCTCTCATGAGGTCAGTATGGGTAGTGTGCAAATGTTCTGTATTAGTCCAGTGATAGTTTTACTGAGTTTAGCATGGTCTTGCTTGCTCCTAGAAGATTTTAATTGTACCTTAAAAAGAATGGGATGCAAGTGCAGCCCAGAGAACATAAATGAGATACGTTGGATGTATATTAACAGAATGGTTTGTATTAAAAGTTTAGGTCTCTAATGTGATCATGGACTATAACATAAACAATTTTAAAGTTATATCAGACAATTACCATTCAACTTGTAAGACTTAGCTGTAAAAAAGAAAGTACAAAAAGAAAAAGAAAAGTGCATTGCCTGAAAAGTTTCCTTGCAACTTGGAAAAGTGGTGTTTAGATTTTTCCTTAGGTTGTGTCATCAGAGTATCTTTATTGAGAGGCACCCTCTGGGTTTTGGGTTTTGACTTGTGTAATTGGGTCAGTCTTAGGGGACTGAAGCTAGAAGAAATTGTCTCAATTAGAAAGAATGTTTGGGGACTCAGTGTTGTCATGACAACTGGTATACTGTTATCAACAGTGTAAGAAGCTCATTTTCTATTGCTGACTTGGAAAAAAAAGCTTATTGTACAATTACTACATTGCCATGATGAGAAATATTTTTGGATTGTAAGATCTGTGTTTAAATCATTTGGAAGGAAATGCTTTTATCCTTGTTATCTGTATGCTGCCTCCCATAACTAAGCAAATTATTCAATATATATGTTCTCAAACACCAAGGAAAACTCAAAATTATAAGAATTATTTTCCCTGCCCTTGAAGAGCTGACTGGCTTTTTTGAGTTAAAACAGGAAATATTTAAGTATCACGGGAAGATGAGTAGTATAGAAAAGTAGCTTTCATCTTCTAGTTATTCATACCAATACTCTTTCTAGACAATAGAAATGATGGCATAGGTATGAAAATTGTGATTTTGAGTATGGACAACACATCTGTGTCCATTCAGGTTCCTCAGTTATAAAATCAAACCTGGTAAAAATTTCTCTACTGTTTAATAAGGTAAAGGCCTGTCCTGAGGGTTAGACAGTACTGGTCACCTCTGAGGATAGAACTTGGGCCAGAGATTGGGCAGGACAGAACCAGTCTTAGTATAAGGCAGATCATAATTCCCAGAGTTGTTCTTCAGTGGAAAGGGTGGCTTTGTGAAGAACTGATCTCCATGTTGGTCAAAACATTCAGGCAGAGGTAGGATGGAGACCTACTAGGAAGAAGTGTCTGCATTGAGTAGGGGGCTAGATGCTGTTTTTAGCCTTTTAAGTACGTGAGGTATTCTAGTTATCCATTGTTGCATACCAAACCACCCCAAAACTTAATGGCATAGAATAATGGCAAGTACTTATTTTACTCACAACTCTGCAATTTGTGTAGGGCTTAGCTAGGTTGGCTCTTTGCTTTATCTGGCATCAGCTGCAGCAGCTTGACTGGGGGTTGGAGGATCTGCTTTCAATATGACTTAATCACAGAGCTGGCTGGCAAGTTGATGCTGGCTTTTGGTTGGAAGCTCAGCTGGGGCTAAGGGCCAGAGGCCTCTTCCTGTAGCCTGGGCTTCCCCACAGCGTGATGGCTGGGTTCCCAGGGCAAGTGTCCTAAGAGAGACTGGCAGAAGCTGCATGGCTTTTTCTAACTAGCCTCTTAAGTGATGTAGCATTACTTCTGCTATATTTTGTTGGTTGAGGCAATCACAGATGTCCACCTGCGTCCAAGGGGAGGGGACCTCTTGATGGGAGAAGTGTCAAACTTGTCGACATGTTTTAAATCCTTTACATAAAGTTGTTGCTGCTTAAAGGAAGTAACTAGTTCTTTGTTTATTCATTTTAAAATAGCTTTATTGAGATAAATTCATATGCCATACAGTTTACTAATTTAAAGTGTACAATTCAATAGTTTCAGCAAGTCCACAGGGTTATGTTACTATCACTATGATCTAATTTTAGAACTTTTTTATCCCTCACAAAAGAAACCCAGATCCATAAGTAGTTACTCCTCACTCCTCCTAGCCCCTAGAAACTACAGTTTTACTTTCTATCTCTATAGATTTGCTTATTTAGGACATTTATCAGTGGAATCATACAATATGTGGTCTTTTGTTACTTTCACTTAGTGTGTTTTTGAGATTCATCCATATTATAGCATATATCAGTAGTTTATTCCTTTTTATTGCTGAATGATATTAACAGAGTAGATATTTTATTTCATTTTATTTATAAATAAATTTTATTTTACTGTCCGTTTTGTTTATCCATTCATTAGTTGATGGACATTTGGCTTGTTTCCACTTTTTGGCCATTACAAATAATGCTGCTATGAATATTTGTGTACAAGCTTTTGTGTAGACATATGTTTTAATTTCTCTTCGATATATACTTAGGAGTGGAATTCCTGGGTCGTATAGTAACTCTGTGGTTAACTTTGTGAGAATCTGCCTAACTGTTTTTCAAAGTGTCTGCACCATTTACATTTTCACCAGCAGTGTATGGGGGTTCCAATTTCTTCACTCATATAAAGTGGGAAAAGGGGAAAAGTGCATGGAGTGGAAAGTGTATGGGACTGGGGTTTTAATTTGCATTCTGCCCTGTACTGTATCTCACTGGTCAAGTCATTTAGCTTTTCCAGCCCTCAATTTCCTAAGATCCCTTCCAGTTCTTTAATTCTTTGAGCATCTTAAGAGAAGAGGTAAGCATCAGTAGAAGCATTCAGGCACATCTGAATGAACAGAGAGAATGGGATAGGATGTAAAATTAGATTAAAAATCAATTAGATGATATGAATTCTATTTTGTGGTTATATATTTAGCAACATGGTGTGTTATATAAATATAATACTTCACCTTCTCTTGTCATCAATGTATATAAGATCAAGGTACTGGTATTTGTTATTTTCACTCATGAAATTACCTTTCAGCTACATAGCTATGTTGCCTTGAAACTGACTTAACAATGTTTAAGTTTTAAATAATTGGTTATTTTAATTGAAGTGTAATTTACATAATGTAAAATTTACCCTTTTGAAGTGTACAGTTCTATGAGTTTTGACAGACAAATACAGTCATGTAACTATCACCATAATCAAGATATAGAACAGTACCATCATCCCCCACAAATTTCCTCATGCTCCTTTGTAGTCAACTCTGCCTCCACCCTCTGATCTGTTTTTTATCCCTATAGTTTTATCTTTTTGAGAATGTCCTATAAATGGAATCATGTAGTAGATAACCTTTTGAGTCTGGCTTCTTTCACTTAGCATGACACATTTAAGATTCATCCATGTTGTTGCATGTATCAGGAGTTCCTTTTTATTGCTGAGTAGTAGTCCATTTTATGGATTTACCACATTTGTTTATCCATTCACCAGTTGAAGGACATTTAGGTTGTTTACAAATTCTGGTAATTATGAATAAAATTACCATAAACATTTGCATACAGGTTTTTGAATAAACATAAGCTTTCATTTCACTTGAGTGAATACCTAGGAGTAGGATTTCTGAGTCATATGGAAATTGTATATTAAACTTTATAAGAAAGTGCCAAACCCTTTTCCAAAGCAGCTGTGCTATTTTGCATTCCCGCCAGTAATGTATGAGAAATCCAGTTTCTCTGCATCCTCACCAGCACTTGGTATGGTCAGTTTTTAAAAAATTTAGCCATTCTAATAGGAGTGTAGTGGTATTTCATTGTGGCTTAATTTGCATTTCCCTAATGACTAATTATTTGTGGAGCATTTTTCCATGTACTTATTTGCCATCTGTATATTTTCTTTGGTGAAGTGTTTATTAAAACCTTTTGCTCATTTTTTTTTTACTGGGTTATTTGTTTTCTTATTATTGAGTTTTGAGAGTTTTTTATATATCCTGAATACAAGTCCCTTGTCATGTGTGTCTTGCAAATATTTTTTTCCCAAATAATGACTTGTCTTCTCTTAATAGTGTCTTTTTTTTTTAAAAAAGATTCACATTTTGTTTATTGTTTTTTTGCTACACAGCATACGGGATCTTAGCTCCCCAACCAGGGATCGAACCCACACCCCCTGCAGTGGAAACTCGGAGTCTTAACCACTGGACCGCCAGGGAAGTCCCTTAATAGTGTCTTTTGAAGAACAAAAGTTTTCAAAATTTAGATAAAAGTCCAATTTTCAATTTTTTCTTTTATGGATCATGTTTTTGGCTTCACATCTAGGAAATCTTTGCCTAACCAAGATTACAAACGTTTTCTCCTCTGTTTTCTTCTAGAAGTTTTAGACTTTTTGGTTTTATGTTTAGGTTCTATGATCCATTTTGAGTTAATTGTTAAATATGATACAAGGTATGGGAGATTCTTTATTTTATTTTTTACATATAGATGTCTAATTGTTCCAGCACCATTTGTTGAAAAGATTATCCTTTCTCTATTGAACTGCCTTTGCACCTTTGTCAATATATACATAAGTCTGTTTTTGAATTCTATTCCATTGATTTATTCACCTAGTAAACATTGGCTTCTGTTTGAATATGGTTGAATACGAAGAAGCAGCCAAGAGAATATACTTAGGAGCCAGACTGCCTAGGTCTGAGACTCAGCTCAAGCATTTACTATGTGACCTTGGGTAAGTTATTTACCCTCTGGGTGCCTCAATTTTCTCATCTGTAAAATAGAGATAATTATAGTATACAACCTTCATAGGGGTTTTTATGAGGATTGAGTGAAAGATTATAAAGCACTTAGAATGGTGCCTGGTGCCTGTATAGTGCTCCTTATACTCCTGAGTCTTATTTTGAACTTCTACCCAGACCAGATTTCCATTAAAACTAACAAATGCCATTATTTCATCTTAGGTTATCACTATGGAAGTTTAACTGTGGAGGTGAATTTTAATGAAAAATTTGCATAACTGCTCAGTGAAAGAATAAGATGTTCACTTTTATTTTCTGTTAGGAAAATAATACTTACCTTAGTTTATTAGCTATATCAGGTGAATTCCAACTCCTGAAATGTTTCTTTGATTTTTGAGAGTATATCCACTACCTTTCAAGGATTGTAGTTAGAAATATGACCTAAACTAAGCTCACTTCATAAGTGATTCTTGTGAAAAAGTAGTTTAAAAACTTCACCTTTCGTGTTTGTGATTTTGGGCACTTTGAGAACTAGTAACTTTTACAAAATTATTATGGTACTAAGCTTCAAGTTTTTTATTGTCACTTTTTGTTTTGAAGAGCTTTCAGGAATTGTTGAGAAAGTAAGTACAGCAATGTAAATCCTAAGTTTCTCCTTTGTAGATCATAATGATAGTCCAAATAATTTTATACTATAGAACTCTTTAGTTATAGGATTAATTTCACCCAGTGAACTACGAGAACTGAGGTGTCTAGATAAAATATGTAGAGTAGTAAATCACATTTAATTCCTCAGCATTGGCAGCAGTTATGGACTGAATGTTTGTGGTTCCCCACCACGCCCCACCCTGCAATCACCTCCAAATTCATATGTTGAAACCCTAACTCCCAGTGTGGTTCTGTTTGGAGATGGGGCCTGTAAGGAAGTAATTAAGATTAAATGAGGTCATGACAATGGGGCCTTGATCTGATAGGATTAGTGTCCTTATATGAAGAGGCATCAGAAAGCTTGCCATGCACCCACCCAGGAAAGACCATGTGAGGATAATTCAAGAAGGCAACCATCTGCAGGACAAGAAGAGAGGTATCACCAGAAGCCAACCACAATGGCACCTTGATTTTGTACTTCCCAGCCTCTAGAACTGTGAGAAATAAGTTTCTGTTGTTTAAGCTACCCAGTCTGTATTATTTTGTTATGGCAGCCAGTCTTGGTCTGTTCAGCCCATTGTAACAAGATACCATAGACTGGGTGGCTTAAACAACAGAAATTTATTTCTCACAGTTCTGGAGGCTGGGAAGTCCAAGATCAAGGTACCCACAGATCCAGTGTCTGGTGTCAGAGATAAATACAGCTGGACATTGGTTAAAGCAGTGAAAACAGATTTTTGTTCAGTAATTACTGACGGGGGAAGGAGCTGAGCTCCATTCTGATTTGTGCAGAGGTGACTTAAGCCATTTAAGGAAGAATGAGGGAGCGGGGAGAGCAGGGACTCAGTAGAGTCAGAGAAGTGAAAAATTACAAAGTTGGTCTGTGTAAATAAGATTAGGTCAGTCGTGTTAGCTGGCAATTTTATTTATTTATTTATTTATTTATTGCGGTATGCGGGCCTCTCACTGTTGTGGCCTCTCCCATTGTGGAGCACAGGCTCCAGACGCGCAGGCTCAGCGGCCATGTCTCACGGGCCCAGCCGCTCCGCGGCATGTGGGATCCTCCCGGACCGGGGCACGAACCTGTGTCCCCTGCATCGGCAGGCGGACTCTCAACCACTGCGCCACCAGGGAAGGCCCTAGCTGGCAATTTTAGAAGTTAGGATCTTATCCTCCCACAGAGGCTGGTAAACAGAGGCCCTATCCTTCCTAATAATTACATTTCATAGGAATGGATCTCAGGTCCTTGAGAAGGATACTTCTCATTAGTAAGAGATACAGTCACAATTGTAAGCCCTTTTTAGTAAATGCTTTAAGACAGGGAGGTCAGTGGCCTATCATCAGATGTTGGCTAGAACAAATAGTAAAATTTCCTGCAGAGTTGAGCTTCCTCAGGCAGGCATTTTAATGGGGACCTGGGGTCATTCTAGGGACAAAGCCTTGTGCTAGTAGAAGCCATGCTAGAGTTTGGTCAAGTCTGTTAGTGCAGGGATTTGGACGGACTTGCAGTGTGCCAAGAGTTCTGCAGTTCTTACTGGTGAAAGCCTGCTTCCTACTTGTAGTCAGCCGCCTTCTTGCCATGTGCTCATGTGGCCTTTCCTTGGTGCCTGCCTGCATGGAGAGAGAGAGAGATCTCTTCTTATAAGGACACTAATCCCATCGTGAGGGCCCCTCCCTCATGACCTCATCTAAATCTAATTACCTCCAAAAGTCCCCACCTCCAAATGCCATCACATTGGGGGATTAGAGCTTCAACATATGAATTTTGAGAGGACACAAACATTCAGTCCATAACACAGCCCAAGCAGACTAAGACAGCAGCTCAGTAATTTTAAAGTTAAGAATAGATTTTCTTTCTGCATTTGCAACAGGTCTCAACTACAAGTACTAATATAGTACTAATTATAATATATTATAATTAATATAGTTGAAATTTCTGTTTAATACTGTACACTTATAATATATATCATTTCCCATGCCAAAAAAATTAGCTGAATTCCTTTAAGTAAGAAGTATTAACTTTTATTTTTTATCTTTATCTGAACAGTGGTTTGTTTCCTATTTAATTCGGAGATAAATATGCTTGCAAACTTTTGAACTTGCTGTCTGTGTCTTAGGCAAAGATAATTTGGCCAGAATCTTGAAGCCCAAATCAATTCTCCAGGAAAATACCCACAAAATTTTATGTAAAATTTTTAAGGAGTTTCTGGTACAGTGAGAGAAACCATAAACTGAAGCTTGAAGATTCCCCTTGCTCATTGAGTTTGAGGCCTTGGTAGAGACAGGCCAACTCCTGGACTCCTTTTCCAAAAAACCTATTGGTGGCACTCTAGATCATCTCATTCCCACTGTGGGAGGTAGACTGGTGCTGAGAAGACAAGCTGAAGAAGATCAGAGAACGTTTTTTATCCTCCTTAAGGCCTAAAGCAGAACCAACTTAAACCACTCTAGCATGTTCCTGAGTCGATCAAGATCCCATTAGCCTACTCCATGACCACATTCCCATCCCCTTCCACTGGCTCTACCAAGTGGAAGGCAGCCTCAGCCTCCTTTTACTGCAGGTAGGGACAGAAGAGTATGTAAAATGGAGAGACCCAGGACTGACATTAAAAGGAGTGCCTCTGCCTGGCTTTGTGTATAATTATCTTCCTACTCAGAAGTTGGCCAACTTGAACAGTGACCTAAGTGAATGTCCCTAAAAATACATTTCAGAGTCTGTCTTCTTTGGGGATGAAGTAGAGAGATGGGGTGTGGAGAAGTGTATAATCATCAATCTCAGTTACGCTTCATATTTGTTTATTCAAGAGATACCTGGAGACCACCTACTTCTGGTTATACTCTGAGGTAATGAAGATTAAGTAGTTAAAATGGGTTCAATAAGTATGTGTGCAGGGCCTCTGTGGTGCCAGGCACTGTTCTAAGTGCTGGGGAAAACAGGTGAACAAAACAGATAATCCCTTCGCTCATGTAGTTTATGTTCTAATGGAGGGCAGCGGGGAGACTGACAATAAATACAGTTCATATATAGTGTGATAAAAAGAAGCTAAGTGCTTTGGAGAAAAATAAAGAAGGGTAAAGGGGTAATATTATTGGAGGAGGTGTTTCTGTTTTAAATAGATTGGTTATAGGATTCAAGTCCAAAGTTTTAGATACATAAGGGGATGCAGATTGGTATTTAATGTAATGTAGGTACTCAGAAAAAGGAGAGCAGGCTTCTGGTTGAGGGAACTGGAAAGCGTCACAGGAAAAGTGTGACAGGTGGGCAAGTATAAGAACTAGGAGAAAGCCTTCTGGGCAAAGGAGAATCAGAGGGCATAGACAAGTTACAGCAAGTGTGTCAGATCTACTGAAGAACAAAGTTCCCATAGCAGGGTGATAAGAGTTAGGACTAAAATGTGAGTTGATATCACATAGTAGTGACTTACATTGAAAGGTTTTCTAATGATGAACCATTTTTACACAACCTGCAACAAATCCAACTTGGTTGTGGTGCTTTCTCTTCTTCTAGGATTGATTTAATTGACAATTTTTTCAAAACATCTATAGGCATGAGTGAAATGGACCTAAAATTTTCTTTTGTTATGTCTTTGTTTTTCTTATTTCTTGCTGGACAGACTAGTAGCATGAATTAGGACTGTTGCTTCTTTTTCTATTGTCTTTAAAGGTTTGCATAAAACTGGGATGAATAAAACTAGAATCTGCTTATAAAACCATCAGAGTCTTGTGTTTTCTTTGTGGGAACACTTTAGCCACTGCTTCTATTTCTTTAGTAGTAATAGCTTTTTATTTAAGCTTTTAACTTCTTCTCAAATTCGCTGTGGTAAGTTATTTTTTAAAAGATGCATTCATTTCATGGACAAAATGTTTTTTAACTTGTTGGTATATAGTTGTTGTTTTTCTCTCTCTCTCTTTTTTTTTTTTTTTGCGGTACGCGGGCCTCTCACTGTTGTGGCCTCTCCCGTTGTGGAGCACAGGCTCCAGACGCGCAGGCTCAGTGGCCATGGCTCACTGGCCCAGCCGCTCCGCGGCATGTGGGATCCTCCCAGACTGGGGCATGAACCCGTGTCCCCTGCATCGGCAGGCAGACCCTCAACCACTGCGCCACCAGGGAAGCCCAGTGAGGTTGTTTATTCGAGATGTTTCCTGTTTCTTAAGGTGGGCTTGTATTGCTATAAACTTCCCTCTTAGAACTGCTTTTGCTGAATCCCGTAGGTTTTGGGCCATCGTGTCTCCACTGTCATTTGTTTCTAGGTATTTTTTAATTTCCTCTTTGATTTCTTCAGTGATCACTTCGTTATTAAGTAGTGTATTGTTTAGCCTCCATGTGTTTGTATTTTTTACAGATCTTTTCCTGTAATTGATATCTAGTCTCATAGCATTGTGGTCGGAAAAGATGCTTGATACAATTTCAATTTTCTTAAATTTACCAAGGCTTCATTTGTTACCCAAGATATGATCTATCCTGGAGAATGTTCCATGAGCACTTGAGAAAAATGTGTATTCTGTTTTTGGATGGAGTGTCCTATAAATATCAATTAAGTCCATCTTGTTTAATGTATCATTTAAAGCTTGTGTTTCCTTAGTTTCATTTTGGATCATCTGTCCATTGGTGAAAGTGGGGTGTTAAAGTCCCCTACTATGAATGTGTTACTGTCGATTTCCCCTTTTATGGCTCTTAGTATTTGCCTTATGTATTGAGGTGCATAAATATTTACAATTGTTATATCTTCTTCTTGGATCGATCCCTTGATCATTATGTAGTGTCCTTCTTTGTCTCTTCTCATAGTCTTTATTTTAAAGTATATTTTGTCTGATATGAGAATTGCTACTCCAGCTTTCTTTTGGTTTCCATTTGCATGGAATATCTTTTTCCATCCCCTTACTTTCAGTCTGTATGTGTCTCTAGGTCTGAAGTGGGTCTCTTGTAGACAGCATATATAAGGGTCTTGTTTTTGTATCCATTCAGCCAATCTGTGTCTTTTGGCGGGAGCATTTAGTCCATTTACATTTAAGGTAATTATCGATATGTATGTTCCTATTCCCATTTTCTAAATTGTTTTGGGTTCGTTATTGTAGGTCTTTTCCTTCTCCTGTGGTTCTTGCCTAGAGAAGTTCCTTTAGCATTTGTTCTAAAGCTGGTTTGGTGGTGCTGAACTCTCTCAGCTTTTGCTTGTCTGTTAAGGTTTTAATTTCTCCATCAAATCTGAATGAGATCCTTGCTGGGTAGTGTAATCTTGGTTGCAGGTTTTTCTCCTTCATCACTTTAAATATGTCCTGCCACTCCCTTCTGGTTTGCAGAGTTTCTGCTAAAAGATCAGCTGTTAACCTTATGAGGATTCCCTTGTGTGTTATTTGTTGTTTTTCCCTTGCTGCTTTTAATATGCTTTCTTTGTATTTAATTTTTGACAGTTTGATTAACATGTGTCTTGGCATATTCCTCCTTGGATTTATCCTGTATGGGACTCTCTGCACTTCCTGGACTTGATTAACTATTTCCTTTCCCATATTAGGGAAGTTTTCAAATATAATCTCTTCAAATATTTTCTCAGTCCCTTTCTTTTTCTCTTCTTCTTCTGCAACCCCTATATTTCGAATGTTGGTGTGTTTAATGTTGTCCCAGAGGTCTCTGAGACTGTCCTCAGTTCTTTTCATTCTTTTTTCTTTATTATGGTCTGCAGTAGTTATTTCCACTATTTTATCTTCCAGGTCACTTATCCATTCTTCTGCCACAGTTATTCTGCTATTGATCCCATCTAGAGTATTTTTCATTTCATTTATTGTCTTGTTCATCGTTGTTTGTGTCATCTTTACTTCTTCGAGGTCCTTGTTAAATGTTTCTTGCATTTTTTCCATTCTATTTCCAAGATTTTGGGTCATCTTTACTATCATTATTCTGAATTCTTTTTCAGGTAGACTGCCTATTTCCTCTTCATTTGTTAGGTCTGGTGGGTTTTTATCTTGCTCCTTCATCTGCTGTGTGTTTTTCTGTTTTCTCATTTTGCTTATCTTACTGTGTTTGGGGTCTCCTTTTTGCAGGCTGCAGGTTCGTAGTTCCCGTTGTTTTTGGTGCCTGTCCCCAGTGGCTAAGGTTGGTTCAGTGGGTTGTGTAGACTTCCTGGTGGAGGGGACTAGTGCCTGTGTTCTGGTGGATGAGGCTGGATCTTGTCTCTCTGGTGGGCAGGTCCACGTCTGGTGGTGTGTTTTGGGGTGTCTGTGGACTTATTATGATTTTAGGCAGCCTCTTTGCTAATGGGTGGGGTTATGTTCCTCTTTTGCTAGTTGTTTGGCATAAGGTGTCCAGCACTGTAGCTTGCTGATCCTTGAGTGAAGCTTGTGCTGCCGTTGAGATGGAGATGTCTGGGAGATTTTCTCCATTTGATATTATGTGGAGCTGGGAGGTCTCTTGTTGGCCAGTGTCCTGAAGTTGGCTCTCCCACCTGAGAGGCACAGCACTGATTCCTGGCTGCAGCACCAAGAGCCTTTCATCCACAAGGCTCAGAGTAAAAGGGAGAAAAAGTAGAGAGGAAGAATTAGTAGAAGTAGGAAGAAAGAAAGGAAGGAAGGGAGGAAGGAAGGAAGAAAGAAAGAAGAAAGGAAGGAAAGAAGGAAAGAAAGAAAGGAGGGAGGGAGGGAGGGACGGTGGGAGGAAGGAAGGAAGGAGGGAAGGAAGGAAAAAATAAAGAAAGAAGAGAAAGTAAAATAAAATAAAGTAAAATATAAAGTTATTAAAGTAAAAAATAATTATTAAAAAAAATTAAAAACAACAAAAAATGGACGGATAGATCCTTAGGACAAATGGTGGAAGCAAAGCTATACAGACAAAATCTCATACAGAAGCATACACATACACACTCACAAAAAGAGGAAAAGGGGAAAAAATCATAAATGTTGCTCTCAAAGTCCATCTCCTCAATCATCAAGTTGATTGTGGAGCTTTAATCCGCTGCTTCTGAGGCTGCTGGGAGAGATTTCCCTTTCTCTTGTTTGTTCTCACAGCTCCCAGGGGCTCAGCTTTGGATTTGGTCCCGCCTCTGCGTATAGGTCGCCGGAGGGCGTCTGTTTTTCACTCAGAAAGGACGGGGTTAAAGGAGCTGCTGATTCGGGTGCTCTGGCATACTCGGGCCGGGGGGAGGGAGGGGCACAGAGTGCTGGGCGAGCCTGCGGCGTCAGAGGCCGGCGTGCGTTCTCCCGGGGAAGTTGTTCCTGGATCCCGGGACCCTGGCAGTGGCGGGCTGCACAGGCTCCCCGGAAGGGGGGTGTGGATAGTGACCTGTGCTCGCACACAGGCTTTTTGCTGGCGGCAGCAGCAGCCTTAGCGTCTCCTGCCCGTCTCTGGGGTCCGTGCTTTTAGCCGCGGCTCGCGCCCGTCTCTGGAGCTCCTTTAAGCAGCGCTCTTAATCCCCTCTCCTCACGCACCAGGAAACAAAGAGGGAAGAAAAAGTCTCTTGCTTCTTCGGCAGCTCCAGACCTTTTCCCGGACTTCCTCTTGGCTAGCCGTGGTGCACTAACCCCTTCAGGCTCTGTTCACGCCGCCAACCCCAGTCCTCTCCTGGCGCTCCGACCAAAGCCCGAGCTTCAGCTCCCAGCCCCGCCCGCCCCGGCGGGTGAGCAGACAAGCCTCTTGGGCTGGTGAGTGCCGGTCGGCACCGATCCTCTGTGTGGGAATCTCCCCGCTTTGCCCTCCGCACCCCTTTTGCTGTGCTCTCTTCCGCGGCCCCGAAGCTTCCCCCCTCCGCCACCCACAGTCTCCGCCCGTGAAGGGGCTCCTAGTGTGTAGAAACCTTTACTCCTTCACAGCTCCCTCCCACTGGTGCAGGTCCCGTCCCTATTCTTTTGTCTCTGTTTTTTCTTTTTTTCTTTTGCCCTACCCAGGTACGTGGGGAGTTTCTTGCCTTTGGGGAGGTCTGAGGTCTTCTGACAGCATTCAGTAGGTGTTCTGTAGGAGTTGTTCCACGTGTAGATGTATTTCTGGTGTATCTGTGGGGAGGAAGGTGATCTCTGCGTCTTACTCTTCCACCATCTTCCCCTCGTCCAGCACTGTGTTTTTAAAATTTTCAAATAGGCAAGGATTTTTTAAAGTGTCTTTTGTTATTAACTTCTAATTTAATTGCATCTTGGTCGCATATAATAATCTGTAACTTATCTAATATTTAAAATTTGTTGAGGCTTTCTTTATGATCTAGTACTAGTACATGATTTTTTAAAAAATCCTTCAATGTGTGCTTGAGAAAAAATGTGAGTATACTCTGCTAGTTGTGTGCAGAACTCAAACTTATTCATTGTGTGGTTTGATCTCCTAGATCCTTGTTGATTTTTTTTTTTTTTGGTTCACTTGACCAATCAATACTTGAGAAGCAGCATTAGAAGAAACTCCTTAGATTTTAAGTTGCCAGTTCTGAGGATTTGGAGAGGTCCTGAACCACTGTCAAAATTAATCCCCACCCATTTTTCTCAGCTCTTCGCCAGCACAGGGTTTCTGCCCTGACCGGAATTTGCTCCCAGGGAAATCTGGACCAGAGGTCTGAGTCCTAGCAGGTGTATGGGAAGCATTGTTGTCTCAAGATTTGGGAAGGGGAGAAGCAATAGAAGAAATCTGAGTTTCCTTTTCTGTTTTCTGTTCCCACACCCACCACAGGGGTGTCTCATAGTTTCCCCTTTTCTTGGTGTTTTTCTTACTTGGTCCATTTGAGATTGATCTTGGATAATTGGGAGCCAGCCACTATGCTAGTTCAGTATCTTGATAGAGCCCAAACTGGAACACTGTACCTTTATATATGTGTGTCACCTGTAAAATCCTAGAAATGGAATAGCTTGAATACCTCTTCCCACATTAAACCTGTGCTGCCTCTTATATTTTCTTTTTTTTTTCTTTTTTTTTTTTTTTTGGTGTGTGGCACTACCAACATCCAATCACATAAACCAGAGCAGTGTTTCTTCAAACCTGTGGGTGGGATAATAGAAAATATTTGGGGTTTAACACAAAATAAGGGTAAGTATTATTTTGTGAAACTTTTCTTTCATTGGTATGTGTACATGTACAAATACTCATAAATACGTGTACTGGGCTGTGCTGGAGAATGTACTAATGTGAATTGTAGTCACAAAGGTTGAAAAATACTGGACTAGATAACTAGGAATCATTTTTGACCCATCCTTCTGCCTTACCTCCTACAGCCATTGAATTACTAAATCGTCTGATTCTCCTTCCTCAGTATTTCTCAAATTCATTCCATCTTCCTCTTCCCTGCTAACCACTGCTCTAGTTCCAGCCCTTTCTGGATGACTGCAACTGCCTCTCCAATTCACACGCCACTTGTCATTATTCTTACCAGAACAATCTTCCTAAAATGTAAATTTTGCTTATTTAAATCATTCTGTGGTACCCCTTTGTCCATGGAGAACTTCCAAGCCTCATAATATGGCCTCTGCCTACCTCTCCAGCTTCATTTGCTCCCATTGCAGTATCACTGGTAACACCAAACCACGTTCACTTTTCCTCACACTCCCTGAAGAGTTTTATTTTATTTCATTCTTTCACTTTTGCCTGATGTGAGAAGGGAGGATCCTTTACTCCTACCCCTTTTACCTGGTGAACTTCAGCTTATTCATTCTCACTTTGCACAGGAAGTCTTACACCCCTACCTCCCCTGCGCCTGGTGTCCCTCCTTTGTATTTCCAGAATATTCTGAGCATCTCTCATTACACAGCCAGGTGGTTTTAAAATCATTTGTTGGGGCTTCCCTGGTGGCGCAGTGGTTGAGAGTCCGCCTGCCGATGCAGGGGACGCGGGTTCGTGCCCTGGTCTGGGAAGATCCCACGTGCCGCGAAGCGGCTGGGCCCGTGAGCCATGGCCGCTGAGCCTGCGCGTCCGGAGGCTGTGCTCCGCAACGGGAGAGGCCACAGCAGTGAGAGGCCCGCGTACAGCAAAAAAAAAAAAAAAAAAGTAAAATCATTTGTTTAGGTTAGTGTTCACTTCTTTTATGGAAAGAGTTGGTCATATTCATTTTGGTGCTTAAAACAATGTCTGGCTCCTATTGGGTGTTCAAATGGCTGAATGGCTGAATGAAGATCTAGAAAGTTAAAGTGCCTTTTTCATTCATGTTGCTCATAGGTGACAAAATTGAGACTAGAAAACTGTAACATCTATATTTTTGATCACTCTGCTACAGTTACTATTGATGACTGTACTAACTGTGTCTTTTATTGCTCATGCTACAGACCAACACTACTTCTAGTACATTGTGTAAAACTGATGAGTACAACATTTGTTGTGTAATACTGAATAAGTCACTTTAAGCTAGTTTGCTAACGATTAAGATGATTAAATTATCCTTTGTAAATAATCAAGTTTTTGTGTACCGTACCTATGGGAGCCTGTTTCTGGTACATGAATAGTTTTGTATGAAATTTAATATTCACAAAGAGGTTAAGACAGTGCAAGTAGATTTAAAAGTAATTTAGAAAAATCAAAATGGTCTTTTAATGACTATATTTTGAGAGGTCAGCTAAAATTTAAAAAATAATGTAACAGATTCCAGACACACTGTGTAAAAGATTCTGTGAGCTTTAGTTTAAAATGCCTAAAGATGGAAATGGTGAAATTTGAAAATTTTACATTGTAGAAGTAGCTCAGTAAATGTTTCAGTCAAATTTGTAGATGCAAATTCTGACATATAGTGATTCTTGGGCCTTCAGGTGCTTCCATTTTCTGTAGCATATTGCAGAAATCAGTCAGGGTTTAGAAACTAAGACCTAGGCATCAATTTATGGAAAGATAGAGAAACATATTCCTATCTGGGTGTATTTCCAAGTTCAGAAGTTTTAAAGACACAGAAGTTTTTTAAAAGTGAAGCATCAGAAAAAGAAAAGGCTCAAAGCTGAAATATTCCTTAATATCATCCAGTATGCTGTGTGTATGTATGAGAATTTCCCCAATTGTTTCCAAAATGTACTTTTACAGTTGATATGTTAAAACAGGATCCAACAATGTCCACACATCATTTGGTTGGTATGTCCTGAGTCTTTCTTTATCTATAACAGTTTCCTCTCCCTTTCTTCCCCTCATGCCTTTTATGTATTTATTTTAAAAAAGTTTTTTGTCCTGCTCATTTTCTTATTATGTCACAAAGTCAGTAAGAGTTGGAACATTATTTTAGCAATAAAAATCGTTCCTGACTCCCAATAGACAATTAATGTTTGCTGAATAATGTCAGTAATACTCAAGGTCTGTGTTTTGTTCCTGCAGGTTGATCCGAAAGACTACATGTTCAGTGGACTGAAGGATGAAACAGTAGGTCGCTTACCTGGGAAAGTGGCAGGACAACAGTTTCTCATTCAAGACTGTGAGAACTGTAACATCTATATTTTTGATCACTCTGCTACAGTTACTATTGATGACTGTACTAACTGTGTCATTTTTCTGGGACCGGTGAAAGGCAGTGTGTTTTTCCGGAATTGCAGAGATTGCAAGTGTGCATTAGCCTGCCAACAGTTTCGTGTGCGGGATTGTAGAAAGCTGGAAGTCTTTTTGTGCTGTGCCACTCAGCCCATTATTGAGTCTTCCACGAATATCAAGTTTGGCTGTTTTCAATGGTACTACCCTGAATTAGCTTTCCAGTTCAAAGATGCAGGGCTCAGTATCTTCAATAATACCTGGAGTAACATTCATGACTTTACACCTGTGTCAGGAGAACTCAATTGGAGCCTTCTTCCAGAAGATGCTGTCATTCAGGACCATGTTCCTCTACCTACTACCGAAGAGCTCAAAGCTGTCCGCCTTTCCACAGAAGCCAGTAGAAGTATCGTTCCAGTGTCCCGGGGTCAGAGACAGAAGAACAGTGATGAGTCATGCTTAGTGGTATTATTTGCTGGTGATTATACTATCGCAAATGCCAGGAAACTAATTGATGAGGTAAGGAGAAGAGAGAGAAGAGAAACAGACATACACCTACATAGAAACACACCACTTTCTGGAGAGCGTCCATTCTTTTCAAATTGACTATTAGAAATACAGGCAATCCTTAAATTATAGTCCTCTGCCCCCTACAGATTTATCTGCAAGCTAGTTGCTTAGGCCTCAAATACTTTCCCAAAGAAACTTTTTAAAAACAATTCAATTCAGGAAGCATCTGTTAAGCCCTCATTATGTGCAGGTTACTCTGTCACCATCTTTCATTGATTATAGGATGCACCTTTGTTTTCCACAGTTTTGCTTCTCTGAAATGCATCTTACAATTGATGGCAGTTTAGAGCTGATGAAATATATGCTGGGAGTGGAGATAAATAGACAAAATTCTCTACCCTCAAAGAACTTCCATTCTTTATCATAACTGATTTCCATGGGAGCTCACAAAAGTAGTACTGCAAAGTAAAGCGTGACCTTTTATAATTATTTAGTGGGGAAATTTATTTGGAGTTTTTAACTGTTTAAGGTGTAGGGAAGGCATTTAGGCATACAACTTTTGGAGCCCGTTTTGACTGAGAGCAACCTCCACATTACTTTCCTTTGCCCTATTGCCATGAAGAGGAAGTTGGTGTGAAACAATGAGGTAGCAGCTGCGACAGCAGAGATTGTGGACTCATGAGCAGGGGCTTTTAGTGCTTTCAGGAGTAGAGAAGGGTTCTTTGGGTAGCAGCTTTCACTTGAAAAATAAATGGGGATGTAGAGGTTAGGGGCTCCAGAAGCAGCAGTTCCTCCAGTGGGGAGGCAGCAGTAGGATGTATTGATTAGTCATTAATCAGGCTTTCTTCAGAAAGAGTCTGTTTGAATTTAAAAATCAAACTTCCAGAAATGGAGAGGTGAATGGAAAACTCTCTTTGAATGGATTTTTTTTTAAGTTGTAACACTTCTGTCAAAAGGAACGGTTTTAGAAAAAAAAAAAAAACTAGAAAAATGACCACCTCTCTGTAGCTTATACATTCTACAATGTAGAAAACCCATGTCTGAAATCCACAAAGTATATCTGAGGTCCAGTTTTAAAAACAACAGAAGCCAAGTATAATCTTAAGACTTTGATATTTTCTTTCTTGATTATGCCAATCTGATAAAAATGTGCTATGGATCTGGTGAGATATAGAAAAAGTGCTCTGGCCTTTGAGCTATCTAATCACATGTTAATCCAACATCTGAGAGGTAAACATTTTCATTATACTGTATGGTGATTTTTTAAAAAATCTACATACAGTTTTCAAGAGAGGTAATTATTCAGGTTAAACTCCTTTTTGGTAGATAATGAGGAGAGGACATAAAGAATGTACAGTATGTTTAAAGAAAAAAGCCATCAAAACAAACACTGTCATTCTTCATGAGTCATCAGATGTCCTTAACCTTTTAACTTTTGATATCTGTTGTACAAAATGGCACCGTTGTGTGCACTTTTTGCAATATGACCAGGAAGAGTGATGTTCTTTAGATGTCCTTCTGGATTACAAAATAATTTAAATAAAAATCCAGCAATAACAGTAACAAAAATGATGACAATAATAATAGCTAGCAGTTAATATAGTGTTTATTATACGTCAGGTGACTGTTGTACAGTATTTAAGTGAATTAACTCACTTAATTCAGGAATAACCTATGAAATAGGTGCCATTGTTTCTCTTTATACAGATAAGAAAAATGAGCCACAGAGAAGGTAAGTAACTTGCAAAAGGTCACTTGCTGGTAAGTAGCAGAGCCATGATTTAAATCCAGGCAGTTTGGCTTTGTAGGCCATAGTCTTAACCCTTAAGCATGATGCTATTATGCTGCCTCAGTGGTAAAGGAAGGTTGATAAATGCCTGGTGGAGCTGGAATGTGACCGAAAGTGTGTGGAGGCAAGGCAGATACTACCCTCCAGCCTAGAAGGAAAAACCCTGGGACTTTTTGGCTAGAGTTATCCTGACTAATTCTGAAATCACAGAATTAAGAGAACAAAAAGAAGAAAATGCTAAGTACATGTGAAGAGGGTATCACAGCGTGCTGAAAGACCGGTAAGTTACATATCAAGAGAGCGATTACATATTTTTTAAAAAGTGAAGCTCAAGTTCCCTGGAAAATATGTGTAGAAGCTAGTTAATGCTGAGACAGAAAAAAATGAAACTTGAGTCTTTTCTCGTATCATAACACAAATGTCTTAGAACAGCTTAGACTGGAACTGTGATTGCTAACTCTGGTTTTGTTAAATCCTAGGAGTAGCACAGAATTTTGTTTCATAGTGTTTTCATAAATTAAACATATCATAATGATTTTTTAAGGTAGGAAGTGTAAAACTTGAGAGAGTAGGAAGTCCAGAAAAACTGGGTAAACCAGAAAGTACATTCCATAGGAGTCAAGAGAAGTTACTAGGCTTCAGTTTTCTTACCTAAAGATCAGATTTCTTGCTGCCTCTTAACTATATCACAGATAAGCACAGGATAAATTAAAGTATTTGGAATTGTTTGGAAGTATTGTATAACTTAAAGTTGTATAACTTATTGTATATTAACATATACGTGTATACATGTATATGTATATATACATGTATATTAATATATAACTTATTGTATATTAAAGTTGGGTAGTTACCTCTATTTTCAAGTCTTTAAAAGTAGGGGCTTCCCTGGTGGCGCAGTGGTTGGGAGTCCGCCTGCTGATGCAGGGGACACGCGTTCATGCCCCGGTCCGGGAAGGTCTCACATGCTGCGGGGCAGCTGGGCCCGTGAGCCATGGCCGCTGGGCCTGCGCGTCCAGAGCCTGTGCTCCGCAAAGGGAGAGGCCACAGCAGTGAGAGGCCCGCGTACCGCAAAAAAAAAAAAAAAGCTTAAAAGTAGAAGAATTTTCATGAAAAAGAGTCTCTTCACATGTCTGCAGTGAAATATCAAAGTAAATATACTAGTTTCATAGTTCATTGTTTTTAGGTAACAGTGTTTTGAATTAATCATCTTACTTTTGTCAGTTTATGTGTCTGACTATAAAATGAGAGTTATTGAGCAGTCTAGAGAATTAGAAACAGATGTGGGATTGTTTCTGATAATTTAAGTAACTTTGCAGTCATTACCTGGCAGTGATGTTTATGTAATTTTCTGCTACATTTTTATGGATGTTTCTCTTTTTCTGAGGCAGCATTGAGGGCTCTGGAAAAGGATTTGAGTTTGAATCCAATTTGATGAAATGGTATGGAATAACGTAGCCATAGAATGAAATACTATCAACCATTAAAACTGATTTTGTAGTAGAATAGTTGGAAAATGTTCACAACCAAGTAAGTGAAAATTTGTAGAATATTACATATCTGTTTTTTTTTAAAGTAGGTAAGTCTGGAGAGTTATATATACTAAAATGTTGACAGTTGTGGTTCTTTTTAGGAAGTGGATTAGGAGCAGGGTTTTCTTTTCTTGTTCGTAGCCCTATGGATTTTACATAAAACATGCATTATTTCTGTAATGGAGGAAAACGAAAACCGGAAGGGTAAAAAGAAGTATGCCAGGACTTCCCTGGTGGTCCAGTGGTTAGGACTCCGCGCTTCCACTGCAGGGGCCACGAGTTCCATCCCTGGTTAGGGGAACTAAGACTAAGATCCCACAAGCCACACAGCGTGGCCAAAAAAAGGAAGTATACCTATATAGCAGTGGCATCTTTGAGTGGTAGCACTTTGGTTGATATTTCTTTGTTTCTGTTTTTTATTTTTTAAATGTTTTAAAAAAATAAATGTTCTATATTGAGCCTATTTGTTACTTTTATAATTAAAAACTCAATAGGCTTTAATTGGTTGAATTGCTTTGCATTTTTAAAAAATACTTTCATAATTATTTTAAAAATTAATGTATACTCATTGTAGAGAACTGTAGAAATCAAGAAGAGTAGAAATAAGTTTAAAAATCATCCATAATGTGCTGTACCTTGAATTGTCTTTGTAGGAATAATTTTAATTTATTTAGTCTGTAATCAGTTTAATTGGGTTCACGTCACAGCTCTGTCCCTTAATAGTTGTGTGACCATGGGCAGATTTCTTAACCACTCTGTGCTTTAGTTTCTCATCTGTAAAATGAGAGTAATAATAATACCTGCCTTGTGAGAGGATTAAACGTGTTTTACATGTAGAACACATAAAACTGCCTGGCACATAGTAAGTACTCCATAAATGTATTCTAGCGTTATTGTGCTATACTATATAAATTTGAATCATGCTTTTTAAAATTAACAGTATTATATAAGCTTTCTCCCTTTTATCATTTGTTATATTTAACAAACTATGGTATTTTATCTTGTGAATGTACCATACTTTAGTTAATGATTCTCCTCTCACTGGACAGTGTCACCAAACTAAAGCTTCTGTTAGTTTCAGTCAACAAAATTTTTTTAATAAAGTTTAAAATTTTGAGGGCTAATTTACATTTATTTGACCCTTAATTGTAACAGTAGGCAGTACTAATTCTTTTTTTTTTAACATCTTTATTGGAGTGGCAGTACTAATCCTTAATCAGAACCACCCATCTGGAAGAAAGAATCTTGTGTATGTGAAAACTTGTTTATAGAAAACACTCTGAATTAATTACAGTTATAACTAAAACAAAAATCAGAGCACTGTGTTACATTTTATACAGAAAAATTGTAGAATAGGAAAATACTGTTTTAGTCTCAGGTCATTTTAAAATGTAAATGAAATTTTATTTCCCACAGCTGGTTGGTAAAGGCTTTTTCCTGGTTCAGACAAAGGAGGTATCAATGAAAGCTGAAGATGCTCAAAGGGTTTTTCGGGAAAAAGCACCTGACTTCCTTCCTCTTCTGAACAAAGGTACCTTCTGGATGATTGGTATACTTTTGTGGTTTTTCCCTTGACCTGCTGATTTGATTTACTCTTGCCTTTAGTATTTCTCTTACATTGTCTTCTCTTTGTCATTTGTTTTATGTTTTTCCTATTACTATTCAGAAATGTCAAAATTTCACATCATTCGAAAAGCCATATGTAATCACCTAGAAATTAGGCATTAGGTTTTTTTTTCCCTGTTCTGTCACCTTCGTTCTTGAAAGTCACATTTTATTATTTTAAATTATTTTATTATTATTATTGTACTATAGTGAGTGAGCATTTCCTTCTCCCTGCCCAGAGTTACAAAGCACTTGATAAGGATTCTTTCTGCCTTCAGTGTGCTTTGACCATACTGGAAAAGGAATAAGAAATATAAATAAAACAGTATACTATTCTGTGTATTTAACATGATCTGATTAAGTTGTCAGATACTGGAAATATGTCTACAAACAGAGGAACTAGAGTTCCTGTGCCCTCCTGAAGTGTTGCTATTTGCCTCTATGTATTCTAGAAGACAGAGTACCGTTCATCTATTAGGGCAGGTACATTTTTTGCTCTAGGCTCATCAGGCTTTTCTTGACTGGCCTGAGCAAATATATATGGTAATAGGTAATGCTGATTGGATATACCCTAGAAGGAAGGCACATCTGCATTTACATGCTCTTTATGTATAAATAAGTTGCAATAAACTGCAAAAACCTGTATGAAAATATTGGAGGATTGTTAGGATAACTTTAATAACTAATGCTGGGTGCAATTCGGCCCTTAAGTAGTAATACAGTATTTCATATACCTTAGTGGTTATTCTAGTAGTACCAAGGACTGGCTCCAACCAGTGCATGAATCTATCCCAGACCATATATAGGAAATTATGACCCGGCTCCTTTGATGCAGCCATTTTGATATGGGAAAATTTGATGAAACCTTGGAAACAAATCTTTAAACTCTCAGCAGCTTTCAGAAACTGAATTAAGTAATAAGTGTGTGTAATAGACATCCTAAAGTGTGAGGATTAGGGATGAAGTGAGCATATGAGTAGGCCTAAATTAATGATTTATATACTTGTGTGATGTTAGTGAAGTGGTTTCACAGAATTGCTCCAACCCAGCCATAATATGTGTTTAAGTCACATAACATTCCACATGGAAGAAATAAAATGTTCTGTTCCTGAAAAAAGTAGAACCAAAACCAATGGACAGATGTTATAGGAATTTCAGCAAATAAATATCATATAAACAGCTTTTAAAACCAGAGATGTCCATCGGAAGTGGTCAAAGACTAATGAAGTTATGTCAAAAGGTCACAGGAGCCAGCTTGAAGGAGTCTCAAGAAGTGTCCACTGGCCAAATTTGGGTCAATTTGAGCATCAAAAACAATAATGAAGGGAATTGATTAAACAACAATAGAAATCCATGCATCCATAGTGATAATGAAAAAGAGGGGAGAGGAAATTGGCACTGAACTATGGACCAGCGTGCCCAGCCAGCTTGGAATCTACCTAACTATATGGTCTACACGGATATCATGAATGACTGCTAGACATTCCCACGATCTAGAAGCTTCCTATCCTCTATTAAGAGAGGCACTCTTCCATTAGCTTGAAATGACCCTTTCTCCAGGACCCCAAATTGCCTCAAAGTAATAATCAGTTTCTCATCTAAGTAGTCACAGATCCTGTTTAAAATTTGTTTTTATAATCTGAGAAATATCTCCATAAAACTCATCAGCCCATGCTTTTTATCTAATTTGAGAAATCAACAGTATTGAATGTATTCAGTTAATAAATGTGTATTAAGCACCAAAAAAAGGGGGGCGGGGGGAGAGGGAATAAGGAAAGCTCTTCTGCTCTTTATAGAATACTCTGAGCTAATAAACGTAGAAGGAATGATAGACTTCAGAAATCACCATTTTCTAACCCCTGTTGTAATAATTAATTCAGACAAAGGTTATCAGTGGATGCTAAAACTATTGGGGTAAAAGTTGATAAAAAGTAGGATACTTATACATTCTAATTCAAATGGGAAGTATACCTTTAGAGCAGAGATTTGATGATCATCACACTAACCCAGTGATCAAACTTAGCATCACTGATGGCAGGGCAGCCTGACATTGTATTTCTCCTAATGTGATGCAATGAGAAATACACATCATCATCTATGAAGTATTCTTGCCAAAAATATTTTACCTGAATCTAATCGAGCCAAGACTTAATTTCTGGTTTATAGGAAAGAAAGGAAATCTGGAGACATGTTAAATGACACCATGAGGAAACTGAAACAAATCAAAAATAGAAGACATTTTACAAGATAACTGGCTAGGACTCTTCAGACAATGTCCTGGAAGACAAAAACAATGGGGGACTGTTCTGGATTAAAAGAAACCTAACAATTAAATACAAGGAGTGAACCTTAATTGGATTTTGGGTTAGGGTGGGGTGAACTATAAAGCTGTAGAAGTCATTTTGGGGACAACTGGGGAAGTTTGAGGATGATATTTTGGAATTATTGTTGTATCCTTAAGTATGATAGTGGTACTGTGGTTACATAGGAGATGCATGCTGAAGTGTTATGATGTCTGCTATTTTCAAGTGGCTCAGCAAAACAAAAAAGTGTGTGTGTTTGTGCATGTCTGTGTGTGCATGTGTGTATATGTGTATAGTGTGTGGCAAAGCAAATGTGGCCAAATGTTAACATTTGATGGGTGTAAGTGAAGAGCAAATGGATGTTTGTTATTCTTTCAACTTTTCTACAGTGTTTGGAATTTTTCAAAAGAAAAGTTGGGGGAAAATTTTAAGCTGCCCAATAGTGCATTGATTGATGTAGAATAATGAGCAGGCTGTCTGTGGAGATATTCCAGCAGGTGTTGGATGGATTGGGTCCTTATGTAAAAGTGGCCATCAGTCATTCTGAGGAGAGTTTCTCAGCTTCAGCACTGTTGACATTTTAGATAATTCTTTGCTGTGGTGGGCTGTCTTGTACATTATAGGATGTTTAGCAGCATCTCTGGCCTCTACTGACTAGGTACCAATAGCACACTGCCCCAGTTATGGCAACCAAAAATGTTTCCAGACATTGCCAAATGCCCCGTGGCGGACAAAATTGCTCCCAGTTGCAAACCACTGTTCTTAGCAGGGGGATGGACTTATTCTTTTGAAAATTCACTTTTATTTCAAATAGTTTATACTTTAGAGTCTCTAAGTTTTCCTCTTCAGTTAAAGTAGTCATAATTATTTCCTTTCAATTAATGAAGCTATTTGACAGCCAAATGAGAGAATTCGTTGTGTTTTTCATCTTGAGAATCTTCCAAATCTGACTGATTCTCAGAACCGTCTGGGGTGCTGTTAAAGATTTAAATTTCCACCTCCCACCCCAGAAAGACTGATTCAAATATCTCTGAGATATTCCCTTAGAATCTGCATTTTAAAAAGTTCCCCAGATGGTTCTGATGATTAGTCAGATTTGGGTTCCTTTGTTTTAGAGGGTCATTCATTCATTTATTCAACAAACATAGATGAGATCTGAGAAGTAGTAAAAGAGGAATCAGATTATATAGGGCCTTATAGGCCACTGTAGAGACTGTGGCTTCTAGTTTGAGTGAGATGAGAATCTACTAGACATTTTTGTTTAAAAATAAACTCTATTGGAATAATTTTAGATTTTCAGAAAAATTGCAAAGGTAGTACAGAGAGTTTTGAAACTCACCTTCCTCTTATGTTAACATAAGCATAATACATTTGTTGAAACTAAGGAATTTACATGGGTAAAATACTATTTACTCAAACTATAAACTTTATTCAAATTTCACCAGGTTTTTTTCACTTATGTCCTTTTTCTGTTCCAGAATTCAATCCAAGATCCCACATTGCATTTAGTCATCATATCTCCTTAATCTCTTCTAATCTGTGACAGTTCCTTAGTGTTTCCTTGTTTTTCATAACCTTGAAATATTCGAGCAGTATTGGTAAGTTATTTTGTAGAATGTCCCTCAGTTTGCGTTTGTCTGGTGTTTTGTCTGGTTAGACTGGGGTTATGGGTTTTGGAGAAGAGGTGAAGTGCCCTTCTCATCACGTCACATCACATCACATCATAGGGCACATGATAGCAACATGACTTAATGCTGGTGATGTTGACCTTAGTGACTTGGTTCAGGTGGTATCTGCCAGGTTTCTTGAACACTGTAAATTTCCTTTTTTCCCCTTTCTATACTCTTTGGAAGTTCTTTCTATGGTCTTTGGAAGTTGAGTCACTAAGACCAGTCTACACTCAAGGAGAGGGAATTAAGCTCCACCTCCTAGAGAGGGGAGTATCTACATACATTATTTGGAATTCTGTAAGAAAGCTTTGTCCCTTCTCTCCCATTTATTTATTCAGTCATTTATGTCTATCAGTAGGGACTCATAGATATGTATTTTATTCTTTGGGTTATAGTCCAATACTATCAAATTGTTCCAGTTTAGCCTTTGGGAGCTCTTTTAGGTTAGTTCCTCTGTCTCTTTGACATGCATTTTATTTCTTTTTCTTGCATTATTATGTTGGCTAGGACTTCCACTATTATGCTATGTAGAATAGTGAGAAGAGGACATCCTTGCCCTGTTTCTGATCTCAGGGTGAAAGTGTTCAGTCTCACCATTAAGAATGATGGTAGTTGTAGATTTTTCATACATACCTTTTATTAGACTGAGGGAGTTTCATTCTATTCATGATTTGTTGAGGGCTTTTTTTGTTTTTGGGGGTTTTCTTGGCTGTGTCAGTTCTTAGCTGCAGCAAGTGGGATCTTTTCATTGCGGTGCATGGGCTCTTCATTGCAGCACATGGGCTTCTCTCTAGTTGTGGTGTGTGGGCTTCAGAGCATGCAGGCTCAGTAGTTGCGGCATGCAGGCTCTCTAGTTTTGGCACGCAGGCTCAGTAGTTGTGGCGCTCAGGCTCAGTTGCCCTGCAGCATGTGGGATCTTAGTTCCCCGACCAGGGGTTGAACCCGCATCACTTGCATTGAAAGGTGGATTCTTAACTACTGGACCACCAGGGAAGTCCCTGTTGATTTTTTATCACACATGATGTTGAATTTTGTTGAATGCTTTTTCTGTATTTATTGAGATGGTCGTGTTTTTTTATTATTGAGTCATTTAATCTGGTAAGTGACTTTTGTTAATTTTGAATGTTGAACCAACCTTGTATTCCTGAGATGCACCCCGTTGATCACGATGTTTTATCCCTTTAATATATTGCTGGATTCAATTTGCTAATATTTTATTGTAGATTTTTGCATCTTTGTCCATGAAGCATATTGGTTTGTGGTTTTCTTTTCTTGTAGTATCTTTCTCTGGCTTTGATATTAGTGTAATGCTGGCCTCATAAAATGAGTTGAGAAGTATCCTTCTTCTTCTGTGATCTTGGAGAGATTATAGAGAATTAGTATCATTTCTTCCTTAAACGTCTGGTAGAATTTGCCAGTGAAACCCATCTGGGCCTGAAGACTTGGGGGAAAGATTTTTAGCCATACATTTTATTTATTTATTACATAGAGAGCTCTTTAAGATATATTTGTCTTCTTGGGTGAATTTTGATAGTTTTTGTCTTTCAGGGAATTGTTTCATTTCATCTGAGTTATCAAATTTATAGGTGTAGAATTTATAGTATTTCCTTATTATTAATGTATGTAGGATCAGTAGTGATGTCCTTCTTATACTCCTGTTGGTGATTTGAGGCCTCTCCCTCTCCGATTAGCCTCAATAGAGGTTTATCACTTTATTGATAATTTCAAAGAAGCAGCTTTTTGTTTTATTGATTTTCTCTATTGTTTTTCTCTTTTCAGTTTCATTGGTTTCTGCTCTAATATTTATTTCCTTCCTTTCATTTGCTTTGGGTTTAATTTGCTCTTCTTTCTCTAGTTTCTTAAGGTTTAAGTTTGGGTTACTGATTTCTTCTTTTCTAATAGAGTGATACTCGTTATTCACAGTAGGTCTGTTCTATAAAGTTGCTGTGAACACTGAATCAGTGAGTACTGAATTGCTACTCCTAGGAGAAATGCAGGGCTAGGTTCCTGCAAGTCTCTGGTCACAACATTTCTTTCAACCAATCAGTATAACCTTGTTGTATGTGTGCTTTTGTTTAAAGACACCTCATTTAGATATGTTTTTGATTCATTAACATTGAACGCACAGCCAGCAGCACTGTAACTTGTGCCTGAATGAAGCTTATCTAACAGACATTTTCTTTGTAAGGCACATCACAGGTTTCCTAAGCTTGGGAACATTAGACTGTACTTGAGCACTACATTTGAAGGCCATTTTAAACACTGATATTACCAACAAAAAGTATAAAAATGTGGCACTAGATGGACTGTGAAAAAGCCACTTGTTTACAGAATGAATGCTGAAACAAGAAAGCAGAGCATCACTTTGTTCAAATTTACCTGGAAACATGCATGTCAGGCAGCTCATATTTTTTGCCACTTTGTGTGTGTCCATGAATGACCATGAAAAGACAAGTACTGATTTTCAGTAAAATATTTTACCTATTTGGTAAAATAAATTTTACCAAGTAAGCAATTAGCAAATAAGGAATCCACAAATAATGAGGATTGACTGTATATGTATTTTGTGTTAGAAATTTTCCTTTAAATGCTGCTTTAGCTGCATTCTGCCAATTTTGATATGATGTATTTTCATTTAATTCAGGGTTTGGCAAAGTATGGCCTACTGTACGTTTTTTAAATGAAGTTTTATCAGAGCATAGCCACACTCATTCTTTTATTTATTATGTTTTGCTGCTATTGCACTGTAACAGCAGAGATGATTAGTTGTGACAGACATTGTATGGCTCACTAAGCCTAAAATATTTCCCATCTGGCCCTTTACAGAAAAAGTGTGCTGACCCCTGATGTAGTAGTTTCCCTTGAGACTTTTCACTTGATCCATGGATAATTTAGAAGTATAATGTTTAATTTCCAAACATTTGGGAGATTGTCCAGATGTGTTTCTATTACTGATTTCTAGATTAATGCTGTTATGGTCTGAAAACACACATTGTATGATTTCTATTTAATAAGTTAAGGCTTGTTTTCTGGAACAGAATATAGTCTATCTTGGTGAATAATCTATGTGCAGGTGAGAAGAATATATAATCTGCTTTTCTTTGCTGAAATGTTCTATAAATGTCCACTAAGTCAGTTTGGTTGATAGCGTTATTTAGGTCATCTATATCCTTACTGATTTTCTGCCTACTTGCTCTATGAATTAGAGGAGTGTCAAAGTCTTCAACTGTAATTGTAGATTCGTCTATTTCTTTTTTCAGACTCTATCAGATTTTGCCTTGTGAATTTTGAAACTCTGTCGTTAGGTGCATACACATCTAGGATTATGTCTTCTTGAAGAATCCTTTATTATTATGTAATGTCCCTCTTTGTCTCTGATAATCTTCCTTGTTCTAAAATCTGCTTTGTCTGAAATACAGCTACTCCACCTTTTGTTTGGTTGTTAGTGTTTCATCATAAAGCTTTATCCCTTTTCTTTGAACTTATCAAAGTCTGTGTATCTAAAGTGAATTTTTTGTAGACAGCATATAGTTGGTTCTTGCTTTTCAATCCAATTTGACAGTCTCTGTCTTTTTTCTTTTTTTTTTTTTTGGCTGCCTTGGGTCTTCGTTGCTGCCCCCGAGCTTTCTCTAGTTGCAGTGAGCAAGCGTTACTCTTCGTTGCGGTACACGGGCTTCTCATTGCAGTGGCTTCTCTTGTTGCTGAGCATGGGCTCTAGGCACGCGGGCTTCAGTAGTTGTGGCTCGCAGGCTCAGTAGTTGTGGCTTGTGGGCTCTAGAGCGCAGGCTCAGTAGTTGTGGTGCACGGGCTTAGTTGCTCCGCGGCACGTGGGATCTTCCCGGAACAGGGCTTGAACCTGTACCCCCTGCATTGGTAGGCAGATTCTTAACCACTGCACCACCAGGGAAGTCTGTGTTTAACTGGTGTGTTTGCACCATTCATATTGAAAGGGATTGATATCGTTGGATCAGTATCTACCATCTTGCTAGCTGCTTTCTGTTCCATTTGTTCTTTGTTTTTTGTTACCTCTTTTTCTGTTTAATTGGGTATTTTTTAATGATTCCATTTTACCTCCCCTAGTGACTTAGTATTTATACCTCTTTTCCTAAATCTTATTTAATGGTCACCTTTGGTTTTACAGTATACATATTTAAATAATTTGAGTCCACCTTATAATAATATTATACCACATCACCTGTAGTATATAAGGACCTAATAACATCATATTCTCAAATCTTCCTTCCCATCCTTGTGTCACTATTATATATTTTACTATTACATATGCTATAAACACCTAATGCATTGTTCACACTATTACTTTAAACTGTCAGTTATTTTTAGAAAAATTAAAAATAAGAAAAATACAGACATATTACTGGAGGTTTTAGAGCATATGAATGCCATGGTTCCTTTAAAATGTAGCTTTTATCATTCTGGTTACTCTAAGGGAGAAACAGAGAGACCAGCTGGGAGGCTGTTGCTGTAACCTAATTGAGACGTGACAGTGACTTGTTCCAAGGTCATGTTAAATAACACAGAAGAGTTCATTAGATAGGATATCCAGAAATCTTTTTTGTTTACTTCGAAGTCTCACAATTTTTTCATGACAGTTCAAATATTTAGATTTAAAGCTACTGCAAGCTATTTGATAAGACAGTCACATTAAAACAGTAAAAACATGACCAGTGATCTTGTTGACCTCATAATTCAGTTTGAAATAGTCACTTGAAGTAAGCACTTTGAAGTAACTGTAGTCCTCATCATTAGATAGAGAGACAAATAGAACTGCTTAAAAAGCGCATTGTTGGTGGTGTAGTTTTTTTAAAATTTAGGGTCCACACATGTTAATCAAAACTGATGCACTTGTCCACCTTTTTTGTTGATGTTTCTTTGTTGGCAAATTAAGTCACTTATTGGAAGCTCTTCATATCCTATTCAAAGGATAGCAACCAAGTTACATACTTGGGTAATTCTACCAAAATTGTATTTCTGAATTCTAGATTATATTGTCTTTGTAGAATACAGGAACTTTCAGTAATAAATATCTGACTTTAAAAGATATATCTACTGTATTTCTTTTAGTGATCCTGAATAAAAGCATATTCCATTCTACCTTAATTCAAACTTTCTACTCTGCAAAACTGGAAACCCTACATTATCAGATTTTTCTTTTTAGTTCATATTTATTCGGTTTGAAATGCTTTCTAAACTCTTTTTTGCAAATTTCCAAATGTACTGTTTCTACTCAGAAGTAGCTTCCAATGACCCCATGTGTACCCATCCCCCAGTTTTATCAACCTTTTGCCATACTTTAAAAAATAATCTATATATTCTCCTTTTTGCTAAAATATTTTAATCAAATTTTGATATGTCTTGTCATTTCATCCCTAAATATTTCAGTATGTGTCTTAAACAAAGTGAAATTAAAAATGAATGCTTTCTAATAACAGTTTTATTAAGGTATATTTTATATACCATAAGATTATACCATAACAATTTGACAGCTACATAAATGTTTTCTTAAGTGGGGTGTATTATCACGTCTAACATGATTAACAATGTCTTAATATCATCAACTAACTAGTTCATGTTCAAATTTCCCTAATTGTCTAAAAACATTCTTTATGTATTTTTACAGTTAATTTGATCCAGATCTAAAACTGGCCCACTCACTCACTGTATGCGGTTGTTTTGTATCTTATATCGCTCTTAACCAGAAACAGGTGTTCCCCCTCCCCTGTTTGTTTCGTGCCTTCGTCTTGTAAAAGAAATGTGGTCAGTTGTCCTGTAGTATGCATGGGTTTGTTTAATTTGTTCCTCTATAGTTCTTGTAGATTAGAAGTTAAATCAAAGCCTTGTTTACACTCAGGTTTAGTCTTTTGGGGGAAATATTTCACAGGTGGTACTATTTCCTATAATGAGAAGGCACATAATATTTGATTGTTGTACTTCTAGTGATGCCAATATTGTTAGGCTCAGGTGGTGACAGTCTTTTTATTGTAGAGTTTCCTGTCAGTCTTCCCTATGGGATGCTAAAGCCATTGATGATTGTTGCCTGATCCAGTTATTTTATTAGGAGTTTCAAAATGATCATTTTCAAAGTGTGTCATTACCTCTGCATTTATTAATAGATGTTAACAGAACTTCTCGTACACTGAGCTGTTTGGCTAACTTGAAATATGCTTCATATCAGAAAAGCAGAGTAAATAAAGGAGAAATAATTAAGCATCGATTTTCAGAGTAAAAAGTCAGTGCCCTAGCAACCTAGAGTGATGTCCAGTGAATTTTGTTTGTGTCTCTTCTGAATATCATTATGAGCTCATGACTTTATATATTCAGTATGTTTCGATAACTTGCAGGCATTATTCCTTCTGATCTCACCATGTCTCATCTTTGGTCATTAGGAGCCTCTTCAAGCTGGCTCCTGTATCCTTTTGATAAAACCCTATTGGCCTTTGATAGCCTCATTGCTTTTTGGCTCAACATGATATTCGAGGTTGATCTTACCCATTTCTTGCCCCAGACATAGAATCATCCATTTTTCTGAGAAAATATTCCCCAGTTACCTTCTTTTCTTTACTCAGTACCCATCTTGATCTATATACTGTGATACTGCAAAACTCATACTTTAACTCGTTCTCTGTATCTAATTGTACAGTCGACTGTATATATCCTGCCTTTTCTATATTTGTTGTCTGTATTAAATCACAAGCCTTTTCTCTCCTTCTTGTGCCTTGTTCTGTGGCACATGACTACATTCACCTTAGTATTTCATTCCTTAATACTTCATTTTTCTCTCTTGTTCCATATTGTTTAATAGATTTATGTCTTCTTTTGAATTTTATTTTATTTATTTTTTTATACAGCAGGTTCTTATTAGTCATCAGTTTTATACAGATCAGTGTATACATGTCAATCCCAATCGCCCAATTCATCACACCACCACCACCACCACCCTGCCACTTTCCCCCCTTGGTGTCCATATGTTTCTTCTCCACATCTGTGTCTCAATTTCTGCCCTGCAAACTGGTTCATCTGTACCATTTTTCTAGGTTCCATATATATGCGTTAATATACGATATTTGTTTTTCTCTTTCTGACTTACTTCACTCTGTATGACAGTCTCTAGATCCATCCACATCTCAATAAATGACTCAATTTCATTCCTTTTTATGACTGAGTAATATTCCATTGTATATATGTACCACATCTTCTTTATCCATTCGTCTCTCGATAGGCATTTAGGTTGCTTCCATGACCTGCCTACTGTAAATAGTGCTGCAATGAACATTGGGGTGCATGTGTCTTTTTGAATTATGGTTTTCTCTGGGTATATGCCCAGTAGTGGGATTGCTGGATCATATGGTAATTCTATTTTTAGTTTTTTAAGGAACCTCCATACTGTTCTCCATAGTGGGTGTATCAACTTACATTCCCACCAACAGTGCAAGAGGGTTCCCTTTTCTCCACACCCTCTCCAGCATTTGTTGTTTGTAGAATTTCTGATGATGCCCATTCTACCTGGTGTGAGGGGATACCTCATTGTAGTTTTGCTTTGCATTTCTCTAATAATTAGTGATGTTGAGCAGCTTTTCATGTGCTTCTCGGCCATCTGTATGTCTTCTTTGGAGAAATGTCTATTTAGGTCTTCTGCCCATTTTTGGATTGGGTTGTTTGTTTTTTTGATATTGAGCTGCATGAGCTGTTTATATATTTTGGAGATTAATCCTTTGTCCGTTGATTCGTTTGCAAATATTTTCTCCCATTCTGAGGGTTGTCTTTTCGTCTTGTTTATGGTTTCCTTTGCTGTGCAAAAGCTTTGAAGTTTCATTAGGTCCCATTTGTTTATTTGTGTTTTTATTTCCATTACTCTAGGAGGTGGATCAAAAAAGATCTTGCTGTGATTTATGTCAAAGAGTGTTCTTCCTATGTTTTCCTCTAAGAGTTTTATAGTGTCCAGTCTTACATTTAGGTCCCTAATCCATTTTGAGTTTATTTTTGCATATGGTGTTAGAGAGTGTTCTAATTTCATTCTTTTACATGTAGCTGTCCAGTTTTCCCAGCACCACTTACTGAAGAGACTGTCTTTTCTCCATCGTACTTCCTTGCCTCCTTTGTCATAGATTAGTTGACCATAGGTGTGTGGGTTTATCTCTGGGCCTTCTATCTTGTTCCATTGATCTATGTTTCTGTTTTTGTGCCAGTACCATATTGTGTTGATTACTGTAGCTTTGTAATATAGTCTGAAGTCAGGGAGTGTGATTCCTCCAGCTCCGTTTTTTTCCCTCAAGACTGTTTTGGCTATTCGGGTTCTTTTGTGTCTCCATACAAATTTTAAGACTTTTTGTTCTAGTTCCGAAAAAAATGCCATTGGTAATTTGATACGGATTGCCTTGAATCTGTAGATTGCTTTGGGTAGTATAGTCATTTTCACAATATTGATTCTTCCAATCCAAGAACATGGTATATCTCTCCATCTGTTGGTATCATCTTTAATTTCTTTCATCAGTGTCTTATAGTTTTCTGCATACAGGTCTTTTGTCTCCCTAGGTAGGTTTATTCCTGGGTATTTTATTCTTTTTGTTGCAATGGTAAATGGGAGTGTTTCCTTAATTTCTCTTTCAGATTTTTCATCATTAGTATATACGAATGCAAGAGATTTCTGTGCATTAATTTTGTATCCTGCTACTTTACCAAATTCATTGATTAGCTCTAGTAGTTTTCTGGTGGCATCTTTAGGATTCTCTATGTATAGTATCATGTCATCTGCAAACAGTGACAGTTTTACTTCTTCTTTTCCAATTTGTATTCCTTTTATTTCTTTTTCTTCTCTGATTGCTGTGGCTAGGACTTCCAAAACTGTGTTGAATAATAGTGCTAAGAGTGGACATCCTTGTCTTGTTCCTGATCTTAGAGGAAATGCTTTCATTTTTTTCACCATTGACAGTGATGTTTGCTGTGGGTTTGTCATATATGGCCTTTATTATGTTGAGGTAGATTCCCTCTATGCCCAGTTTCTGGAGAGTTTTTATCATAAATGGGTGTTGAATTTTGTCAAAAGCTTTTTCTGCATCTATTGAGGTGATCATATGGTTTTTATTCTTCAATTTGTTAATATGGTGTATCACATTCATTGATTTGCGTATATTGTGTATATTGAAGAATCCTTGCATCCCTGGGATAAATCCCACTTGATCATGGTGTATGATCCTTTTAATGTGTTGTTGGATTCTGTTTGCTAGTATTTTGTTGAGAATTTTTGCATGTATATTCATCAGTGATATTGGTCTGTAATTTTCTTCTTTTGTAGTATCTTTGTCTGGTTTTAGTATCAGGGTGATGGTGGCCTCATAGAATGAGTTTAGGAGTGTTCCTTCCTCCTCAGTTTTTTGGAAGAGTTTGAGAAGGATGGGTGTTAGCTCTTCCCTAAACGTTTGATAGAATTCACCTGCGAAGCCATCTGGTCCTGGAATTTTGTTGGTTGGAATATTTTTAATCCCAGTTTCAATTTCATTACTTGTGATTGGTCTGTTCATATTTTCTATTTCTTCCTGGTTCAGGCTTGGAAGGTTATACCTTTCTAAGAATGTGTCCATTTCTTCCAGGTTCTCCATTTTATTGGCATAGAGTTGCTTGTAGTATTCTCTTAGGATGCTTTGTATTTCTGCGGTGTCCATTGTAACTTCCTAATTTTCATTTGTAACTTTATTGATTTGAGTCCTCTCCCTCTCTTTCACATGAGTCTGGCTAATGGTTTATCAATTTTGTTTATCTTCTCAAAGAACCAGCTTTTAGTTTTATTGATCTTTGCTATTATTTTCTTTGTTTCTATTTCATTTATTTCTGCTCTGATCTTTATGATTTCTTTCCTTCTACTAATTTTGGGTTTTGTTTGTTCTTCTTTCTCTAGTTCCTTTAGGTGTAAGGTTGTATTGTTTATTTGAGATTTTTCTTGTTTCTTGAGGTAGGCTTGTATTGCTATAAGCTTCCCTCTTAGAACTGCTTTTGCTGCATCCCATAAGTTTTGTATCGTCGTGTTTTCATTGTCATTTGTCTCTGGGTATTTTTTGATTTCCTCTTTTGTTTCTTCAGTGATCTCTTGGTTATTTAGTAACGTATTGTTTAGCCTCCATGTGTTTGTGTTTTTTACTTTTTTTCCCTGTAATTCATTTCTAATCTCATAGCATTGTGGTCAGAAAAGATGCTTGATACGATTTCACTTTTCTTAAATTTACTGAGGCTTGATTTGTGACGCAAGATGTGTTCTATCCTGGAGAATGTTCCGTGTGCACCTGAGAATAAAGTGTGATCTGCTGTTTTTGGATGGAATGTCCTATAAATATCAATTAAATCTGTCTGATCTATTGTGTCATTTAAAGCTTGTGTTTCCTTATTAATTTTCTGTTTGGATGATCTGTCCATTGGTGTAAGTGAGGTGTTAGAGTCCCCCACTATTATTGTGTTCCTGTTGATTTCCTCTTTTACAGCTGTTAGCAGTTGCCTTAGGTATTGAGGTGCTCCCATGTTGGGTGCATATATATTTATAATTGTTATATCTTCTTCTTGGATTAATCCCTTGATCATTATGTAGTGTCCTTCCTTGTCTCTTGTAACATTCTTTATTTTAAAGTCTATTTTATCTGATATGAGTATTGCTACTCCAGCTTTCTTTTGATATCCATTTGCATGGAATATCTTTTTGCATCCCCTCACTTTCAGTCTGTATGTGTCCCTAGGTCTGAAGTATATCTCTTGTAGACAGCATATATATGGGTCTTGTTTTTGTATCCATTCAGCAAGCCTGTGTCTTTGGTTGGAGCATTTAATCCATTCACGTTTAAGGTAATTATCGATATGTATGTTCCTATGACCATTTTCTTAATTGTTTTGGGTTTGTTTTTGTAGGTCCTTTTCTTCTCTTGTGTTTCCCACTTACAGAAGTTCCTTTAGCATTCGTTGTAGAGCTGGTTTGGTATTGCTGAATTCTCTTAGCTTTTGCTTGTTTGTAAAGCTTTTGATTTCTCCATCAAATCTGAATGAGATCCTTGCTAGGTAGAGTAATCTTGGTTGTAGGTTCTTCCCTTTCATCACTGTAAGTATATCATGCCACTTCCTTCTGGCTTGTAGAGTTTCTGCTGAGAAATCAGCTGTTAACCTTATGGGAGTTCCCTTATATGTTATTTGTCATTTTTCCCTTGCTGCTTTCAATAGTTTTTCTTTTTCTTTAATTTTTGCCAATTTGATTACTATGTGTCTCGGCGTGTTTCTCCTTGGGTTTATCCTGCCTGGGACTCTCTGCGCTTCCTGGACTTGGGTGGCTTTTTCCTTTCCCATGCTAGGGAAGTATTCGACTATAATCTCTTCAAAGATTTTCTCAGGTCCTTTCTCTCTCTCTTCTCCTTCTGGGACCCCTATAATGTGAATGTTGTTGCTTTTAATGTTGTCCCAGAGGTCTCTTAGGCTGTTTTCATTTCTTTTCATTCTTTTTTCTTTATTATGTTCTGCAGCAGTGAATTCCACCATTCTGTCTTCCAGGTCACTTATCCGTTCTTCTGCCTCAGTTATTCTGCTATTGATTCCTTCTAGTGTAGTTTTATTTTCAGTTATTGTATTGTTCATCTCGGTTTGTTTGTTCTTTAATTCTTCTAGGTCTTTGTTAAACATTTCTTGCATCTTCTCAATCTTTGCCTCCATTCTTTTTCCGAGGTCCTGTATCATCTTCATTATCATTATTCTGAATTCTTTTTCTGGAAGGTTGCCTATCTCCACTTCATTTAGTTGTTTTTCTGGGGTTTTATCTTGTTCCTTCATCTAGTACATAGCCCTCTGCATTTTCATCTTGTCTATCTTTCTGTGAATGTGGCTTTTGTTCCACAGGCTGCAGGATTCTAGATTTATGTCTTTTTAAAGAAATTTGTAATTTCCTGGAGGTCAGGACTTCTCCATTACTGAAGGAGATAAAAAACAAATCTATTAGGAATATAGTGATAGTGGAAAAAATTTTAATTGAATTGAAAGGCTTGTTTTGTTTGGCTCACTTACAGCCATGTTTGCCAACAGTTTGACACCGGTAGTTCCAATGCTACATTTAAATCCAAGGCAAACTGAATCACGAATCTTTGTACCAGAATTTAAAGTACAGGTGGTTTAAAAGTAATCAAATTAAGTATGGGAAAGGAGGCACAAATATTCTGTTCAGAGAATTAAAAAATAAAACTTGGTCGTTGGTTCTAGCATGTAGTATTATGGCACATTCAAGAAAAATACTTTCAGATGGTCATTACTTTTGGTGCCTGGCCTCAATTCCTACTTGGCTTAGCTTCATTATAGGTGGCCCAGAACTTGGCTGGTAAGTAGGAGAGTTGGAAGCAAGACTGGCTGCCTAGCAAAATGATTTGAATAGCTTCTGATCTTATTTGTCATTTTATCAACTATTTTTTTGTACTTTCTATGGTTTTCGTAGAAGTATGAATACCAGAAAAGCCAGACTATTTACAACACTTAAAAATGTGACACTAGTCCTATAATGGCACTGAAGCTACTTGTCATGTGATGAGACTCTATGTTAATTTGTTTTATGATTAGAGTAGGAAGTAGCTGAAGTGACACGTCCCATCTGTCTATTCCCTTCTTTCTTTTCTCTTACCCCCAAAGAAGATGCTAAAGATTCTTCAGGGAAGAATAAAAAGATTAATTTGAGAATAGATTTATATTCATGTTAAGACAACACTTCTTGGGTTTGCTTATAGGTCCTGTTATTGCCTTGGAGTTCAATGGAGATGGCGCTGTAGAAGGATGTCAACTTATTGTCAATGAGATATTCAGTGGGACCAAGGTACAAGATTTTATTGACTGTATTTCATTCAAACCTTTCCTTTCCTTTCTTTTTCCTTACAATTAAATAGTATTTTCAGCACATCATGATTTTTAGAATTTATGGTAAATAATTGGGAAGTAAGCTTTGGTTTTTCCTTGCCAAACTAAAATTTTAATAGCTTAAAAATTTACAAAGTAAGTATCTACTTATTAAAAACCTTCAATAATACATGTTTCTAAAGTAAAATGTCTCACCAAACGTCTCTTCAAGTTCTTCCTTTTTTAAAAGTAGTGATATGTTGAAAATGTTATATCTCTAAGATTGTATACTTTAGATGGACAATCCTATTGCCCAGTGTTCATTTTCATTTGCTTCAGTAATACTTGATCAAAACTTGAACTTGAGCTATATCTAGAAATCACTACATGTAGGTATTTTCTAGATATGGTTGATGAGGTTGCTGTATCTGAAAATTTCAAACTTAACTTAAAATAGCTTAAAAACCAAACATTATAAGAGGACTAAATGAGTATATATAACTGGGTTTTTTTGATAAATATCTGAGAGGAAATTTTTGATTTTATAGTCTGATTTGGCTTATGGTCCCTTGAATTTGCATAATTCAGAGTACTTTGTCTTTTGTCTCATTTTATCATCACAACAGTACTAAGGGAGAGGGCAAATCAGATTGAATAGAAAAGGAAACAGAGAGAAAATGGTTATATGATTTGGAGTTTTTAGATCTGAATGAGTTAAAGATTATCTAATCCAACTTTCTGATTTTACATATGTGGAAACTGAGCCCAGAGAGGTTTATTAAATTGTTAGCATCATACAACTAGTTTATGATAAAGCTAAATAGAACCCAGGTCTCCTCTAATTTCTGGCTGACACTTATAAAAGCTGTTTTTGAAGGGTTCTATTGAGTACTGCTTTGTTGATGTTTGGAAAATAGTTAATTTAAAATTAGTAATATATCTTTAGCAGCTTTGAAAAAGATAATCTCAAGTTTTCCTTCTCAGCCTATTGAGATTCTTATTTAGAAAATAGAAGAAATTAAGAGTTCTTTAAATAAACCTCTTTATTCGTAGCTTTCATAATATTGGCTGTTACATACTTTAAAAACTGAAATTCCAAGTGTAATAAAATACAACTTAAGTATTATGAAAGCAAAGATCTTAATTATATCTTAAGTGCTTTTAAAAAAGCTCAATTACATCATAGCTTTTGAAACTATATTGCATGAATTCTACAGAAAATCCACAAATATTATAAATGATGTACTTGAATTTCTTTTAAATAGCAAGCCTGTGACTGTTCTGTGAAGAATGTGGGCTTTGGAATTTGGGGATTACTAGCATGTATTTTTTGTCTCTTTTATGTTTAACATAGATGTTTGTATCAGAAAGCAAGGATGCGGCATCTGGAGATGTAGACAGCTTCTACAACTTTGCTGATATACAAATGGGAATATGAAGTGCGATGTGGAACAAGGACTTGATTTTAAGCCCTTTTCATTTTGTGTATTAGCAATGGTTTTTTTTTTACTGATGCTATAATTGTTAAAGTCATTTTTAAAATAAATTTTTGAATACTGCATCATTTACTTGAGTTTCAAAAAGAGTTCATTTTAAATTAAGTAGTTTTAATCAGCTTAAAAAACATTTAACCCAGTTCATTGAGCTTGTAGGTTTTGTTTCTCTGCATATGATACTGTTATTAGAAAATAGAAGTGGCTAACAGTTCATGATTTTAGTCCTAATTAAATGTTCTTTCAAATCTCTAATTTACACTTTCCTCAGTACTCCATAATATTTGAGAATATATTCCATTGCTTATTTTCTTTTTTAATTTAGAAGGATTCGTTACTAGCAGATCGGTTAGAATGAACCTATGTGCATTTTTTTCATGTATATACATCCAGTTAAATATTTGCTTCCTAATTGCATAATATGGCAAATGAAATTTTGTATACAGAGTTGACATAATACTTCGTAAATTAAGATTTTTAAATTAATAGGTATTTGATAACCAGTTTTGCAAGTAACTCTACTAACTGATGTTGGTATAGCTGTTTAAAGACTACTTTGTGAGTAGTATGATTATTTGAATAAATTCCACATTGTTTAGTTTTTGAATACAACTGCTAGATGACTCTTCTGCTTCCTGGTAAGAAAAGGTGTATGCAACACTGAAACTATAGAAGCCCAATCACCAGCAGTTCAAAAAGGTGATCACTGTTTTATCAGCTCTTATGAGCTATTAGAATTAAAACAAAGCCTTGCAACATTTAGGTAAGAAATACTTAAGCATAGTGATAAGCTATGCAGATTATTAAAAAGCTAGATAAATTTGATTTTAATTAGATATCCCACTTCTATCAATCAATGTTCAAGTATGATAAAATTATTTTGGTTGCTTTAAAACATTATTTTCCAGATCAACCTGACCGTAATAATTTACCATGGGGCAGGGGAGAGCTACTTGTTTAAAAATCCACATTCTTGGACCAATCCTTAGGCAAATCGATTCAGTGCCCAGGGGAAACTCTGTTTTAAGGGGTTTGTTGTAACGTAAGGTAATCAGAAGATCTTGATAGGCTGATCTTGTGAGAAGGGACTGAACCTGCCATCTACACCACACAGAGTAGCTAATCAGAAGTTAGCTTTCATAGGTCTATTTTTAAAAGGAACCTTAAATTTAACTATGTTTTGATAAAACTAAAGCTGAAAATAATCACTTATAAAAATTCCTCTTATGATTGTTACTAACAATGTATTTTCGTGTTTAAACTGAAAATATTTTTGTGGATATTTTCAGATTCATTTACAACTATTGCATTGAATTGTGTGTCGATATTCAGAAATAATACATTAAAAGACTTTTCACTTTAAATTAATAAGTAATATTGACCACCTACCCTGTGCCTCACCTTGTATTAGCATTGTATCATTTCAGTCTTCTACAAGAGCATTCTATTCTACATAACCTATCCTTTAAATCAAAATGAATTCGTAAGATACAAATAAAAATCGGTGATGGGTTTAATATAATTTTTATCATAATTTACAAATGAGCTTTGCCAAGTAGTAGTCAGAGGACATTAATTTTTCTCATAGGTAAGCTAAATTAAACATATTCTTATCATAATTACATTATTAAATCCCATTATTCACAGTTTAAAAAATCACAGTACTTTGTTTTTCAAAAATATAATACAATGTTATACAACGCTGTAAATTGAGTTCTTTATTTTACCTATGGTATTTTAGCAAAAACTCAGGAATATTACATATAAGGGAGATGTTAATTTAAAATTTAGTATCTATTAACCAAAGCCTAAAATTTTATACTCTTCAGTTAGATAAGAGCTTTTACCCAAGTTTAATTTGTCTTTCAGGACAGTTCTTTGCTTCTGAATGTTTGAAAAGATTTTTTAAAAATAAGTAGTGCTACGTTGTTGTTTTTATCATTCTAAACCTTGATTGTAATTAGAGTATTCTACATTTCATTTCTGAATAGCTTTTGAATTCATGAAAAAAGAATTAGCAATGAAAACTTAGTAATTTTATTAAGATATACATGTTTAGACATTATATTAGCTTATTTCTCTTGTGTTAATAGTACTGCTGTTTTTGCTTCTGTATATTTATATCTAGCTTTTGTATGTAATTTATCTAGTGTTTATAAAATGTGATTTGTAATAAATATTGTTAAAATGAAAATGAATTAACACTAATTTTTGAAGAGCACTTCTATAACATATATTTACTCATACGTGTACCAAAATATGATCATGACACAAATTTTTTAATGATAAAAGTAAAATAAATGGTCTAATCTGTCTTATGTTAATGATAAATGAACTGTATGCCATGTTGTGTGTACAAAGCACTCTGGAGAAATGCAAAGGAAGTAGAAAACCTGTTTTAATCTAAGGAATTTCCAATATCATGCTCCGTTTGTTAAAAGATACGTTTTGCTATGATTGAATACTTACTAAGATTAGGCATCTTTTTCTTCCATATTTAAGAAAATAGTGAATTGTTTGTGATATACTTTCAGGTTATACAAATGGACCTTATTTTTGAATTGCTACCAAATTTATCAGCCTTTGTACCCAATTTCTCCCTCTTGCAGCCCATAAATCAGAGAAACTGCAGATTGGTTAGTTTTAAAAATAACACTTATTATTTCTATGTATAAAGCTTCTACATGTATATTTAGAGCATTTGGGGGAAAAAACAGAACTGTGCAAGATAGTAGCAAAAATTACTTCCTACTTATTGGATAATTCTTGCTGTGCTGAGTTTAAATTTTTTCTCATTTTTATTTTCATTTTATATTTGTGTGATTTATGATTTTATCTTTTTTTTAAACATCTTTATTGGAGTATAATTGCTTTACAATGGTGTGTTAGTTTCTGCTGTATAACAAAGTGAATCAGCAATACATATACATCTATCCCCATATCTCCTCCCTCTTGCGTCTCCCTCCCACCCTCCCTATCCCACCCCTCTAGGTGGTCACAAAGCACTGTGTTTTTCTCATTTAAAAGGGACATATTTAGGGACTTCCCTGGTGATCCAGTGGTTAAGAGTCCGTGCTCCCAATGCAGGGGCCACGGGTTGGATCCCTGGTCAGGGAACTAAGATCCTGCATGCCGTGTGGTGCGGCCAAATAAATAAATAAATAATAGAAGGGTCATATTTAACTCTGTTTTACATAGGAAGAGAAGATACTGTAATTAAGGTATGATTACTCCTTCAAAATCCATTCTAGAAAATATTTTATCCTTTAAAAGTGTAACACTAAAAAAAGCCACATTTCATTTGAATTTTAGTAATGAAAATTTTTTTGTGAAAATGGAGGCATTCACCATTGACTTGGTTTCCTTTTTTGGTCGAGTGTTTGAAGAGGGTGGCAATCGGTCCTACTCAGCTGGGGAGGCAGTAAACCTTTATACTACTTCATCTCTCTCCTTTGACATTTGTGACATTTTGGCTTTTAGTGGCAAACTCCAGCAAGATGTTCAGAAGCAGCGTTTTTTTTCCTTTTCTAGTGTTTTGGTGCTTTCCTGGTCAGGGCAGGTTCTTACCTATAAATAGATGTTGAAGGAGCAGGCTCACAGGTAGCAGGGAGCCCCCAGCATCCTTCTCTCGGCTCTGATCCTCCCTCTGGGGTCTGCCTTCCCCATTTCAGTTTAATCTGTCCACTAGTAATTGGACTAATGAAAAGTAACTTGTAAGTGGCGACAAGTAATTAACTGATGTTTGTAAAGTGCCTTGAAATGGTGCTTTATGGATGTTAAGTATTACTGTGCTCAGCAAAGTAGTATGATGATCTTTTAAAGTAGTTCAGTTGTGAAGCCATACACCCACCTACAAATAGGCAACTGAATAAGAGAAAACACATATAAGAGGCTGTTAAGACTTAAGTGCTGTTCTCTTATTGATTGATGTACTTTCATTTGTCAATTGTAGGTCAGCTTGTTAGGCTCATTAATAGAACCTTTTATATTATTTCACCCTAACTTCTAAACTGAGCATATATTAAGTGATTTTAAAATTTATCCCAGGACTTCCCTGGCTGTCCAGTGGTTAAGACTCCTTGCTTCCACTGCAGGGGGCATGGGTTTGATCCCTGGTCGAGGAACTAAGATCCTGCATGCTGTGTGGTGTGGCGAAAAAAAAAAAATTATCTCATTAGAGCCATCTAGTTTTAGGACTGTGAAGTGTATGGACATTTTCAGTCCCTCATTTTACAGATGATAAATTTGAGGGTCAGAAAATTTAGATGGCCTGTCCAACTCAAACCATAATCACTGAACTACGGTGTAGACCTCTTGACTTTTCCCCTGCGATCACCCAGAGAACAAGGCTCAGCTCATCAGGCTCCTTCTTTACGAAGCCTTTTCTAACTCTCACAAAGGTGCAGCCCCTCTTTGGTGCTTACACAGTCCTCTGTATAGATTTCCTGTTAACACTTTATTCTATTTCTTTAGCCATTCCTCCCTTGCTACTCAAAGTGTGGCCTGTAGACCGTCAGCATCAGCATCACCTAGAGTTTGTTAGAGTATCAGGCCCCATTCCAGATTTGTTGAATAAGCCTGTCAACTGAAGAAAAATGTACAGCCTAAAAGTTGCAAGTCATATTTTATTCAGACTCTAATCCAAAAAGATATATGCACCCCTATGTTCATAGCAGCACTATTCGCAATAGCCGAGACGTGGAAACAACCTAAATGTCCATCGACAGATGGATAAAGAAAATGTGGTACATATATACAATGGAATACTACTCAGCTATAAAAAAGAATGAAATAATGCCAGCTGCAGCAACATGGTGGACCTGGAGGGCATTATGCAAAGTGAAATAAGTCAGACAGAGAAAGACAAATACCATATGATATCACTTATATGTGGAATCCAAAATGTGACAGAAATGAACCTCTCTGTGAAACAGAACAGACTCACGGACATAGAGAACAGACTTGTGGTTGTCAAGGGGAGAGGGTTGGGGGAGGGATGGAGTGGGAGGTTGGTGTTAGCAGATGTAAGCTTTTATATATAGAATGGATCAACAACAAGGTCCTACTGTATAGCACAGAGACCTATGTTCGGTATCCTATGAAAAACCATAATGGAAAAGAATATTAAGAAAAAGAATATATATATATGTTTTATTCAGGGACCTTACTGAGAACTATAGCCTGGGAGACAGCCTCTCAGATAGCTCTGAGGAACTGCCCCAAAGAGGTAAGGGAGGAGCCAGGATATATAGGAGTTTTTGCTTGGAAAACAAAAGTAGTCGAACATCAAAAGATTACCGCTAATCACAAAAAGCAGACATCCTAAATTAATGGTTTTAGTCCTTTTCTATGTATGGGAAGATCCAAGAGTCTGGGCTCATAGAAATCATTCCTTAGATATGCATCTCAACTATCTAGGGCCTGTATCCTGTTTTTCTACATCCTGAATTCCCCCAGGGGGCACCATGGGGCAGGGGGCAGCTGCAGTGGTTGCTGGCTTGATGGTGGACAGCATTGTTTACTGAAATGGCAGGCAACATTTTCTGTCTGCAAGCTTCTACCTTTTAACAAGGTGTTCAGGGCATTCAATATATACATTAAAGTTGGAGAAGCTCTGTCCTAGACTGTTAGTTCCTCAAGCACTAAAATCAAGGCTCAGAAACCTTTGTATTCATAGAGAGTAGCTTAGGGTCCAGTAATGTGATCTATATTTAATAAATATTTTTGACTGAATGACATAATCCAGTGCTTCCTTCTACTCTATCAGATTTTAGTTTTTTTCTGTAATTCCTCTCTTCATGTACTCTCCTTGATTGGCTTTGGAATAAAAACATTCTACAATATTTACTTCCCGCCCCCCCAGTTTTGTGTTGAAATAGTAAACAGGGTCTCTGCCCACTGAGGCTCCTGGAGCGCTTTAAGAACATCAGTGGTATGCATTGGAAACAGAGAAGAGCACAGCAGTTTCTGACTTAAATTTTCTTCTGATGTGTTTTCTTATTCAAGTTTGTTTTATTCAATGAGGAAATGTGTTGCATAAGCCAGAGTGGTGCTTTGTTGACGCTGGGGCTGAGTTAAAGTAAAACAGCAGTCAGCTACTTGCTTTGGGCTTGTGGGGAAAGTTAGTCATTTAGTCCCTCTCAGATGTTATCCTCCCTCTTTATCTCTTGACATCTTTCCACTTGGAGAGTTTAGGGATGAGCTTGGCCATCATCATCAATAGAGCATGTGCAGGATTGTCCAGGGAAGTGGGGGAGGAGACTAGTAACCCTGAGTCTCCTTTCTCCTAAAGACCAGCATTATCATAACTGAGAGCTTAGGTGATCGTGGGGGCTGGCTAGGCAAGTCCAAAATCTGCAGTCTGTAGAGGGGAGTGTCAGGACGAGCAGGCTGGAGCTCTCAGGCACAAGCTGATGCTGCTGTCCGTAGGTGGGAATTCTTCAGGGAAGCCCCAGTTCTGCTCTTAAGGCCTTCAACTGATTGAATCAGGCCCACCCAGATTATCTTGGATAATCTTCCTTACTTAAAGTCAGGAAGACTTGAATCATATCTACAAAACACCTTCACAGCCCCACCTCAATTAGTGTTTGAATGAATAGCTGGGAACTATAGCCTAGCCCTGTAACACTAATGGTGTTTGTTCGTGTTTCATTTTGTTTTTAAATTCCATCAGAACATTTTGTTCTTTGTGAAAATAAATCACAAGCCTGGACAGACTTCTAAGAAGAGAAAGAACCAATATTATCAACCTGTGGTATCAGCATTAATACATATTTGGTCTATAAAGGTCATTAACCATCTGGTGAAAGGAAGCTTCACTGATTATAATTCATCCATTGGGTGTATGCTATTACCTGATTCCACTAAACTCTTTTCAGTTTATTGGTAAGAAAATTAGTCTTCCAACTCAATTGCAGTTAACACCTAAAAAGGAAGAAGTATTTCAAGGAATAGGTGTGTATTTCTTCATTTGTAAATCATTTCTTTCTTTTCTTTTCCTTTTTGGCTTCACTGCTTGGCTTGCGGGATCTTAGTTCCCTGACCAGGGATTGAACCCGGGCCCTGGCAGTGAAAGCGCTGAGTTCTAACCACTGGCCCGCCGGGAATTCCCATCATGCCACAAATGTTTAATGAATACTGGGCTAGGTTAGTTGGCAATTTCTACTCTCCCTTGGAATAAAAATGGTGGATGCTTTAAATAATGAAACCTACACAAGAGTAAGAAGCATTTTGTATGAAGCATACCTACTGTCTATTAATGATGTGGAGAAAGTTATTTTCTCTCTGAGCCTCAGTTTGTTTACCTGTGAAGTGGGAATAATGATTATTATCTGGAGGGTTTGGGGAAGGATTAGATGAGAAAATATAAGTTAAAACACTTGGAACACAGTAGATTCTCCACACATTGATTTTCTGTCTCCTTCCATGAATACAGCCTTCACAAGTGAACTCTTGTGAATTAAAAGTTCTCTCCAACTTTTTTTTTGCAGATTGTTTCTACTTGATAGCATTATTTTGGATATCAATATATAGCAAAGAATCAAGTGAGGTTACCAGGGCTCGTGAATTTATCACACTGACTATACTCTCACTGTAGTTTCCTTTGTATTTGCTTATGCGCATATGAAGACCATTTTTACATGTTTTCATTTCAATCGTGAGTGCAGATAAAATTCTCCAGGTGTTTACAATTGCTTTTTCTGTTTGAAAAGTCAGCAATTTTCCAAATTTTATCTGAAAATATTCCTGACTCATAGTCATGAAGTTCTGAACAAAGGTTAGGTGTTACCAGATTTCACAAGTTTGAAATAAGTTTTGGCCAAGGAAAAGGGAGCATATCTTATATTCTTTTCCTTATCAGTCTCTCTCATGTGGCTCGGCAGATGCACAGGTTGTTTTATTATTAATTGTTAATTACAAAAATAATACCATTTTATTTTCCCTGAAAAAAATGGAGATAAATCTAAAAATGCTCTTTGATCCCTACTCCCCATTGGTAAGTACCATTCTCAATTTGGTCTGTACTCTTCCAGACCATTTGTCTATGGATTTACATATATAGTACAGTACACAGACAGATGAAATTATATGGAAAGTAGCTGTTTTACTTGTCTAAGGAAAATAGGGCCTATTATTGATTTTTATCATGTGAAACTGGTGTGATGAGTAAGAGAGAGATTGGAGAGAAAAGAGAAGGATGGAAGGTTTTGCCAAGAGTGATAATTTACTTCTCTATATTTCTTTGGCCTTTTCACTTTTGGTCCCCTGAGCCCATTGCTGGCAAGTTACACCACCATAGTGTCTGCACAATAGCACAGGTGGTCTAGAGATCTTGCATCCAGTTTCATCAAGGAGTGGCTCAACAAAGACAGATACACAGTCCCCTAGGCCTTCTGAAAGTCTCTCCACTGAAGTCCAAGCATTAGCAGCTCTAATTTACAAATTAAAAAGAAAGAAAGAAGAGTCATTTTGGCTTTAAAGTACAAGCTGAAGTCATCATGGTGGCAAATTCTTCGTGTTTTCCAACTGAAACAAAAATCTCTTTGTTAATCATTTCATTATTTTTTTTTTTCAGTTTTTGTCTGCGTTGGGTCTTCGTTACTGTGCGCGGGCTTTCTCTAGTTCCAGTGCACCGGCTTCTCATTGCTGTGGCTTCTCTTGTTGCAGAGCACAGGCTCTAGGCACGTGGGCTTCAGTAGTTGCAGTGCGTGGGCTCAGTAGTTGTGGCGTACGGGCTTAGTTGCTCCACGGTATGTGGGATCTTCCCGGACCAGCGCTTGAACCCATGTCCCCTGCATTGGCGGGCGGATTCTTAACCACTGCGCCATCAGGGAAGCCCTCACTAATTTCTTTTAAATGATGAGGTAGCTTCAAGTTTCAGACAAGATGGCATAGGCTCATTTCTCTTTGCTCCTCCCTGCTAAGTACAACTAAAATCCCCGGAAATAATACAAAAGTCCATCATAAAGAGACTCTGGTGCTGGAAAGAGGAATGTGGGCTGCCCAGAGACCTCAGGACTCGAGAAAACATGGAGGTGAGCTCCCTGGTTTTTCAGTGTTCCAGACTGGGTGCTGGGGAATCCTGCAACCTAGGATCTCCAATCAGAGCAGACCAAAACAAACAAACAAACAAAAAACAGCAAAGCCAAAAAAAAACATCCTGTTCTTTCTGGCCAAAGCACCTGGAAAGGAGAGAAACCCAGTCCAGCAGGAGAGAAACCTTTTTGACAGCACCTGCCCTACAGCAGCCTATGGTGTCAGCAGTGACTGAATAGGGACATTTGACTTAGGTGCCCCATTCAGTAGCTGCAGGCAGCTAGGGGAAACACTTTCCTATGCTTTCCCCTCCTTCTCCCTCGAAGAGCACAAGCCAAGATTGAGTGTGAGTCCCAGTGGCACCAGGCAGCCTGGGAAGCACCCCACACCCCCTCCCCCCATGGAGAGTAAACTGGAGCCACAATGACACTGGTCGGGAGTGGGGGTGGGGATGGTGGCAGTGCTGTGCCCTGCTGGAGCCATCAGCAGATAACCAGCAAGGAATCCACACTGCTGTGGCTCACCCAGCAGCACCAGGTAGCCAGGGTTAGCACTTTCAGCCCCAGCAGGCCTGGCATCTTCCAGCCCCCCTCCCCTCAACCTGGTGATATGGGATGGCCCAGGGAGGCACAGGATCCCCTGACCCCCATCAAGTGGCAGGCGACTGGGGAGGCACTTTCCTCTCCCACCAGTGGTGTTGGCTGAGAATGTATGGGGGAGTTTGGACATCTGCCACTCCTCTCCCACCTGGCATAAGGAAAGGATCCAGAGAGATGCTCCCCCTACCTGGTGTTGCCATGTCAGTAGAGACAGAATGAGGGGTCCAGACTTTTACCCTTGTCGGCCAGTGGCAGCTAGTACCCTCATTCTCTCAATTAGAGAGTGAAGAGAGGATCTCAGAGAGGAGGGAGCTGGAGAAAGGGATTCTTTAAATCTGTATAGGAAGTCCTGGAAAGACACCTGACTGACCACAAGGTAAAACTGACTAAATCAACATGCCTGAAGGTCTGAGAACTGAACTACAGTGTGCAATGCCACCTCTGTTTTCAAGAAGGGTTCTAAAAACAAAATTGTCATTGGAACCACAGCCCACAAAAGTAGACTAGGACTTGTGCACTAAACCTAAATAGTGTTACTGCCTGCTAAAATAGAAGATTTAAGTAGTATCCAGAGTCTCCTAACGTCCAAAATGTCCAGGAGATAATGGAAAAGCACTCATCATACCCAGATCTAGTAAAATCACAACTTTACTGGGAAAAGACAATTAACAGATATATCACTGAGATGAATCAGATGTTGGATTTATCTTAAACTAACTTTAGAGCAGCTGTCATAAAAATGCTTCAATGAGCAATTACAGATTCTCTTGAAACAAATGGAGAGGGAATTCCCTGGTGGTCCAGTGGTTAGGACTCTGTGCTTTCACTGCCGAGGGCTCGGGTACAATCCCTGGTCGGGGAAATAATCCCACAAGCCATGTGGCGAGGCCAAAAAAAGAAAAAAGAAACAAATGGAGAAATACATAAAATTTCAGCAAAGAAACAGAAGTTTTGGGACTTCCCTGGTGGCGCAGCGGTTAAGAATCCACCTGCCAGTGCAGGGGACATGGGTTCAATCCCTGGTCTGGGAAGATCCCACATGCCGTGGAGCAACTAAGCCCATGTGCCACAACTACTGAGCCTGCGAGCCACAACTACTGAGCCCGCATGCCACAACTACTGAAGCCCATATGCCTAGAGCCCGTGCTCCACAGAAAGAGAAGCCACTGCAGTGAGAAGCCCGTGTGCCACAATGAACAGTAGCCCCTGCTTGCTGCAACTAGAGAAAGCCCACATGCAGCAACAAAGACCCAATGCAGCCAAAAATAAATAAATAAACGTATAAAAAAAAGAAACAGAAGTTTCAAAAAAAGAACCAAACAGAAAGTATAGAAGTGAAAAATATAATAATCAAAATAAAAAACTCATTGGATGGGTTCAATAGTAGCATGAAGATGACAGGATAGACTCAGTGATTGAGGACAGAACAATAGAATTTCTCCAATCTGAACAAAAGAGAGAAAAAAGATGAAGGGGGGAAAAAACCTCAGTCTCAGGGACCTGTTGGACAATAACAACAAAAGTGCTAATATTCATAAAATTGAAGGAGAAGTAAAAGTGAATTCAAAGAAATAATAGGTGAAAATGACCCAAATTTGGTGAAAGACAAAAACCTACAAATTCAAAATGCTCAGTGAAACTCAGACAGGAACAGTAAAAAGTATCCACACCAAGACACATCATAAATAACTTCTGAAAACTAAAGATAAAGAAAAAAATCTTGAAAGCAGCTAGGGATAAAAGAAAATGCATTACCTGTATAATAACACTGATTCAGATGATAGTGAATTTCTCATCTGAAATTATAAAGGCTAGAAGGAAGTGATACATTTTTCAAATGATGAAAGAAAAAATAGTGATACATTTTTCAAATGATGAAAGAAAAGAATATCAAATCTGGGAATTCCCTGGTGGTCCAGTGGTTAAGACTCCGCACTTTCACCGCTGAGGGCATGGGTTCAATCCCTGGTCAGGGAACTAAGATCCTGCAAGCCATGCGGCACAGCCAAAAAAAAAGTCAAATCTGTATTCCATGGTCAGCAAAAATATCCTTCAGGAATAAAGGGGAAATAAAGACATTCCTAGATAATAGAAAACTTATAAATTTTTTACTAGCAGAATTACCATTAATGAATGGCTAAAGAATGGAAATGATAACAGAAGGAAGCTTGGAACTTCAGAAAGGAAGGGAAACAATTAAATGTGTAAAAATAAGGATAAATATAACAGACTATCCTTTTCCTCATGAGTTTTTTCAATCATGACGGATTCTTGAAACAAAAATTATAACACCATCTGATGTTGGGTTTAATGTATGTAGAGGAAATAGATAAGAAAATTGCATTTAAAAAGTGAGAGGGTAAAGGGACATAAATGAAAATAAAATTTCTACACTTTACTAGAAGTGGTAAAATGTTGATGACAGTACATTGTGATATTACATATGTGTATTTTAATACCTAGAGCAAACATTAAGAAAACTATAGAGGGAATTCCCTGGTGGTCCAGTGGTTAGGCCTCCATGCTTCCACTGCCGGTGCCCTGGATTTGGTCCCTGGTCAGGGAACTAAGATCCCACATGCCACACAGCACCTCCAAAAAAAAAAAAGAGAGAAAGAAATAGAGAAAGAAAGAAAAAGAAAACCATACAAAGTGATATACTCAAAAATACAATGTAGGGACTTCCCTGGTGGCACAGTGGTTTAGAATCCACCTGCCAATGCAGGGGACACGGGTTTGAGCCCTGGTCCAGAAAGATCCCACATACCACAGAGCAAGCAAGCCCGTGTGCCACAACTACTGAGCCTGTGCTCGAGAGCCTACGAGCCACAACTACTGAGCCCTCATGCCACAACTACTGAAGCCCACGCACCTATAGCCCATGTTCCACAACAAGAGAAGCCACTGCAATGAGAAGCCCATGCACCGCAACAAAGAGTAGCCCCCGCTTGCCCAAACTAGAGAAAGCCCACGTGCAGCAACGAAGACCCAACACAGCCAAAAATAAATAAATAAATACAATGTAAATCAAAATGGAATTCTAAAAAGTAACCTACAATAAGGCAAGAAAAGGAAAACAGAGGAATGAGAAAGAGAGGGAATAAACAGAATGCAAATAATAAAACATTAGACTTTAGCCCTAAGGTATCAATAACTATGTTAAAGGTAAATAGTATAGATACATGAATTAAAATACAGAGATTCAGGGACTTCCCTGGTGGTGCAGTGGTTAAGAATCCACCTGCCAATGCAGGGGACACAGGTTCGATCCCTGGTCTGGGAAGATGCCACATGCCACAGCAACTAAGCCTGTGTGCCACAACTACTGAGCCTGCGCCCTAGAGCCTGCAAGCCACAACTACTGAACCCCTGTGCCACAACTACTGAAGCCTGTGCGCCTAGAGCCTGTGAAGCCACTGCAATGAGAAGCCCACGCACTGCAAGGAAGAGTAGCCCCCACTTGACACAACTAGAGAAAGCCCGTGCACAGCAATGAAGACCCAACACAGCCAAAAATAAATAAATAAATAAATAAATTTTAGAAAATAAAATATAGAGATTCACAGAACAGCTTTTAAAGGTACCCCACTATATGTTGTCTACAAGAAACTCACTTCAAATATAACATAAGTAGATAGAAAGTAAAATGATGGAAAAAGATATACTATTCAAACATTAATTTGTAAAAGCAGGAGTGGCTATATTAACATCAGATAAAGTAGACTTCAGAGCAAACAAAATTACCAGGGACAAAGAGGAATATTACACAGTGATAAAAGAGTCAATCCACCAAGAATACATAGCAATCCTAAATGTGTGTGCACCAAACAACAGAGCTTCAAAACACATGAAGCAAAATCTAATAGAACTGAAAGGAGAAACAGACAAATCCATAATTATAGTTGGAAACTTCAATACCCACTCTCAGCAACAGAACTACTAGACATAAGATCAGCAAGATTATACAGCTCAACACCATAAAACAACAGGACCTAATTTATAGGACACTCCATCCAGCATCATAACTCACATTCTTTTCAAATACCAATGAATATTCACCAAGATAGCTCATATTCTGAGTCATAAAACAAACTTCAACAAATGTAAAAAACTGAAATCATACCGAGTATGTTCTCAGACCATAATGGAATCAAACTAGAAATCAATTACAAAGTCAACAGGAAAATCTCCAAATACTTGGAAACTGAATAACACATTTCTCATTAATCCATAGGTCAAAAGGAAATCTCAAGGGAAATTTTTAAAAATACACTGAACTAAATGAAAATGAAAATACAGCATATCAAAATTTGTGGAATGTAGCTAAAGTAGTGCTGGCATGGGAATTTAGAACTAAGCGCTTACATTAGAAAAGAAGAAAGGCCTCAAATCAATCATGTAAGCTCCCATCTCAGGAGACTAGAAAAAGAAGAACAAAATAAAATGAACTCAAAGAAAGCAAGCAGAAGGAAGGAAATAACAAAGATAAGAGCAGAAATCAATGAAATTGAAAAAAGGAAAACAATAGAGAAAATCAATTAAACAAAAAGCTGTTTCTCTGAAAAGATCAATTAACTTGATAAACCTATAGCACTGATTGACTAAGATAAAGAGAGGAGACATAAATCACTAATACCACAAATGAGCCAGGGGCTCTTTCTACAGATCCTGAAGCCAATTGAAAGGAAAATAAAGTTCTCAACCTGGTAACCAAATTCTTTGGAAGGAAGATGCTATGGAAATGTCTGTCTATAGCAAATATATAGTCAATCCCTGACCAAAATGTTCATTAAAAATGTCACTGTATTTTTCTTTTCTTTCTTTCTTTTTTTTTGGCTGCACTGTGCAGCTTGCAGGATCTCAGTTCCCCAACCAGGGATTGAACTCGGCCACAGCACTGAAAGCCTGGAATCCTAACCATTAGGCCACGAGGGAACTCCCAAAAATGTCACTATTTGGAAAAGAAACTTGCAAATTATTGTATTTCTTTGACATTAGGGTCCCCCCTGCAAAAAAAAAAAAAAAAAAAAAACTACCATATGATTCAGCAATCCCATTTCTGGGTATATATCCAAAGGAACTGAAATCAGGATCTCAAAGAGCTATCTGCACTCCCATGTTCAATGCAGCATTATTCACAAGAGCCAAGGTATGGAAGCAACCTAAGTGTCTGTCAACAGATGAATAATGGATCAAGTAAATGTGATATATATATATACCACATATACAAGAATATCATTCAGCCTTAAAAAAAAGAACGAGGGGGCTTCCCTGGTGGCGCAGTGGTTGAGAGTCTGCCTGCTGATGCAGGGGACACGGGTTCGTGCCCTGGTCCGGGAAGATCCCACATGCCACGGAGCAGCTGGGCCCGTTAGCCATGGCCACTGAGCCTGCGCGTCCGGAGCCTGTGCTCCACAACTGGAGAGGCCACAACAGTGAGAGGCCCGCGTACTGCAAAAAAAAAAAAAAGAACGAAATCCTGTTATTTGTGACAACATTGATGAATCTGGAGGGCATTACGCTAAGTAAAATAAGCCAGACAGAGAAAGACAAATACTGCATGGAATCACTTATATGTGAAATCTAAAAAAAAAAAAAAAAAAAAAGTCGAACTCATAGAAACAGAGTAGAATAATGGTTGCCAGGGGCCGAGAGGTAGGGGAAACGGAGAGAGGTTGGTAAAAGGGTACAAACTTCCAGGGAATTCCCTGGCAGTCCAGTGGTTAGGACTCCATGCTTCCACTGCAGGGGGCACGGGTTCAATCCCAGGTTGGGGAACTAAGATCCCGCATGCCAAACAGCCAAAAACAAACAAAAAAAAGGGTACAAACTTCCATGTGTCAGATGAAGAAAGTCTGAGGATCTAATGTATGACATAGTGAGTATAGTTGATAACACTGTATTGTATAATTGAAATTGCTAAGTAGAACTTAAATGTTCTCACCAAAGAAAAAGAAGGGGAAAGTAAATGTGTGAGGTGATGGATGTGTTTTTTTAAAAAAGGAATACTATGGGGTATTCCCTGGTAGTCCAGTGGTTAGGACTCCGTGCTTCCACTGCAGGGGGCACAGGTTCAATCCCTGGTCGGGTAACTAAGATCCTGCATGCCGTGCGGTGTGAAAATAATTAAATAATTTTTTTAAAAACCGGAATACTATGAAAAACCCTATGCGTATAAATTTGACAACTTAGATAAAATGGAACGTTTCCTTGAAAACCACACACTATCAAAACTCAAACAATATGGAATTTATAATCTGAATACTCCAGTAACTACTAAAGGAGTTAGATTTGTAATTTAAAATGTCTTGGGAAAAAAAGTTCCAGGTCCGCATGGTTTCACTGGAAAATTCTACCAACATTTAAAGAATTAACACCAATTTTACACAATCTTTTCCAGAATACCAAAGAGGAGGGAACATTTCTGTGTCAGGGTCCCCAAGACCATCCCCAGGCTCAATGATTCAACTAGGACCTCAGCATATAGTCAGACTCAAGGCTATTATTTATTACAATGACAGAATACAGAGCAAAATCAGCAAAGGAAAAAGGCACATGGGGGAAGTCCAGAGAAAACCAGGCACAAGCTTCCAAGAGTTCTCTCCCAGTGGAGTCACACAGGATGTACTTATGTCCTCCAGCAAAGAGTTGTGACAACACATGTGAAATGTTGTCTATCAGGGAAGCTCATTAGAAGCTTAGTTCCCAGGGCATTTATTGAGGGTCGGTCATGTAGGCACCCTCTGCTTAGCACTTACCAAAATTCCAGACTCCCAGAAGAAAAGCAGATGATCAACATAAACCATATTGTTTGTACAGTTTAGGCACAGTGAGATACTCTTATCAGTCCTGGGAATGGGAGGAACACACTCCAAATCCAAGTTTCCAGATGCCATCTAAGAACCAACCTTGCAAACAGGCCTTTCAAAGGATTACAGTCAGGCCTGCTATGTTAACTCTTCTGCACAGCTTGGAAATCAGGAGACTTGAATTTTAGTCCCAGTATAAATCACATTTGTACAAACAGTTTAGGCATAGTGAGTCACTCTTATCAGTTCTGGGGATGGTGGAAACCCTCCTGAAATCCCAGTTCCCAGAGGCCCACCAAGGGCCTGCTATGTTAACTCTTTTCTGCACAACTTCTTAACTCATATTATGAGGCCAGTATTCACCTAATATCAAAACCAGACAAACATGGCATGAAAAAAACTCTCAAAACTTCTTTCAGGGACTTTGACACAAAAATCTGCAATCAAATATTAGTGATATAGAATCCAGAAAGGTATAAAAACAATTATACCATGGCCAAGCGGGGCTTATTCCAGCTATGCAAGGTTAGTTCAAAAATCAATATTCAATCAATGCAAACTACCATATCCACAGGCTAAAGAAGAAGAATCGTATGTTCATATCAATTGATGCAGAAAAAGCGTTTGACAAAATTCAGCATTCATTCATGATAAGAACTCTCAGCAAATTAGGAATAGAAGGGAACTTGCTCAACTTGATAAACAGCATCTACAAAAACAAACAAATAAAAAAAAACACCGCAGTTAACAGTTTTCTTTCTTTCTTTCTTTCTTTCTTTTTTTTGCGGTACGCGGACCTCTCACTGTTGTGGCCTCTCCCGTTGCGGAGCACAGGCTCCGGACGCACAGGCTCAGCGACCATGGCTCATGGGCCTAGCCGCTCCGCAGCACATGGGATCTTCCCGGACTGGGGCACGAACCCATGTCCCCTGCATCGGCAGGCGGACTCTCAACCACTGCGCCACCAGGGAAGCCCCCTAACAGTTTTCTTAATGGCAAATTTCCCCCTAAGATAGGGAACAAGGGAAGGATGTCCACTCTTATTCAACATAGTACTGAAAGTTCTAGTCTGCACAATAAGGCAAGAAAAGGAAATAAAAGGCATACTGATTGGAAAGGAAGAAATAGAACTGTCCATACTCATGGACAACATGATTGTCTATGTAGAAGATCCCAAATAATCTACCAAAAAGATTCCTAGAACTAGTAAGTGGGTTCAACAAAGTCAAAGAATACAAGATCAACAGCCAAAATTAATTGCATTTCCATATAATAATAATGAGCAATGAATAAAGAAGCTGAAATTTTAAACACAATATTATTTACAATCACGCCAAAGAAAATGAAATACGATATACACTTAACAAAACATGTACATGATCTGCATGCTGAAAATTCCAAAATGCTGATGAACGAAGTCAAAGAAGATCTAAATAAATTGAGAGACACACATATCGTGTTTATGGATAGAAGACTCAATATAGTATAGATGTCGATTCTCCCCAAATTGATCTATAGGTTCAACACAATTCCTATCAAAATCCCAGCAAGGTTCTTGTAGATATAGACAGTCTCACTCCAAAATTTATATAGAAAAGCAAATGACCTTGAATGGCTAAAACAATTTTGAAGAAGAATAAAGAAATATATAGCTACAGTAATCAAGACTGTTTGGTATTCACAGAGGGATAGACACATAGAACAATAAAACAGAATAGAGAATGGAGAAATAGCCCCACACAAATAGCCTAACACAAATATGCCCACCTGATTTTGCCAAAGGTGCAAAAGCAATTCAGTGGAGGAACAAATAGTTATTTTAACAAATTGTGTTTGAGCCATCAGACATTCATAGGCAAAAATATGAACCTCGACCTTAACTTCACATTTTATACAAAAATTAATTGAAAATGAAGCATGGCCTTATATGTAAAATATAAAACTATAATACTTTTAGAATGAAATACAAGAGAAAGTTTGTGGGACCTAGGACTAGGTGAAATTTTTCTCAGACATGACACCAAATCATGATACATAAATGCAAACATTGATAAGTTGGACTTCATCAAAATTACAACTTTTGGCCTTCAAAATCTCTTAAGAGGATGAAAAGACCTGCTACAGACTGGGAAAAATGTTTGCAGACCACATATCTGACAGAAAACTTGTATCTAGAATATATAAAGAATTCTCAAAATGTAATGGGCAAAAGGCATGAACAGACATTTCACCAAAGAGGATATACAAATGGCAAATAAGCATATGAAAAGATGTTTAACATCATCAGCTATTGGGAAGTGCAATTTAAAACAAAGAGGTATCACTACACACCTATTAGAATGACTAAAATAAAAATATAGTGACAACACCAAATGCAGGCAAAGATGTAGAGAAACTGGATCTTTCATACATTGCTGGTGGGAATGTAAAATGGTACAGACAATCTGGAATTTTTGGCAGTTTCTTATAACACTAAACTTATACCATTCGACCCAGCAAATTGCACTGTTGGGCATTTGTCACAGAGAAGTGAAAACTAATGTTTACACAAAAAACTCTACATGAATATTCATTGCAGTTTTATTCTTAATAGGCAAAAATTGGAAACAACACAAATGTCCGTCCATGGGTAAATAGTTAAACAAACTGTAGTACATCCATAGCAATACTACTACTCAGTAATAAAAAGGAATGAACTATTGATACATGCAACAACTTGGGTGGATCGCAAGGAAATTATGCTGAATGAAGAAAAGCCAGTTTCAAAAGGTATGATTCCATTTACATGTGATAAAATTGCGCACTACTATATACACAGACACAGAAACGAGTGCATGTAAAACTGGTGTAATCGGAATAAGGCCTGTGGATTGTACCGATGTCAATATCTTGGTTATGTGAGATTACCATTGGGGGAAATTGGGTGAAGATTACATGAGACTGTTCTGTAATATTTTTTTTACAGATCCTGTGAATCTATAATTATTTCAAAATAAGTGTAATAAAATGAGGTAAGTCTGAAGGACCATGAATATTTTAGAATTCACACATTTGCATATTATGACATAGAGCTTACCTTTCTGTTTAGTCTAGAAATGTAAATGAAAATGACAATTATGAGTTCATGGTAAAGGGTTTGTTGCTTAAACATTTGTATGAGTCAGTATTCCACCAAAGAAGTAGACCAATAGCTATAGACACACACACACACACACGCGCGCGCGCGCGCGCGCACACACACTCTCTCTCTCTCTCTCTCTCTCTCTTATTCATTCATTAATTATAAGATATTGGCTTACAAATGTGGGGCAGGTTAAGTAAATCCAAAATCTATAGGGCACGCAGTCAGAAAGGAATGATCAGGCCCACTCAGATTATCCAGGATAATCTCCCTTACTTTATGTCAACTGATCAGGAGCTTTAATTACATGAAAATACCTTCACAGCAACACCTTGGTTAGTGTTTGATTGAATAAATGGAGGCTGTAGCCTAACCAAGTTGACTCGTCAAAAAGCCACACATCATAAACCACTTGTGCTTGCAACTGAATAAATTTATTCTGTTAATAGCCACTTTGGCTTGATTATTATAGGTAATTCAAGTGCAAACGACTTAAATCAATAGTGGCCGACAAGAGTTGTATACATGAGGGTCCACTTATACAACTTTAGAGTTGAAAGGGGCCATGAAAAGCTTAGGTAGTATTTCAACACGGCCCAGGAACCTCCCCGTCGTCGGCGTCTCCGGCCCTTAGAGGCGCTGAGGCTCCTCCCGACAGCAGCGCGCCCAGCAGGAGCAGAGAGGAACCCACCTGGAGCCCAGCGCCGCGGGTGCGGGAGCACTAAGTGGGCGGAGCCTCGAGGCGCGCGGCGGTAGCGACGGCGCCCAGCCCGCCAGAAGAGCGCGCGGCGGGCGGACGGCGGGGAGCCAGTCGGGTAGGGCGAGCGCGGACAGCGGTTGGCTGCGGGGGGGTGGGTTGTGAGTGGAGCGCGGGGGGTGGGGGGACGGGGGGAGGAAGGAAGGGGAAGAGGCGGAGCGTGGGAGCGCACAGTGTCAGGAATACAATAGTGCTCCGCGCCGCTTCAGCCGCCGCCGCCGCCGCCTCAGCCGCTGCAGCCGCCGCCGCCCAACCGCCTGCCCAGCGCTGAGGCCTGACGGGCCGGGCGGGCGAGGGCCGAGGGCGGGAGCTGAGGCACTGGGGGCGGCCCCGGCGGATCCCGTGGCGGGGCGGGGGGCGGGGGGCGGGGGTGGGGAGGAGATTAGGGGGCAGGTGCGAGGGAGGGGAGAGAAGAAAGCGAGCGGTTCGGGGGGCGGTTACCACCCCTACCCGACTCGCCAGGCACGTTGCCGGGCCCGAGTGTGGAGCCGGGAAGGAGCGGCGACCGAGCTGCGCAAAGGTAGGCGCCACTGAGGCTCGACGCGGGGCGAGCGGGCTAGGGGGCGTCGCGTTGTGTGGGCAGCGGGAGTGGCGGCCTCAGGGAGTGGAAACGGGCGCCGCGGAGCGCAACGTCCCGGCCCAGCCTCGCCGCGCTCCGGGTCGCTTCGGCTCCTCACCGCGGTGGCCTCCGGCGTCCCCAGCGCCTTGGGGCCGAGAGCGTGTGTGGGCTGAGGTGAAGTGCCCGGTGGTCCCTCGGCCGGCCGGCGCAGCGCCGGGTGGCCGGCGCGGGGGCAGGGGTGGTGGGGGCGCCCGGCCGGGCTCGGCTGCGGCTACACTCGGGAAGGAATTGAGCGCCATAACTGTTGCGGCCGTTCCCTCCGGTGCCCCATCCTGGCGCCCCCTCCCTCCCGGTCCACTGCCTGCTCTCGGGGCTCCCGGGGTCAGACCCGCGGCGGGAGGACCTGCTCTGCCGGCCGCCTGGGGCCGGATGCTCCGGGGAGCGGGGGCGCGCCCTGACTGTTTCGATGTTGGGGGGCGGGAAGAACTGAGTCCCGGAGACTGGGGGCCGGGCGGTGCGGGCGGCGGCGAGGTCCCCGGTGAGCCCGGGCGACCCGCGGGCTGGCGAACTTTCCCTCCCCCTCGCGTCATTGTTCCGGCGCTCCGGGTCCGGATCCGCGGTGAGCGCCGGGCGGTCCGGGGGCGGGGGTGGCGAAAACGGGAGGGCTTTGCCAGTCTTATGGGAAAAATTTCCCATCGCTGGGCAAGGCAAAGTTAACTTTTCTCCAGCAATCGAGTTGGTTTTATTCCCTCCGCCGTGGGGCAATCGATTAAAAAAAAAGAAAAGATAGCCTCCCTCCAATCTTTTTCTCTCGCTTTTCAGAGGCACTGCTTCGGTGAAGTCTGGCTTTAAATTGCACCGGGCAACCTGCGTTTATTATTTGTGAGGAGGAAAGGGGGGGCGGGATTTCGAGTGTGTGACCGTAATGGTGGTATGTGAAGGCATGTTTAAAAGTTGGTATCATTGTGTAGCCCTGGGACATATGCAGCTCCTAAGCATTTGGCAAGAAACTTGTTTGGCCGCTTCTCTGGATTTCTGAGTTGCAGGGAAATCCATGGTCTCAGATGTTCGAGAGATTGTTTTTGATGTGAGATCCGTTGATCTGTGAAGCTGAGGATGAGGTCCCCGTGTCGTCTCCCCCCGCGTCCCCCCACCCCCCTGCCGTCTGATTGTGTAAGAAATCAAAACCGTGTTGATGGTGATTCCAGTGGCCTGGAGGGAAAGGCGACCTCATTCCCTGATAAAGATAACTGTCTGCTTCTCTCAAAACTGGCAAAGTAATGGAAAATAATTTAGGTAAAGACTGGTTGCACAACATCTTGGCTTAGTTTAAGCAACCCAGAATCCACTTTCTCAGAGTAGTTCTCTTAAATACCTTCCCTGCAGCCATTTCTTGTCAGCCTGGGGGTGAAGGCGGGGTGTGAGAAAGGAGTCGGCCTGAACAAAGCATCGCGTTTTTATTTAATACTTTCATAACATCTGTAAACAATGGGAATGTGGATCCCAGGCCTCTGTACCTTTTGAATAGTGTAGTTCTCATGCTTTTATAGTATCATGTGATTACTCTTTGGATAAGTGAAAATGTGTTTTTTTTTCTCTTTTGTTTAGCCTAGGAGTATTCTACCTCTATAACATATCATTTTCTTTTTCATTTAAAGTGAGCTCTAAATTTAAATACTTGAACTGTAAAAGGATAATGATTCTCTCCAAGGGTGAGAGAATTACATGAGCTCTCAGTCTTGGCTACCATCATTGACACCTTTTCTTCAACTATGCTCTTCTCTACAGTTTTGTTTGCTAGAGAAGTGCTCTTAACCCAGTTTTGGTGCCTTGACAGTTTCTTGCATTCTTCATCCAGTCAGTTCTGGAATACTCAGGGGTCCTGGTCTGGTCCTAGAACCTACACTTTCGTTCTCCCACTTTTCTGAGTCGTGTTGCTGTGCCTTGGCAGTGTGGTAAATGCCTTCTCACCTGTAGGAGTTGGTGAATCTTGTTCACAGGTAGGGGAAAGTGAAGAAGGGCCTCCCACTCCTACCTGAAGTGTTTGTGATCATCTGGCCTCCGGGAGTGACTTGGAAGCAGCCTTAGGGGTGACCGGGACCCACCTTCTGGCCTGTAGAGAGTTCCCAGGAGCAAGAAAGGTGATGGTGCAGGGCTGTCATCATAGTTGAGATGTATGAGTTAGCAAAAGTTAAAATATTTTAAGAACAAAGGATGTTGAAGGCTGTAGGTTGAGTATGATCTCCTTTGGTAATGCTTGTCTTTTCCCTCCTTTGTGTTCCACTGACCCTAACAACCCATTTCTACCCTAAGCTACACGAAAGCATTTCTTCTTTTTGCACGCTACTTTGAGGTCTGGCTGGAACTAAGCAAGTATTTTGGGGGAGGCAGAAGGCATTGGGTGTTTTTGAAGACATGGCATTACAAAGGACTCTAACAAGCCTTGATCAGGGATACAGAGGTTGAATATTATCATAGGACATAAGGTACCTACCTCCTCATAGAGCTTACACAAAACAGGAGCTGAGGAAGGTAGAGATCATATGCTGGTTTACATTAAGAAAATCTCTCATCAGGGGATAACTTACTGTGACCTTTACTTATCTCACCTTATAAGTGAGGGGTGAGTATTGGGTGACACCCATGTGGCACTTTGCTGAAATGGCTAATATGGGACACTTGAATGGTTTACAAGTTTCTACCTGTTGTTCCACTTACAGTGACTGGGAAAGCTGAAGCATTCTGGTTTGTGGGGTGGGGAAGGTCTAGGATGAGTACGTAGAAGTGATGAACGAATAAAAGGGTGCTAGCAAGTGGTCATTACAGACCAACTAACTACTAGCTTTGAGTTTTCTCTTTTCTGGAATCTTTGTGACTCCCCCATAGTTATTTTTGCCTCCTTCCTGTAGATCTCTCCTTAGACAACAGCAGCAAAGCTCTTACCATCGAAACTGCCTCTGTGCTTCTCTTGCCGGGGACAGTGAGCAAGAAGTGTCCTGGGGAGAATTTGCCTGACCCTATAGCTGAGCTTGGGAAACAGAAAGTAAGAACCCAAAGGTAGCCGACTGAAGAAAGCAGGGGGCCTGGTGTGGGGAAATAGTACTGGGGCATTGTCCAATGGGAGATACCTATATGTTCATTAGTGCTCTTCAAGCGGTAAATAATTTAATCTCTGTCCCAACCCAGAAGCCGTGGCTGAGCCCTGTTACCTAAGGGGCTTTTTGTTGGCTGATAGGCAAGGAAACCCGAGTCTGGAGTGTGTTTTTTGGAACAGCTGACAAGAGAATATGGTACCAGCATGGCCAGTACACTAGACCTTGTGTGTTGCAATCTCCTGGGAAATTTTTTTTTTAGATTTTCAAAACTTCTTATTTTGACACAATTAGAAAAAAAGTTGTAAGAATAGTACAAAGAACTCCTTTATTCCTTTCAGTCAAGGTCACCGTTTACTAACAGTTTGTTCCCATTTGCCTTATCATTTGCTCTTTCTGTTTCTTTTTATGAACAGTTTGAGAGTAACCATTGAGAGATTGGTATTTGTCAAAGGCATCTGCACAGAGGGTGGCCCAGGTGCAGCTGTGGGGTGCAGCAGAACATTGGTGAGTGAAATCTACCTAAAGCTGTAAAGCACACATTTGTAAATCACATGGAATCTCTGGTGCTAAATATAGAAATCAGTATCAATTGGAAAAGTGGTTAATGTAAACTCTCCTTTTGTCAGCATTTTTGTCAAGTTTGTTCTTAGCTCTGCCAAGCTTTAATAGTTATGAAAATCCATTCCACCACTCCCCCAACTTTGCACCTATAATATATTCTCGAACATTTTCATTTAATTTATTTAGCAAGCATATATTTGCTAGGGGTATAAGAGGTGAAAGATACTCATCTCCTTGAGAGCTCAACAGCCAGTGGAAAGGTAGTAAGGAAATCTATCACCTCAATCAAGGGGAAGAGTATTGTGCTAAAGGGGTTTACAGGGGTAATTGGAACAGCAAGCTGGTTAAGGATTTGAAGAGTTAGATACCTGGGAGTCATTTGGGAAGTATGTGAATGTGAAGATCCATCTTTTCTGAGGCTTGCTGCTCTTAGATGACAAGGTTTATGAGTTAGGGAAGCCTTTGGTGTCATATCCAACACAGACTGTGGGGTCATGCCAACTTGCATTTTAATCCACCACTTGATTTTGACGAGTTACTTAACTTCACCATGCCTCAGTTTCTTCATCTGCCAAACCACACCTCCGAGATAATAATTAATTGAGGTAATAATTGCTCTGTTGGACTTCCCTGGTGGCGCAGTGGTTGAGAGTCCACCTGCCGATGCAGGGGACACAGGTTGTGCCCCGGTCCAGGAAGAGCCCACATGCCACGGAGCGGCTAGGCCTGTGAGCCATGGACACTGAGCCTGCGCGTCCGGAGCCTGTGCTCCGCAACGGGAGAGGCTACAACAGTGAGAGGCCCGCATACCGCAAAAAAAATAATAATAATAAAAATAATTGCTCTGTAAACATTCATTTCGTCTTCCCTTCAAAAAATACAGTATGGGGGGAATAGCATGAAAGGTACTAGGTATTAAGGTGAAATCCAAGGAGGTGTTTCTATTTTTCTGCAAATAAATATCTAATTACTAATTGTACTGAGTTGTGATGGAGATTACTATGAGATAATAGCAATAACAGCAGCGATGATTTGTTAACCATTTCTTGTGTGCTAAGCACTGTGTTAAGTGCTTATCACAGGGTATCTTTCTGAGGCTCAAAGAGGTGAAGCAAAGGTAACATGCCTAAGGTCACACAGCAAGTAAGAGGTAGAATGCTTCTGAGAGGGAGATCAGCAAGGTGCCCTGGAGCCTGAAGGATGAGCAGGAAAAAACAAGGTAAAAGTCAGAGAGAAGGGATTGCTAGGCAGAGGGAACAACAGGTGTTGTAAGGGCACTGAGATGGGAGAGAGATGTAGAAAGAATCCACAGAGGTTTGGCTAGGACCTGGGGAAAGAGATGAGATAGGCAGGGGAAAATTGACAGGGCCTTATGGGACCTCATTAAGGAGCTTGTGTTTTATTCCAAGGACTGGGGGAGGCTGCTGGAAGGTGTTTTTCAGTGTGTGTGTGTATTTAATCCAGAAAGGCATCTAGTGAGGCCTAAACAAAAGCGGTTTAAGAGAGTCATTTCCCTTTCAGTGTCCCACTTTGTGATCCAATAGAGGCAGTGTTTCTGGCCTAAATGTGTAGATCTTTTTTTTTTTGGCTGCGTCGGGTCTTAGTTGCGGCACACAGGCTTCGTTGAGGCAGGCGGGATCCTCTGTTGCAGCACGCGGGCTCCTCTCTAGTTGCAGCGTGCGGGTTTTCTCTCTCTAGTAGTGGTTTGCGGGCTCCAGAGCGCGTGGGCTCTGTAGTTTGAGGCACACAGACTCTCTAGTTGTGGTGCACGGTCCTAGTTGTCCTGCGGCATGTGGGATCTTAGTTCCCTGACCAGGGATCAAACCCATGTCCCCTGCATTGGAAGGCGGATTCTTTACCACTGGACCACTAGGGAAGTCCCATGTGTAGATCTTAAACAATTTTTACAGCCCACCATTAACATGGCTAAAAAGAGTTGCTGTGATGCTGGAAGAAGCTGGTCCTGTAGAATGCTTCTAGAAGGAGGTTTAATTGGGCTCTTATATCTGATGCTTTTTAGGCTGCATTAAGGGAGCTCTTTCAGCTTTCACCAAGCCCTGTCAAATGGGAAAAAAAGTAGAATTGAAGGAAAAAGTGATTCCTGGAAACCTGAGTTGTTGTTCATGTTAGAAATGGAACTGTTGAATATATAAGACTTTGGCTTAAATATATCATGATAAAGATGCTTCAGTGACTAAATGGAAATTTTTTGTGGAGTGTGTGTGTGTGTGTGTGTGTGTTTGGTGTGTGCCATCCGTGATGGCAGACAGTGCATTTGTGAGAATCTGGGAAGACTGATGAATTTTTTCTATACTTATATATTTATTTATTCTCATCCAGGTACTGCAGGTTTTTCTGTTTGAAACTATTTCTTATGTGCAGAGTAAACTTCATAGGGAAAATCAGTGTTCTTTTCCCCTTTCCATATATAGTGGACCACAAACATATTTACTTTGAAGTAGCCTATGTCAATTAGCTTTTCCTTCTTTTTTTTTTGGCAGGGAGGATAGTTAGCTGGCAGCTGGATGATCTAGGATGGCCTCGCTCACACATTTGGTAGTTGGCAGGCTGGTTGGTCTAGGAGCCCCTAAGCTGGGATGGCTCATCCCCACTCCAAATGGTCTCTCATCCAGCTGGCTAGTCTGGACTTGTTAACATCCTGGTCTCAAAGGCACAAAGAGTAGCAAGCGAGAGCAAGCACCAGTGCACAAGCACTTCTCAAGTGTCTGCTTGTGTCACATTTGATATTGTCCCATCAGCCAAACCACAGAAGTTCTTCCATGGCCAAGCCCAGAGTCGTTGTGGGAGGGGACCCTCCAGGGTGTGGACATAAGGAGATGTGAGAAAATTGGGGACCATTACCACAGTAATGCATAATAATTATTAATGAATATAGCAGCTTTTCCTTTGATAAATCATTTTAAATGCTCATTTGTAAATGTAGTGTATTCTTGAGACTAAGTAATATGATCATGCCACGTCTCTTCTATCGAGTGTGGAGCTGAGTGATGGTTTTTCTAGGAGGAAGCCAAAGGGAGACAGTGTGGCTCTAGATGTAGATACCATCATGAATGGCTTGGCTGCTCACTGATCTTGTGTGGCTATTATCAAAGGAGCCCCTGGGTTTCCTCAACCTCCCGTTCAAGCTTTATCACAAAAACTGTAGTGTACTAGACTGCACTAGGTTTTGTAGTCAAGCAAAAAGATGGCTAACTGGGAATCCATCACCACCTGAAAGATGAGAGAAACATTTGCATCCTTTCTTCATAACCTTTATGTGATTTATAGTTTTACCTAAGAGAAGAAATCCTTATTTAGGCATTATAATAAGGACAAAGGATTCTCTGTAGATATGTTTTATTTGGTCAAGATTTTAAAATCTCCCTGTGGTTGCTGTGAAGAATCCACCATTGTGCTGTAGAGTGGCCAGTGACTAGTAATTTGGGGAGTCAGCCTTTGGCTTTTGCTTGTGAAGATTTTAGAAGTAACACCTTTTACACACCTGAAATAGGCTTTACAACCAGCTTGTGGCCTGAAATACATTACATGAAAATGCAACTGGACCCTAGGAAGCATGTGTGGGAAAATGAATAGAAGGCTCACTTTGTACATCTTAGAGCTGTACATTTCTCTAGAAAATTGCCTGGTGATAGAATCTCAGCTTCCTTTTTTTCCTCCTAGGATAAAAATTAAAATGAAAAATCCCTGACATTTTAAAAGTCAGTGACTTGCACCAGTCAGAATGGCCATCATCAAAAAATCTACAAACGATAAGTGCTGGAGAGGGTGTGGAGAAAAGGGAACCCTCTTGCACTGTTGGTGGGAATGTAAATGGATACAGCCACTATGGAGAACAGTATGGAGGTTCCTTAAAAAACTAAAAATAGAATTACCATATGATCCAGCAATCCCACTACTGGGCATATACCCAGAGAAAACCATAATTCAAAAAGACACATGCACCCCAATATTCATTGCAGCACTATTTACAGTAGCCAGCTCATGGAAGCAACCTAAGTGTCCATTGACAGATGAATGGATAAAGAAGATGTGGCACATATGTACAATGGACTATTACTCAGCCATAAAAAGAAACGAACTTGAGTTATTTGTAGTGAGGTGGATGGACCTAGAGTCTGTCATACAGAGTGAAGTAAATCAGAAAGAGAAAAACAAATACCATATGCTAACACATATATATGGACTCTAAAAAAAAAAAGGTTCTGAAGAACCTAGGGGCAGGACAGGAATAAAGATGCAGATGTAGAGAATGGACTTGAGGATATGGGGAGGGGATAGGGTAAGCTGGGACGAAGTGAGAGAGTGGCATGGACATATATACACTACCAAATGTAGAATAGCTAGTGGGAAGCAGCCACATAGCACAGGGAGAACACCTAGAGGGGTGGGATAGGGAGGGTGGGAGGGAGACGCAAGAGGGAGGAGATATGGGGATATTTGTATATGTATAGCTGATTCACTTTTTTATAAAGCAGAAACTAACACACCACTGTAAAGCAATTATACTCCAATAAAGATGTTAAAAAAAGAAAAAGTGACTTGGAAATAGCCATCAAAATTATAAATGCACATATCATTTGAACCAGCAAACACTTCCAGGAATGAATTCAACAAATGTTTGCGTGTTACTCGGAATATTGCTTATAATAGCAAGAGTGGTTATAGCCTAAGGATCAATCAAGGCTTGATTATACAGTAGAATATTACATTGATATTGCATGATCTTCAAGATGTACAAAATGAAAAAAAAAGCAAGAAACAGAACAATGTGTATTGTATACTACCATTTGTATAAAATAGATAGTGGGGCAGTAATATGTAAATTTTTGCTTACATAAACATAAAATATTTCTGGAAGGATATTCAAGACACTGATAGCTTTGGGGCATACATGGCCTGGGTAGAAGGTGGGAGAGAGACTTTTCACTGCATAAACTTTTATATATACTTTTGGAATTTTAAGCCACGTGAATATATTACCCTATTTTAAAAATTAAGTACATTTATCTAAAAAGAGATGGTATATGGTTATGGTGATGTGAACTTCCATGAACTCCTACACAAGTTGACCTGGTCAGAACTATCCATGTTAAAAAATATATCCAGCCAGTTTTGTTTCCTAGAAATGCCTCAGAATAGTGTACTTCTGAATTTTTAACTATAGCCCTACCTTTTTCAGAATGTCATATGAATGGAATCATACAGTATGTAGCCTTTTTTGGTCTTGCTTCTTTTACTTGATTCATCTATGTTATGTGAAATAATAGCCTTTTCCTTTTTATCGCTGAATTGTATTCCATTGTATGGAATACAACGGTTCATTCACCTGTTTCAGGACAACTTGGTTGCTTCCAGTTTCTTGGCTATTATGAATAAAGCTGAATAAATATTTTGTGTGGACATAAGTTTTCAGTTCATTTGGGTAGATACGTAGGAGTGGGATTGCTGAGTTTTTATAAGAAACTGCCAAACTGTCTTCCAAAGTGGTTCTACCATTTTGCATTCCTACCAGCCATGAAAATGAGGAGTGTATGTCAAGGTTCATCTTCCTGAATATGGATGTCCAGTAGTTCCAGAACCATTTGTTGAAAAGACTGTCCTTTCTCCATTGAATTGCTTTTGTACCTCTGTCAAAATGTGGTTATGCTTGTGTGGGTCTATTTCTGAGATCTCTGTTCTGTTGAATTGATCTTTGTGCCTGTCATTTTGCCATTACCACACTGTCTTGACTATTATAGCTTCATAGGATTCTTGAAATCAGGTAATATGGGTACTGTTATTTTTTCTTCTTTATCAGAGTTGTAGAGGTGAGAGAGGACATCCTTCATTTGTTCCAGTCTTAGAAAGCATTCCATCTCTCACCATTAAGTACGATGCTAGCTGTAGGGATTTTTTTTTTTTAATATATACCCTCTTGTGCTGAAAAGAGTTAACATAGCAGGCCTGAGGCTGGGAAATTGGCTTTTCAAACATTTTGAAAATAAAACATTATATTATACCTTCATTTATTCCTTTTCCAACGTTCTTCATTTCTTTATGCTAATCCAGCTTCCCATCTTATTCATAATCTTTCTGCCTGAAGAATTTTCCTTTAACATTAACTTTTATGCCAGATCTGCTGTCAGTAAATTCTGTTTTTGTTTGTATGAGAAAGTCTTTTTTTCCCTCACTTTTAAAGGACATTTTCATGGAATATGGAATTCTGAGTTGAGTTTTTTTCCTCTCTCAACATACTACTCCACTGTTGCCTTGCTTGCATGGTTTCTGTAAAGTCTGCTGTAATTCTTATCTTTGATCCTCTATAGCTAATTTGCCTTTTTTCCTCTGGCTTCCTTAAGTCTCTTTGTCTTTGCCTAGGTGTGGCCTTTTAGTTTTTTTCATATTTATGCTGCTTGGTATTCTCTGAGCTTCTAGTGTCTGTGGTTTGTTGCCTGTCACTAATTTAGAAAGTTCTCAGCCATTATTTCTTCAAATAATTATTGTGCCCCATTCTCTCTTTTTTTCTTCCTTCTGGGGTTCCAATTACAAATATATTATACTGTTTGTTATTGTCCCACAGTTCTTGAATGCTGTGTTCTATTTTTTCTCCCTTTTGTCTCTTTTTATTTTATTTTTATTGACCTGATCAACAAATTTGATCTTTATGTTCACTGATTCTTTCCTTGTTTGTGTCAGTTCTACTGTTGAGCATGGTGGTTTTTTACTCTTTTTTTATTGAGCATTTCCATTTGATTCTTTATCACAGTTAACATCTCTTTTCTGAAATTATCCATCTGCTCTTGCATATTGTCTACCTTTTCCATTAGAGTCTTTAACACAGTAATCATAATTCTTTTAGATTTCATTTCTGATAGTCCCAACTTCTGTGTCATACTGAATCTGGATCTGATGATTGTTTTGGCATTTGGAATATTTTCCTGCCTTTTATTATACCTCATAAATTTGTTAAAAGCTGAACATGGGCAGGAGAAGAACACAGGTTTCCTTCTGCTAGGCCTTTAGTGTGGGGATTTTAATTAATCTAGTCAGGAGTCTGCCTGTGTTCCATGTTTGTTTTTGCTATGGGCACCAGAGATTTCTGATTCCTCTAGTGATACCTTCTTTTTGACTCCTGCTTGGCTTTGGGTTTTTCCTTTGTGCTGTTTCCCAAGAGCTGTCTCTTACAGCTCTCCCAGTTGTATTTCAGTGTTACTAACCACATAACTGGTTTGCCAGGTGGTGGTTGCTGGGGGAGGGGGAGTTCTCTGATGATTTGATTAAGCCTCAGACTTAGGCAGGTACTGGAACTTGGGTCTTGAGTGTGTCCTTCACAAGATTTCCTGCCCTTTCTCCAGGAGTGGAGCTTCTTTTTCTTTTTCCTCTGTTCATTCGCCCAGCAGCAGTGAGTATCCACCAGTGTCCTCAAGCCATAGATTTTAAGTCCCCCCGAAAATTAAGCCTTTTGTTCTGTACTAGAGATAAAGGAAAGGGGTCTGGGTGGATTTCACAGTGAGTGCTATTTTCCTAAGCCAAACAGCACCTTCATGGAATCTTTCTCTGACATTTTTCCTGATCTTCCCTGTAGGAGCCTTGTGGGATTCCTTTTGGTAAAACTTGGAAGAGGATGGGAAACCCCTCCCCCACAACGTGGAGCCCAAGAGCTTCATACTCTCATGACATTCCATACTCTGGCCTCCAGTAATTTGTCAGAATCTCTAGTTTAATCTTCCTACCAGCTTACATGTTCGGATCCTGTGGCTACCTGCAGGCACCGGTCTCTTCAGATAGTGGGTTGGTGGTTTGCCCTATGACTTCACTTCTCTGATAGGTCCAAGAAGAGTCATTGATTTTCAGTCGATATAGCTTCTTTCTTGTAAAGGTGGAAATGATGACCTCCCAGTACTTTACATGACCAAGCTGAAACCTAAGTCCTCAAATAACTTTTAATCTACACAAATGTCTAATGTGCAGCCCATAGAAACTTAGTACAGGTTAGTTTTTTCCCCTTTTCTTTTTTTCAAACCCTTGAATTTTATAGTTTTATGGCTAGGGAGCCAGAAATAATTGATTCTGGCTTGGGTTCTGCCTATTTTAGGCTTTAAAAGCCTCTGTACCACTGGTAGTATGTTATATGTTTGTCTTGCTCTCTTCTAAAATTCTGTGTATGCCTTTGGTAACTATTGAGCATGTTGTTAGCACTCAATAATAATTTGCCTCATTCAAAATTAGAGCATGATTTAGCCTTTCTAGATCATAGAGTTTGTTAGTGACCATGTGTTCGTTGTTTTTATTCTTCACATTTCCAGGTGCAATTCAGTTCAGCTGATAGTTGTTGAGTGCCCACTGTGCTATGAGTGAGGCACTAAGTGTTAAGTAGAATACAAGCCTGACCTGGTAAATGGAGTAACCAAGGGGTTCCTGAAGGCAATGGAAGCCCCATGGATGGAAGGAAATTGCAACTTGGGAAACATCTCCATTTCAATCTAGGATTTTTAAAATTCTTTTTAAATTTTTATTTTTAATTATACTAGTGATACATGAATGAATTCTAGTAAAAACTGAAAAGTTTTTACTAGTTTTTACTAGAGCCATGGTTGTCCATGACATCCTTATGACATTCTCATTCCGTCACATTCTCCTTCCCAAAGTTAATTTTAACTACTTACTTTTGTTTTACTGTGCAAATTGCTATATCAAACGTATCATCTAATAAGTTTACTGAAATACTTAAAAATTTTTTTTTTTATTTTTGGTCGTGCCACACAGCATGTGGGATCTTAGTTCCCCGACCAGGGATCAAATCCATGCCTCCTGCTGTGGAAGTGCAGGGTCTTAACGACTGAACCGCCAGGGAAGTCCCGTGAAATATTTTTATATTTAAGGGAATAAGCACCCAAATTCATTTAACTTTTAAAGAATGTTTATTAGGGGTAACTGTCATCATTTAGGTTGGATGTGTGGCCTAATAATGATTCTTTGCTTCACATTATAATGTAACTCTTCTGGTTTTTAAACCTGAAAACCTAGTGTTGGTGACAGAACTGTAAAAGTTTATTTTGAGTAAATAAGAAATACAGAAATTCGTACTGACTGAAAAGATGACGACCTGTTGCCTTTTTCTTTAATTATCATAGTATAATTGACTTTTCTGGGGTGTGTATAGTTCAGTGGATTTCGACACGTATAGATCAGTGTAACCACTACCACAGTCAAAGTACAAAACAGTTCCACCACCCTAGGAAACTCCTTTGTGCTACCTCTTTCAGTCATACTATGTTCTCACCCCAACTGCTGGCAGCCACTGATCTGTGCTCTGTCACACTATAGTTTTGTCACTTTGATGTCACAGAAATGGAGTCAGACTATATGTAATATTTTGAGGGTTTTTTTCAATCAGCATAATGCTTTTGAGATTCATCCAAGTTGTGTGTATCAAATAGTTTGTTCCTTTTTATTACAGAGTAGTAGTCTATTATATGAAACCACATTTTGGTTGTTTCCAGTTTTGGGTGATTAAAAGTAGGGCTGCTGTAAAAATTCATGTGCAAGTGTTTGTGTGCACATAAATTTGCATTTCTCTAGGGTAAATACCTGAGAGTGAGATTGCTAGAATTACACTGCCATTCATGGTAAAACTAGTTAGCTAGAGTTTGAATGCTAGAAATGGATAGAGTAACAAAGACCCAAATTGTTTAAATCTTGCTTTTGCTTCTTACTAGCTATGCAACCTTGAGTGAGTTTAACCTCTTTGTGCCACAGTTTCCATATTTGTAAAATGAAGTTAACAATAACAACCACTGGGATTATTGTGTGGGATTAATGGCATATTTTAAAAATTTATTTATGTTTGTCTGTGTTGGGTCTTAGTTGCTGCATGCAGGCTTTCTCTAGTTGTGTCAAGCGAGGACTACTCTTCATTGGGGTGTGCAGGCTTCTTATTGTGGTGGCTTCTCTTGTTGCGGAGCATGGGCTCTAGGCATGCAAGCTTCAGTAGTTGCAGCACATGGGCTCAGTAGTTGGGGCACGCGGGCTCTAGAGTGCAGGCTCAGTAGTTGTGGCGCATGGACTTAGTTGCTCTGCGGCATGTGGGATCTTCCCGGACCAGGGATCAAACCCATGTCCCCTGAATTGGCAGGTGGATTCTTAACCACTGTGCCACCCGGGAAGTCCTATATTGATGGCATATTAAGAATAAAATGCTGATCGGGACTTCCCTGGTGGTCCAGTGGTTAAGACTCTACATTCCCAATGCAGGGGGCCTGGCTTTGATCCCTGGTCAGGGAACTAGATTCCGCGTGCCACAACTCAGAGCCTGCATGCCACAACTGAAAAAAGACCCCACATGCTGCAACTAAAAAAAGACCCCACATGCCTCAACAAAAGATCCTGCATGCTGCAACAAAGATACTGCATGCCGCAACTAAGACCTGGCACAGCCAAATAAATAAATATTTAAAAAAGAATAAAATGCTGATAAATGTCTGGCATATTAAATGTATTATTATACTTATCTCATGTTTAATAAAACGTTTTCTTGTCAGAGACATTCGCCTTTAGTCAATTAAAATAGAGAAATTAAATAATCCATAGGAGGGAGCTTCAAAATGGCGGAAGAGTAAGATGTGGAGATCACCTTCCTCCCCACAAATACATCAGAAATACATCTACGTGGGGGAACAACTCCTACAGAACACCTACTGAATGCTGGCAGAAGACCTCACACTGCCCCAAAGACAAGAAACTCCCACGTACCTGGGTAGGGCAAAAGAAAAAAGAAAAAACAGACAAAAGAATAGGGACGGGACCTGCACCAGTGGGAGGGAGCTGTGAAGGAGGAAAGGTTTCCACACACTAGGAAGCCCCTTCTCGGGCGGAGACTGCTGATGGCAGAGGGGGGAAGCTTCGGAGCCACGGAGCAGAGCACAGCAACAGGGGTGTGGAGGGCAAAGGGGAGAGATTCCCGCACAGAGGATAGGTGCCAACCAGCACTCACCAGCCCAAAAGGCTTGTCTGCTGGGAGCTGAGGCTCTGGCTTTGGAGGTCGGATCCCAGGGAGAAGACTGGGGTTGGCTGAAGGGGGCTAGTGTGCCACAGCTAGCCAGGAGGGAGTCCAGGAAAAAGTCTGGACCTGCCTAAGAGGCAAGAGACCATTCTTTCGGGGTGCGCGAGGAGAGGGGATTCAGAGCACCGCCTAAACGAGCTCCAGAGAAGGGTGTGAGCTGCGGTTATCAGTGCGGACCCCAGAGATGGGCATGAGATGATAAGGCTGCTGCTGCAGCCACCAAGAAGCCTGTGTGCAAGCACAGGTCACTGTCCACACCTCCCCTCCTGGGAGCTTGTGCAGCCTGCCACTGCCAGGGTCCCGTGATCCAGGGACAACCTCCCCGGGAGAACGCACGGCACGCCTCAGGCTGTTACAACGTCATGCTGGCCTCTGCCGCCGCAGGCTTGCCCCGCATTCTGTACTCCTCCCTCCGCCCGGCCTGAGTGAGCCAGAGCCCCCGAATCAGCTGCTCCTTTAACCCCGTTCTGTCTGAGCAAAGAACACACGCCCCCAGGCGACCTGCACACAGAGGCGGGTCCAAATCCAAAGCTGAACCCCAGGAGCTGTGCGAACAAAGGAGAGAAAGGGAAATCTCTCCCAGCAGCCTCAGGAGCAGTGGATTAAATCTCCATAATCAACATGATGTATCCTGCATCTGTTGAATACCTGAATAGACAACGAATCATCCCAAATTGAGAAGGTGGACTTTGAGAGCAATGATATATATATTTTTTTCCCTTTTTTCTCCTTTTATGAGTGTGTATGTGTATGCTTCTGTGTGTGATTTTCTCTGTATAGTTTTGCTTTTACCATTTGTCCTGGGGTTCTGTGTGTCCGTTTTTTTTTGTTTGTTTAAGTATAGTTGTTAGCATTTGTTATCATTGGCTGATTTGTTTTTTGGTTTGGTTGCTCTCTTCTTTCTTTCTTTTTTATTACTTAAATTTTTTTAATAATTATTTTTTATTTTATTTTACTTTATTTTATTTTATTTTATCATCTTCTTTCTTTCTCTCTTTTTTTTCTCCCTTTTATTCTGAGCCATATGGATGACAAGCTCTTGGTGTTCCAGCCAGGTGTCAGGGCTGTGCCTCTGAGGTGGGAGAGCAAACTTCAGGACACTGGTCCACAAGAGACCTCCCAGCTCCATGTAATATCAAACAGTGAAAATCTCCCAGATATCTCCATCTCCATGCCAAGACCCAGCTCTGTTCAACAACCAGCAAACTACAGTGTTGGACACCCTATGAGAAACAACTAGCAAGACAGGAACACATCCCCATCCATTAGCAGAGAGGCTGCCTAAAATCATAATAAGGCCACAGACACCCCAAAACACACCACCAGACGTGGACCTGCCCATCAGAAAGACAGGGTCCGGCCTCATCCACCAGAACACAGGCACTAGTCCCCTCCACCAGGAAGCCTACACAACCCACTGAACCAACCTTAGCCACTGGGGCCAGACACCAAAAACAAAGGGAACTATGAACTGCAGTCTGTGAAAAGGAGACCCGAAACACAGTAAGTTAAACAAAATGAGAAGACAGAGAAACACACAGCAGATGAAGGAGCAAGGTAAAAACCCACCAGACCAAACAAGTGAAGAGGAAATAGTCTACCTGAAAAAGAATTCAGATTAATGATAGTAAAATGATCCAAAATCTTGAAAATAGAATGGAGAAAATAGAAGAAACGTTTAACAAGGACCTAGAAGAACTAAAGAGCAAACAAACAGTGATGAACAACACAATAAATGAAATTAAAAATTCTCTAGAAGGGATCAGTAGCAGAATAACTGAGGCAGAAGAATGAATAAGTGACCTGGAAGATAAAATAGTGGAAATAACTACTGCAGAGCAGAATAAAGAGAAAGGAATGAAAAGAATTGAGAACAGTCTCAGAGACCTCTGGGACAACATTAAATGCACCAGCATTCGAATTATAGGGGTCCCAGAAGAAGAAGAGAAAAAGAAAGGGACTGAGAAAAAATTAGAAGAGATTATAGTTGAAAACTTCCCTAATATGAGAAAGGAAACAGTCAAGTCCGGGAAACGCAGAGAGTCCCATACGGGATAAATCCAAGGAGAAACACACCAAGGCACATATTAATCAAACTATCAAAAATTAAATACAAATAAAAAATACTAAAAGCAGCAAGGGAAAAACAACAAATAACACACAAGCGAATCCCCATAAGGTTAACAGCTGATCTTTCAGCAGAAACTCTGCAAGCCAGAAGGGCGTGGCAGGACATATTTAAAGTGATGAAGGAGAAAAACCTACAACCAAGTTTACTCTACCCAGCATGGATCTCATTCAGATTTGACGTAGAAATTAAAACCTTTACGGACAAGCAAAAGCTAAGAGAATTCAGCACTACCAAACAGCTTTACAACAAATGCTAAAGGAAGCTCTGTAAGCAGGAAACACAAGAGAAGGAAAAGACCTACAAAAACAAACCCAAAACAATTAAGAAAATGGTAATAGGAACATACATATCAATAATTATCTTAAATGTAAATGGTTTAAATGCTCCAACCAAGAGCCATAGACTGGCTAAATGGATACAAAAACAAGACCCATATATATGCTGTCTACAAGACACCCACCTCAGACCTAGGGACACATACAGACTGAAAGTGAGGGGATGGAAAAAGATATTCCATGCAAATGGAAATCAAAAGAAAGCGGGAGTAGCAATTCTCATCAGACAAAATAGACTTTAAAACAAAGACTATTACAAGAGACAGAGAAGGACACTACATAATGATCAAGAGATCAATCCAAGAAGATATAAAAATTGAAAATATTTATGCACCCAACATAGGAGCACCTCACTACATAAGGCAAATGCTAACAGCCATAAAAGGGGAAATGGATAGTAACACAATCATAGTAGGGGACTTTAACACCCCACTTTCACCAATGGACAGATCATCCAAAATGAAAATAAATAAGGAAACACAAGCTTTAAATTATACATTAAACAGGATGGACTTAATTGATATTTGTAGGACATTCCATCCAAAAACAACAGAATACACATTCTTCTCAAGTGCTCATGGAACATTGTCCAGGATAGATCATATCTTGGGTCACAAACCAAGCCTTGGTAAATTTAAGAAAATTGAAATCATATCAAGTATCTTTTCCGACCACAACGCTGTGAGACTAGATATCAATTACAGGAAAAAATCTGTTAAAAATACAAACACGTGGGGGCTAAACAATACTTAATAACCAAGAGATCACTGAAGAAATCAAAGAGGAAATCAAAAAATACCAGAAACAAATGATAATGAAAACACAACCCAAAACCTATGGAATGCAGTAAAAGCAGTTCTAAGAGGGAAGTTTATAGCAATACAGTCCTACCTTAAGAAACAACCTAACTTTACACCTAAAGCAATTAGAGAAAGAAGAACAAAAAAAAACCCCAAAGTTAGCAGAAGGAAATTAATCATAAAGATCAGATCAGAAATAAGTGAAAAAGAAATTAAGGAAACGATAGCAAAGTTCAGTAAGACTAAAAGTTGGTTCTTTGAGAAGATAAAGAAAATGGATAAACCATTAGCCAGACTCATCAAGAGAAAAAGGGAGAAGGCTCAAATCAGTAGAATTAGTAATGAAAAAGAAGTAACCACTGACACTTCAGAAATACATGGGATCATGAGAGATTACTACAGGCAACTATATGCCAATACAATGGACAACCTGGAAGAAATGGACAAATTCTTAGAAATGCACAACCTTCCGAGACTGAAGCAGGAAGAAATAGAAAATATGAACAGACCAATCACAAGCACTAAAATTGAAACTGTGATTAAAAATCTTCCAACAAACAAAAGCCCAGGACCAGATGGATTCACAGGTGAATTCTATCAAACATTTAGAGACGAGCTAACACCTATCCTTCTCAAACTCTTCCAAAATATAGCAGCAGGAGGAACACTCCCAAACTCATTCTATGAGGCCACCATCACCCTGATGCCAAAACCAGACAAAGATGTCACAAAGAAAGAAAACTACAGGCCAATATCACTGATGAACATAGATGCAAAAATACTAGCAAACAGAATCCAGCAGCACATTAAAAGGATCATACATTATCGTCAAGTGGGGTTTATCCCAGGAATGCTAAGATTCTTCAACATATGCAAATCAATCAGTGTGATACACCATATTAACAAATTGAAGGAGAAAAACCATATGACCATCTCAATAGATTCAGAGAAAGCTTTCGACAAAATTCAACACCCAGTTATGATAAAAACCCTCCAGAAAGTAGGCATAGAGGGAGCTTTCGTCAACATAATAAAGGCAGTATATGATAAATCCACAGCCAACATCATCCTCAATGGTGAAAAACTGAAACCATTTCCACTAAGATCAGGAACAAGACAAGGTTGCCCACTCTCACCACTCTTATTCAACATAGTTTTGGAAGTTTTAGCCACGGCAATCAGAGAAGAAAAAGAAATAAAAGGAATCCAAATCGGAAAAGAAGAAGTAAAGCTGTCACTGTTTGCAGATGACATGATACTATACATAGAGAATCCTAAAGATGCTACCAGAAAACTACTAGAGGTAATCAATGAATTTGGTAAAGTAGCAGGATACAAACTTAATGCACAGAAATCTCTGGCATTCCTATACACTAACGATGAAAAATCTGAAAGTGAAATTAAGAAAACACTCCGATTTACCATTGCAAGAAAAAGAAAATATCTGGGAATAAACCTACCTAAGGAGACCAAGACCTGTATGCAGAAAATTGTAAGACACTGTTGAAAGAAATAAAAGATGATACAAATAGATGGAGAGATATACCATGTTCTTGGATTGGAAGAATCAACATTGTGAAAATGACTCTACTACCCAAAGCAATCTACAGATTCAATGCAATCCCTATCAAACTACCACTGGCATTTTTCACAGAACTAGAACAAAAAATTTCACAATTTGTATGGAAACACAAAAGACCCCGAATTGCCAAAGCAATCTTGAGAACGAAAACTGGAGCTGGAGGAATCAGGCTCCCTGACTTCAGACTATACTACAAAGCTACAGTAATCAAGACAGTATGGTACTGGCACAAAAACAGAAGTATAAATCAATGGAACAGGATAGAAAGCTCAGAGATAAACCCATGCACATATGGTCACCTTATCTTTGATAAAGGAGGCAAGAATATACAGTAGAGAAAAGCCCGCCTCTTCAGTAAGTGGTGCTGAGAAAACTGGACAGCTACATGTAAAGGAATGAAATTAGAACACTTCCTAACACCATACACAAAAATAAACTCAAAATAGATTAAAGACCTAAATGTAAGGCCAGAAACTATCAAACTCTTAGAGGAAAACATAGGCAGAACACTCTATGCCACAAATCACAGCAAGGTCCTTTTTGACCCACCTCTTAGAGAAATGGATATAAAAACAAAAGTAAACAAATGGGACCTAATGAAACTTCAAAGCTTTTGCACAGCAAAGGAAACCATAAACAAGACCAAAAGACAGCCCTCAGAATGGGAGAAAATATTTGCAAATGAAGCAGCTGACGAAGGATTAATCTCCAAAATTTACAAGCAGCTCATGCTGCTCAATATCAAGAAAACAAACAGCGCAATCCAAAAATGGGCAGAACACCTAAATAGACATTTCTCCGAAGAAGATATACAGATTGCCAACAAACACATGAAAGGATGCTCAACATCACTAATCATTAGAGAAATGCAAATCAAAAGTACAACGAGGTATCATCTCACACCGGTCAGAATGGCCATCACCAAAAAATCTAGAAACAATAAATGCTGGAGAGGGTGTGTAGAAAAGGGAACACTCTTGCACTGCTGGTGGGAATGTGAATTGGTTCAGCCAGTATGGAGAACAGTATGGAGGTTCCTTAAAAAACTAAAAATAGAACTACCATATGACCCAGCAATCCCACTGCTGGGCATATACCCAGAGAAAACCATAATTCAAAAAGACACATGCACCCCAATATTCATTGCAGCACTATTTACAGTAGCCAGCTCATGGAAGCAACCTAAGTGTCCATCGATAGATGAATAGATAAAGAAGATGTGGCACATATGTACAATGGAATATTACTCAGCCATAAAAAGAAACGAAATTGAATTATTTGTAGTGAGTTGGGTGGACCTAGAGTCTGTCATACAGAGTGATGTAAATCAGAAAGAGAAAAACAAATACCGTATGCTAACACATATATATGGACTCTAAAAAAAATGATCATGAACCTAGGGGCAAGACGGGAATAAAGACTCAGACCTACTAGAGACTGGACTTGAGGATATGGGGTGGGGGAAGGGTAAGGTGTGACAAAGTAAGAGAGTGGCATGGACATATATACACTATGAAACGTAAAATATATAGCTAGTGGGAAGCAGCCGCATAGCATAGGGAGAGCAGCTTGGTGCTTTGTTACCACCTAGAGGGGTGGGATAGGGAGGGTGGGAGGGAGGGAGACGCATGAGGGAAGAGATATGGGGACATATGTATATGCATAACTGATTCACTTTGTTATAAAGCAGAAACTGTTACACCATTGGAAAGCAATTATACTCTAATGATGTTTAAAAAAATAGAATAAAATAAAATGATATCATGGAGATAAGTAATTAAAAAATAATAATAATCCATAGGTGTGGTGTGTTTGGTAGGCAAGCCTTCAAAGCATGGTGTCCATTGGCGAAATTTTAAATGTTGTCCTCAGTTGTCCTTAGGAACATTTAGATGTATGGGAGTCCTATATAATATCCAATGATTGGCCAGATGCCCCCTTTTGATGGTTTTACTTGTCCTCCCAACATTAAAGAATCACGTTCACCAAAAATTTAGTGCATTGCTATACTTCATAAAGAAGCTGCAAAAAGTAGCTCAGAATGAACTAACACTCGAGTGGTTGCTATATACCAGGCCTATGTGTAGACAGTCCTCAAGTGTGTAAACCTGAGTATCTCCCCACAAAATAAGTAATTCGGATAATCACTAAATGCTATTTTTATACTTTTTTAAAAAGCTAACTGTTGAGGACACTGATGAGGCATGATTTATTGGAACCCCCGTGATATGAACCATCTATAATTTCTCAGATCCTAAAAGAAAACACATCTTTTTACAGGAAACCTCCCCAGTTTTGAGGAGCACATTGAGGAGAGAATTGACAAAAACAGCATGCCCACTCAGATATCTCCCTAGAATACTATGTCATTAGAAAATGCAGTGGAGGTCCCTTTCTTGCATAACTGCTGCATGCTATGGTCTGGCTCAGTCTGAGCAAGCACCAAGGGCAGAGGAGATGTGTTTTCCCTTGGAGAACTTTTCCCTATCCTATGATGTATGCACAAAGGGCCACCCATTCACCTACTAGACAGTGGATAAAGCCCTGTATGTGTAAAGAGGAACCTAAATATCCTTTCTTTTCCTGTCTATTAGTTTCAGTTGTTTTGTAATGTTTTCCCATGACGCAATCCATCAACTGAGGACAGTTCTTCACCTGGGATTTCAGGGCAACTAGGTTTAACAGAAATCTTAAGCACACAGACTGGGAAGTCATCTCTGAACTGTTTCCTCACTGGCTCCCCTCCCCCAGTACCACCAACAATCCAACACTCAAGTTTACCTGGAGCCTTTCCTCACAGCTGGATCATCCTGTCCTCTTCTTCCTGCCAATCAATCCTGCCTGGGCCAATTCCAAATTCTTGGAAATTCTAGCTTGGGAGATTCTCCATTTCCCCAAAACCCACACACTTGGATGTTATCCTCTGCACCATATTCTCTCATTTTAAGTCCTGTCTTTTTTATTCACTTTGGCACCTAATGCCATACTTCCTTACTCTGTGACCTATTTCGTATACACATGACCTGAAGCTTTACAACTAGACTGCCCCTCCCATAGTGTTAGTAGAACTTCAAATTCTCTACGTTCTGTCTCTCACAAATACCTGAAACAGAATTGTTGCCTGCTGGTTTTTTATTTTTTATTGAAGTATAGTTGATTTACAATTTTGTTAGTTTTAGGTGTACAGCAAAGTGATTCAGATACGTGTGTGTGTGTGTGTGTGTGTGTGTGTGTATTCTTTTTCAGATTATTTTCCCTTATAGGTTATTACAAAATATTGAGTATAGTTCCCTGAGCTATACAGTAGGTCCTTGCTGGTTATCTATTTGCTGCCTGCTGTTTAATTAACAAACCAAACATCACTTCTCATTTTGTATTTAAAAAAATTACACATAACGTGTTCTAATGGCCACATAAATCCTGTGGAAAGCAGTAGTTTGGAATACATTTTGCAGACTGTCAAAAGAAAACTGGTGTTTTCCTATGCTGCCACTGTGAAAAGTGTGGCTATACAGTCTGCCTGGGCAGAGCATGGCTCCGTAGTTTAGATTACAGTCAAAACTGCAGGCAGCTTTTCCCTGGCTGCATCATGTTTTCTAGCCTCATCCATGATTCCTTGCCCACTTATAATGTTAAAGAGCACTAGGATTTTTTCTTTTCAAATACAAACAAAACTTTGACTGTAAACAGTTGTATCCTACTTGTCTCACATGAAAGTTGAATCTTATACAGGAGAGAGGAGGGTGTGTTTGTGTGTGTTATGAACCTAAATTTAGCTCTCTCTAGGATAATCAATTCAATCCAGGATAAGCATTTTTTTATACTTCTAAATAAGCCTACCTTGAAAACTCCAATTATGCCCTTTAGCCCCTTGAGGAGAATCCATGTAGGCACTTGCCTTTAGGGAAACTGTCTCTAGGCTGATTTCTTGCCATGATCTCTGTGCCGCTCCAGGTCATACTCAACTTCCTTCCAAACTGCTGTTCATAAAGATGCAGGCTCTTAAAGGTGTCTTCGCTACACCACCATACCCACTCCTGCCACTAAGCCACCATGTACTCCTGGCTGCTCACTGCATAGTAGGTATGCCTGTACTCCTGAGAGCCTAGCAGGTAAAGTCCCCCACGCCCAAGCATAACCTTTCCCACCATCCTTACCGCTTATGTCTTAAATCCTCTTCTCTACCCACTCCACCCAGGTGTGCATTCACTAGAGTCTAAACATACCATGAGTCGTCCTGCCACTCTGTCTGTACTGCCTCTGCCTGAAGTTCTCCACATTCCTCTGTTCTATCTGCACATTTCTCAGGATCCACTCAAAAGCTCATTTTTTTCACCTCAGTGGTTCCTTCCATCTCTCAAGGCCCATAGGACTATGTGTTTAACACTCATTTTCCCAAATGGAATGGTGTGATAGAGTGCTTAATGGCCACCAAGTCTTTTCATTTCTGTATATACACCACTTTACAGTGTGACTTTGCAGCTTCTTCCATCAGGAGGTGGAGTCTATTTCTCTACTCCTTGAATCTGAGCTGTTCTTGTAACTCGATTTGGCCAATAAATGCAGCATGAGTAACTGGGTGACTTCTGAGCCTAGGTCTCAAGAAGTCTTGTAGCTTTCCTCTTCTCCCTGAGAATGCTGAAGCAACCATGTGAAGAAGCCCCAGCTAGTCTGCTGGAGGAAGAGAGATGATATTGAGAGGCCAGTCAGCAGCCAACCATCAGACATGTGAGTGACGCCATCTTAAATACTCAACCCTAGTCGTATTGCCAGATGACCAACTTCATGAGGAACTCTCGGAAAGACTAGCAGAAGAACCACTCAGCTGATTCTAGCTCAGATTGCTGACCCACAGAATTATGAGCAAATAAAATGGTTGTTATTTTAAGTCACTAAATTTTGGGGTGATTTGTTATGCAGCAGTAAATAACTGAAAGAGCAGGTTTTGTACTGCTGTATTCCTGGCATCTAGAGGGCATGTTCATGGTAGGTTGTCGGTAAGAGATTGCTGTGGATCCCTGTCATCAAGGTGTCACTCCTCTTTACTTAGTAGACAACCAAGCTTCCTAATCCTCATGTCTCTCCCTGGCTCTCAAACAGTTCAAAGCCTGGGCTCAACACTGTCTTCCAGGATGACACCTTGCAGTTCTTCTTCACTCCACTGGACCAACATCCATTCATTTGCTCCCTTCACAGCCCTTTGACAGGTCATATCTTTCAGCTGCATGCTGCATTCCCTCACTAATTACTTCGTTCACTAAACCCTGAGGGGCCAACCCATGGACTGCCTCAATGCCATAAAGCTGTTCTCAACTTCCCAACCTTCCACCATCACTCTGAACCCTCACTACCTGATTCACATGTGCTTACAATTAGGAGAGACCTAAGAGATTGTCTAGGACAACCCCTTCCAGTTATGAATGAGGAAAGAAAGTCCCAGATAAGAAATAATAATAATAAATGGCTTATTCAAGGTCACATGATGGCAGTATCAATACCAGAACCCACATGTCATGCAGATTATTACCTAGTAGATTGCTTATTTGTGCTTGGTTTGTGTGTGTGCAACTGTGCCCTGCAGTTTAGACTGTGGAAGTTCCTTGGAGAGTGGCATCATATCTTTTACTTCTCCTACCTTTTCACACTCTTCCTGCTATCTGCAAAGACTGACTAGTAACTACTGGACACGTCAGCAGTCAATAAATGCTTGTTGATTAATTGACATTTAAAAGGAAATTACGCTTGGATCTGTTCTGTATCTTGTTTTTGGTGGTAATTACAACCATAGGTATTTGTCAGAACTTGAACTGTACATTAAAAAGGGTAAATTATACTGTGTATAAATTTTTAAATTAAGGTATAATTCAAAGCAATTATGCTGAAGAGATCTATTTATTTGATAAATGTGGCTAAATGTATTACTGTGAGAAAAGAAATTTGGCCCTTTGAAAATAAATTTGTACATAATAGGCACTCGGTAATGTTAGTTTCCTTCCTTCTTGTGCACAAATGCTTCATGATTACCTGTCAAGACTGCTAAAGAAAGCATTCCTGCCCTAGGAGATGACTGGATCTCAGATGACTTCTAAGATCCTATGATTTCTTTGAAAGGTAAATAAATGACTGTTTTGAAACACATGTGTAAAGTAAAATATAGAAGCGTTACTACACTATTCCAAAGGTGGGCCCCCTAGAACCTTGATTTTACTTCCAAAGACTTAGACTCAGGTATAAAACTATTAACCCTCTGTTAATAGAAATTATTTTAAAACTTAAAAAATAATACAAAAGGACGACCAAATGTCCTTTCGTTGTCATTCTGGAGCATTGACTGAGAGATGTGTGTCTATAACCCAAGTGTGTCTAAATAACCCAAGGATTATTTAGTTCTCTAGGGGATTACATCCTTGTTTGGCTTATTATTCACTAATGATTAGGATCCAGACTTTTTGAAGTGACATGTTAACTTAAAGATTTTTTGTCTGGTAGAGATGAAAAAAATTTCTGTTTGGTAGAAGAAATAATCCCAAAGACTATGGATTAACTGTCCTATAGTGCATTAACCACTTTTCTATCTAATTTAGCTATCTTATTCTAGCATTTTTACTTTCAGTATTTATATATACTGAATCTCTCAAATATTCTTTGAATCAGCCTTACATAATGCTGGGTCCCTCACTAATAAATTAGTCTTTGACATGTGTTCATTCTGTATTTGTATGTGAGTCATGTTCTTAATTTTGAAAATTATATTGTAATTATATATATTATACCCCAAACATCCTACAACATTGTCTGTGGACCATGTCCCATCCTGCACAAAGTCCCTGATATCTACTACTGACTGCTGGTTTTAATGCTGTAAGAGCACCTTGAAATATCTTTGTGATCATGCTGGTACCTGAAGAGGTCTTTTCAGGAAAAAAACTGGATACCTCTGCAAGTGCTCAAGAAAACTGCAGAAAGACTTTCTGGAACTACTCTCACAAAATGAGAAACTGATGTCTTTCCTATCATGTTACTGTTCTATCTATAAACCGAGAGGATGACATTAAGAACCTTTGTTTTAGAGATCCAGAACAAATAGACTCACACTGGGCCCTTCTTTCCTGTCAAACACTATTCCTGTAATCCGCTTTTGCTAGTAATGGCCATAAAATAACTATATTGGAGCAATAAAAATTGATAAACTACCAGCTGCCTCAAAAATCTAATAGCTTTGGCAAAATATACTGCAGCTTGTTGTGATAGAGCCTCCTTTTCCCTAACACATTTTATTTTAACACTTGCCTTTTCACACTACTGAATAGTATAATCAAATTAACAGATTCAGCAAATGCTCAGTGAGTTCCAGGCACTAGACACTGCTCAGCCCTGACTACCCTCACCCCCTTCCCCAAGCAGGCTCAACTAGTACTCAGTGTCAATCATTGGTTTGCAGTTGTCCAGGATGAAAATGGAGAATAGAGCCTAAATGGAGGGTTGCATTCTGTCCTGTCAGCACCCAAAAGATTTAAAATGGAGTCAAGCAAAAGAATGGATCTCTTTCACATTAATAAAATTTAATGATCTACAACACCACTGAGTATTAAATGCATACAGATTTGAAACATCCTGAGAAACAGGAAGGGTGGGTTAAAACGTGGTTCACAAACAAACTGCTATTTATAAATATTCTGAATCAGCTTGACAACTTTATTGAAAGAGGTATGAAACAAATATCTTCCAATAAACACTCAAACTCAGAAATAATCGAAATATGGTGCCCATTCATACAAAGACCAAAGTGCCAAGTTTCCATGCAGCATAGGGAATCCTCTGCAAAGCAAGTCTGAACCAAAATTCTAAAACGCCAAGGAGGAGGGGGTGAAGTGGGTTGAGGATATAGAACAGGAGTAGGAGTAATTTTTTCAACCTACTTTTACCCTGGTGATTATTAAAACAGAATTCTGTAATATTTCACAATAGAATGTTTTTGAAAAAATAATCTGTTTAGGCCAGCTTCTGCCTTGGGATGTAGGGAGCTGGAAGTAGTGTTGCTCTTACCCTTACAATTAGCCAAACTAAATTAAAATTCATGACTTTTATTGAGCCCATCAGAGGAGTATTACTCACGTATTTGTTGAGAGGAGTATTTGTTCAAGTATTTTGCTTTAATTTAAATTTGGTAGTTTGTTTTCTTGCTGTGGTGTTTTGAGAATTTTGTGTTTTGTTTTGTTTTGTTTTGTTTGGCTGCACCGTGCAGCCTGTGGGATCTTAGTTCCCCGACCAGGGATTGAACCCACACCCCCTGCATTGGAAGCGCGGAGGCTTAACCACTGGACTGCCGGGGAAGTCCGAGAGTTTTTTTTTTTTAATATTCTGAATAAAAATCCTTTGTTGGTTATGTGGTTTATCAGTAAATATTTTCTCTACATCTGTGGCTTGGTTTTTTATTCTCTTTTTTTTTTTTTTTTTTTTTTTTTGCGGTACGTGGGCCTCTCACTGCTGTGGCCTCTCCCATTGCAGAGCACAGGCTCCGGACGCGCAGGCTCAGCGGCCATGGCTCACGGGCCCAGCCGCTCCATGGCACGTGGGATCTTCCCGGACCGTGGCACGAACCCGTGTCCCCTGCATCTGCAGGCGGATCTCAACCACTGCGCCACCAGGGAAGCCCCGGTTTTTTATTCTCTTAATGGTGTCATTCACCAAGCAAGATTTTAATTTTGATGAAGTCCAATTTATCATTTTTTAAAAGGACTCATGTCTAAGAACTCTTATATTAACCTTAGATCATGAAGATTTTCTCCTATGTTTTCTTCTAAAAGTTATGTAGTTACATGGTTTACATTTAGGTATGTGCCTATTTCGAGTTAATCTTTGTCCATGATGTGAAGTTTAGGTGGAGATCTGTTTTTTACATATGGATGTCTAATTGTTCCCACACCGTTAGTTCAAAAGACTATCTTTCCTCCTCTAAATTGCTTTTGCACCTGTTTCAAAAATCAGTTGCCTGTATTTATGTAGGTCAATATCTTAACTCTCTTTTGTTCCATTGTTCTGTTTTTATCACTTCATCAATACCACTGTCTTGATTACTGTAGCTTTATATTATGCCTTAAAATCAGTGTGTTTCTCCAACTTTATTCTTTTTAAAATTTGTTTTAGCTATTCTAGATCTTTTGCTGTTCTTTATAAATTTTAGAATCATCTTGTCTATATTTACAAAAAATCCTACTGGCATTTTTGTTTGAATTAGGTTAAATCTAATCATGAATCTGATGACTTTGGGGAGAAATGACATCTTTAATATGCTGAATCTTCCACCACATGAATATAGCATATTTCTCCATTTCTTTAGATTTTCTTTGATTTTTTCATGGAAGCATCTATGTTTTGTAGTGTTCAGCATAGAGATCCTGTACATGTTTTGTTAGATATATACCTGAATGTTTCATTTCTTTGGAGCTGTTGTAAATGATATATTTTTTTAAAGATTCAGTTTCTAGTTGTTTATTGCCACCATATAGAAATATGACTGATTTTTGTATTGACCTTATATCTTGCTTCCTTGCTAAGCTGTTAGTTATAGGACTTAAAAAAATAGATTTCTCTGATATATTCTAAGCAAACAATCATGCTGTTTAGGAGTAGGGATACTTTCATTTCTTTCTTTCAATCTGTATACCTTTTATATATTTTTTGTCCCTTTTTGCACAGGCTAAGACTTCTAGTATGATGTTTGATAGAAGTGATGAGAGAGCACAGCTTTTTCTTATTTTACCTTTAAGTTCTTTATCAAGTTGAGGAAGTTCCCTTCTATTCCTACTATGCTGAGAGTTTCTATTATGAATGCATTTTGAATTTTGACAAATGGTTTTGTCCTCATCAACTGATATTATCATTTGGTTTTCCTTTTTTAGACTTAATATGTTGATTACATTGATTGATTTTCAAATATTGAACCTGCTTTTCATTCCTGGGAGAAACCCCACTTGGATGTAGGGTTTTATATATTGCTGTTAGATTTGCTAATATTTTGTTGAGGGTATTTGCTTTTATATTCATGAGGGATATTGGTCTATAGTTTTCTTTTTTGTATTGTTTGTCTGGGTTTGGTATCAGGGCTTCATAAAATGAGTAGGGAAAGATTCTATCCTCTCCTGTTTTCTGGAAGAGATCTTGCAGAATTGGTGTTATCTTTTCTTTTTTTTAATTTTTTTACTTTATATTTAATAATTTATTCAATACTCATATCAATCCTATAAGTACAATACTATTATTTTCCCCTTTTGAACCAATAATGAAACATTCTGAAGCACAGAAATGTTAACAGTTTCCCAAGAGCACAGAATTAGTAAGTGGCTGAGCAGAGATTAAAATTCAGGAAGTCTGACTGTAGTCCCTGTGCCATAACCACTTGCCTATAAAATGGTGTTATCTTTTCTTTAAATGTTTGTTGGAATTTGCCAGTGAAACCATCTGGGCCTGGGCATTTCTTTTAAAAAAGATTTTTAGCTGTGAATTTAATTTCCTTAATAGATGGATCATTATTCAGGTTACTTGTTTCATCTTCAATGAGTTTTAGTAGTTTGTGGTTTTCGAGCAGTCTGTCCATTTCATTTAAGTTGTCTAACTTATGTGTGTAGAGTTATTCATGGTAGTATCCCCTTATTATCTTTTTATGTCTGCGGGGTCTATAGTGATAATCTCCTCTTTCATTCCTCATATTGGTAATTTGCTTTTTTTTTTCTTTCTCAGTTTTGCTAGAGGTTTATCAATTTTATTGATCTTTTCAAAGGACCAGCTTTTGTTTTCATTTATTTTTCTCTGTTGTTTTTCTGTTTTCAGCTTCATTGATTTCTGTTTTATCTTATTTCCTTTTTCTGCTTGCTTTGGGTTTATTTTGCTCTTTTTCTAGTTCCTAAGGGGGAAGCTTAGATTACAGTTGACCCTTGAACAACAGGGGTATGAACTGTGCAGGTCCACTTATATGTGGATTATTTTCAATAGTAAATACTACAGTACTACACGATCCACATGGTTGGTTGAATCCACAGATGTGAAACTGCCAATACAGAGGAATTGAGGTTATGGAGGAACCATGGATAGGGAGGGCTGACAATAACTTAGATATGGATTTTTGACTGTGCAGAGGTTTGGCACCCCTGACCCCTGATTGTTCAAGGGTCAACTGTATTTATACGAGAGATTTTTTTCCCTAAAATATCATTTACTGCTATGAATTTCCCTCTAAGCCCACAAATTGAGTTATGTTGTTTTTTCATTTTTCTTTAATTAAAAATATTTTCTAATTTCCCTTAAAAGTTTCTCTTTGATTAATGGGTTATTTAGATATATGATATCCAATAGCCAAGTATTTGGAGCTTTTCCTCTTATCTCTCTGTTGTCGATTTCTATTTTATTTCCTTTATGGTCAGGGAACATATTCTGTATGATTTCAGTTCTTTTATATTTGAAGTTTGTTTTGTGACCCAGGATGTGATCTATCTTGTTGAAAGAATATATATTCTGCGATTGTTAGATAGAGTGTTCTGTACATATAAGCTAATTCCACTTGGTTGATAATAGTGTTCAGTTCTTACATATTCTTGCTGATTTTCTGTCTGCTAGTTCTATATATTAATTAGAGAGGAGTGTTGAAGTCTCCAACTATAATTGTGGGTTTTTCTACTTCTAATTTTAGATCTGACAGTTTTTGCTTCACATATTTTGAAGCACTGTTGTTAGGTGTTTACACATTTAGGATTGTTAAGTCTTTGGGGTGAATTAAATAACCCTTTTAGCATTATGACATGTCTCTTTATATCCCACTTTATCCTTTCTTTTTAGTTTAATAGACATTTATTCTATTATTATGTATAGTTGAACAAGCTCTACACACAAAATTATATGGTTTAAGACTTTTTTTTTGAGTGGGAAGAAATTTGGGTCTCAAAACGTTTTGCGAGCCTGCTACATGTTTTCTGGAAATCATTAAGTGGACCTTTCAAGACCCTTGAAGAAAATACGAGAAAAATTGGTTCAAGAAAACCAGCAATTAGATTTCAAAATTAACCTACCTGTTAAGATAGCAAACCAAGAATTGGAAAGAATTGGGGCAATTCCTCTTCCATATTTCCTATACACTCAAATCCACCCTGGGAAACAGAACATGATGCAAGCAGAATGTAGTGGTATGCCCAGCCACAACTGGTGGCCTGGCAAGTTTGTGGAATGGTGAGGCTCTTGATGGTAGTTTGAGCAGGGATCAGAAAAATAACTGTAGGCAACATATAAAATTGGAAACCAGTTGAACTTGTATTGACACCAACTACATGACTTTTCTCAGTATCCTTATGGGAATGGATAATGTGGCTTGACCCAAAATAGCACTGATTAGACTTAGTGTTACTTTTAAATAAAACCAACCCTGTTGTCCCCTCTGTGGTGGCTTAGAGAGTTCATAATGGTCACAAACTAATATTACAGATAAAACATTTAAAATTTTGATCCAAGCTTTTTCTGTCCTCCCACACTTGAAAGGTATCTGATGGACACCAATTTCCCAATCCTAGCATTACTAGCTTACAAACCTTAGGGCTAATTAACTCCCTTCTCATTTACCTAATGTTCAATTTCCATCAGTTTCAGTATACACCAGTGTAAATACCATGACTATTTTGCATGAAGTTCAGTATTCTACAGATCCCAGTCCTGGGATTAAACCAGTAGCTCCCATCTTTTATGTGAACATCAGTGGTACCATGGAGGCCAAGGCAGTTTAATTTAGGTTAACCAGGATGTTTTCATTTGTAAGCGAACCCTCTTGCAACAGGTTTATTCAATTCTCTTAAAAATGGTGACACTCCTTTAATTTTCGCCTTTCGGAAGCAGCTGTTTACATAAATGGAATATTAGATTAAGTCTAAAAATGTGGGCCCTAGTCAACTTTCATTCTTTTTCTGCGTATGATCATGATAAAGGATCAGGATATCCTTCACATTTCCAAGGAAAATCCAATTTAAAAAGTTTGTCCTTGCCAAACTCCATAAAACAGCCACTTTAGAGTAAACCAGCAGAGCATTGCATCACCCCAATAAAGCTGTAGGTTTCATCACATGCATCAACAAATCTACATGGCTAGTTTCTGCACTCCTCTTTTCCAGAATTTATTTTACACCTATTGTACCAAACAGCATTTTAAACACGGACATATCAACTCCCTAATAAAGCAAAAACAAAGGCATTTCCTTTATTAGAAACAAGATACACCATCACTTAAAGTCTTCAAACATTATTGCACTTTAATTTTCATAATTTGACAATGCATTCAATGAAATAATCTGGAGACAACTAGTTTTAACAGACAAATTTAAAAACACCTTTAAGCGGACATGAATGTCCTAAATTGTTTATTAGGTAAGAATTTTACAAACATTACTTATATTAGCGGTAATAGTGGAGCTGGAGAGTATTGCGCCTTCTCCAAGCTGCACGGCGAGAACCACCAATAGTGTGGTGGGACTTGTGGCCCTTTCCAAGGCCGCGGCTCTTTCTGCCTGCAGATGTCAGCCCCCACATCTCCCTGTGCTTGTGGACTGGTTTGGTGATCCACTGGGTGACAGGGTTTCTTCTGATAGCTTTATGAAATGGATCAATGATGATAACCTCAAAAAATTTGTAAGTAGAATCTTCACCAACCCAGTAAGAATTCAGGACCCTTAGGGCCCCACAGTGACGTCCAGTTCACTCCTTGGCAACAGAATGAAGGCTTCGAGCAAACTAGAGCTGGTTGACACCATGATGGAGAGGCTTGCCGTAGGTGGCACCATTAGGAACCGGGCATTTGCGGGTACCACAGCACACACGAATCCGATATATGACATAACCTTGCTTGGCCTTGTAGCCCAGCCTGTGTACCTTGTCAGGCTGGGTGGGGCAGAGGGCCCTCTGCAGTGCAGAGAGCTGGCGGTACTGCCAGCAGTGCACCCTGAGCAGAAAGCAAATTATGTGGGACTGCTTCTTCCTCCTGGATGTACTAGCAAGTGCCCATCTCGGCTCACCTGATGGCTGCTGCCAGACGGAAAGGCCCACTTTATCCTTGTAATTTTCTTTGCTCTGAATTCTTTCTTTTCTTTTTTTTTTTTTGGCGGTACGTGTGCCTCTCACCGCTGTGGCCTCTCCCATTGCAGAGCACAGGCTCCAGACGTGCAGGCCCAGCGGCCATGGCTCGTGGGTGCAGCCGCTCCGCAGCATGTGGGATCCTCCAGGACCGGGGCACGAACCCGTGTACCCTGCATCGGCAGGCGGACTCTCAACCACTGCGCCATCAGGGAAGCCCTGAATTCTTTCTTTTGATCAGCATTTGCATCATATCTTTTTTCATCTTTTACTTTTCATCTACCTATATCATATTTTAAATGATTTTCTTATAGTCTTTGTGGTGGGATCATGTTTTTTAAATCTGTTCTGACAGTCTCTGTCTTTTAATTGTATGTTTAGACCATTCCACTTAATGTAGTTATTGATATGCTTGGTTTAAACCTACCATTTTATTATTTCTTTTCTTTGTGTTATACCTCTGTTATTATTTCCTCTCTTTTCCACTTTCCTGCCTTTTGGGTTATTTGAACGTTTTTTAGTGCTCCATTTTAATTAATCTACTGTGTTTTGTTTTTTTTTTTTTTTTTGCGGTATGTGGGCCTCTCACCGCTGTGGCCTCTCCCGCTGCGAGGCACAGGCTCCGGACGCGCAGGCTCAGCGGCCATGGCTCACGGGCCCAGCCGCTCCGCGGCACGTGGGATCCTCCCGGACCGGGGCACGAATCCGCGTCCCCTGCATCGGCAGGCGGACTCTCAACCACTGTGTCACCAGGGAAGCCCTACTGTGATTTTTGAGTTTATCTCTTTGCATATCTTTTGTGGTTACTCTAGGGATTATAATATACATATTAAGCCTTGCACAGTCTGCTTAGAATCAATACTTTACTACTTCAGGAGTCATGCAGAAACCTTACACCCTGTAGGTCCCTTTACCCTCTCCCCTTTATGTTATAGTTGTCTTATATATTACATCTACACATACTGAAAATCCCTTCACACATTCTTATTGTTTTTGCTATCAGCTGCCAAACATATTTTAAGTAATTCAAGAGAAGAACAGTCTGTTATATCTACCCAAATTTTACAATTTATATTGCTGTTCCTTCATTCCTAATGTGCTAAATTTCTTTCTGCTATAATTTCCCAACTGGCTGAAGAACTTCCTCTAGCAGTTCTTTTAGAGCAGATTGCTGGCTATAAATTGTCATCCCTGAAAGATATTTTTGCTGGATATAGAATTATGTGTTGACAGTTCTTTTTTCCCCACACTTCAAACATGTTGTGCCATTTCCTTATGACCTCCATGGTTTCTGATACAAGAAATCCACTGTAATTCGAATTGTTATACCCCTATAAGGTAATGTATTTTTCCTCTGGCTGCTTTCAAGATTTTTTTCTTTGTACTACGTTCAGCAGTTTGATTTGGATATGTCTGGAAACGGGTTTCTTTGGGTTTATTCTGTTTGGGGTTTTTCACTGCTCAGGCTATTCAAAGTCTCATAAATAGGCTCTGGATCCAGAAGAGATTGGAATAATAATGACAAAAAACTTCTTTTGAAAGTATCTTTGCTTTGTAGGGACCTGCACACAGTAGAAATGGAAATATTTTCTGTATATCCCAGACAGAATTTAACATTAGTAAATTATAGTTGTAACTCCTGCTCCCTTTCAGTGATGTGGAAGATTGTTGCAAATGGACTAGAATGGAGAGAATTGAGCTCCAGAGAGAATGAGTGAGTTTTGTAGTTTTACACACCTAGTAAGTTGCAGATCTATAAGTTAGTGTTCAAGTTCTGTTTACACTACTATAATATGTTCCTATGCACTTATAGAATTTGTCCCTCCTCCTAAACGGAAACTTTAGCTTAAGTTTATGGTGAGATGCTCGTTTGAAATGTCTACTTTTAAAAAAAAATCAGGGAAAGTCTCATATTTTAAATTCCTTCAGGGAGGCATTAAGTCTTGGTTTGAGCAGGGATTGGTACACTATAGCCTGCCCGCTAAATCTGTCCCACTACCTGTTTTCATGCAGCCTATAAGCTAGGAATGGATTTTTCTGTTTTTAAATGGTTGGAAAAATCAAAAGAAGAATAATATTTGATGACATGTGAAAATTGTATGAAATTAAAATTTCAGTGTAAGTGAAGTTTTTTTGATATTTATTTACTTATTTATTTATTTGGCTGCGTTGGGTCTTAGTTGCGGCACACGGGCTCTTCACTGAGGCACGCGGGCTCTTCGTTGCAGCGCACGGGCTCTAGACCACACGGGCTCAGTAGCTGTGGCACGGGGGCTTAGTTGCCCCACAGCATGTGGGATCTTACTTCTGTGGCTAGGGATCGAACCTGAGTCCCATGCGTTGGAAGGCGGATTCTTAACCACTGGACCATCAGGGAAGCCCCTATAAGTGAAGTTTTATTGGAACACAGCCATGTCCATTTATTTACATAAATAAATGTCAGTGGTTTCTCTTATGCTGTAATGGCAGAGTTGAGTAGTTAAGACAGAGGCTGAATGGCCTGCAAAGCAAAAAATATATACTGTCTAGCCCTTTACAGAAAACGTTTGCTAACTCCTTGTTTAGAATAATGTCCAGTGAATTGAGTTAGGATGTCACTGATCTGAACTGTGTGAAAAGGGTAGCTAGAATTCAAACTTTGCTCTTTGAATAAGTGTCTTAGGTGTAAGAAAAGTAGAAGATAAGAATTATTAACTGTTTACAGTACTAGTCTATTGACATGTATTGAATGTTTTCAGTTCTGCAGCAATATTCTGTTCTTTTAAAATTAGCCCTTCAGGAAATCCTACTATTTGCAACAACATGGACAAACTGGGAGGGCATTATGCTCAGTGAAATAAGCCAGACAGAGAAAGACAAATACTGCATGGTATCACTTCTATGTGGAATCAAAAAAAAAAGGTCAAACTCATAGAAACAGAGAGTAGAATGGTGGTTGCTAGGGGCGAAGAGGCAGGAGAAATGGGGTGAGGTTGGTAAAAGGGTACAAACTTTAAGTTATAAGATGAATAAGTTCTGGGGATGTAATGTACAGCATGGTCACTATAGTTATCAATACTGTATTTTATACTTGAAAGTTGCTAAGAGAGTAGATCTTAAATGTTCTCACCACAAAAAGGAAAAAAGGTAACTGTGTAGTGATGGATGTGTAAACTTGGTGGGAATCCTTTCACAATGTATAGGTATATCAAATCAAATCATCACATTGTACACTTTAAATATATTATAATTTTATTTGTCAATTATACCTCAGTAAAGCTGAGGGGAAAATTAAATAAATAAAGGGCAAAACATAAAATAAAATTAGTCTTTCAGATCAAGAGAAATTGATTAGAAGAAAAGCCAGGACTGTTTCTACCTGGTTGAAGAAGATTGTCAGTTGGAGGCACTTGAGGCCCAAGTGTGAGGGGCTTAGGGAGGTTTTCTTGGCTGGACGAGGTAAAGGTCATTATTTAAACTTTGTTTTCCTGCTTCTCTGTTGGGCTTTTTACAGGTCTAATTACCTAGTTGACTTTCTGTTCTTTTGTGAGTCTTTTTCTCTATGACTAGTGAGAGGAAATGGCTGATCACTTTTAAATGAAGAGGAAAGCCCAACTCAGACCAGGAACCGTTGCCCCTCACCCCTACCGCTATAGGTGGACCTTTCCTTTGGGCTTATTGACCTACCTTGCCAGCTGGCATCAGAAGTCCATTGAGATGTACATGGCCTGTTTCTCCTAACCTCTTCCCTCCATCTCAAGGACCAAATGAGCCACATCTGTACTATGCATGAATTTAAGGATTTTTTTTTTAGGCCCAAGTTAACTTCTGTTACGCATTGAAATTTAAGCTTCTCGAGTGGGTTGCCTATCATAGAGTTCCTGGCAACAACAAATTTTAAATGCACAATACACATTAATTTTTAGGGTAAAAATATTATTATCTTGGTTTGTAAACTTACCTTTTAGGTGACAGGAAAACAAATCTCTCTTTGTGCTATGCCTGCTTATGTATTTTCTATACATATGTGTTCTATAATTATATATTCTCTCTTGGATCTACTACTACTATGAAATATAGCTGTTCTGAATGTCCTGGGCCACACCATTCTGGCAGTGAAAGCAGGGTCTGGATAACAGTCCCTCAGACTTTTGCCAGCTCTATTATAGTTCTCCAGCTTCCAGGGAAGTCTTCAAACATACCCAGTTTACCCTGGAGGTATCTGTTGTGTTTTCCTGAATAAGGTATTCTAGAGCTCCAAGTGTCATCTCCCTCCTCTCCCTTTGCTCTTAGCACCTTTGGTGACCTCTGGGGCAGGATCCTTGCTGGGCTGCTAGTGCTTTCAGCCCCTTGAGGCTGCTCTCCTGTGTTTGCACAGCCCCCAGTGCTGCAAATACCACTGACATGCCTGACTCTGTCCATGTGGGTGGCTCACTCTTACACTTCCCAGTTAAGGGTACTGGTGTCTGTGCTATGGACCTTGACTTTGACTCTCTCATCCTCCTGCTGCAGCTGGATCTTCTGGGGCTGTGGGGGCTGCATGTCAGCTTGTTTAGGTTTCTGTGGAAAGCCCATCTCTTACTGGATTCTGAACCACGTCCTTGAAAACTGAGCTTTTAGATTAACCTGAGTAACACACTTCACACCATTTTCTGAATCATTCCTCTCTCATACCTTGGGGTATTGCCACTAAATCAGTTGATGAGCTACCATCTTCTCTTGGAACTCCCTTCTTTACTAGGGAATTCCTTGGTCCCTCAAGAACCTAGATTCCTGGTAAGATAGGCTGCTCCTAGGTACACCTGACAGGTGAGAATTCAACTGGTGTGTTAATCACCTTCTGCTCAAGTTAGGCCCCTCTGTGAGTTTATGTATATGTATTGATAATATGTGCCCTATGGTGCATATCCTTGAGGAGATTTTAAAGCTGTGCAGCTGCTATAGGAAGCCCAGAGCTTAATTTCTGCCTTTACCTAAACTCTTGCATTCATCTGAGATGTTAGCATTAGTTTGGTCTTCTCCCTGCCCAAACATTCTGCCATGTACCACCTTGTGCCCACTTCAGGCCTAAGTGGTTGACCTAACTATCCAGTGTTGCTATTTCATAGAAGTTGACTCTCATTCTTCCCAAACCTTCATCTACTTTTGTATCCTATTCCAAGGATTGTTATCCTCCTTTTTCTAGTTTCTTGAGGCAGAGCTTTGATTACTGACTTGAGACTCTTCTTTCCTAATGTAAGTATTTAGTACTGTAAATTTCCCTCTCAGCACTGCTTTAAGCTGTGCCCCACATATTTTGATATGTTGTATGTATTTTCATTTTCATTCAGTTCAGTGTACTTTAAAATTTTCCCTTGAGATTTCCTCTTTGGCCCATGGCTTATTTAGAAGTATGTTATTTAGTTTCCAAGTGTTTATAGAGATTTTCCTGTTGTCTTTCTGCTGCTGATTTCTGCTTTGATACCATTGTGGTCAGAGAATGCACTCCATATGACTTCAATCTTACTAAATTTGTTTAAGCTTGTTTCATGGCCCAAGATACGGTCTGTCTTGGTATATTTTCTGTGGGTGCTTGAAAAAAATGTAATCTGCTGTTGTTGGATGCAGTGTTCTACAGGTGTCAGTTAAATCGTATTGGTTGATTGTGTTTGTTGAGTTCTTCTATCAATATGTCCTTGCTGATTTTCTGTCTACTAGTTCTATCAGTTGTTGAGAGAAGAATGTTGAAATCTCCAACTATGACTGTGGATTTATCTATTTCTCCTTTCAGATCAGTTAGTTTTTGTTTCACATATTTTGCAGCTCCATTTTTTTAGTGCATACATATTTAGGATTGCTATGTCTTGGTAGATTGATCCTTCTATCATTATTTAATGTTCTTCTCCATCTGGTGATTATCTTTTTATTGATATTAATATAGCCACACTGCTTTCTTTTGAGTAATATTTATATCTTATATCCTTCTCCATTTTTTTCCACTTTCAACCTTTCCTTATATTTGAAGTGAGTTGTGGCAGACAACATATAGATGGATCATGTTTTTTAACCCACTCTGCCAATCTCTCTCTGTCTTTTAATTGGTTTATTTAGACCATTTATATTTGCTGGTTATTCAAAGATCAATAAAATGTCTATCCATAGAATATGTTTTCTAGATTCATGTCTGGCTTCTTCATGAGTGACTCTTTAAATACATGATATAATGAAAAGCTCACTAGGTGAAGAGCCAGATGTCCTCGGGCATAGGCCTTCCTTTGCCATACAGCAGTTCTGTGACCTTGGACAAATGATACTACACAGTTCCATCTAAAAATGCTCACTGAGTTTCTGTTGAGCACCAAGTACTGGGTTACGTACTAGAAACACAAAGATAAGACATGACACACTCTTTGCCTTCCCAGAATTTAGAGTCCACTGGGAGACATGTACAAATGATCAGATAATTACAGGGGATGACTATTACGGTAGAGGTTAGTATGGGCATTTTACCCAGCTTGGTAGTGGAAGGGGGGTTAGGTAAGGCTTCCAAGAGAGGTGATGACTGTGCTGAATTTTTTTTTTTTTTTTTTTTTTTTTTTTTTTTTTTTTGCGGTACGCGGGCCTCTCACTGTTGTGGCCTCTCCTGCTGCGGAGCACAGGCTCCGGACGCGCAGGCTCAGCAACCATGGCTCATGGGCCCAGCCGCTCTGCGGCATGTGGGATCTTCCCGGACCGGGGCACAAACCCGTGTCCCCTGCATCGGCAGGCGGACTCTCAACCACTGCGCCACCAGGGAAGCCCCTGTGCTGAATTTTAAATGACCAATAGAGATTGACAAGGTAAAAGGGAGCAGAGGAAGAAAATTTAGAACATTTCTGAGTTTTTGTTTCCTTGTGTTCAAGGAGAGATTGGCAGTCCAATCAAGAAAAAATTCAGCCTCTCACCCCCAGAACACATATTTAATATTGTATAATCTAGATATCCTCAGGCCTTGGTATCCTATGGCTCTATTTATACCCAAATTGTATGGTTCTTGGTTCTCTTGGCTCCTACTGGACTTTCAGGCTCCAGCAAAGTATTCGTGCTTAGGTCTATAAGTCATCATGGGGTATCTCACATGTCTTCATAAATCAATATCAATTAAAGTCACTCTTCTCCTGTGCAAAGTATTTATACACATATGCTTAGGGTAGGTGGTAGGGAAAGGCACAAATCATAGGCTTCAAAGGACTATTAAATTTATACTTTATTTGTCACATTTCTAATTCCTGTATTCATCCTAATGGTGTCTTCGTATATAAGTAAGTTTTATAGTATTTGTCTTCCTCTTCCTAAACCAGGTTCATATTTATTAGTAAGGATTAAATAAAATTTTCTAAAATAAATTTATTTATTTTTGGCTGTGTTGGGTCTTCGTGGCTGTGCGCGGGCTTTCTCTAGTTACAATGAGCGGGAGCTACTCTTTGTTGCAGTGCGCAGGCTTCTCATTGTGGCAGCTTCTCTTGTTGCGGAGCACGGGCTCTAGGCACGCGGGCTTCAGTAGTTGTGGCACACAGGCTCAGTAGTTGTAGCTCATGGGCTCTAGAGTACAGGCTCTGTAGTTGTGGCACACGGGCTTAGTTGCTCCGTGGCATGTGGGATTTTCCCAGACCTGGAATCGAACCCGTGTCCCCTGCATTGGCAGGCGGATTCTTAACCACTGCACCACCAGGGAAGTCCCTAAATAAAATTTTTTTAAAGTCCTTTAACCAGCTTAATCATTCTTATTCCCTTTTTGAGAATCCCTTTTCCATTGTCTATAGTTTTTCTAATAATTGGATGGATACACAGTGGTACAGAATACAGGAGCTACTGGGTAACCTCCTCATGGTGTTCACCAGTGGCCATGCCTTTTACAAGAGTATCTGGCTTGGGAAAACATGGAGAATAATAAAGAGTTGGAAAGCAAGACTTTAGAGTAGCAGGTAAAGGATTATGATTATTGACTCTGCAAAAGAAAAGATTGAAGGTACTCCTTCAGTACTTGGGACATTTTAAACAAAATTTGGTAGTGGCCAGTTATAATATGAGTACTAAAAATAATATAAGGACTTTATTGCTATGATGGGTTTAGGAAAAGAAGGAAGTATTTCTAACAACTGTTGAGATGGATTCCAAGGGGATATAGTAGAATTTCCTAGTTGGGCCTGAGAGAAAAATTTCATAGTCTCCCTTTTAGGGCTTCAGGTAAATGTAGAGGGACTTAAGAGGCAGTGGGCAGGATTGGGAAGGGAGCATTCTTACATCATCACCCGGCCTTCCCTTGGAAGTAGCGTGAACTAGTGGGAAGGTACGTTTTGGGAAATCAGTCTATGGGTTAAAATCTCAGCTCTCTAATCCCTCACTGAGGCTCTTTTGTATAAATGGATAATATCATGTGATAGGTATGATTACATGAATTAAAGTATGTGAAGCATCTACCACAGCAAAGGGTACCCTCATGAGTATAGTCCCCCATGCCGTTCTTTATAGTCTGTCCCTAGCTGGGCTCCCCAAACTCACCATTCATCAGTCTCTTATACCACTCTGTAGTCTACAGAGTGAATAGTCTAGTCTATTCAGAATTACTTAATTTTTGTCTGTTAGCTTGTTCATTTTATTTTGTTTTAAGCATGTTGTGCCCTTCCATGCTATCATGTGTGTTATGCCCTTCACCTTGGAGAATTCACCTTCGTCCAGGGCTGGCCTTCCACTTGGTGGACTCCGAACCCCAATAAGGATGGACCCCTACTTAGGGATTGACTTAAGGTCACCTAGCTCTTGAGATCTGACCTGTATAAACCAAGATGGCAATTTATTGATATATAGTGGAAATTCAACTGATTACATTTTCGTATGTAGTCACCTCACACCAGATTGCAAGAGCCAATTGTGCACATCACTGTCAAATTCCACGGCAAGTGACATCATCTTAATAGCTTGAAATTGACCATGGTGAGAGTATCTACATTTCAGAAAACAGTAAACTACAAATCAGAACTTTCCCCCACCCTGTAGAGCCTGTTGTTAAACATTTATCAGCATACCACTGATACTATCTCTCTGTCTCTTTGGGTGAGTTGTGTGGGAAGCCAAGCCATCTTCATAAGACTACTACATCATAAATGTGGACTTGGACCTGGGACTTTAGTGATGTGATTCTCATATTTGGTGTTATCAGCATGAGACCTCTTCTCAGTCCTTTTCTGGAACTGTGGTGTTTCTGTTTTTCAGCCCAGAGGGGTGGATACTTGGACATGAGCTCCAACTTCTCTGGGCCACGCTTAGATGGTAACTTCTGACTGTGTGACGTTCCTTTTTTCAATCCTTTGGACTGATCCAACTTTTATTCTCATAGTCTTTTTCCATCCTAAGTAGAATATAAAATATAATTGTTTGTTTTTACTAAATTGTAGTCATATTTCAATCCTGCTTCCCTGAAATGAAGTCAAACTCACTTTTTTTTGCATCCATGCCACTCCCAAATTAATTTGTTGGGAATTTTAGGTGTTGATGAGCTTTTGGTCCCCTGTATAGGCAGTATGAGGGTTTGCCCCCATAAGTGTTCAGTCACATCCAAATGTGGGTTTCACTAGTCATTTCTCAGAGTAAGCACCTGCATTTTGCAGTTCTGAGTTCTTGAGAGGTCCCATACTGAGAGATCCCATGTTGTTTGGTTGGTCCACATCCTGATAATGTGTCACTTCCAACATGGAGTCTCCACACCCTCTCTGGATAGATTTAGTCACTATCCTTCCATGCTCCTAGGAAATTTGGAGCCTTCCCTTTTTCTGTTACAAAACCTATCACCCTGGGTTCTGGTAATTTGTTTTTCCTCTCCTTATCACTCCACCAGAGCCCTGAGCTCCTCGAAATTACAGGCCTTGCAGTTTTCTGTCCCTGTATCTGCAGTATTGAGCATGGTGTCAGGCCTGTAGTATCTTGCACATAAATTTGGAGTGTGGGTAAATTAATGAATAACATTCTGTGGAATTAAAGGGAATGTGAAAGTTAAGTTAGCCTGTGGGAGTTTTTAATATTAAGCTCCGTAAGTCCAAATTTTACACTGTGAGTTAAGAATCAATTCCTGGACAGCCTTTTTGCCTCCTTTATAATATTTTTCAACTCCAGTAATTGCTAAAGTATGTGAAAGTGCCTTTGGGAAGATTCCCTATACAGGAAGGAGCACGTAAAGGAATGTCACTCTTGGGTCTACAGCTTTGTCCGGGAATTATGTGGGCAAATGAACTAATCCTACTATTTAAAGGATGGTTTCCCCTCTGTAGATAGACAGGGGCTGGCTTCTTTGATGCTGATTCATGAAATTCTGCCTGTTTAAAGTATGCCTGTGTTCTCCCTGCAGTTATTTTGTGGGCTCACTTTACTCACCGCAATTTTGACTTTATGTGTTCCTAGTCACTGCCAATGAAGATTCAGGTTATTGATAGTTAGGCAGACAGGAATTCAGAGAAAGAGAAGTGTATATGCTAAAGAAGGATAAAGGGGGCAAAGGGGGTGGTGTTGGTAGTGAGCAAAGAGAGAAAACCTTAATTATACATACATATAGCATAAGGGACAGTCTAAAATATAGGTGGAAGTAGAATGTACCTGAAGAAAAAGTGAACAGGTCATAAGTGCACAACTCTATTAATAATCTCAAAGTGAACACATCCATTTAACCAGTGCCCAGGTCAAGAAAAAGAACATCACCAGCACCTCAGAGGCCCCCTTCCTGTTTCCTGGCAATGACTTACTTACCCCTTCCCTCTACCCTAGAGGTTAGGTTACCAAGTTACTGCTATCCTGAATTCCATCACTATAGATTAATGCTGTTTTTTCACTTTGCATAGATGGAGAATATATATATCATACAGTTTTTAAAAATCTGTTATACTGTGATGAGCATGTCTCATCTGAACATTCTCACACGTGTCTTTTGAGGAACAAATGTGTGCATTTCTGTTGGATATATAACTAAGAGTGAGGTAATAGCGTACGCATATGTTAAGCTTTAGTAGAGGTTGTCAAACAGCTTTCCAAAGCGTTTATACTAATTTACGTTCTTGCCAGCAGTATACAGAAGGTACCATTTGTTCACATCTTTGACATCACTTGTATTGTTAATATTTTGAATTGTAGCCATTCTAATGGATAGTAGTGGTATCTCATTGTGGCTTTATTTCGTTTTTAATTGAAATATAATTTGCATACAATAAAATGCAAAGATTTTAAGAGTACAGTTTGAGTCTTTTTAAAAAAATTAATAAATTTATTTATTTATTTATGGCAGTGTTGGGTCTTTGTTGCTGCAAGCGTAGTTGCAGTGAGCGGGGGCTACTCTTTGTTACGGTGTGTGGGCTTCTCATTGTGGTGGCTTCTCTTGTTGCGGAGCACAGATTCTAGGTGCGCGGGCTCAGTAGTTGTGGCTCGCAGGCTCTAGAGCTCAGGCTCAGTAGTTGTGGCTCACGGGCTTAGTTGCTCGGCGGCATGTGGGAATCTTTGCGGACCAGGGATCAAACCCGTGTCCCCTGCATTGGCAGGAGGATTCTTAACCACTGCGCCACCAGGGAAGTCCTACAGTTTGAGTCTTGACAAATGTATATACCCATGTAACTCACACCCCAGCAAGATATAGATGATTTTCTGTCACCCCATAAAGTACCTTTTCATTTGATCCTCTCCAACCAGAGGCAACCATGATTCCAATTTCTGTCACCATAGATTAGTTTTGCCTGCTATTGAACTTTATGTAAATAAAATCATACAGTGTGTAAGCTCGTGTTTGGCTTGTTTTTGGCTTATTTTGTTCAACATAATGTTTTTGAGATTTCATCCATGATGTTGTATGTATCAGTAGTATATCCTGTTTCATTGCTGAGTATTTCATTGTATGAATGTACCAAAATTTGTTTATTTGTTCTCCTGTTGATGGACATTTTGGGTTTTTTTTTTTTGAAGTCTTACTGTGGTTTTTAATTTTTACTTCCCTGAGGCCTAATACTATGGAACATCTTTTCATAATTTATTGCCATTTGATATTCTCTTGTGAAGAGCCTGTTCAAGACTGTTGCCATTTTTCTTTTGAGTTGTTTGTCTTATTAATTTATTGGAGTTCATTATGTAGCCTGGATATGAGTCCATTCTAGTCTGAGAGAGTCTTTTCACTCTCTTAAGAGTATCCTTGTTACACATTTATACAGGAATGTTCATAGCAGCTTTATTTGCAATAACCAAAAACTGGAAACAACCCAAATGTCCTTCAGTAGGTGAATGGTTAAACAAACTGTGGTACATCCATATAATGGTATAAAAGGAATGAACATGGAACAACTTGGATGGATCTCAGGAGCATTATGCTGAATGTAAAAAAGTAAGTTTATATACTGAATAATTTCTTTGATATAGCATTCTTAAAATGACAACTTTATTGAGGTATAATTTCCATACCACAGAGTTCACATGTTTCAAACATACAGTTTAATGCTTTTTAGTAAATGTACCAAGTTATGTAACCATATCCATAATCCAGTTTTAGAATATTTCCATCACTCCAATAAAAATTTTTGTGCCCATTTGCCATCAGTCAGTTCCCCTCCCCTGAGCCCTAGGCAACCACTAATCTACTTTCTGTCTCTATAGGTTTGCCTTTTGTGGACATTTTGTATAAAAAGAATCATACACGGTATGCTCTTTTGTGTCTGTTTTCTTTCATGTAGCATAATGCTTTTGAGGTTCATCCATGGATATGCCATGTATCAGTAATTCATTCCTTTTTATTGTTGAATAGTATTACATTATATGGATATACCACATTATGATTATCTATTCTCTGTGCATGGACATTTGGGGTGTTTCCAGGTTCTCACGAATAATGCTGCTGTGGACATTTATGTACTTGTCCTTGTGTAGGCATATGTTTTCATTTCTCTTGGGTAGATTCCTAGGAGTAGAATTGCTGAGTTGTGTGGTAAATTTATGCTTAACTTCTTAAAGAAACTGCCAAACTGTTTTCCAAGGTGGCTGAACCAAGTTATAGTCCCGCCAGTTCCTGGAGAATGTTCCATATTCACTTGAAAAGCATGTTTATTTTGCTCATCTTGGGAAGAGTGTTTTGTAAATGCCAACTAGGTCAGTTTTTTGGTAGTGTTGTGTGAGTTTTCTATATTCTTGCTTGATTTTCTTTCTAGTTGTTCTGTTACCAAGAATGGGATGTTGAACTCTCTATTAGTGTTGAATTGTCTGTTTCTTCAGTTCTTTGTCTTTAGTTTTCAGCAGTTTGACTATGATGTGTCTGGGTGTGGATTTCTTTGTATTATGTTTGGTATTCTCTCAGCTTCTTGGCAATTTTCATCTGTTTTTTCTTCAAATGTTTTTCGGCATCACACTCTTTTTCTTCCCTGTATTGGATTCCAGTTACACAAATATTAGATCGTTTATTATCATACAGGTCCTTGACACTTTGGTTCTCCCCCCGAATCTTTTTTCTTTCTGTTATTTAAATTGGCTAGTTCGTTTGTCTATTTTCAGTTTCAGTGCCTCCTCCATTCTGCTATTGTGTTCTTTCAGTGAATTTTTTATTTCAGTTATTTTATTTTCCAGTTCTAAAGTTTTAACTTGGTTATCCTTTATATCTTCTCTTTACTTTGCCAATAACTTTCTATTTAAATTTATTTCAAGAGTGTTCAAGTTTGGTGATTGCTCATTTGAGCATTTTTGTAATAGCTGCTTTAACCTACTTGTTCGATAATTTCAACATTTGTGTCATCTCACTGTTGGCATCTGTTGATTGTCTTTTCCCATGTGAGTTGGCATTTTTATTTTTTATATACCGAGCGACTTTGGATTTTATCCTGGACATTTTGAATATTATGTTATTAGACTCTGGATCTTGTTTCAATCTAGTGGAGAATGTTGATTATTTGTTTAGCAGTCAGTTGACCTGGTTAAGTTCATACTGCAAGTTCCAGCTCACCTTCTGTAGTGGGCTGTAGTTCCAATATGAGTTCAGTATTCAATGCCTTTGCAGTGCTATTCAGATCTGTCCCATGTGTGATGACCACTGGTCAGGTCTGAGACCTGAGTGTCTCTTAGCTCAGTTCTCAAAGTGTTTGACATGCTAATTAGGATCAAATCCACACATGCCCAGATGGAGGGTGATCACAGTTGTTCATAAGCAGCTTTATGGGTTTGCTTTCCTGAGGTCTTCCCTCTTCGTTATTACCATGGTATTTTATGGTTTTCTAGAGCTTTCCTTTTCGGTCCTCCAGTCAGAAACCACCCGCTTTCATGATGCACTGCCTCTGGGGCATAAGGGACAGGGAGACAGAGAGAGAAAGAAAGTAAGAAAAAACAGTGGGATTTGGCTTTGCCCTTTTGGAGCTTGCTATAGTTCCACCGAATGGAATGGAATGTTCCTTTCCCTCGAGAGTTTTAACTCCTACAGTCAAGTCTCCCTCTGCCAGTCAGTTTCGTTGCTGTTGCCACAGCCTCCACCATGGGATTTTCTGGACATGAGAGAAGGGAGAAAAAGGAGAGAAAACCCCAGGGGATTTCCCCCCAGTCTCTCTTGAGTTTTAGTAGTTCCCTTTTCCAAAAAAAGCACCTTGAGCCAGAACATGTGCTCTAAACACAGTGCTCACTTTCACGTTTTGTTGTGTTTTCAGGCCAGAGAATACGGGAGGAAGAAAAGTAGTAAAGTCACCACCAGTTCAGTTGTACTAGGCACCCTGATATTCTTCCCTGATTCATCTGCTGATAATATACTTTAAAGAGTTCTCTAATAGCTACCCAGGCATTCTGTACAGATTTTATAGTTGCTTCTGGTGGACATAAAGGTGGATGTGTTGATTCCATCTTACCTGCAACCAGAAGTCTTAACTGATATTTTAAATGATGTTTTGGATTGGCTTCCTCAACTCCCCAACATATTTATATCTCTGAAATAGTTTCAAAGATGCAGTGTTTGGTGTTGTTAAGTGGACAAAAGTTCCTAAGTATAAGCAGAGGAGCTGCAGTATTGGCAGAATAATGACCTCCTGAAAAACAAAGCCACTTTTCTGAAGGCATACATGGTAATCTCATCCGGAAGCACAGTTCTTTGTCCTCATGCAGCATATCATTGACCTCCTTGTTTTCCTTGGCCCTGCCTCTTTGTCACATTCTCTTACTTCTGTCCTGCTGTTTTTCAGTAAACTTTGCTCCTCAGGACTTCATTTATCAACTCCTTTCTCCTCCTCCTCCCTCCCGTTTGTCTCTGGTTTACCCTACACTCTCTTCTTCCGAACATTACATTCTTGCGTTTTATCACCAGACTCTGTCTTCCAAGGATAAATACACTGCTCTGTGATGTCTTAGGATGTAAGTGCTTGCACTTGAAGGGTGGAGAAGCTAGGCTGGGGAGGTGGGGGGTGAGTAATCAGCTTTTGCTTATAGATTAGGGCCAGACCAGAGTCCCTGCAAGGCATTGTAGTGGTCTAGCCAGCCGCTCTTCCAGCATATTAAGGCTTTCTCTCTCATCAGTATTTCTGGTGATAGTGGGGCCTGGCCATGTGAAGCTCCAGCACAGCCAGGAATATCAGTCTAGAAAGAAGGTAGTATTCAAGCCACACTAACCTCATTAACTTGAGAATATATCAGGGCCTTCTGAGCTGTTGTGTTTTGTTGTTAATTGTGAAATTTAATAGGAAGAAACTATTAAATAACAGTTACTTTTATGCAAGTATTTCCTATTCTTAGTTACGGTGGTACAGAATCACTGCCAGAAGGAAATCCTAAAAGGGCAAAAACACATGGACAAAGCACAAGTTTTTATGTTGCAGCATGCTTTCAGTATTTTTATGGTGGAAACATAACGTTCCTTAAAAACCACAGTGGGCTTCCCAGGTGTCTCTTCAGATCCATCAGTTTCCAGGCATGCAAAAGCTGCTCAACTCATAACCTTCTGGGCATATATTAACTATGTATAGATAAAATTTGTAGGTATTCAAAAGATATGGTACCTTTTGGAAAGAAAATCCTCAGGTACAGCATATTGTCTCATTTACTCCCACTAAAATTCATTATCTTCTTGTCTGGGAGCAGGGCAGCAGCAGGGAGCTCCTTGAGTTCTGACCCACTGTTTTTATGCCAGACTGGCCCTCCTCACACAAGGACAGGTCAATGATAGTCTTTTCCACTGCTAAGATTTTTATTTTTTCAGGTCAGTGATACTCTTTTCCACTGATAAGATTTTTATTTTTTCTTTTGACAGTAGCCAAAGCAACTAGTTGTAAAGAAAACACACTCATTATTCTTACTCTTTCATTTTACACAGCAATACTCATTTCAGTGGTATGTTTCTGTGGAGATCTCTTTAGCTATCAGAGCAATTTGACTTTGGTACTGGAAAAACTTAAGTCACAGAAACAGTGATTAAACAGGCAACAGTTCTACAAATAATACTGATTTAATTATGTACATAAGGTCAACCAAGGCATGAGAATTAAAGTGAGATTTATTTAAGGCCAGTATACTGTAAACACCACTCCCCCCAATCCTGTGACTATAATAACTTTCAGGCCCAATTAAGTGAATTATTCCTCATTGATTGTGAAATATTCCCAGGTAAAACCATTAAAGGCTGTGTTGATTTCGGATTGTTGCATTATTTCTTAAAGCTTGTCTTGGGATAACTGCTGCATTTTCCAGAGTCTGTGAGCTCTAAACTGTGAGGTGCTGGCCTAACTTTGATGGAACCTGAGAATTGGAAGGACCTTGGGGATCACCAAGTCCAGGTACCTTCCCAGTGCAACAATCCTCTCCACAATATTCTGTCAGACAGGCAGTTGTCTGACTCTTTACCACTTTTACCCCCAAAGAATATATATTTTTCCTCCATACATTTTTGATGCTACTCACTCATCTTTCCATGATAGGTCATTCTTTATTCCCAAGCCAAGATCTGCCTTCTAGGGTCTCTCACCATTGTTCCCAGCTCCTCCATTACCACACAGAGCAAATCTCCTTTGTCCAAAATAGTTAAAGCCGTCTATTTTCGTACTTCCCCTTTTTCGCATCTGTGATCTTCTCAGGCTAAAAAAATTCCTGGTTCTTTCAACAGCTTAATTCAAGACTTTTTAATGCAGTGGAAAATTCAAAGAATAATATAATGAACACTCATATTCTCCACCAGCCAGAATTATCAACAATTAAGATTTTGTCATATTTTTCTTTTTCTTAAATAGAGGAATTAAAACATTACAGAAATGATTATTTCCCCTTTGATCACCCCTTCTAGTGTCCACCTCCTCCCTCGCAGTGTCATGCATATATAGGTGTGTATAAACAACATATAGATTTGTTTTAATTTACACAAATGGTGTTATTATGGGTGTGTCTATATGTTTTGTCCATACAGCAAATGTCTTAGATCTTTTCATATGTTTTGTATTAATCTTTCCATACTATGTATTGTATTAGTCATTATATGTATGACATAAGATACTTTGGCTGTCTGCCATCTGGGCATATGGTCGGATTGTAGTTCTGCCTCTTCTGAAGTTAGGTGTGGCCATGTGATTTGCTTTGGTCAATGAAATGTCAGCAAAAGTAACGGGTGCACTTCCAAATAGAAGTTTTAAGAGCCAGTATGAGATTTACCACATTTAATTCCCCTGGCAGATAGAGATGAGGTCTCTCTGTCAGCCTGGGTCTGAGAATAACTACTTGAACTTTCCTGCCAACTCACTTTTTAAGCATGTAGCATATGAATAAATAGACTTTGCTTGTATTAAGCCACTCGGATTTTAGGTTCCTTTTGTTAATTTGCAAACTTAGCCCATCCTGATTTATAAGTAGACCTACATCATTGTTTTTAGTGGCTGCAAAGTATCCCCGAGTGTGAGTAGACCTTATTCTGTGTAGCCATTCTCCTACTGACAGAAGAAGCTTAAGGACTTCCTGAATTTTGCTGTTATAAACAATTCTCTGTTGGTAATTGTATAAATTTGTGAGAGTTTCTCCAGGATGTGTATCTAGAAGTAGGATTGTTTGGGTCACAGTGTACGGATATTTTCAGTTTTACAGGATTCTGTCTTTGCTATCTAAAGTGGCTATATCAATTTACATTCTCACTCTTTCAACTGTCATTTGTGTGACATGATTCCCAAACTTTTTACTAACCTTGATTCCCATCTCTGGATTCACTTTTGTCAGTCATTGTTTCTCTGTGATACTCAGACTGGAACTTGGTTGTCCTGTTGTTGTCCAACTGAGGTAGATGATATATTTCCAAATGTAGCCCAAGCTGAGTAGCTGCATCACCCTGGGGTATTTGCTGGCATAGAAGACTGAACATCTATCATCCTGTATTTAGGAAACATCCTGTATTTAGGAGTTTTTTAAATTGCAGTGGCTTTACATATGTTCTAGTTAAATTTCATCCTATTTTTGCTTATCATATTAGCTTTTGAATTCTCCCCTTTACTCTAATGTCACCCTTCCTAGGTCAGTAATCCTAGGTTCATCTACATTACTGATCAAAATTTTGATCAGCACAGGGCCAAGGGCATAGCTCTGTGTCCCACCATGAGACACCTTTCAGGTTTACTTGTCTTCAGGATTCTTCATCTTATCAAGCGGAAAATCCTGGTGGCCTTCGTCAGCTGCACCACATATACTCTACCTATAAAGAATTATTCCAATAAATGAATTGAGTGACTGGAACAGAAAGGAGTCTGGGGTAAGTTGGGCATGTAATAATTTTAGAGAGCCTATCCTGGCAGTTAGTGATTATCAAGTGCTTATCCAACCAGTGCTTTATTAATCTGATCTAGAATTTAGTTTGGAGTGAGATTTCAAGCTTTTTATTAGTAATGATTATGCTCCACCCCTTTGAAAATAAGGGAGATTTTTTGGCTCTCTCCAGTTTGTTGGGAGGTCTGGTTTCTGTGAGTTTTCATAGATGAAAGGAAGTGATTCTGCTGTCATAGCTGCAAATAGTCTTTTATTCCTGGGGAGAGGAACAAGGTGGTTTTTAGGATTATGAGCAGCCAGGATGCTTGTGCTCTACTCCCCAGTCAGTGTCTTTTCTTCCTGCACCAGAACCAAACCTGTTCATAGTTCTAGGAATTATAAGGATTCCCTAGTCCAGTAGCTCAGGTCATTACAAGTTAGACTTGTTGATGGTCTTTCTCTTGTTCTTTGGGACCAACTACATGTCTAATTCCTGTTACCATTTTTGTATTAGGATTCTTAATTACATGTGTCAGGATCCCAACTCAGATTAGCCTAAGAAACAAAAAGAAAGTTTACTGGTAAATGAATAGCCCCATGGACTGCTGCCTTTAGGAATGGCTGTATCCTCTCACTCATCACATCCCTGATTCTCCTTCCCTCACCTTTGCTTTCCTCTGAGTTAGTTTCGCTCACTCTCAGGCATGCTATCTGCAGCAGATGCAGTGCTTCTTTTCCAATACTTCTGTCAGAACCTTTGGATGACTTGTTGATTTAGCCTGGTTCATATACCTTAGCCCCAGGAGGTGTGTATGTGTTAGGAAGTAGGGCAGAGATTGCCCTCAACCTGACTACATGGACTGAGAGTGAGCCCTCATTCACTCCTCTTTCATGTATTTGCCGAGTGCCCACTATATGATAGGCACCATATTAGGCTCAGGGGTTGTTATTACACTGAACAACATAGTCGTATTGATATAACATAATCAATATATATATTGATCAAGATATAATCTGCCTTCTTGAAGTGTATAAGCGTTTAAAAAATGGACTTTAATGTGCTCACAATAATAAAGGAGAAGTTACTGGTGCTGGAAAGCAAATGACAGGGGTTCTGACCTACTCTGGGGCAGGTTAGGGAAGCCTGCCCTAAGGAAGTGTTTTTTGGATTGAAATCTGACATGAGTATGAGTTAGCTATGTGAAGTAGGTAGGAAGGTTGATGACAAGCAATTGGGGGAGGGGGTAGAATGTACAGAGCCTTGGAGGTAGAAGGGGGCATATTCCAGGCACTGAAAGAAGGCCAGTATGGTTAGATCACAGAGACTGAAGGAGCAGAGAGGCACATGTGGGGCTGGAGAAGTAGGTTGGTACCACTTGAGCAATGCCTCATGGCTTGGCAAGAGGTTTGGAAGCCATACAAATAGCCCTAGTCTATGTGGGTAACTCACTTCCTAAAAACTTCCTTAGTCTAGTTAATTAACTAGCCAAGATCACCCACCTGGTTGGAATTTAAATCTAGGAGCACCACAATATCTGTCACATGTCCAGACCTGGCTCAGGCATTGCCTCTCCCAGGAAGCAATCCTTCCTGCCAATGGGAGAGGGTAGGTGCCCCTCCATTCCTACTCCCTTAGTACCCTGCTCAGAGAACTCTAATGGTTTTATTTACCCCATCCAAGCCTGGGCAAGACATGTTGGTGCCCAGCCAGGCTAATGATTGGCATCTGTGCAAAAAAGTGTTGTCATAGCAGGCCTGTCTTTGAAAGGTCCCTTGGCTGGCATCTGGAACTTGACTTTCAGGGGGATTCCCACCATTCCCAGAACTGATAAGGGTGGCTCAATGTGCCTGAACTGTTTATATAAATAGTTCAGTTTCTGCTGAACACTTACTTTCCTTCTTGAGGTCTAGAATTTTGATATTGCCAATCAGAGGGAGCCTATGTGACCAACCTCCAATCAAAACCCTGGGCACTGAGTCCCTAATGAGCTTCCCTAGCAGACTACACTTCATGTATGTTGTCACAACTTGTTGCTAGGGAAATTAAGTGTATCCTGTGTAACTCCACTGGGAGAGGACTCTTGGAAACTTGTGTCTGGTCTCCCCTGTATTTCACCCCAGGTGCCTTTTCCCTCCACTGATTTTGCTTTGTATTTCTTCACCGTAATAAATCATAGGCGATGAGTGTGGTTATATGCTCAATTCTGTGAATCTTCCTAGTGAATCACAGAACTTGGGGTGGTCTTGGGGACCCCTGACACAGCACCCTTGCAAAACCATTCTTAAGTACTTTTCAACACTTATTTTCAAAGGAGAGAGTGAGCCTGGTGAGGAACTAGGGCAGAGAAAGAGGCTCTCTGGTGGTGGCACTGACTCTCCTCTCCTTTTGTGCAGTCAGCTTTGGTCCCAAACTTGTACTCTCCACTCTACTAAACCTCAGTCTTGCAGAGGCCTGCAAGGGAACCTTTGAGCACTGGGGAGCAATGGAAAGGTTATACACTAAGGAGTCATGATCAGATTTGCGTTTGGGGAAGAATAAATGCCCGAGAATCGTCACAAGAATTTGTGAGGAGAGTTTGCTTCACCAGAATACAACTATCTATACAAAGCCACTATCATAAAATAGTGTGGTAATGGACTAGAAATTTGATGTAACAGCCAGGTTTCCCAAATTTCAGCCCAAGTTCCTTCATCAAACCTTTATCGAGTTCTTTGATGAGTTCTGTAAGAGTGAACACGTGAAACTCAGTTCCTTCTCTGCTTTACTTCTGAGACAGGTCATGCAAAAGCAAGCATCATTTATACTGTCTTCAGTGGAACTCTCTGAACTTGTTTTTGGGTGGTTGGGATGCTGTCAACTGTCAACGTAGGAATGTGGGGTTCTGAATTCAGAACGTGGAAAAAAAACAGTAAGTAAATAGTGAACTCTTTACCAGTCTCCCTCCTGTGAATTGCTGATATTTCAAATCATTGCATATTAATAGCTTAGGGGTGATTTTGGCACTTTTGAGTTTTACAGTTTTTTAGTTGGTAAAAATATTCCTATTTCCACAATCTACCACCATTGTTTTGTCTTCCTTTGCATGTCAGGGATGATATTTCCTAAGGGAAAACTTAATTAGACCATGCAATAATCTTCTTGGAGAAATAGAGAAAATTGGTTATTTAAAACACTAGATGAAAGATCTTAGTTTTTTTTTTAAAAAAAAAAAACCTTTGAAAGAGGAAAACATCCTGTACTGAAGGAACAGAGGTGGGATGATGGAGTTCTGCTGTCCCTGTTTTGCATTTCTAACAGTAAACTTGAAAGCACAGGATCTTCTGACCGCTGAAGCTGAAATTATGTATTCACTGTTTCCCATGAAATAACATTTACCATTAAAAAGAGATTGCATTTATATTTGTCTTGGGTAAATTTCTATGCAGAAAATTCTAAAATTTTTAATGCAGAAATTCATAAGTTCAAGACCTACATGAGCACACAAAAGCATTACATTGATTACATGTCCGTGTATTGGCTGATTCCTGAAATGGTGTCTCAGAAGGATTAAAATTGAGCCTCTGTTCTGAGCACATGGGGTTGACTGTGGCTTGGGAGTGTGCCAGTTAGTCGTAGCACCTGCGCCTCCTCACAGGGTCTTGTTGCCGCTGCCCAGGAAGATGGAGGGTAACTGCCTCACCACTCCAGCCACAGATGCAAGGCTAGAAATCCTACCTAGGAGCCTTCTTCTCCTGCTCTGATTGACAAGAGACCCAGAGACGATAGTCTAGCCAGCTGGCTGCAATGCTGGGGCAGGAAAAGCAGCAAAAGTGAGAATAAAATCAAGTCCCCCCCACTCCCAAGCCCACACTGATAATAATGATCAGACGCCTTTTTGTCAACAACCTCATCTTGCATTAAACAACATTCAGGAATCCTGGGTGTGATGGCCTATTTGCAGTGTGTAAACGGAACATGGGCAGAGGGTGGTGCTCAGATCTGACCTAGAAATTTGAGATGTAGGTGGAGAGACCTAACACCCCACTGGGGACTCACAGGCCAATTACCTTGAGTCTGGTAACTGGAATACAACTCCTAAAGGAAACTAGGTGTTTTGAACTAAGAAATAATGTATGTATAGGCGAGGCTTCATGTATTCTTTCTTTGTTTATTTTAAGTCCTCAAAAGTTCATAGGAATTAAGGTTTTCCAGAGTGTGTGAGGGCTTTGGAGACAAAAGAAGAGAAGCAAAGGAAGGAGCCTTTTCTTTATTTTTGTTCGTGAGCAAAATTCTGCAGTATTAGACTGAACCATATGAAATTGCTGATACTCAAACATTTTTACCTACAACAATGGCAATTTCATATGGTTTAACCTAATACATCTAATTTCACCACACAAATGCTTTGAAAATATTCTCAGCTTATTATTTTTTTTGGACTTAACTTCATCAGAGGGGGAAAGATCTCATAAATTCTTAGAAAGTCTTTTCTTTATAATTTATGACATTAATCCGCACTTATCAAACGTGTTTTTTAGCAGCTCTATGGAAGTATAATTGATATATAAAAACTGCACATTTTCAATGTATGCAGTTTGATGTGTTTGGACTTAATGCATATACCCATGAAACCATCACTACAATCAAGGTAATAGCTACCTCCAAAAGATTCCTTGTGCCTCTTTTTTTTGTGATAAGAACACTTAACATGAGATCTACCCTCTTAAATTTTTAAGTGCACAGTATGGTATTATTAATAGACACTGTGTTGTATAGCAGATCTCTAGAACTTAATTCATCTTGCATAACTGAAACTTTACACTCATTGAACAATAATTCCCCATTTTCCTCTCTTCACAGTCCCTGGCAACCACCATTCTATTGTCTGCATCTGTGAGTTTGACTATTTTAGATATGTCATATAAGTGGAATCATGAAGTATTTGTCCTTGCTTATTTCACTTAGCATAATGTCCTCCAGGTTCATCCATGTTGTTGCAAATGAAAGCATTCCCTTCTTTTTTAAGGTTAGTATTCCATTGTGTGTATATAACACATTTTCTTTATCCATTCATCTGTCAAATGGACATTTGGGTCGTTTCTATATCTTGACTATTGTGAATAATGCTATAGTGAACATGGGAGTGCCAATATCTCTTTTGAGATCCTGACTTGAATTATTTTGGATATATATGGCCAACAGGTATATATATAAAGGCGCTCAACATCACTAATCATCAGGGAAATGCAAATCAAAACCACAATATCACCTCACACCTGTTAGGATGGCTATTATATATTTAAAAAGGTAAGTGTTGGTGAAGATATGGAGAAATTAGAACTGTTTACTCCCACACTGTTGGTGAGAATGTAAAATGGTGCAGCCGCTATGGAAAACAGTATGCAGATTCTTAAAAAATTAAAAATACAGCTACCCTATGATCCAGCAATCTCACTTCTAGATATATATCCAAAAGTAGTGTTTGTTTTTAACTTGGATATTCTTGAGAGAGAATCCCAAAGAAAACCAAAACCCCAAGGCCTGCTGTCTTAAATACAGTGGCATTGTGATCAGTGGTCTAGATAGACTGGAGTAGCCTGGAATTTTTAGTTCATTTCTGGCTCAGTACCTGATTCACTGGGCTTTCTTAGGCAGTCATTAGGCCTGACTATAAATCAGTTACTATTCCAACATTTCATAATTTCATTCTCAAAATGCACGTGGGAGGCTAGCTACTTATTCCCTTGCTCAGAATGTTTTTGGGGCTTTCCTTTTTGGAATTACCTTTAGAGCCATATACTAAGCCACACGAGGAATTGGTTATTCACTTCATTCATTCAATAAGTATTTATTTGAGTTATTTACAATGTTGGGCATTGTATCAGGTACAGAGACAGATGACATGGACATAGAAGGTGGTCCAGGGAAGGAGTGTGAACAGAAGCATGTGTGCAGGAAAGCACCAGGACATGTGAGTGGGGAGCAGTGAGTGGCTTAGCTTCCCTAGAGAAGAGACCATGCAAGGAAAATAACACTGGAAAGGTGAGCTGTGGCCACATTGTGGCTTAGCCTAGTATCCAAGCTTAGCCTTGGATACTAAGCCTAGGAGTCTGAAATTTGTGCTGTGAGCAGTAGGGAGCCATTGAAGGTTTTGTGCTTTTAGAGTTTTAACCTGCCAGCTGATGACAGTAGAATTGGAATTGTAAATCAGTCTTGCAGTTTATTTTCCGAGCTTGTTACTGACTAAAACTGGTTTTACACACCTCAACTGCATGCCCATTTCAATGGACTTTGAATAACATTTGATTGTTTCCAAAAGTGAAATTCACTTTCAAAGGAAGAAAAATTGCTTCCATTGACCTTACTCAGAGAAATATGATACACCAAAGGGACAGAAAGCAAATCAAAGTAGAAAATGTCCTAAGTGTTTTGAGGAATTGCATTTGCCTCAGAGGGTCTCTTGGAAGTCAGCCTGTAATTGGATGTGTGAATTCTGGTATATTTGGTTTTTTTAAAATTACTTCATAGTTACATACATCTGTGTAGTTAATCTTTTGAGTTGGTAACCGCCCTGTCTTTACTGGAATGCACTGAAGAGTAACAGTGTGCAAATAGAGGATGGGGATTATAACTAAAAAGAATAGGGATTCTAATGGCAATGCTAAGTTCTCTTCAGGTGAGATATTAGCAGTGTGGGACATATTAACTAGTTAAATGGTTAACTGCTGATTGCAGGTGCCACTGCCTCTGGTCTGAGGAGGTACCTTATGGCTACCTTGGCATCAGGTAGGATGAGAGACTTGTGTATGCAATGACATTTGTTATTTGCATGGCCGTTATTATAAATTTCTTCTTTGGGGTCAGGTGTTTGACCCCCTCTGTGATCTTGGCATTAGCTAGAGTGCCCTTCTCAGTGGAGCCCAGCAGTAGTGCCTGCTTTGGAGAATTATTCAATGTCTAAAGTGATTTAGTGTAGTAGGACTGTGGTGTGTGATGAAATTTCCATTCTATATTTAATCATTAAAAACTGACTTCTAAATTCTGTCAGTTGACTCTTGCTGTACACCTAGCCACTTCAAAAGTTAGTGGCTCAAAATAGTAATTATCTGTTTAGCTCATTATTCTGTGAGTTGGCCATTTGGGCTCGGTTCAGCTGAGCAGTTCTGTTCTTAGCTGGTCTCCCTTATGTCTGTGGTCAGCTACAGGTCAGCAGGGAGCTCTGCTTTTGAGGTTGGCTGGCTGCCAACTGGGACAATGGTAGAGGGTAGGAGTACTGAGCTATACATCTGTTATCCTGCAGCAGGCTAGCCCAGGCTTGTTTTCATGATAGCTGGGCAGGTTTCTAAGACTGAATAGAAGCAGCAAGGCCTCTTGAGGCCTAAGCTTAGAACTGGCACAGCATCACCTCTGCTGCATTTTGTTGGCCTAGGCAAGTCATAAAGCCAGTCCAGATTCAGGGAATGGGAAGGAGCTTCAAAATCACCTTGAAAGGGCATAGATAAAGAAGGCGGAGAATTGAGACCATTTTTGCTGTCTATCGGACAAATACAGATTACTCTTCTTAAAGGCTTCAGTTACTCCTGTAACATTTAAAACTCATGTGTTCTGTATAATCACATAATTCGTATTCACAGGGTTAAAGACTGATCAAAAACAAATAAGAAAGTATTAAAATCGTTCACAAGTCAGGGCCACCATGATAGTCCTTTTGTGAAGCTGAGTTTCGGGGGGGGGAACTTGGATGCTCTGATACCTGAATGTGCTTCACATTTTATTTTATTTTTTTAAACATCTTTATTGGAGTATAATTGCTTTACAATGGTGTGTTAGTTTCTGCTTTATAACAATGTGAATCAGCTATACATATATCCCCGTATCTCCTCCCTCTTGCATCTCCCTCCCACCCTCCCTATGCCACCCCTCTAGGTGTTCACAAAGCACCGAGCTGATCTCCCTGTGCTATGCGACTGCTTCCCACTAGCTATCTATTTTACATTTGGTAGTATATATTAGTCCATGCCACTCTCTCACTTTGTCCCAGCTTACCCTTCCCCCTCCCCATATCCTCAAGTCCATTCTCTACATCTGCATCTTTATTCCTGTCCTGCCCCTAGGTTCTTCAGAACCTTTATTTTTTTTAGAGTCCATATATATGTGTTAGCATACGGTATTTGTTTTTCTCTTTCTGACTTACTTCACTCTGTATGACAGACTCTAGGTCCATCCACCTCACTACAGATAACTCAATTTCATTTCTTTTTATGGCTGAGTAATAGTCCATTGTATATATGTGCCACATCTTCTTTATCCATTCATCTGTTGATGGACACTTAGGTTGCTTCCATGTCCTGGCTATTGTAAATAGAGCTGCAATGAACATTGTGTTACATGACTCTTTTTGAATTATGGTTTGCTCAGGGTATATGCCCAGTAGTGGGATTGCTGGGTCATATGGTAGTTCTATTTGTAGTTTTTTAAGGAACCTCCATACTGTTCTCCATAGTGGCTGTATCAATTTACATTCCCACCAACAGTGCAAGAGGGTTCCCTTTTCTCCACACCCTCTCCAGCATTTATTGTTTCTAGATTTTTTGGTGATGGCCATTCTGACTGGTGTGAGATGATATCTCATTGTAGTTTTGACTTGCATTTCTCTAATGATTAGTGATGTTGAGCATTCTTTCATGTGTTTGTTGGCAATCTGTATATCTTCTTTGGAGAAATGTCTATTTAGGTCTTCTGCCCATTTTTGGATTGGGTTGTTTGTTTTTTGGATATTGAGCTGCATGAGCTGCTTGTAAATTTTGGAGATTAATCCTTTGTCAGTTGCTTCATTTGCAAATGTTTTCTCCCATTCTGAGGGTTGTCTTTTGGTCTTGTTTATGGTTTTCTTTGCTGTGCAAAAGCTTTGAAGTTTCATTAGGTCCCATTTGTTTATTTTTGTTTTTATTTCCATTCCTCTAAGAGGTGGGTCAAAAAGAATCTTCCTGTGATTTATGTCATAGAGTGTTCTTCCTATGTTTTCCTCTAAGAGTTTGATAGTGTCCGGCCTTACATTTAGGTTTTTAATCCACTTTTAGTTTATTTTTGTGTATGGTGTTAGGGAGTGTTCTAATTTCATTCTTTTACATGTACCTGTCCAGTTTTCCCAGCACCACTTATTGAAGAGAGCCTCACATTTTAAATCAAAGTCACTAACTGGACCCTTTCTACTAAATGACATGAAGAACATAAATGGAAATTTAAAACAAAGCTGTAGATTCTTTGACACTAGTCTCATCAGGTGGTAGGGCCCATGTCTCCTTTGAGTTAAATCTGGGTGGGCTTGTGACTGCTTCAGCCAATACAACAGAGTATGTGACTTCTGAGACTAAGTTATAAAAGGCAGTGCAGCTTCTGCCTTGTTCATTAGAACATTTATGCTGGGAACCCTGAGCTGCCATGTAAGAAGCCTGACTACCCTGAGACTACTGTGCTGAGAGGCCTTGTGTGGGCACTTCAGAGGTACTCTCTGCTAAGCCCAGTCATCCCTGTCAAAGGGGCCAGCTGAGTGAAGTGAAGAATCCTCCAGATGATTCCAGCTGTTTTGAGTCTTTGCAGCTGAGATCCCAGACATCATGGAGTAGAAAAACGCCATCCTTGCTGTTTTTCACCTGAATTCCCGATTCACAGAATTTGTGAGATGATAAAATGATGGTTGCTTTATGCCACTATATTTTACAGTGGTTACATAGCAATTGATAAACTGAAACAGAATAAATGAATGGGCATGGCTGTATTCCAATAAAACTTTTTTCATGGACACTGAAATAAGAATTTTACATAATTTTTACATGTCATAAAATATCCTTTTGATTTTTTCCAACAATTAAAAACTGTAAAGGCCATTCTTAGCTCATGGGCCATACCAAAAACAAGCAGTGAGCTAGATTTGGCCTACAGGCCATAGTTTGCTGACCCCTGCTCTAAAAGATTATGTAGTACTTGTAAAATTTAAACCTAAGGGCTTTTGGCCAAGATGGCTCTGATTTCATGCTTCAAACTCATATCTCCTCTCTAAATAAAGTGATAATAGATAAAATAAAAAATTAGAAAGACATATCTGTGATCAAGAAAAGGTAAATCTTGGGGCTTCCTTGGTGGCGCAGTGGTTAAGAATCTGCCTGCCAATGCAGGGGACACGGGTTCGTGCCCCTGTCCTGGAAGATCCCACATGCCGCGGAGCGGCTGGGCCCGTGAGCCATGGCCGCTGGGACTGCGCGTCCGGAGCCTGTGCTCCGCAACGGGAGAGTCCACAACAGTGAGAGGCCCGCGTACCGCCAAAAAAAAAAGAAAAAAGAAAAAGAAAAGATAAATCTCTGGACCAGAAACAGATCAAACAGTTAAGTGGAGATTGTTAGTCATGGGCCGCTATTTACTGATGTACTGGACTCTAGATCCAGAGAAAGGTAGAGATGGCTGGGAATTGTATTTCTATAGACAGTGGAAATCAAAGCACTCACTGATTGGAGGAAATGATCCCTGGCTGTGCAAAGTCAAGGACTGCTCATGAACAGAGATGGAAAAAGATGTTACTTATATTTGTAGTGGCAGGCAGGAGAGCACAGAGAGACTCGGGGCCAGATGCAAATGTATTATTGGCTTACTGTCTAAATCTGTATTTTTATCCCTATTGGTAGGATGGGATTGAAAATGCTGGGAGGAAGCAACTCTCAATGGAGAGGGTGAATGAAGGAGGGAAATGAACTTCCTCCAAGGTTAGCTTACAAAGTAAAATTTCAAAGTGAGAACAGTTGTCCAAATTAGCACCCAGCAAATAAATTTACTCCCAATGAGAATCATTTTAGAGTGACTTTAAAGTTTATTTTCAAAGAGCTAAAGCAAGAATAACTTGCATTATAAGTTTTTAAAAAATCTAGCCATACCTGGTAGGAACTCATATTCTAGTTGGAGATTTTTAAATATATATCAGTGATTACAAAATCGTTTATGTTAGTGATGGTACTGTACACAGCCCATTCAGAGCATACTGCTGTTGAGATCGTCAAGGGGGTGAGTCAGACAAGGGAGGCTTTTTAGAAGAGGTGACATGTTTGCTAAGCCTTATAAGGATGAGTTTATGTGTTTGCAAAGTGAGGAAGTTAGAAGAGGGCCTTCCAGGCAGAAGGGATAGTATGATTATATAAAGCATGCAACATGGGTGTGGGAACTGCAGAGGTTCAGCATTGTTAGAGCATAAAACTGGAGCATAGTGTGTTTAGGAATAAAGCTGCAGAAGTAGGTGTAGCTTGACTGTGGGGGTTGGCCTTGATGAGGACCTTAATAAAGATCTAGGAGCAAAGGGAAGCCATTGAAGTCCCAACAATGAAGGGGCATGGTCGAATTTGTGTTTCAGGTAAGTTTCTGGCATTTGGGTGGAGGGTGAACTTGAGGGCAACAAGATCAGGAGCCCCAAGACCAGTTAGGAAGCTACTGTTGCAGTCTCAGTTTCAGGAGATGGTTAAGTCCCAACCTAGGAAAATGAAGGCTAAAATGGGATGGGACTATTGATTTAGAAGACTATTTCAGATGTTAACTTGGCAGGGTTTGATGAGGATGTTCCAGGATGAGAGAAAGGAAATAGTTAAGAGAATTTTTCTAGATTTTGTAACTACATAGAGGGTGCCAACTGAGACCACTAGAAGGGAGGAAGAACCAGTGGAGAAAAGAAGGTAGTGGCCTTAGTGTTGATCACCTTTCAGGTTGGTGTGTTTGGTTGGCGGGGGTGGGGTGGGGGGGAGGGGTATGGGTAGGGGGGTGTTAGATTTTTTTTTCTTTTTCATCTTTTCCTTTCCTTCCTCCCTCCCCCATCCCTCTTTCTTTCTATTCTGGGAGCCATAGCATGGGTTTAGTGTAGTAGGGCACTTTGGGGAAACACCATCACAAGATGGTTAGAGGAAGAAAAGGATATTAGGGAGCAATACAGGGAACCCGGAAAAAGCCCTTGGAAACCAAGGCAGCTGTTTCAAGATAGTGGGAGGGAGGGACTGAGTGATCAGTATGTCAAATGCAGCATACAGGTACTTAGAGATGAGGGTTGGGAAATGTGCACAGACTGATGACTTTTTCAAGAACTCTGTAGAAGGTAATTGAGGAGTGACTGAGAGCAAGGAAGGGAGGACAGACCATAGACTACATTTTGAGGAGTTTGCAAGAGAAGAGAAAGAAGGAAATTAGGTATTAAATAGAGAAAAATTATGTAAGGTCAAGAGATAATTTGGGAATAAAGGTAGGGAGGTAACAGGTACAAATTAAAAGGTAAAAATTAACACGTAAAAAAAAATCTGTTAACAGGTAAAAATTTAGTATGAAGGCAGATTTTTTTCTATTCATAGAAAGTTATTCTTTGTTTAGAGCTGTCTAAAAATTAGAATGGATTGCCTTGTTAGATAGTTGCTCCCTGTCACTGGAGTGGTCGAATAGAGATTAGATGTTTTCTAGTCAGCTGTGTAGAAAGATATGTTGGTGAGCGTCTTTGGGTGTTTTAGGCTCTGTTCAATTCTCAACACTTTGCCCAAAGTTGATTTAAGCATTATAAACTAATGAGTTATTCTGTGGACTTGTGTTGCCTGGCAGCTCTCCATAGATTGATCAAATCAATGGGCCAAGTTAACTTATGTGCCTTTGATCTTGAAGGATGAAATTAAACTGCAGATTCTTAGATAAGAAAATATTGAGTCTCGGTGTCCAGGAACGTTTCATCACTATGACAGTCAACCATGGTCTGGGTCCACAGGTATTTTTGACAAGGTAGTCACTTTCCACACACAACAACAGAGCCTTTATTTCAAATTTTTGAGAGTTTTTTTTTATCTGTCCATCATTTTTGTAAAACACTGTTACTTGGAATAATTAAAATAGCACTGAGATTATAGGAGAAATGGATAGAGAAGAAAAATCTGTTTCCTTTTCTCTGTGATTCATATTCCTATATGGATGCTTTTAGTTTACATAGAAGTTTGGTTTTTTAGGGCCAAGAAGAGATAATTAGTTTCCATCTCTGCTCTCTAGTCCTCATCTTAGATCTTTTAGTGGTCCTTTTGGGTAGCATTTAAAACAATTCAGGGGTAAACTTTGCTGTTTGTCTCAAATGACTACTTATCTGTATCCAAATCTGGCTTCCTGGGGTACTGAAGCATGAACAGCGTAAATTACTGAACTCAACTAATTCTCAGAAAGCCACATTTTAGTCAGTACTTTCCAACTTTCTCACTCATTTCTGTTACAGAACCGACAAGTGGTATAACTAATTAATTAGACTTGTATTCCTTTTCAAGTTATACATTTTAAATTCTCTCTGTTAACCTTTTCAAAATGCTAGTAAGTAGTAAAACAAATCCATACAGAAAAACTAAAAAATGCAAGTACTGGAAAAAACAGCTCCCCCACCCCCAAGAATAAGCACCAGGTGTGGTGAATATTTATCTTTTAAGGAAAAATAGTTGCATCCTTGTTACCAACTGACTTTCCTTCTTATGGCCCGTGGATAGGGGAGCAGCCTCCCAGTTACCCCCAGGCCTGTAAGTTTTACCTGTTTCTTAGCCTGTTTGTTTCCTTGCTCTGGGAGAGTGCAGTAAGTGAAAAATCTCACAAGTCCACAAGTTGATTCTTTTCCTTTCACAATTTAATACTTTCCGAACATGTTAAGAACATGAATAAAAATGCCCTTTTAATCATATACTTACTTTTTAACAGTTAAAATTTTTATTTTGAAATAAAAGATTTTGAGATAATGTGTCTAAATTTAGAGAGGAGTTGCAAAAATAATATAGAGAGCAAATTTCCTGTTCCAAACAAGATGGAGTAGACACATTTCACCATATTCCAGTTAAATGCAACAATATAGGTAGTTTAAATGTAAATAGATGGAAAAAGACATACCGTGCAAATGCCAATCAAAAGAAAGCTGGGGTGGCTATACTAATATCAGATAAATTAGACATCAGAGCAAAGAAAATTACAAAGGACAAAGAGGAGCACTACATAATGATTCAAAGGGTCAATCCACCCAGAAGACAGGGCAATCTTAAATGTGTATGCACCAAACAGAGCTTCAAAGTACATGAAGCAAAACTGAACATAATTGAGAAATAGACATAAATCCACAGTTATCAGTAGGAACTTCAATAGCATTATATACTTACTTTTCAAGCGCACATGTAACATTCACCAAGGTAGACTATATCCCAGGTCATAAAACAAACCCCAACAAATATAAAAGAATTAAAATCATACAGAGTATATTCTCTGACCATAATGGAATCAAACTAGAAATGAAAAACAGACTACAGGAAAGTCTTCAAACACTTGGAACTTAAACAACACACTTCTTATTAATCCATGGGTCAAGGAGGAAGTCTCAGGGAAACAAAAAAATACACTGACCTTAATGAAAATGAAAATACAGCATATCAAAACTTGTAGGTTGTAGCTAAATCAGTGCTGAGTGGAAATTTATAGCACTAAATGCTTATATGAGGAATAGATGAAAGGTCGCAAATGAATAATCTAAGCTTCCACCTTGAGAAAATAGAAAAAAGAAGAGCAAAATAAACACAGAGCAAACTGGAGGAAGGAAATAATAAAGAAGAGAGAAGTTAATGTAATTGAAAACAAAAACAGTAGAGAAAAACAATGAATCCAAAAAAGATGGTTCTTTGAAAAGAGAGATTCTGACTTAATTGGTAATGGGTGCAGTTTGGGCACTGGAATTTTACAATCTCTCCAGGTGATACCAATGTTTAATGGGAATTGAGAACCTCTGCTGTGGAGGCCAGATAATTTTCTCAGGGTTTAACTGGTGTTGGCATCTATGGCCCACCCCTTTCATTTCTCCTGAGGAAAATTTGTAGTCGTTTCATTTTCTCTCACTTTTTGTTGCCCTCAAAGTCAGTGCTGATCCTTTCCCTTGTAGGTTAACTTCCCTGCCTGACTGCCCTTTTGCCATCAGTATAGCCCTGACCAGAGGTGAACTGTTCCCAACTGCAACCCCCCTCCACTTCACACCCACACCACCTTGATTGATTTGGGATTAACCCCCAAAACCCCCTCTGATTGGTTTGTCACACATCATTGGTCACCAGCTTTAGGCTGTGATCACCCAAGCCACAGTAACAGTGTGTCTAGTGCACCTGGTCTTGTGACCCTGGCTCTGAGGGAGCCGAAGGACTTGGTTTTTCCATTCTGGTGGCCAGTGCAGTGCCTTCCCTTTATTAACACACTATTAACAGTTGATGAACGGTGGATTTGCACTTGCTCAGTAAGTTTGGGGTTGTTTGTTTGACCTTACATGTGAGACCTGTTATTGTTTCTAAAACCTGGGATAAAGATACTTTTCTCCTAATAAATTCTGATGATCACTTTAAATCAGGTAGATGTTATTGTAAATGTATTAGGGGTACATGTGGCTAAATTTCAATGTGGAAGCAACTCACAGCAAGAGATAAGACATAATGGAAATCATTATTTTTAAAAAATTGTTTGAGTTTCTATCTGGAGAAAGAATTATGTATTTCATAGTAAAAGCTATTCTTGTTGATTTACTTTATTCTTAAGAGGTCTTATTTGCAAATGGTATTTTATCTTAAGAGGATTTATGCTTTGTACATGTATCTCTTTATTCTTAAGATGCCAAGCCTGCTTATTTATCTGGGTAGTTGAAATTATTGAACATATGTATATAAATCAAAAAGAAATTGTAGGGAATTCCCTGGCGGTCCAGTGGTTACGACTTGACGATTTCACTGCCATGGCCCGGGCTCAATCCCTGGTCAGGGAACTAAGATCCCACAAGCCACGTGGCGCAGTCAAAAAAGAAACAAAGAAAGAAAGGGAACGTACTGCTAATTTTAAAAAAATTATTAGAACTGGGGCCTTTTTGCTTAAAAGGCATAAAACAGATTTTAATTTAGAAAGGGTCTAGGACCATTAAAATTTGTCAAGATAATGTCACAGAATAGGCCACCCAAGCTGAAACCTTCCAGTGAGGTCTTTATTAGCCAAACAGTGGGCTGAGAGATTGGGAAGGAGGGAGCGGTGTTAGGAAAGTGATAATTCCGTTGTATGCTTCCAATTTTCAGTATTCTTTCTTTCATTAAAAGAAAGGTTTCTTGTAGTTTAGACCAGAGGGTGACAAGCTATGGCCTGTGAGCCAGATCTAGCCTACCACCTGTTTTTGTATGGCCTGTGAGCTAAGAATGGTTTTTAACATTTTTAAGTGGTTGAAAAATGAAGAATAATATTTCATGACATGTGAAAATTGAATTTTAGTATAATAAAGTTTTATTGGGACAGAGCCATGATCATTTGTTTATGTACTGTCTGTGGCTGCTTTCATGCTACAATAACAGATTTGAGTAATTGCCACAGAGACCATATGGCCCACAAAGCCAAACATGTTTGCTATCTGGTCCTTTACAGAAAAAGTTTGCTGAACCCTGTTTTAAACTCCCTTCCCAATGTGGCCTTCCCATGCAAGATGATTTCTACTCAGGAGGTTTGAAATTCCCAAATAATTTGTTAACATTAAGGAGGGTAAGCCTGTTTCCTGGCAACAGGGATACCTGTGGTTGACATAGAAATACTTGACTGAGTGGCAGGAACCTACCTAGGTAAATTGGTATTTTCTTCTTTTTTCTTTAATGCTTTTTGAGGGCTTTGGGAAAGAGTTGACCTCCAGACTTCTCATCTGGTCACAGGGGACTCATGAGTCACACGATGTGTCTTAAGTTTTAAAAACAAGCTTTAAAATGACTGAGATGAAGGCAGTCTTCTTTTAAAAAGTACAGAAAAGTTCACCGACTCCAATTTCTGGTATCTCTTCTTTTTTAAAGACAAAGATTTGTGGGGGGTAAGGAGAAGCAGTAAACTATGTAGGATATGTTCTTTTTCTTCTGATTATTTTTTGTTTACTCAATTAAATATTTATGGTTTTAGTTACTGGAGTACTGAAATGTGGTAAAGATAAAAGATATTTGAGGTGAACAGGCTTGAAGGGAAGTTTTGTTTCCACGACACTGAAACAGTGATAGATTGAATTGTTTTGTAGAGAGGGGTGAATTCTGAATTAAAGCATAGGCAGTGGACTCAAATGGTCTCCGTGTGGAGAAGGTTAGTATTGTTTACCCCAGAGCAGAGGTAATCAGCTCAAGAAACACATCTGTAGTATTTATGATTTCTGTTTAAGGAATAGTTTGGGAGTTTCTTTGCCCGCATGAGCAGGAATTGATCCTTAAGAATAAAAGAAGTGTGCTGCTCTGGTCTGACCAGTGGCCTAACTCAAACATCTGTCTCTGTTAACGGCCCTGAAGGGTATTTTCCTGAAAGTCTAAGGGAGCTGGACTTTTAGATGCTTCTTTACTTAAGGATTACTTCCAAATACCATCATGGATTTATCCTCCCTGATTTTATCTCAGTCCTTCTTGAACCTGTTTACATTTTCATTCTGTTCCACTTCTTGAGCTGATGAGTTCTCTAAGTTCCCTAAACATTGCTCAAAGTCCTGCTTTCTTTTTGATAAAATTGCCTTTAGGTTACAGGGATTGCCCCTTTGTTACTTTAACTCTGTGATTGGGTGAATAAAGTCAACAATTTCCACACTCGTCTTGATTCTTATCGATTTACTGCTTCATTCTTTTAGAGCAAGATTTCTCAACCTTGGCAGTATTGACATTTTGGGCCAGATAAATCTGTGCATTGCAGGATGTTTAGCAGCCTCCCTGGTCTCTGCCCCCAAGATGCCAGTAACGCTGCCCCTTCCCAGTTGCGATAACCAAAAATGTCTCCAGATATTGCCACATTGTCCCTGGGGAACAAAATTGCCTTCAGCTGGGAATCACTACTTTAGATATTTGTCTTTTCCAAACTGTAGGGTTTTGTCTTTTGGGACTAACTTTATAAATATGGAGGCTCCTCTATCCAGTTGATTGTATTGTGCTTTTCTGGGTTTTTTCCCAGCTCTGGTTGATGTCCATCTTGAACGACAGTGACAACTACTTTTCATAGTTTCAGTTTTTTCAGGTCAGCTGCATCGTTTGTGAGTGGTGTGTGGAACAAATACCTTGAAAACTTAGAAGTTTTTTTCTAATTATAAATGTCCTATATGTGTACTGTAAAAATGTGGAGAATGGAAAAAATTAGAATGTTTTTGTCACTCAGAAAACTTCAGTGTTATTGATGCAACTAATGTTAGTAAATTGGTTTATGGCCTTCATTATTTTCTATATATTTTATTTCATAGGTGCAATCTTGCTATAAGACCAATTTTTATAGTTTTTCCACTTAACATTTTTATTTATTTATTTTATTATTTATGGCTGTGTTGGGTCTTCGTTTCCGCGCGAGGCCTTTCTCTAGTTGCGGCAAGCGGGGGCCACTCTTCATCGCAGTGGCGGGCCTCTCACTATCGCAGCCTCTCTTGTTGCAGAGCGCAGGCTCAGTAATTGTGGCTCACGGGCCTAGTTGCTCTGCAACATGTGGGATCCTCCCAGACCAGGGCTCGAACCCGTGTCCCCTGCATTGACAGGCAGACTCTTAACCACTGCGCCACCAGGGAAGCCCTCCACTTAACATTTTAACATGAATGTTTCCCTGTGTACCATGTTTAAATAATTGAGTGAAATACCATAATATTAATATACTTTAAGTAGTCCTCTTTTGTTTGATAGCTAGGTTTCATCTATTGTTTTTATTAGGGAGTTTTAATGAACATTTTGTTCATAAATCATTTTCTGTGTTTTGGATTATTTTTCAAATATGAATGTTGGAAGTAGAATTCCTGGATCAAAGGGTATGAATATGTATAAAGTAGAGCCTTAGATTATTTTTAAGTTGCTGCATGGCCCCACAGATGGCAGTGAATAGTGGCTCCTTGAACTGACCATGCATTTCAAAAGTATGTCTGGTGGGTGTATAGAAGGAAAGAAAGGGCTGTGTTTGAGTTAATCACTTTTCCTGCCGCCTGCTCTTCTGTGGGAACATTAATGGGGAGTCCAGTAGCCACCAAACCACAGACTTAGATTCCAGTCCCAAATAATCCTAGTTGGGTTGACTTCCAGACAGTGCTCCTTTAAGAGGGAGTTTCACCCAAGGAAGGCATTTATTTTATACAGTTGTATTTTGCCTGGCTTACAGTCACTGTTAAGATTAATCAGAATGCTGTTAATCATTTTGGTTGAGATTATAGTAGGAATAAGATCTGAAAACCGCCTTCAAATTACTGTTCTCAAGGGTGCAATGTAAGGGCTGGTGCACATTTCATTTCTGCCAAAACAAAGGAATACTCATTGTGGGAGGTAAGGAAGAAAATAATGTCATTGTAAAGTCTGCACGCTGAATAGAGGACTAGAAAATAAACAGCTGAATAATATATCCAAATGTAAGGCAATGAGGTACATCGCACTGTACTTATTCTTGGTTTTGCTTAACAAAAAATTTTATTCTAAAGTACTTTTTAAAGGGTACCACCAAATGAAGTTTCACATGTTGTCTTTAGGGGTGCCTGGAAGCAGAATGTGAGACCATATTTGAACGTACATGATTTGTTGAGGGACTGCTCTCAGGAGAAACTTATAAGGGAGCAAGGACAAGAAGGCAGGGAAGAGGAAGAAGCTAAAGTAAGGATATAGACTAGCATTAGCCTGTTTTGGTTAGGGGCATGGTTGGGGTGGTGTAGAGCTACTGGCTACCCCTGGGAGGGAGACAGGGAGAGTATAATCTCCCTGGCAGGACTCCAGCCCTTGGGGAAAGGGACAGCTGTGAGCCATTAGCAGCCAACAAGCAGTACCTGGGAGATGGGTATGCTAGCTAGTAAAGGGGATGTGGGTGGGGCATGTTTACTTTGTGCAGGACACTGTGCTGAGACCTGGGAGTAAGAGATGAATGTGACATAGTTCCTGCTTTGAAGATGGTTGTGGTCTTGTGGCAGGGCTGACCATGTAAAGAATATTTACAGTGCAAATGAAGAGCATTTTACATGGACAGAAGCATGTATAGAGGCTTGGATAGAAAGCAAAGGAGTGAATAATTGTGAGAGAGGCATATCTGGGGAACCTCACTGAGGAGATCTAACAAATGGGTCGGACCAGGTTGGGGGAAAATGGGATGGTCCGGGTTAACAAGCAGGGGACTGTAGGCAGAGGGAAGAGCCCTGTCCAAAGGCTGGCAAGTATGAAACAAGATGGTATGTTCATGGAATCACATGAGGCATAGCATGTGCAGGAGGCAGGGGGGAAGCAGCTGATGAGGCCTGACAAATTGGAGCCGGAACGCTGTGGGCCTCCAAGGCTATGCTTAGGAGTCTTGGGCTTAGAAGGGGCAGCATTCCTGCTGTTAACCCCCCAGCCTGCCTCAGGTCTCAGGGTCAACTTGGAGTGCCCTGAGCTCTGCCCTCTGGTGGCCATGTAGCTCCAAGCATGTCATTTAAACATTTCTGAGCCCCAATTTCATCTGTAAAATGGTGATAATGATGTTTATAGGACTGTTGTTGTGATTAGAAGTAATAAAGACAGATCTAAAGATTTGCCACCATGGAATTATTCTGCTGATATTTACTGTTCTTTGTCATTTTCCTGTAGTAATTAAAACAGCAGTGCTGTCACAGAAATAAATCAGTGGACTTTAATAGCCCAGACTCAAAAATTTGCTTGCTTTGTTTTCTTTTCTAAAAATTATAAGCAACCCAGTTTCCAGGACTGGTGTTATTGGTGTTAATCTGTTTCCTAGGCTCTTTATTGATAATAAAAGATTTTTTGTTTCCATCTATAGTAAAACATGACTGTTACTGTAATAGTTTAAAAACCACAAGATTTGGGAATTCCCTGGCAGTCCGGTGGTTAGGACTCAGTGCTTTCACTGCTGGGGCCCCGTGTTCAATCCCCAGTCGGGGAACTAAGATCCCACAAGCCGTGTGGCATGGGGGAAAAAAAAGCACCAGATTTTACAGATTCTTAAAAATCTGCACCTCCCTCAGTCATGAACAGTTTGGTAGCTCATCTAAAGAAGAGAATATTATAGAAAATGGAGACACTCTTTTAGCCAGAGTTCATAAGACCAGAACTTCAGATGAGAGGAGTATCTAGCTTACAAGAAGTCTTAGGTCTCCTGAAACTTTCAAGAAAGTGAAGAGAGAGGGACCATACTCAGTTGGCTTTCTTCACTGACAGTTTTTAGAGAATAAAAGTATTTCTTCTATGGCATATGCTGCCTTCAATCCCAGTACAAGCTATCCATATGGAGGTTATGTTCAGTAGACACAGAATTTTTCTATTGATGTTATTCTTGACTCTACCTAAAAATTTCTCATTGGTAAAATGTCACAATATTTTTAAAGGTTTTTTTTAGCTTTATTGAGATATAATTTACATACTATAAAATTCATCCATTTTAAGTAGACAATTCAGTGAGTTTTAATATATTTACAGAGTTTTGCAACCATCACTACTACCCAATTTTAGAACATTTCTGTCACCCCAAAAAGAAGCTTTGTGCCCATTTGCAGTCAGTATTCTGTGTTCTTACTCCCAACCCTAGGTAACCACTAATCTACTTCCTGTCTCTATACATAGGCCTGCTCCTACTCTGGACATTTCATATAAATGGAATCATATGATAAGTGATATGGTGTTTATGACTTCTTTCACTGAGCATAATGTTTTTGTTAAGTGGTTTTTTTTTTACATGTTTTACATTTGTTTTACACGTTGTAGCATGTATCAGTACTTTGTTCCTTTTTATTGCCGAGTAGTATTCCATGGTCCAGATGTACCACAGATTGTTTAACCATTCACCTGTTGAAAGAAATCTGGGTTGTCTCCAGTTTTTGACTATTATGAATAAAGCTGCTATAAACATTTGTGTATAGGTTTTTGTGTGAACATGTATTTCCATTTCTCTGGGGTAAATGCCCAGGAGTGCAATTGCTGGATCCTGTGATAGTTACATGTTTAATTTTTAAAGGAATAGCCAAATTGTTTCTAGAATACCTGTACCATTTACATTCCCACCAGCAGTGTATGAATGATATAGTTTCTTCACATCATCACCATTTGGATTTTCACTGTTTTTTATTTCAGCCATTGTGGTTTTAATTTTCATTTCCCTGATGGCTAATGATATTGAACCTCTTTTCATGTGCTTATTTTCCACTTGTAATGCTTTTTGGTGAAATGTCTGTTCAAATCTTTTGTGCATTTTAAATTGAATCATTTGTTCCTTACTGTTGAGTTTTGAGCGTTCTTTACGTATTCTGGATACAAGTCCATTGTTGTAAATGTGGTTTGTAAATATTTTGTCCCATTCTGTCGCTTGTTTCTGTATCTTCTTAACAGTCTTCTGCAGAGCAAGTTTTTCATTTTGATGAAAGTGAATTTTTCTTTGATAGATCTTGCTCTTGGTGTCAAATCGAAGAACTCTTTGCTTAACCCTAGGTCCTGAAGATTTCCTCCTTTGTGTTTCTAAAGTTTTTTTACTTTTACATTTAAGTCCATGATCCATTTTAAGTTAACTTTTGTATAAGTCATGAGACTTAGGTTGAAGTTCTTTTTTTTTTCCTATTGTTCCAGTACCATTTGTTAAAAAGACCATCTTCCTCCATTTGATTACTTTTCTACCTCTGTCAGAAATCTGTTGGGCATATTCGTGTGGGAGTATATTCATTTTAATACTGCAAAATATATTAGGTTGTGGTAGGCAGAATAATGGGCCCCCTAAAATGGCTATGACCTAATCCCTGGAACTTGTGAACATGGTAGGTTACATGGCAAAGGAGAATTAGGGTTGCTAATCAGCTGACTTTAAAGTAGGGACATTATCCTGGATTATCTGGGTGAGCCTGATGTAATAACAAGGGTTATTAAAAGTGGAAGAGGGAGGCAGAAGAGAAAGGTCAGAGAATGAGGTGTAAGGATAGAAGCAGGGTTAGAGAGATGCAGTGTTGTTGGCTTTGAAGACTGAGGAAGCTGGCCAGGAGGATCCAAGGAATGTGAATGGCCTCTAGAAGATGGAAAAGGTAAGGAAATGGATTCTCTCCTAGAGCCTCCAGAAAGGACCACAGCCCTGCCAACATCTTGATTTTAGCTTAGGAATACCTGTATTAGACTTCTAACCCACTGAACTTACTATTAGAGATAATAAATTTGTGTAGTTTTAAGCCACTGAGTTTGTGGTAACTTATTGCTGCAACAATAGAATACTAATAAATGGATATTTCAGAAAAGTTCCCATTGATAATAGGATTCTAAATGTTTGGGCACACCACTTATCTGGAAAGTTTACATATATGGAACATCCCAATGGTATCAGACAAATGAAGTGCTACTCTAGGTAGATTTGTGCATTCAATGGGGAATAATTAGAAAATATATTACATTTATCTTTAAATTTCTACATTCATTGTGACTTTAAATTATGTTCCTTTTTGATGGGAAGTGTTTTGTGACTTGTTTTTGTTTGCATTTCAGAAGAGTGTTTGAATGTCTTGAGTTTTACACTGGGAACCAAACACAGCCCCCAAAATTTATGTGACGGGAGGTTAACATCCTATTTAAAGAAACATTCTTCATTTTGCAATATATAGATACTGAATTATTATGTTATAAACCTGAAACTAACATAGTGTTATATGTCAATTATATCACAATTTAAGAAAAGAAATATTCAGTTGATTTTGATAGTAGGACAAATAGAATTTGATTAATAATCTTTTTTTTTTTTTGCGGTATGCGGGCCTCTCACTGTTGTGGCCTCTCCCGTTGCGGAGCACAGGCTCTGGACGCGCAGACTCAGCGGCCATGGCTCACGGGCCCAGCCGCTCCGCGGCATGTGGGATCTTCCCGGACCAGGTCACGAACCCGCATCCCCTGCATCGGCAGGTGGACTCTCAACCACTGCGCCACCAGGGAAGCCCAATAATTTTGATACTTATGCTAATCCTATTCGTTTTTTTAAATAACAGCTTTATTGAGTTATAATTTACATACCATACAGTTCACCCAGTTAAAGTGTACAGTTTCATGATTCTTAATATATTCACTGATATGTGCCAACATCAGTACAGAGCACTTTGAATATCTTATCTCATTGCCTTCTGATTTCCATTGTTTTTCATGAAAAGTCAGCTGTTAATCTTATTGGGGTTCCCTTATAAGTGAGGAGTCATTTTTCCCTTGCCGCTTTCAAGATTTTCTCCTTGTCTGGCTTAAAGCAATTTGACCATGATATGCCGTCTATTTGTGCAGCTGTTTGCAGACAGTAGTGTAGTAGTAGAAGTAGTAGTAGTATAAACTACTTGGAGTTTTTTGAGCTTCCTGGATGTGCAAATTAATGTTTTTCAGTTAAATTGGGAAGTTTGCAGCCACTAAAAAAAAAGGTTGTTTTTGCTTTCTTTCTCTCTCTCCTTGTGGCACTCCTATTACATATATGTTGGTGCATTTAATGGTACCCCACATTTCTCTCAGGCTTTGTACATTTTTCTTCATCTTTCTTCCTGGTTCATGGTTTTCTTTAGTTCTAGGAACATATTTACATGGCTAATTTGAAGTCTTTGCCTGTTAAATCTGACATCTAGTTGCACTTACAGGCAGTTTCTGTTGCTTGCTTTTTTGCTGGTGTATAGGTCATACTTTCCTGTTTCTTTACATGTCTCGTAACTTTTTGTTAGAAACTGGGCATTTTAGATAATATAACATAGCAACTCAGTACTGGTGCCCCACCGCCCCTCAGGGCTCTTTATTGTTATTTGCTTGTGAATTTTTTTAGTGACTGGCTGCATTATTTTATTGAAACCTATTTACTCTCGCCCTTTGCCCTGAAGTGTGAAGTCTTGATGTTGCTTCTTAGGCATGTGGCCTTTGGTATGCCCACAGTCACCCTGGGATTGACTGTGGTTTTGGCAGGGCTCTTTCTGACTCTTTACCCTGACCACGTCCAGCTGTTAAACTCCACTGATTGCTGTTGTTTTTAATAGTGCCCCCAAACTGATCCAGTCAGATTAGGGCTCCTTTGAAGGGATAGTTCCTGAGATCAGTATTAGAGATTTCTTCTGACCCCAGGATGGTTCCTCCCAGCTATTTCTTTCCTTGGTTCTCTCCAGCATGCTATACCGTAGGCTTGGACTTCTCCACACACTGTTGCAAATGAAGTCAGTTCCATTGGGGGAAGATTTAGAGCCCTCTATTCTATGGCCTACTTCTCCCCCTAGGCAAAATCTCTGAGCCACAGCTCTAGTGCAGGGGGTGGGGACAATGATGTGTTTCCCTCTGAGTGGTGACCCCAGGTCTCCTAGGTTTGCCTCTCCTAATGTAGAACCCACGAGCTGGGCCCATGGCAATTAGGGCCTCAGTATTCTTGGTGGTATCACACCCCTGGACTTAGCCTCCATACCAGGAATGGGGGCCACCTGGAAGAAGGGAACCCCCATCTCTCAGCCATAGTTGTCTGGAACCTAGCCTCATCAACCAGTAGTCGCTGTGGACCAGATGAGAAACACACATCCTGCTCTTCCCAGGAGAAAGCTTTACAACTGGGAGCTGGAGGAGAGGGAGCTCTGTGTTCTTGGCTGCACTTGTCTGGTGTGATATCTGTGCTGGGAGTGGGGATGGAGGGAGTGGGTCTAGGTCCAAATACCATGGACTCTTACTTTATGTACTGAGTTGTAGATTTTCTTTAATGAGTGCTTCTTCATTTTCTGTATGCCCTTAGGACCATTTCCAGAGATTTTATTTTATTTTATTTTTTTAAAGGGAACTTTATTTTTATTTATTTATTTTTGGCTGCATTGGGTCTTTGTTGCTGCACGGGCTTTCTTTAGTTGAGGCAAGTGGGGGCTACTCTGTTGCAGTGCATGGGCTTCTCATTGCTGTGGCTTCTCTTGTTGTGGAGCACGGGCTCTAGGCACACAGGCTTCAGTAGTTGTGGCTTTCAGGCTCTAGAGCACAGGCTCAGCAGTTGTGGCGCACGGGCTTAGTTGCTCCGCGGCATGTGGGATCTTTCTGGACCAGGGCTCGAACCCGTGTCCCCTGCGTTGGCAGGCGGATCTTAACCACTGCGCCACCAGGGAAGCCCTCCAGAGATTTTAAATGAGTGTTTTTTGTTTATTTTTTAAGTAATTTTCACCAGTTTCACTGGGGAATGGATCCACAAATCTCTTCACATTGTCATGCCAGAAATGGAGCTCTACTAGCTTTTTAGCATACAGTTTTGTTTCTGTTACTCCTGATTGCTCATAGTGGCCTTGTACTTGGATTTCTATCTCCTTGGTAGATTGTGAGTCTCTTGAAGGCAGTAGCCCTGACCTTTATTCCTTGTTGGATCATGATTGTCCCTAGTAGCATTTTATATACTGTGGCACATAAAAGAATGTTAGTTATTGACTGTATCACTGTCTTTTCTAGTTTATATTTTCAGCACTTCTTTTGTGACTTAAAGTGTCTTACCATGTTTTCCTTTTTTTCTACTCTCTAGTGCTGATGTGTTCCCAGAAAGGTGGTGCCTCTTTTTTATCTGTCACTGGTCTCTCTTTCTCTCTTTCCCTTTCCCTCCCTTCCTCCCTCCCTCCCTCTCTCTCTCTCTCTCTCTCTCTCTCTCTCTCTCTCTCTCTCTCTCTCTTTCTCTCTCTCACACACACACACACACACACACACACAAGGATGCTTAAACTATTGGAAGTTTTAATTAAAAACATTATTTTTCATGATATAGGAGCTTTCTGTAGCATTTCTTGCGATAGATAGATATAATTTTAAATTAGGCTAGTTTGTGGGATGGGAACAGGTAGAAAGTGAGAAAGGGGGAGAAAGGGCAGGCAGAAAAGCAATGGTTTGTGCTTTTAAAGATGGGACATGCCTCACTTGTTCTTTCTTCAGCCAGCCATGTCTCATGCCTTTTTAACCTTGGCCCTTGACAGCTCTGCCTTTGCAACTGCTTTTTCCTTTCTTGCTCCTCTCTTATTGGGGATCCCTGGCTGATGATGACCCTGTGGCTGCCCCCTTTGTTTGGGTGGACAGTGGTCATGTGGCCACATCTGAGGCTCCAGCCAATCCTATACCATTCATTCTCTGCTGCTTGGATTTCCTCCTAAAGCTAATATGTGGCCTCACCCAGTCTTTGACACACTGTGTATTGGAGAATTTGGTAGTACTCTTCTCCCATCACTCTAGGTCATTTGAGAATATTCTTAACAGAAATTATTTGATTTGTGTGATTTGCCTGCTGCTGCTTCTTGAGCAGTATTGACTGCCCTCTGGGATGGGTATGTGTGGGTTGACTATTTTATTCAGTGTTGTTCTCTTTCCCAGGATGCTCCAGGATGAAACGTCATAGAACTCTCAGCAGCAGTGACAGTTCAGACGAGAGTGAGTAGAACCAGCGAACAGCTGGTAACTTCTGTATCTGTAATCCTTGAGGATTTCTTTGACTTGAGGACAAGCTGTTTCATGCTTCTTTTAATGGTTAAAAAATAATGTTTCTAGGAAGGAAAGCTTGGAGTACCATTTTTCTTATTTAAATTTCATTAGACATAGATAAGTTAGGTGAGAAAATTGGTTTTATGCGTCATATAGCATTTTGTTTTTCACTTTTTATTTACCCAAGCAACAAAGCCACATCTACCAATGATATAACAGTCCTTTTCTAGAAAGTAAGAAAAGTATGAGAGCATAATTGTAGGCCCTACAGTTCTATTTGTAGCTCAGGTACTAAGTGTTTGACTGGATGAGTCATCATTTGTAAAAGACAACAACTTTGTTAACAGTAGCATTTGGGGAAGTGCTGAAGGTTACACAGATTACCTGCTCCACATTTTTAGTTTTTTCAGTTGCTTTTGCAGATACTTTTTCTCCAGATGGAACATGAATTGTGTTATTCCAAGTTATTATGAAATATGATTACACCAAATTGAATCTCCTCAGCGTTAGCACTGTTGAAGCTTTTGCACCCTGGGATGTCACCCATAAATGTCATTAAACTCCATTATGAAACTTTTTTGGTTGCAATTTAACTGTTTTCCTCAGTGGTATGAGGTCACTGTGCTCTTCTCCACCATATATTTCATATTCTTTTGGATGACATTTAGTTATAATAGCAGGTAATAAGTCTCAGTATGTTTTTCTAATTATCTTTTGCAGGTCCTTCCACTTCCTTTACTTCTGGCTCAATGTATAGGAGCAAGTCAAAAATTCCAAATGAACACAAGAAACCTGCTGAGGTGAGATCAGATATTAAATTCTTAAGACTTAAAAAATAGACAGATAGCTACCTTCTGCCTACATATCTACAATACCCAGATCTTGGAGACGTGAGGAGTAAACTACATGCCAATGGATAGGCTTGTTTTCTGATGAACTTTTTTGTTTTTCAAGAAAGATTCCGTTTCCTTTTTCCTTTGGGGAAAACAGTAACCTTCACTGTGCTTTCATTTTGGTGATGACACCTAAGTGCATGGCTTTAGAATATAAATCCTCTCCTAGCCAAGAAGTCAAAGGGAGCCAGATTTGGAGAATTGGGAAGGACCAAAAGAGCCAAAGATCTGGCCTATGATAGGAAAGAGCTAAGTTGGCAGGTGGGAGGCAGTGCAGGAAAGGATAGATGAGGAAGTTGTGGATAGAGAAGGAAAGGACTGGATTGGAGATCTGGGCTCTGGTATGTCCTCACAGCCTTCAGAGCACTACCACCAGGCCAGGAAAAATGGGCCAGTCCTTGTGAGGCTAGTCGTCTTCTGCTTCAAGGGCAGCAAAGTGCCAGGGTTGCACCTGGATTTGGTAATTGTTTTATGAATCCTACAGACTTTCCTCTGTGATAATTAAATGATGAGAAACTGACCTTGTCTATCTTCACTTCTACTATGAGTAGTCTTCCTTGGCAAAGGAAAAGGGAATGTATTAGTTAACTGTTGCTGCATTATACGATATCACAAAATTATTGGCTTAAAGCAGCACACATTTATTATCTCAGTTTCTGTGGGTCAGGAGTCTGGGCACAGCATGACTGGGTTCTCTCTGTTCAAGGTCTTTCAAGGCTGTAATCAGTGTGCTGGCTGGGCTGTGTTCTCATCTGGAAGTTTGACTAGGGAAGAATTTGCTTCCAAGCTCATTCAGATTGTTGGCAGAATTCATCTCCTTCCAGCTGGAGGACTGAGGTCCCTGTTTTTTCATTGACTTTTGGTAGAGTACCACCCTCCACTCCTAGAGGCTGCTTGTAGTTCTTTGCCATGTGGCCTTCTCCATAGATCGTCTCAAAACACAGCAGCTTACTTTTTCAAAGCCAGCTAGGGGAGAGTCTTTTACTCCAGTCTGCTAAGACTGAGTCTTTTTTTTTTTTTTTTGCGGTACGCAGGCCTCTCACTGTTGCGGCCTCTCCCATTGCGGAGCACAGGCTCTGGATGCGCAGGCTCAGCGGCCATGGCTCACGGGCCCAGCCGCTCCGCGGCATGTGGGATCCTCCTGGACTGGGGCACGAACCCGTGTCCCCTGCATCGGCAGGCGGACTCTCAACCACTGCGCCACCAGGGAAGCCCAAGACTGAGTCTTATATAACATAATCATGAGAATGGCATCCCATTACATTTGCCACATAACATAACCTAATCGAGGGAGTGACATCCCATCATGTCTGACATATTCTGTTGATTAGAAACAAGTCCAGGTTCCACCTGCCCTCATGCAAGTGGTGGTGCGGGGGGGGGGGGCGGCATTGCTTTAGGGTGTTAGCCAGAGAGAGCATTTCTCCCTTTCTCAGAGGTCACTTTTCATTTTCACCTTTTGCCAGGGACCTTTCTGGGCAGAGTAGAATATCAGTGTGTATTTATATGTGTCTGTGTCATGCAGAAAAACTTAGGGAATAAAACGCACATAAACAGGAGCAGAACAAATTTCCCACCTATCCAGAGGAGGCTTTGACTACAGAATGGTGAGAAAGAAACCTTGCTACTTTCCCATTTAGGACAGCCAGTCCTCGAACATAAAGTGACTCAAGAGCTTTGAGTCTTAAGGCCTGCTGCCTCCGAGTCAGTGAGAATATCAGTCTTTTGTTGCAAGAGATAGGGGACCTGGGCTACTGGAAGCAAATTTTTTCATTTATATGTCCCATTCTATTATAAAAGAGAGAACCTGATATTGTAGGACAAAACCAGCCTTGGCATTAGAAAAGATTGATTCCATGTGTTGCTTGGCTGGTTTATTTCATCTCTCTGAAATCATTTGTTTTGTCATTATAACATGGATGTTATCACGCCTACCTCTCATAGGTACCATTTATTGTAATTTTCTGTGCCAAGAGCTTTTTATTAGATAATCTGATTGTTTCCCAAAATTAAGCAATTGTAAGAACCTCCTTGGATGCTGCCTTCATTTAAAATTTTTATTTAATAACTTATTTATATCAGTATGGACTGACATATATTTATTTTATACTTTGGGTTATAATCCAGTACTACATAATATATTGTATTGCTCAAATTATTCTATATATCAGTGAAATCATCTCTCTTATTTTTCTCTTTTCAATTTCCATTGATTTCTGCTCTTACTTTTATTATTTTCTTCCTTCTTGCTTCAGTTTTATTTTGTACTTTTTCTAGATTCTTGAGGTAGATGCTTAGGCTATTTGAAATTTTTCCTTTTTTCTAGTATAAGAATTTTAGTGCTATAAATTTCCCTTTAAATACTACTTTAGCTGCACCACATTAATTTTGGTATGTTTATTTTCATTTTCATCCATTTCAATATTTTTATTTTCCTTGAGACTTCCTCATTGATCCATGGATTATTTAGAAGTGTGTTGTTTAGTTTCCAAGCGTTTGGAGACTTTTATTGCTATCTTTCTGTTATTGATTTCTAGTTTGAGTTCATTTTTGTCAGAGAACATAGTCTGTATGTTTCAGTTCTTTTACATGTGTCAAGGTTTGTTTTCTGGCCCAAGATATGGTTTATCTTGGTGAATGTTTCATGGGCACTTGAAAAGAATGTGTATTCCACTGTTGTTGGGTCCTATTGGTTGATGGTGTTCTTCTGTATCCCAGCTTATTTTCTGCCTAGTAGTTTTATCAGTTGTTCAGTTAGGGCTGTAGCAGTCTCCAACTGTAATTGTGGATTTGGGTATTTCTCCTCTCAGTTCTATCAAATTTGCTTTGTGTATTTTGAAGCTCTGTTGTTAGGTGCATACATATTTAAGATTGCTATATCTTCTTGGTGAATTTATCATCATGTAATGTCCCTCTTTGTCTTTGGTAATTTTGTTTGCTCTGAAGTCTATACTATCTAATATTAATATCATTTCTGGCTTTCTTTTGATTCCTGTTTACATGGTATATGGTATATTTTTTCCATCCTTTCACTTTTCATTTATACATATAATTTTTATTTGAAATGAGTTTCTTGCAGATGATATATAGTTGGGTCATTTTTTAATCCACTCTTTCAATCTCTGTCTTTTAATTGGCATATTTAAAACATTTATATTTAATGTAACTTTTACTACTGTTTGGTTTAAGTCTGCCATTTTACTATTCTTCTGTTTGTTTTCTCTGGGTTTTTTGTTCCTCTTTTATTTTCTGTCTTCTTGTGGATTACTTGAACATTTTTTTAAGTTCCATGTTGAGTTTCCTTCTTCTTTTTCTTTCTATTTTTTTTTTGTTGGCTGCACTGCACAGCTTACAGGATCTTAGTTCCCCAACCAGGGATTGAACCTGGGGCCTCAGCAGTGAAAGTGCAGAGTCCTAACCACTGGACTGCCAGCGAATTCCCCCATGTTGATTTTTCTATGGTGGTTTTAAGGGTATATCTTTGTGTAGATTTTTAGTGGTTGCTCTTGGGAAGCAACCTTTAAAAGGGAGGGCCTTTACAAACATGACATCAGTCTCCTGATCTCTACATTTTACCACTTTGAAGTAAAGGAAGCTTACCACCATTTGGTTTGTTTATCCACCCCACCCCCACCTTTATCATATAGTTGTCTTAAATATTTTCTCTACATACATTGAGAACTACATTAGACAATGTTAGAATATTTGCTTCAACAGTAAAATATTATTATAAAACTCAAGAGGAAAAGGGTAGTCTATTATATTTACCCGTATTTTTATTCTCTTGTTCTTCCTTTATTCCTGATGTTCCAACTTTCCTTCTGTTTATTTCCTTTCTATATGAAGAACTCCCTTTAGCTGTCCTTTTAGGGGGAGTCTGCTGGTGATAAGTTCTCTTAGTTTTCCTTCATTTGAGAATGTCTTGGTTTTACCTGAAGGTTATTTTCACTTGATATAGAATTCTGGTTTGACAGAACTTTTCTTTCGGCACTTGAAAAATGTGCTACTTCCTTCTTGCCTCCATGGTTTCTAATTAGAGATTGCTCTCATTCAAATGGTTGCTCTCCCGTAGGTAATCAGTCATTTCTTTTCCAGTTGCCTTCACGATTTTTCTTTGTCTTTAGTTTTCCAAAGAAAACTTTAGAAATCCATGCTTGGGCATGGATTTCTTTGGGTTTATCCTGTTTGGGCTTTGATCAGCTTCCTGAATCTAAGTTTATATCTTTTGCCAAATTTGGGAAATTTTCAGCCATTATTTCTTCAGCTACTTTTCAGCTCCACCTTTTTTTCTTTTCTTCTTTTGAGACTTCAACTGCATGAATGCTAGATCTTTTGTTATTTCCCACAGGTCCTTCAGACTCTTCCTGTTTTTTCAGTGTATATTCTTTCTGTTGGTTAGATTAATTTCTCTTTTTCCCTGTTTCTTTATTCTGTTAATTCCATTATTCTATTGAACCTATCCTATGTGTTTATTTCAGTTATTATATTATTCCATTTCAAATTTTCCATTTGGTTATTCTTTGTATCTTCTTATTTCTTTGCTGAAACTTTCTTTTTTTGTTGTTTCAAAAGTGTTTGTAATTTCTTGTTGAAGCATTTTTATGGTGGCTGCTTTAAAATCCTTGTCAGATAATTCCAACATTTGTGTCATCTCAGTGCTGGTATCTGTTGATGGTCTCTTATTCCTGGTTCTTAGTATTATGAACGATTTCCTATTGCATCCTGGGCTGGGTTTTTGTTTTGTTTTGTTTTGTTTTGTTTTTTGGTATTATGTTATCAGACACTAAGTCTTATTTAAATCTGTTTTAGCAGGCTTCCATAATAACCACACCAGTGGGGAAGAGAGACACTGACTTTTTACCACCAGTTACACAATTCCTAGGCTCCCCATCCTAGTTCTAGTATCTCTCTAGGAAGGTAGTTCTGTTATCCCTCTGGGAAGGGGGAAGGTTGGCTCATTACTACTTGGCAGGGGTGGAAATCCCCACTTTGTTACCTCCACTGATAGCAGGGGCAGTGGTGTGGTAAGGGGTACTGCATTACTGATGGGCAGTGGTGATAGTCCAGGCTCCCTACCCAGTCTCTGCTGATATCACATTGAGGAGGAGGAATGCCTTATTATTGCTGGGTGGGAGTGGATGTCAAAGCCTCTCAGGTGATGTCCACTGATGCCACAACAATTGTTCTTTTTTAAAAGACATTTTAACATCTTTTTGAAATATAATTCGTACAGCATACAGTTCATCTACTTAAAGTGTATAATTCAGTGGGTTTTAGTATATTCACAGAGTTGTTGGGTAACCATTACCACAGTCTAAATTTAGAACATTTTCATCACCCCAGAAAGAAACTCCCTATCCATTAGCAGTTAACTCCCTGGGCCCCTACTCCCAGCCACTGGCAACCACTAATCTAATTTCTGTTTCTACAGTTTTGCCTATTCTGGACATTCCATATGAATGGAATAATACAATATATGGCTATTTGTGTCTGGCTTCTTTCATTTAACATAACATTTTCAAAGTTCATTCATGCTGTAGCATGTATCAGTACTTCATTTCTTTTTTATGACTAAATGATACTCCATTGTATGCATATATCACATTTTTAAAATCCATTCATTAGTTGATAGACATTTGGGTTGTCTCCATTTCTGGAGTATTATGAGTAATGCTGCTGTGAGCATTCATATACACGTTTTTAGGTGGACATATGTTTTCAAAAACACCTAGGTGTAGAATTGCTGAGTCTCATAGTAACTCTGTTTAACCATTTGAGGGAATGCCAGACTATCTTCCAAAGGGGTCTCATCAGTTTACACTCCCACCAGCAGTGTACAAGAGTGTTTGAAATTTGTTATTGCTATGGGTACCAGAGACTTGGAATTCCTCAGATAACTTTGTTTTTGTCTCGTCTCTTGACTTTTCCCCTTGTGCTTGTCCTCAGAGAGATTTTGTCTTCTACAGCTCTCCTAGCTGTAAGCCACTGTTATCACTGGAGGCTTTAGTGTGGTGGTAGGGTATGAGGGAGGGGTGGTATTCTCTACTCTTCTGATTATGTCTCAGTCTTTGGAGTGTGTAGTGGTCCTGTGTCTGGGGGTGAGGTTGGGGAGGTAGCCTTCAGGGATAGAGCATTTTTGCCCCTGCCCACTATTTTCCTGAATGCCTGCAGCAGGTATCCTCTGGTATTCTCAGTCTATGTCCTTGAAGTTTTCTCTCCTGCAGATTAAGGCTTTTTTCTCTGTTGAGTAACACAGGGAAGCTGAGGCTGGGTGCTTTTCCCTTCCCACAGCACTAGTCCAGTGCCCTCACTTGAAATCCTTCCTCTGTAGATGAAGCCTTTTGTTCAATAAGGGAGCCAGGACACTGAGCACCAGCGACCCAGACAGCACCACTGGGGGAGCTTTTTCTCCAGGTTCTCCCCCATCTTCCCTGTGAGTGGCCTCCTGGGTTTCTAGAGAAAAAGCTTACAAGAAGGTGGGAACCCCCTATGACTACAGCCCCCAGCAACTTCATATTCTCATAGTAGGCCCCACTTAGCCCCCAGAGATTCATCAGAATTTCTAGTTTAATGTTCCTGCTGTGGCTTCTGCCCCAAGTAAGGAAATGCTCCTGTCCTGTGTCTCCCTGCAGGCGTGCTTGCCTCTCTTTGAGTTTGACTATTTGTCCTGTGACTCATTTCTCTAATGGCTTCACAAAAACTCGTTAATTTGCTGCCTCTCCTGCCTTTTTCTTCTTGTAAAGATGAGAATTTCTTTTTTCTGACTCTCTACAGGTCCAAGATGAAACCTTATTTTTTAGTCATTGAAGTGCAATATAAATGATCTTTTTCACTGGGGCTTAATTGGCTGCATTGATAGACAAATATTTTCTTTGATGTTTAGTGCTTTGGTGAGATTCCTGTGTGTGCCTCCCTGAGTTATCCTCTAGAGGAGTATTTCCTAGGGGTGTGTGAATTCCACATACAGTTCAGGGGCTTTGGGACCTTCTGAAAATTGTATACAGACTTTTAAGGGTATGTTTTTATGTGTATTTTTTTTCTGAGCTAGTAGCCTTCATCTGATTCTCAAAAGGGCTCCTATTCTAAAAGATGTTTTTAAAAAGCTAATTGCCCTAGAAAAAGCTCATAGTACTAGATGACCAATTTGAATATATTAAAAAGTCTTTTATTCTTTCTCAAAAGCCTGCATATTTTCACCTAATATTAGTCTGACTGGTCTATAAAATATATCAACCTATCTTAAAAGATTGACTGCATATCTTCTCTAGGCCCAGAGTCTCATTTATTATATCTAAGACTTTCATAGCAACAGAGTGAAAGCTCATATATTTTAACTCAGCAGAGAACACTGCATACTCTCAAATAGAGCCTATTTATATCACTTTACCTGTATTTCTAACAAGCTTGATTATTTGGTTTTCTGACCCACAGCAGATAAAAAGTACTAAGCTTGCAAATGCACACTTACTGCACAAAAAGGGACATTGAGGAATGGGAGAAAAACTTTCAAAGCAAACCTCAGTTGTCATCTCTTGTATGAAAATTGCTCACATCTCCAAGTCAGACTCAATTGTTCCTCCTCCTCCATTAACAGGATGTATATGCCTCTGATACAGGGTAAGGAGAATAATCAAACCTACCTAAGCAGCCCAAAAGTACATTGCTTTACGGGAATCGATGTTCCAGTTGATGTCAGCCCATTAGCCATCAGAAATGTCCTATTTATTCTTTATAAGAAACCTAAGAATTATTTAAACTATCTGAAAAGTATTTCCATGATTTTTAAAGTTTTAAACTTAGAAATTGAATAAGTTTTGCTTCATTGGAAAAACCAACGTGGGACACAGTATCTTGACAACACTGGCTACTTTTGTTGATATAAAAACAAGCTTGTATTCTTTGCTAGGTTTTCTCTGCTTTAAGTGGTTGATTCTTTTAGATAACCTGAAAAATCTTTTCTTGCCTTAAGATTGTATAATTCTAAGAAAATCACTTACGGTTAATTCCTCTTGATCAAATAGAGTTACCGTGTTTGCAGCTGTTTTTTAATGCTTTGGGGGTGACATCTGTTTGTCCTCAGTTATGTATTTCAGATTTAGTGACTATGAATCAAAACTGATCAATCTCTCTGCTTCATTATACATGGACCAGACAGTGTTCCCCTTTGTGTCATACAGGAAGCACATGTTTTGGCTTTTCCTCTAAAAAATGTCACAGAAATGTTCAGACTAGCTGTGCTTATAAGAAACTGCCCACTGAGAGATGTTAATGAGAACAGTAAAAGCCAGAGCTGTCCATGAAGGGCATTTTCATTTTGTGGCTCTGGCAGGTTAAGCATTGATATTCTAATTGAATTCATAGTGAGGCCTCCTTTGTTTCTGCAAGCATCTGAGAGGCCAAGATGTGCATGCACTGTTGGACTTGGCATAGCTTCTGGGCTGTATGTTAGCCTGTGAATCCCCTCTTTGACCATAAATGAGCAGATATCTGGTAAGTACAAAGCATTTTTGTTTCAGGAACTTTTGGGGAAACTACCAGTGCATATAAAATAGGCACACAGTTAAGAACTTGTAAAACTTCTCAACTTCATTACCTAGGTCAATGTCAACATCCAGATCCCTCATTCACAATCTTTAATTTAGCAACGAATAGCCATGTTTCATTTTGTGAAGTTTCTGTATTACCGCATGACCTATAGAATGTTGGTTAAAGTTCTCGATGGAGCTCTTGCTTGGGAACACTGTCTTTGGGAGTCAAACCATGCATGTTTTAGTTGAGCCCTGAACTCACATCTCCTTTTACCCATCAACAATTACTTTATGGACTAGAGAGGAGAATTCAGCTATATACTTCTTTCTGCTTTTAGAACTAAAGCTGAGACTATGATGATGATAATAAAATAACTGCAACTAGAATTTATTTAGCAGTTACAATGAGCCCAATACCATGCTAAGACCTTTACATAAATTCACCTATTTAATCCCTACAACTACCCCTATGAGGTAAGTGTTCTTATCCTTGTTTTACAAATAAGTAAATAAACATGGAGAATTTAGACAGCTTCCCAAACTAGTAAGTGGTGAAACCAGTAGACCATCCAGGCAGTCTGTCCCGGGACCCATATTCCTCTCTTTAAAGATTTTTTTTTTTGTAACGCTTTTCCTTTTTCTTTTCTTTTTTAAATTTATTTATTTTTGGCTGCATTGGGTCTCCGTTGCTTCATGGGCTTTCTCTAGTTGCTGAGAGCGGGGGCTACTCTTCATTGCGGTACGCAGGCTTCTCATTGTGGTGGCTTCTCTTGTTGCAGAGCATGGGCTCTAGGCATGCAGGCTTCAGTAGTTGTGGCTCGCGGGCTCTAGAGCACAGGCTCAGTAGTTGTGGCGCACGGGCTTAGTTGCTCCTCGGCATGTGGGATCTTCCCGGACCAGGGCTTGAATCCGTGTCCCCTGCATTGGCACATGAATTCTTAACTACTGCACCACCAGGGAAGTCCTAAAGAAAATTTTTTAAAATAAATTTATTTATTTATTTATTATTTTTTGCTGAGTTGGGTCTTTGTTGCTGTGCGCAGGCTTTCTCTAGTTGTGGCGAGCGGGGTAGTTGTGGTGAGCAGGGGCTACTCTTCGTTGTGGTGCACAGGCTTCTCATTGTGGTGGCTTCTCCTGTTGTGGAGCACGGGCTCTAGGTGTGTGGGCTCAGTAGTTGTGGCTTGCAGGCTCTAGAGCACGGGCTCAGTAGTTGTGGTGCACGGGCTTAGTTGCTCCGTGAAATGTGGGATCTTCCCGGACCAGGGCTTGAACCCATGTCTCTTGCATTGGCAGGTGGATTCTTAACCACTGCACCACCAGGGAAGTCCCCTAAACATTTTTAATTTCACTTTTTACCATATAAAACATTTACCTGGTTCAAATATCGAACTATGAAACAAAATACATTCAGAAAGATTCAGCTTTTGTCTCTCTTCTCCCTATTTTCTCCCCTTTCCTCTGTGCTGTTTATTATTATTATTTTTTAGTTCTTCGTTTATCCTTTTATTGTTTATGAAAATATATACAAATATGCATGTATGTGTGTGCCACTATATGTATATAAAGCTCATACCTCTACCCAGGATACACTGTAACTATTTTGCCTGTGTTTATTTTATAAACCTTTAAAAATGACTTTTCTTACCAGAAGCAGATTCATGAGACCAGTCTGGTAAATGTATTTCATATCACTTTGCAGATATCTTCCTGAGTACTGAACTTAAATTCCTATCCCCTCTTCAGCATTTTATGTTCTGCCTCATACTCGAAATGTTTGACTTCTACAGCAAGATAAGGCAGACTCTTGCACTCTGCCTTGAGTAAAAATGCTTCTCTAGAAACCTTGGATCTGATGCTGCTTAATCTGGCTAGCTTGTAAAATTGAAATCAGGCTTACCATGTAAGTCTATTTTTTTCTAAAGGTGGAAGGGAAGTTTACAGTAGTCATTGGATTTAGCCTTCATTTGCTTAAGAAAAATAGGTATGAGTTGATTGGTATTTCTGCAGTCCGAGGTTCCCCAGACTTCACAGAGTGCCTGTTCCCTGGAAGTTTACTATTTCTGAAGCAATGGACAAGGGCCAGATTTCATTGGCCTCTTTGTCTAGAGTCTTCAAGTTACTCTTCTGTTTGGTAAATGTGTGTATTAGTTTCCTAGGGCTGCTATAACAAATTACCACAAACTGGGTGGCTTAAAACAGCAGGAATTTATTTTCTCACAGTTCTAGAGGCCGGAAGTCCAAAATCAGCCAGACTGCATTCCCTCCAAAGACTTTAGGGTAGATTCCATTCCTTGCCTCTTCCAGGTTCTGATAGCTATCAGCATTTATTGACTTGTGGATTAATGAATCACTCCAGCCTCTGCCTCCATGGTCATAATCCCTTCTCCTCTTCTGTCTCAAATCTCCTTCTGCCTTTCTTTTATAAAGACACTTTTTATTGGATTTAAGCCCCACCTGGATATTCCACGATGATCCTTTCATCTCAGAATCCTTAAGTTATTTATATCTGCAGAGATCCCATTTCATATAAGGTAACATTCACAGGTTCCAGAAATTTGGATGTGGACATATCTTCTGGGGGGCCACCATTCAGCCCACTGCAATATGTTTCCAGGCTACTTAGGAAACTCTACAAAACAGACTTTCATAAGCAGTTATATCAAGTATGAAGACATGGCTTATGCTGTGTGATTATTGTTAATCCCAAAGCATGATTTTGCAATCAGTTGATTTATTTTGAGAAGTGTATTGTATGGAAAATAATGAAATATTTTATGAGGTTGAAAAATACTTGGCTCTAGTATTCTTTGCAGAGCTAAGGTAGGATTTCCCACAGGCAGTAGTTGAGCACAATTGTAAATTGCCACCGTGTCTTAACCACTGTCTCATTAAAGGCACTCTGGTAATTTATAGAAATGGATCAGAGTGTTCAGCAAAATGGTGATTCAGTTTCTCCAACTAGCCACCCAGAACACTGAGCTCTGTGCAAAACATGTTAATGGATATGTCTGTGATCCTCTCTTACCTCCTTATACAAAGCATTATGTAGTAAACCACCGGTTTTTTGTTTCCTATAGACTTAGCTTTCTCCCTGCACAGTACCCAATTAACTTTAATTGGTTAGGATTCTTGGTAGGAAAGTCATTTTGTTGCCACCTCGACACCAGCATGTTTAACGTTGGTTTCCTGCTCAGGTCATATTATTCATTCTAAATCTTCCCTAAATGAAACCAACAGGCATTTGTAGAGTTGTCCCTGCAGAATAGCAAATGGAATGAGTCCTTATGCATTTAAATGACATCATTCGATTATGTGATAGTTCAGTCCTGTACTCTGTGAAATGTCAGTTTAAACAGAACTACACCAACTGAGAATTAATTGCTTTCTTGTACCATGCACTGTGCTTCAACTTTCGTGTTACACATAACTTGGACAGTGTTTCTCTTCAGAGAACGTTGATTAGCATTAAAGGCTAAAATGTTTGCTTGATGGCATCTCTTCCTTTGATAATCCAGAGATGTAGACACATTTACCTTAAACCTGCAAGTGGTTGTTTGATTTTTTTTTCAGAATTAGCACTTAGTAGGTGAGGTATATATCAGTGTATGTATGCTTTTATATGAAAGTTTATTCCCTCATTGTTTAGGCATTAACTGGGCCTTCATCAGTGAAATCAGTACCAGGTTAGCTGAAGAACTCATGGCATTCTTCTTTCCTGTTCTTGAAAAGGCAGAATCACAAAGCCTAAGTTGCCACAGCAATTTAAGTCATGTTCCCAGGCTTGTGAGTACATTTCTGTGCCTGTCAATCACGCAGGAGCCCGTTCAGTCAGAGGATAACTGTACATCAAACTTTAGATGGGTATTCATTCCCATATTGTCAGTACCTAACTGTGCTTAAGGTGCAGAAAATGGACTATAGGGAATCTCTTTGTCTCTGTAAGTCCAAGTTTTAGCTGTACCCATATCATCATCCCCTACCTCTGGCCTTTGAACTTTCCACACAGCTAGGGATCCTTTGCCAGGGGTAAGGTTAAGGCTCGCACTGGGAGCCTCTTGGCTGCCACAGTAAGCATATCATTCGTGTCCTCCTCACCCCTGTGCACACTGCTGTGCAAAGTGGAGCTGTCTATACTTTGTTTCTGTTTTTGTTTTTCTTCCTGGAAAAGCATTTTTTTTTATTTTATTGAGGTATAGTTGATTTACAATGTTAATTTCTGCTGTACAGCAAAGTGACTTTAGTTATACATATATATATTCTTTTTCATATTCTTTTCCATTATGTTTTTTTAACATCTTTATTGGAGTATAATTGCTTTACAGTGCTGTGTTAGTTTCTGCTTTATAACAAAGTAAATCAGCTATACATATACATATATCCCCATATCTCCTCCCTCTTGCATCTGCCTCCCACCCTCCCTATCCCACCCCTCTAGGGGGTCACAAAGCACCAAGCTGATCTCCCTGTGCTATGTGGCTGCTTCCCACTAGCTATCTGTTTTACATTTGATAGTATAAATTAGTCCATGCCACTCTCTCACTTCGTCCCAGCTTACCCTTCCCCCTCCCCATGTCCTCAAGCCCATTCTCTACATCTACGTCTTTATTCCTGTATTCCCATCCTGCCCCTAGGTTCTTCAGAACCATTTTTTTTTAGAGTCCATATATATGTGTTAGCATATGGTATTTGTTTTTCTCTTTCTGACTTACTTCACTCTGTTTGACAGACTCTAGGTCCATCCACCTCACTACAAATAACTCAATTTCGTTTCTTTTTATGGCTGAGTAATATTCCACATATAAAGATATGTGCCACATCTTTATCCATTCATCTGTCGATGGACACTTAGGTTGCTGTAACTGTGTATACTTTGCAAGCCTCTGTACAAATAAATTTGAAAACCTGGATAAGATAGATAACTTACCATGGAAATACAGATTACCAAAATTGACCCCATTGGAGGTAGAAAGCTTAAAGAGATCAATTTCCAAAAAGGTAGAGAAAATTAATAAGGAACTACCCCACTAAAAAGCACCAAGTCCAGATGGTTTCATAGGGACCAGATAGTCCCAATAATTCTCAGATTATTCTAGAGCATTGTAACGCAAGGAAAATGTCCTAATTCCCTTTATGAAGCATGCAAAACGCTGATACCTAAATCTAAAAGACAAAGACAATACCAGAAAAAAGGAGAGAAAGAAAACTGCAGATAAATATCACTCATGAGAATGATACAAAAATAATATTAGAAAACGAATATAATACCATATTAAGAAAATAATATATCATGACCAAATAGATATTCATTCTAGAAATGCAAGTTTCAGTATTAAGAAATCTAATATTATCATATAGCATATTAATATATCTAAGGAGAGAACTATATAATTATTTCCATATATGCTAAAGAAGTCTTTAATAAAATTCAGTACTTAGGCATTATAAAACATTCAAGAAAATAGGAACTGTAAGATACTTTCTTAACATTATAACATAAATATGACATAGTCTTCAACCTAGTATCTTATTTCATGGGGAAACACTAGAGGCATTTCCACTAATTTCAGTGAGAAGACAGATATGCCCACTATCCCCATTACTATTCCAAATATCAGTAGAGGTATTAGTCAGTGCAATTAAACAAGAGAAACCAATTAGAGACATAAGACCAAGTAAAGATGATGCAAAATTCTGTTTGCAGATGATGCAATAGTATATTTAGAAAACCTTAGGAAAGTCAATGATAAAACTAACTCAGGCCATAAAAGAATTTAGTAAGGTGGCAGGATATGAAGTTAACATATAAAAATCAATAGCTTTTATAATCAGGTGGAGGATATTAACACGCCTGGGGTATGTTGTAATGCAGGAAGTTAAGGAAATATGCAAAAAGGGGTGGGATGTGTCAAAAGAGCACAGGTGCAAGCCAAACTGAAAGAGCTCCCAGTGACCAAAGGTGGAACAATTTAAGCATCAAAATAAACAACAATAATACTGAATTGTAACCCAAAGAATAAAATAGATCCATGAGTCTATAATGATATAAATAAATAATTGAATGAATGAATGAACGAACGAATGAACAAACAAACAAATAATAAATAAGGGAGAAGGGGCAGGTCTCTTTTACAGAGGAATTCCAATTAATAAATGTAGAACTGAGGGAAATAGAAAATCACCATTAGAATACCACAGTAATAACTGTTACAGGCAAGGTATCTATTCGTGGATGCTAAAATTAGTCCATGACAGTTTGAGGAGAAACAGGATGTTTTTATGATTTCAGAGTATCTCCTCTAAGATATTTATTAATTACAAAGGAAAATATAGTAACCTAACAGCTGAGAAAACCAGCGAGACACACTACCTTAACCAACTGATAAAGTTTAACATCACCACTAATAAGACATTGAGATCATACATTCCTGATATAATGGGATAAGAGGGTCACAGCAACCTTTCTATGGCATTTTTGCTCAAAACTGAATAACCTCGGTGAGAAAACATCAGACAAACCCAGATTGTAGGGACATTCTATAAAATATATGACCAGTACTCTTCAGAAGTGTCGAGGTCTGGAAAGACTGAGAAACTATCACAAATTGGAGGATACTAAGGAGACATGACAGCTGCTGCAGTGTGGGATCCTGGATTGAATCCTGGAACAGAAGGACATTAGGGGAAAAATTAGTGAAATTTGAATAAGTTTTGTAGATTAATTATAGTATTATAGTAATGTTAATTTCCTGGTTTAGGTAATTGTACTCTGGTTATGTGAGATGTTAACATTAGAGGGAACTATGTGAAGGGTATATGGGAGCTCTGTACTATTTTTGTAACTTCTCTGTAAGACTAAAATTATGTCTAAGTAAATTTTAAAATTAGGTGATAGCTAAATAAATGATTATAAGTTATTTATTTATTTTAAAATTAATTTTTATTGGAGTATGGTTGCTTTACAATGTTGTATTAGCCTCCACTGCACCACAAAATGAATCAGCCATACACATACAGTTATCCCTTCCCTTTTGGACTTACCTCCCATTTAGGTTACCACAGGGCACTAGGTGAGTTCCCTGTGTTATACAGCATTTTCCCATCAGTTGTCCATTTTATATATACATAGTATCAATAATGTATATGTGTCAATCCCAGTCTCCCAATAAGATCATCTATACCATTTTTCTAGATTCCACATATGTACGTTATTATACGATATTTGCTTTTCTCTTTCTGACTTACTTCACTCTGTATGACACTCTCTAGGTCCATCCACATCTCTACAAATGACCCACTTTCGTTCCTTTTTATGGCTGAGTAGTATTCCATTGTATATATGTACCACATCTTTATCCATTCCTCTGGATTATAAGTTATCATAGGATACTTGTTGCCTAATTTGAGAGAGTTAAGGATTGTTTGTTTTACACAGACTCTTTAAGAGTAACCTGTATTGTTGATTTAAATTCAAGGAGCCCAGAAAAATAACTCAGGAAGTACCCCTTTACTCTTTATTAAATCCAGAACAAGCTGGCTTCCCTGTCAATACTTCAGACTCTTTACAAATAGAAGTTGATCTGGCCATTTACGAAGTTAAGAGATGTCTCTCTTGTTGAAGTGCAGAGTGGGTGGGGATGGTCTTTTTAAAAGGAGAACATTAAATGGTGTTAGTTCCATAGTGATGATCTTCTCAAGGTGTATGCAATGTCTTCCCAGGTATTCCGGAAGGACCTTATCAGTGCGATGAAACTTCCAGACTCTCACCATATTAATCCTGACAGTTATTACCTCTTTGCGGATACATGGAAGGAAGAATGGGAAAAGGGAGTCCAGGTACCAGCCAGTCCAGACGCTGTTCCACAGCCTTCCCTCAGGTATTTTTATGCTTGTATCTTTGATTTACGGAATGAATGCTCTTATGGTTATCTGTGTGCTGCTTGAGGAGAGACTTTGAGTGGCTAATTAAACATTTATAATGCAAAGTCACATACCATGTTCAGCAATTCACTCAGACCAATGGCAGATTATACCAGCCTAGGATAGGTCAGTAGTTGAAGTCAAGGTCGTTTATTTAGGGATAATATATGTACCTATTCACAGGATAAAACTGTTTGAAGTCCAGTCTGAAATTATAAGGTTTTGGAGACCAAGATTTCCCAGTCTGACACAATAATCAGTAGCATTTATTAATTAGCCTTTGAAGAGAAGCAGAACATTAATTACATAACCCCATAATAACCCTATTAAGTTGCATGACAAGTTGCTTCATTTTAATAGGGGCTTCATAGTGATAGCATCTGTAAACAGAGCACCAAAACATACAGAGTTTGTAAAATGCATAAACCCAAATGAAAGGGGGTAACTGGAATAATTAGGTTGACCGTAAGCACACAGCCTTCATTTGCAAAGACCTGAGAAGAAAGTTTAAGTAGGAGAGGACTTTTCTGACAGAGGAAGTAGTAAGTTTAGCTCCTCAAGAGTAATGACTGGTTTTGGAAGCCACTTTTTCTTACTGGTCTTTGTGTTCCCAGTGCTTTGCACAAAGGCCAGCATGAAATAAAATGCTTGGTATAAGTTTGAGCGAGTGAGGGAAGGAAGGAAAGGGAAGGAATAGAATCAGATAAAGGGGCGGTAGGACCTGCTGGTTACTATGAGAAATGGTACATCTCATTGTATAGCTATCTATTTCTAGTACATATTAGGTTCTTAAAGGTCAGAGACCACATTCTTGAATTCTCAGCCCCTAGCAGCAGGTTCTTAGGTCTTAGTCATATTCCAGAAATGCTTGTCAAATCACTTCTAAAAACCCAAGCCCAGGCTGTCCCACCCACAGAGAGACTGTCTATGTTCTGTTAAGGAAAACTTCACAGTCTTGCCCAGTACACTTATGGACCCTTACTAGTTCATCATCATTGCCACCATCCTCCTAGAAATCACAACAGCATCATGAATGAACATAGGAGTCAGGCATTTTCATGTCCTTATTGTCAGTATTTTTATATACTGTTGCAGTAACTGGGGAGCCTAGACTTCCACCTTAAACCAGCATTAATGATGCATCCCTCTCCCTCCCATCTATCATACTATCAGAGGAGACTTTCACCACTCCTTAGAGGTAATGAGGACACCTGCTCCCCCCACCCCATGGTATCAGTGGAGGCCACATAGGGAGTAAGGTGCTCTTATCAATCCCAGCAAAGGAGGTATCAGTGGAGGCCTAATGGGAAGCCAGAACTCTCAGCTTCACCCAGTAGTAACAAAGAGTCCCTGCCCCGGATGTCAACACAGGCCAAATGGTGAACCAGGACATATACAATCACCTGGCAGTGATGAGATGATATCCACCCCCAACCTGATCTCCATCCAGAGCAGTGTCAGAGGAAGCCAGTCAAAACAAAAGTTTTAAAGAAGATCCAGAGTCTCATAGCATAATCCCCAAAATGTCCAGTCTCCAGTGAAAAAAATCACTCATATCAAAAACTAGGAAGATCTCAACTTGAAGATAATCAGTAGATGCCAGTACCAAGGTGACAGATATTAGAATTATCTAACAAAGACTTAAAAGCAGCCATCATAAAAATGGTTCAGTGAGCAATTATGAGTACACTTAAAGCAAATGAAACAATAGTATCCCCCCTTTCATACCTGATATTGGCAATTTTTTTTTTATTTTATTTTATTTTTTTTATTTTTTGATTTCTTCAGTGATCTCTTGGTTATTTAGTAATGTATTGTTAGCCTCCATGTGTTTGTGTTTTTTATGCTTTTTTCCCTGTAATTTATTTCTAATCTCATAGGTTGTGGTCAGAAAAGATCCTTGATATGATTTCAATTTTCTTAAATTTACTGAGGTTTGATTTGTGACCCAATATGTGATCTATCCTGGAGAATGTTCCGTGTGCACTTGAAGAAAGTGTAATCTGCTGTTTTGGGAGGGAATGTCCTATAAATATCAATTACATCTATGTGGTCTATTGTATCATTTAAAGCTTGTGTTTCCTTATTAATTTTCTGTTTGGATGATCTGTCCATTGGTGTAAGTGATGTGTTAAAGTCCCCCACTATTATTGTGTTACTGTCGATTTCCTCTTTCAGAGCTGTTAGCAGTTGCCTTATGTATTGAGGTGCTCCTATGTTGGGTGTATAAATATTTACAATTGTTATATCTTCTTCTTGGATCGATCCCTTGATCATTATGTAGTGGCCTACTTTGTCTCTTGTAATAGTCTATATTTTAAAGTCTATTTTGTCTGATATGAGCATTGCTACTCCAACTTTCTTTTGATTTCCATTTGCATGGAATATCTTTTTCCATCCCCTCACTTTCAGTCTGTATGTGTCCCTAGGTCTGAAGTGGGTCTCTTGTAGACAGCATATATATGGGTCTTGTTTTTGTATCCATTCAGCTAGCCTGTGTCTTTTGGTGGGAGCATTTAATCCATTCACGTTTAAGGTAATTATCAATATGTATGTTCCTATTATCATTTTCTTAACTGTTTTGAGTTTGGTTTTGTAGGACCTTTTCTTCTCTGTGTTTCCCACTTAGAGAAGTTCCTTTAGCATTTGTTGTAGAGCTGGTTTGGTGGTGCTGAATTCTCTTAGCTTTTGCTTGTCTGTAAAGCTTTTGATTTCTCCATGGCATCTGAATGAGATCCTTGCTGGGTAGAGTAATCTTGGTTGTAGGTTTTTCCCTTTCATCACTTTAAGTGTATCATGCCACTCCCTTCTGGCTTGGAGAGTTTTTGCTGAGAAATTAGCTGTTAACCTTATGGGATTTCCCTTGTATATTATTTGTCATTTTTCCCTTGCTGCTTTCAATAATTTTTCTTTGTCTTTAGTTTTTCCCAATTTGATTACTGTGTGTCTCGGCATGTTTCTCCTTGGGTTTATCCTGTATGGGACTCTCTGCACTTCCTGGACTTGGGTGGCTATTTCCTTTCCCATGTTAGGGAAGTTTTCGACTCTAATCTCTTCAAAGATTTTCTCGAGTCCTTTCTCTCTCTCTTCTCCTTCTGGGACCCTTATAATGCGAATGTTGTGTTTAATGTTGTCCCAGAAGTCTCTTAGACTGTCTTCGTCTCTTTTAATTCTTTTTTCTTTATTCTGTTCCACAGCAATGAATTCCACCATTCTGTCTTCCAGGTCGCCTATCTGTTCTTCTGCCTCAGTTATTCTGCTACTGGTTCCTTGTAGTGTATTTTTCATTTCACTTATTGTATTGTTCATCTCTGTTTGTTTGTTCTTTAATTCTTCCAGATCTTTGTCAATCATTTCTTGCATCTTTTCAATCTTTGCCTCCATTCTTTTTCTGAGGTCCTGGATCATTTTCACTATCATTATTCTGAATTCTTTTTCTGGAAGATTGCCTATCTCCATTACATTTAGTTGTTTTTCTGGGGTTTTATATTGTTCCTTCATCTGGTACATAGCCCTTTGCCTTTTCATCTTCTCTATCTTTCTGTGAATGTGGTTTTTGTTCCACAGGCTGCAGGATTGTAGTTCTTCTTGCTTCTGCTGTCTTCCCCGATATTGGCAATTTTTATCTCCTTTTTTACTTGCTATAGGTTGGTCATTTTTACTGACCATTTCACAAAGCCATCTTTTTGTTTCATTATCTTTTCTGTTTTTAATTTATTTCTGCTCTTCTCTCTATTACTTCAATTATTTTAGTTGCTTTGGATTTATTTTGCTCTTCTTCTTATAGTTTCTTGAATTGGGAACTTAGCTTATTGATTTGAGACATTTCTTCTTTCCAATATGAGCATTTAGTGTTAAAAATTTCCCTCTCATCACTGCTTTAGCTATGTCCCACACATTTTGGTGTGTTGTATTTTCATTTCATTCACTTTAGTGTATTTTTTCCTTTGAGACTTCTTTCACCTTCTTTTTTTCCCTTGGGACTTCTTTTATTTAAAAGTGTGGTTTTTACTTTACTTGGATATTTTCTTATCTCTCTATTATACTTTATTTGGATATTTTCTTATCTCTCTATTACTGATTTCTAGTTTTGATTCCATTGTATTAGAGAACACTCTGTATAATTCCAATTTGTTTCAATTTGTTGAGGTTTATTTTATGACCCAAGATACAGTCTATCATGGTACATGTTCTGTGGGTGCTTGAAAACAATGCCTGTGCTGCTGCTGCTGAGTGGAACACTCTATAAATGTCAGTTCAGTCCTGTTAGTTGATGGTGTTGAGTTCTTCTATATCCTGGATGATTTTCTGTCTGTTCTATCACTTACTGACAGAGGTTGAAGTCTCCAGCTATAATTGGGGAATTGTGTTTTTCTCCTTTCAGTTCAATCAGTTTTTGTTTCAGATATTTTGCAGCCCTGTTGTTTGGTGCACATACATTTACTATTGCTATGTTTTATTGGTGGATTGATCGTTTCTTCATTATGTAATATTCCTCCCCGTCTCTGGTAATTTTCTTTGCTATGAAGGCTACTTAATCTGATATTAATGTTGTCACTCTTGCTTTCTTTTGAGTAACGTTTGCACTGTATATCTTTCTCCATTATTTTACTTTTGACCTACTTATATGCTTATATTTTAAGTGTGTTTTTGGTAGACAGCATATATTTGGATCATGTTTTTTAATCCATTCTGCCAACCTCTGACTTTTAATGGGTTTAGACCATTTACACTTAATGTAATTATTGATATGTTAGGGCTTAAGTCTGCCATTTTATTTTATTATGTGTGTATGTGTGTGTTCTCTGTTTTTTATTTCTCTCGTTTCTTTTTCCTGCCTTCCTGAGGGTTACCTGAACAAATTACCACAACTTACCCAGTGTGAAATAATCATTTGAAGAGCCCCATAACTATTAATGAAATTGAATTTGTAATTAAAAACTCTCTCTAAAAATACCTCCAGGCCCAGATGCTTTCACTGGAAAATTCTTCCAGACATTTAAAGAAATAAAACGTGATGATACTGGAAGAGAAATTTGAATCAAACTAAATGTAGTTATAGAATAAATAGTTGACCATGGGAATGTGGATACACTGTTGCAGTTTGAGAGGAACTAGATATGCAGCTAGAGGAACTTAATGAAGGCAAACTTATGGACATAAAGAAAGTGATTGTGATGAAAAGAATGAAGATGCCCCAGAGAAAATGATGCCAGAAAAAAACTGCACATTAATGGAACTCTCAGAAATTTTTTCAACAGTCAAAGCACAAAGGACAAATGTTGGAAACTGATCCAAGTTCATAAAACAGTATGACAACTTGCCAAGACATAGAAAAGGTGCTTGCTCTGTGTCATAAATTTTGTAATTAAAAGAAGGAGTCAAGCACTGTACTCTTGATAAGTTTTTACAAAGAGATAAAAGAGTTTAAATTCTCAGTGTTTCAAATTATAGTGTATTAAATACATATTGGTTTTACTATTTTTTATTTTCCTATATAGTTACAGCCAACAGTAAGAGAGTAAAATGCTTTGACAAAAATTTTAAAGGTCACTGAACAATCACAGTTTTCCCCATTGATTATTAAGGTTGCTTTTCACAGTTTCAGTTTGCACAGTCATTTTTACAGTACAGTACCACTGTGCAAAGCAAGGACTACCTGCTTTAGTGACAGCAGATCAGTGGTTTTTTGGAAGTGGCCAGTGGAGCAGGAGGATACAAGGAAACTTTTAGAGGTGATGGATATATTTATTATCTTGGTTGTAATTCTGGTTGCACAAATTTATATGTGTGTTGGAACTTGTTAATTGGTACATTTTAAATATATGCAGCTTAATATGTAATTTATACCTCAATAATGTTAATAAAAGTATCATCCATGTATGTAATTATAAATATATGTTTAAATACATAAACAATCATCACAAATAAAGGAGTGTATAGATGGTAATAAAATGTGGTAGTGGGCACATGAAGGCACAACAGTACGTGATTAGAAGAGAAAAGGAAGAAAGACAACAAATGTGACTATAAGCTACCCAAGAGCAGAACCCTTACCGTCAAATAGTAGGTTTTCAATATACGTTTACTATTGTAAGGAGAATAGGATGAAGGAAGGAAAGAGGAAACCGGGTGGGTATTAGGAAAGAAAATTAGCGAACAACCAAAAGACATTATAGTTGACCCTTGAACCACATGAGTTTGAACTGTGTGGGTCCACTTTTACGTGGTTTTTTTTCAGTAGTAAATACTACAGTACTACACAGTCTGTGGGTGGTTGAATCCACAGATCCAGAACCACAGATGTGGAGGGCCAACTGTAAATTATGTGTGAATTTTTGACTGCATGAAGTGTCAGTGCCCATTACCCCTGTCTTGTTCAAAGATCAACTGTACATTCCTACCAGCATTGTATGAGGATTCCATTTTCTCCACATCCTAGCCAACACTTGTTATTGTCTGTATTTTTTATTGTGGCCATCCTAGTAGTTATGAAGTATATCTCATTGTGGTTTTGATTTGCATTTGCTTGATGGCTAATGATGTTGAGCATCTTTTCTTCATGTGCTTATTAGTCAGTTGTATATTCTTTTTGGAAGAGAGCTTTTCTACTTTATTACAAAGAGAAGAAGCCTTTATGTGGTCAGAAAAATACAAGGTTGATCTTTTTTCCCTTCCTGTGAAACACTACTGTTCAAACTGCAAAGTGAATCATCTCAGTTCACCTCTTTATGTTCTATCACATTCACTTTGGAATGGCTGCCTTTAGCTGCTGAAAATCTAACCCTTTAGTGAAAAGGGTGACAAAGTCCCCTGACCAGCAGTTCTAGAATATCCCATTTTTACTTGGTGCTTTGATGCATACCTCCTATATATATTTCTTCTTTGGAGAAATTATTCACATCTTTTGCCCATTAGAAAAATTGGGCTATTTGTCTTTTTATTGTTGAATTGTAAAAGTTCTTTACGTAGTCTAGGGTTTTTAAAAAATATTTATTTGGCTGCACCGGATCTTAGTTGAGGCACACGGGATTTTCATTGCCCCATTCAGGATCTTTAGCTGTGGCATGTGGGATCATTTAGTTGCAGTGTGCAGGCTCTTAGTGGCAGCATGTGGGATCTAGTTCCCTGACCAGGGATCAAACCCAGGCCCCCTGCATTGGGAGTGTGGAGTCTTAACCACTGGACCACCAGGGAGGTCCCTAGATACAGGTTTTTTTATCAGATATATGATTTGCAAATCATTTCTCCCTTTCTGTAGGTTGTCTTTTCACTTCATTGATGGTGTCCTTTGAGACACAAAAGTTTTTAATTTTGATGAAGTTCAGTTTATCTATTTTTTTTCTTTTGGTTGCTTGTCCTTTTGGTGTCATATCTAAGAAATCATTGCCTAAACCAAGATCATGTAGTTTTATACCTATGTTTTCTCCTAAGAATTCTGTAGTTTTATAAAACTCTTACATTTGGGTCTTTGATCCATTTAAGTTAATTTTTGTGTATAGCATGAGATGTTAGGGGTCTAACTTCATTCTTTTGCTTGTGGATATCCATGTATCCCAGCTCCATCTGTTGAGCAGCTTCCGTTTTGAAAGCAATGGACACTATATCCCAACCTTACCCACCTTGGTTCCACCAGGCTGCTATGAAAGAAAACACAGTTCTTGAATCACCAAGAAATCCCAGTTCCATCTTTTTAAGTCCCTTTTCACAAATATACCAAGGTGACTTTTCAAAAGTTTTTCCTACTTTGAACTGAGATGCTAATTTCTCTACTTTATGCTTCACTCTGTCCAAATACGTTACTTTTTCCCACTATATGGGAAAATACCATATATGTTCCTTTTTTATTGGTTAATTTTACAACTTTTTATGTTAGTGTTTCTTTTTTATGTCTTTGTTGGGTTTTTTTCATAGGTTACAAATTTTGTAGAAGTTAAGGAGGTGCCTGGTAAAAGTTTGGTTATTTACACTATTGAGAGTATACTTAGATAGTTTTTGAAATTAAAAGATGTAGCTTTATTCTCAAAAGCCACAAATAAAAGTATTTTCTTCTGACATAACTGCCAAATCTAAACAAATGTAAATGTTTCATAGCAAACCCTTGCAATGATTGCTTTTAGATTTAAAATAACGATAGTGTATTACCTTCATATAAAAATAAATGTTCACTAATAATTATTCAATTGTAAAAATTCTTCCTGCCTTCCAAATTTAAAAAATTGTCAGTGTGCATTAAAAGCATGATGACATTCCTTGATTTTGTGATAAATTTTTTTTAATTTATTTTATTTTGGGCTGCATTGGGTCTTTGTTGCTGCACACGGGTTTTCTCTAGTTGAGGCAATCAGGGGCTACTCTTCATTGCGGTGCGCGGGCTTCTCATTGTGGTGGCTTCTCTTGTTGCGGAGCATGGGCTCTAGGCATATGGGCTTCAGTAGTTGTGGCGCATGAGCGTAGTAGTTGCTCGTGGGCTCTAGAGTGCAGACTCAGTAGTTGTGGCACACGGGCTTAGTTGCTCCATGGCATGTGGGATATTCCTGGACCAGGGCTCAAACTCATGTCCCCTGCATTGGCAGGTGGCTTCTTAACCACTGTGCCACCAGGGAAACCTGTGCTAAATATTTTTAATAAAGAGTGTTATAGCAGTTCACAATAGCATATGAAAAGTATCAGAATGTAAAAACAAAAATCTTTTAATATATTATTTTGGGTTGACTCCTCCATGTTAGTTTTAGTAAAATTAAAACCTCATTGGTTAGTTATTTTCTACTGATGGATAGCTCTGGAGAAAATATTCTAAAATATAAATCTGTTAGAGAAATTTAAGAATGAATCTAATGCAACAAAATAGTTACTTAAGTGGAAACATACATGAAAATATTGGGAAATAATTTTTTACCGTTATGTATGTATTAGTCAGGATAGGCCAACTGCTATAACAAACATCTCCGAAAGTCTCAGCATCTTAACACAATGAAGGTTTTATTTTTTGCACATGTCTCCATCCAGTGTGGGTTTGGGATGTGAGTCATCTCTGCCTGACATAGGCATTCAGGGACTCAGGCTCTTTTTATGAGTGACTCCTCTGTCTACCAGGTCTTTTCCCACTCCCTTTTCCACCCCCAAACTTCTAAATCCAGTCTGCAGGAAAAGAAAAGGCAGTATGGAGGGTTATGCAGGTAGATTTGGAGGGGGGCTAGACTTTGAAGTAGATTATCCACACATACGCCATTAGCCAGAACTCATTCACATGGCCCACCTAACTGCAAAGGATACTGGGGAATGCAGTCTTGCTATGTGCCTAGATGGAAAAAGAAACAGGGTTTGGTGAACACATTAGCATTTCTGTGTTACTCCTTGGTAGTGGTATTACGAACTCAAAGCTACATGAGCAGAAGAACCTTACTGATTTCTTTTTTAACATTTTTATTGGAGTATAATTGCTTTAACACTGGTGTGTTAGTCTCTGCTGTATAAAAAAGTGAATCAGCTATACATATACATATATCCCCATATCCCCCTCCCTCTTGTGTCTCCCTCCCACCCTCCCTATCCCACCCCTCTAGGTGGTCACAAAGCACCGAGCTGATTTCCCTGTGCGATGCAGCTGCTTCCCACTAGCTATCTGTTTTACATTTAGTAGTGTATATATGTCAATGCCACTCTCTCACTTCATCCCAGCTTACCCTTCTCCCTTCCCGTGTGCTCAAGTCCATTCTCTACATCTGCGTCTTTATTCCTGTCCTGCCCCTACATTCTTCAGAACCATATTTCTTTTCTTAGATTCCATATATGTGTTAGTATATGGTATTTGTTTTTCTCTTTCTGACTTACTTCACTCTGTATGACAGACTCTAGGTCCATCCACCTCACTACAAATAACTCAATTTCATTTCTTTTTATGGCTGAATAATATGCCATTGTATATATGTGCCACATCTTCTTTATCCATTCATCTGTTGATGGACACTTAGGTTGCTTCCATGTATTGGCTATTGTAAATAGAGCTGCAATGAACATTGTGGTACATGACTCTTTATGAATTATGTTTTTCTCAGGGTATATGCCCAGTAGTGGGATTGCTGGGTCATATGGCAGTTCTAGTTTTTAAGGAACCTCCATACAGTTCTCCAAATGGCTGTATCCATTACATTCCCACCAGCAGTGCAAGAGGGTTCCCTTTTCTCCACACCCTCTCCAGCATTTATTGTTTGTAGATGTTTTGATGATGGCCATTCTGACCGGTGTGAGGTGACACCTCACTGGAGTTTTTATTTCATTTCTCTAATGATTAGTGATGTTGAGCATCCTTTCATGTGTTTGTTGGCAATCTGTCTATCTTCTTTGGAGAAATGTCTATTTAGGTGTTCTGCCCATTTTTGGATTGGGTTGTTTGTTTTTTTGATATTGAGCTGCATGAGCTGCTTGTATATTTTGGAGATTAATCCTTTGTCAGTTGCTTCATTTGCATATTTTCTCCCATTCTGAGGGTTGTCTTCTCATCTTGTTTATGGTTTCCTTTGCTGTGCAAAAGCTTTAAAGTTTCATTAGGTCCCACTTTATTTTTGTTTTTATTTCCATTTCTCTAGGAGGTGGGTCAAAAAGGATCTTGCTGTGATTTATGTCATAGAGTGTTCTGCCTATGTTTTCCTCTAAGAGTTTGATAGTGTCTGGCCTTACATTTAGGTCTTTAATCCATTTTGAGTATATTTTTGTGTATGGTATTAGGGAGTGTTCTAATTTCATTCTTTTACCTGTAGCTGTCCCATTTTCCCAGCACCACTTATTAAAGAGGCTGTCTTTTCTCCATTGTATATTCTTGCCTCCTTTATCAAAGATAAGGTGACCATATGTGCGTGGGTTTATCTCTGGGCTTTCTATCCTGTTCCATTGATCTATATTTCTGTTTTTGTGCCAGTACCATACTGTCTTGATTACTGTAGCTTTGTAGTATAGTCTGAAGTCTGGGAGCCTCATTCCTCTAGCTCTGTTTTTCTTTCTCAGGATTGCTTTGGCTGTTCGGGGTCTTTTGTGTTTCCATACAAAATTGTGAAATTTTTTGTTCTAGTTCTGTGAAAAATGCCAGTGGTAGTTTGATAGGGATTGCATTGAATCTGTAGATTGCTTTGGGTGGTATAGTCATTTTCACAGTGTTGATTCTTCCAGTCTAAGAACATGGCATATCTCTCCATCTGTTTGTGTCATCTTTAATTTCTTTCATCCGTGTCTTATAGTTTTCTGCATACAGGTCTTTTGTCTCCTTAGGTAGGTTTATTCTTTTTGTTGCAGTGGTAAATGGGAGTGTTTCCTTAATTTCTTTCTCAGATTTTTCATCATTAGTGTATAGAAATGTGAGAGATTTCTGTGCATTAATTTTGTATCCTGCAACTTTATCACATTCATTGATTAGCTCTAGTAGTTTTCTGGTAGAGTCTTTAGGATTCTCTATGTATAGTATCATGTCATCTGCAAACAGTAACAGCTTTACTTCTTCTTTTCTGATTTGGGTTCCTTTTATTTCTTTTTCTTCTCTGATTGCTGTGGCTAAAACTTCCAAAACTATGTTGAATAATAGTGGTGAGAGTGGGCAACCTTGTCTTGTTCCTGATCTTAGTGGAAATGGTTTCAGTTTTTCACCATCGAGGATGATGTTGGCTGTGGATTTATCATATACTGCCTTTATTATGTTGATGAAAGCTCCCTCTATGCCTACTTTCTGGAGGGTTTTTATCATAAATGGGTGTTGAATTTTGTCAAAAGCTTTTTCTGCATCTGTTGAGGTGATCATGTGGTTTTTACCCTTTGATTTGTTAATATGGTGTATCACATTGATTGATTTGCGTATATTGAAGAATCCTTGCATTCCTGGGATAAACCCCACTTGACCATGATATATGATCCTTTTAATGTGCTGTTGGATTCTGTTTTCTAGTATTTTGTTGAGGATTTTTGCATCTCTGTTCATCAGTGATATTGGCCTGTAGTTTTTTTTCTTTGTGACATCTTTGTCTGGTTTTAGTATCAGGGTGATGGTGGCCTCGTAGAATGAGTTTGGGAGTGTTCCTCCCTCTGCTATATTTTGGAAGAATTTGAGAAGGATAGGTGTTAGGTCTTCTCTAAATGTTTGATAGAATTCGCCTGTGAATCCATCTGGTCCTGGGCTTTTGTTTGTTGGAAGATTTTTAATCACAGTCTCAATTTCAGTGCTTGTGATTGGTCTGTTTATATTTTCTCTTTCTTCCTGGTTCAGTCTCAGAGGAACCTTACTGATTATTGATTTATTAATTTATTTTGGTTGCGCCTGGTCTTAGTTCTGGCAGGTGGGCTCCTTGGTTGCGGCATGTTGGCTCCTTAGTTGTGACAGTTGGGCTCCTTAGTTGCGGCTTTCAGGCTCCTTTAGTTGCAGCTCAGTGGCTCCTTAGTTGTGGCATGTGAACTCTTACTTGCGGCATGCATGTGGGATCTAGTTTCCTGACCATGAATCGAGCCCAGGCCCCTTGCATTGGGAGCTCAGAGTCTTAACTGCTGTGCCACCAGGTAAGTCCCAGAACCTTACTGCTTTTATTCACCACTGTAACCCTGTAGTTGATGCTATGATCTGTACTACCCAGATTCCCATTTAGTCTTAGGACCTATCCACGTGGTCAGGATACTCTGACTTCTTACCTGGCAGCTCTGGGCTCCAAGAGTGAGTTTTCTAAGCGATGAGAAGTGGAAGGTGCCACTCCAGCAGTGGCCATTTCATCATCTCTGCCTCCTATGACTCTTCCTCAGACACTGCTTGACCAGGTGGCTTGAGCAAGACCCCAGTCTGGTTATTGAGTCCAGAGAAACTGTGATTAAACACTGCTTCTCATTCCCTTTCCTCAGCCCTCAGTGTTAACCTTGTAAGAATATAAATATATATTTTTCTTTTTACAAATAAGCCAATGGAGATAGTTTAGTGTTACTAACATAGTATTTATAGGCTTAAAACAAATGTACTCATGGTGATTAAATGTAATTACTGTTATAGACTTTACCAAACCATAGTGGTTCTCAGGCAACACAAAGTAGAGAAGGAATTCCGTGTTTTTTAAAAATTATCAAAAAGGAAACTGAGAGTCAGCCTAGACACTTGTGTCCTCAACTCCTGCTTTTCCTTCCCACCCTACCTCTCATTTTTAGTCTACTTAATAGATGACATTTTTTTAAATAAATGACATTAAAAAAAATTTTTTTTAATTCTACATTCATCAGGAGGAGACAACACTAACTTTACTGCTTACACAAAACTGTCAGATCCAGAATATGAAAATGTTGGTATAAGCCAAATAAATTATTTACATACTGTTTTTTAAGCATAATTAGCTTCTGTGCCTCATTTTTTGCAATTTATGAAAATCTAGATGTTTAGCTAACTTCTTTTGGGAGCAAAGGAGGGAATAAGGGTGCCATTCTTTTTGGAAGCTATATAATTTTAAAATAATATGCAAAGTCCAATATTATGGCAAAAAAGACTGTTACTAGCTCATTTTTACTGTTGTGCTTGAACCTGGATAGAATTTTTTTTCTAAGAAATCAATGTAAATGAAGTTTGATTATCAGATTTACAAGAAATTTAAAACTACCAAAGCTTTGAAAATACTCACAAGCATTAGATTGTATATCAAACATAAAGAGAAAGTAGAGAATGGAAAAGTCTTACTAAAAATCTAGAAGCACTAGTCAAGACAACAAAAACCTCATACTCTTCAAAGCCCAAATCCCCTGAATTTTTTATGTGTAAGCATTGAACTTCAGTCTGTTTTCCCTAGGGGATTACTTGACTCTGTAGTTGAGATCAAAGGAATATTGACACTCATTTTAGGTAACAACATTTTGTTACCAAATTTAGCTGAATTCAAAGCAGTCTTGAAAATGTGCAGTTTCTTCTACAGTAAATATAAATGAATTTATGTGTGATAATCCCGCAATTATAATAATTATAATTTTGGTTAAAAAAAAAAAAAGAAGTGGAAGGTGCCAGTCTTAAGGCCTGCGCTCAGAAAATGTCACAGTATTACTTCCACCATATTTTATTAGAGCAGTTGCAGAGAGCTCCCAGACTGAAGGGGAGGGAAATAGACCCTACCTCTCAACAGAAGGACTATCAAAGGATTTATGACTATCTTCAATCCATCACAATAGTAATATTTGTAATGTTTGTATTTGAGTTACTTGTCTTATTGACTACAGACAGATTAATCATTCAGCTAGAGAAACTTAAATACTAGTAAAACTAAGCACTTGCTTTTTATTTATTACCTAATTCACAAGATTGTCAAAATGCTTTAGAATTTTATTTCCTAATGAACTTACAGAAGTAATTTTGGATGTATATAAATTAATTGACCTGATTCTTGGGTGCTAAAACTGAAAAGGGGTGAAGAAAGATACAACAGAGTAGGTGGAGCAAATCCTTTTAGGGTTTTTGTTCCAGCTTTCAGGTTAGGTTTTCCTCTCTGTTCCATTATCCTTTCTGCTATTCTCTTGTCCCTTAGTTTAGGGTAGTGTAGTGCATATACGTGGTGATTGAGGGGAGGGGTACAGAGAATTCTGAAATGGAGCCAACTTGCACTGTAAGTTACAGCTTTTTAAGTAAGCCTTTTCATTACCACAAGGAATTTTTTGAAGTAAGTTCAACAAATAAAGATGATGTTAACCCCATTTCATGTTTTTTAGGTAGACCGTGGATGATTTTGATGCTCATCAATGATAAACAAGTTTCAGATAGTTTTTGTTTTGTTTCATTTTGTGTTCATTTGTATATTTAAATCAGTTTCTTTCACAGTAAGGTTCCAATGGAAGGAAAGCAACGCTTCATGTTTGGTTAAAAGGAAGCATGCATTATAAGTTATATTACACATAAGTGGTTAATGTTATATTTATCATGTATGTGTATATGATTTTTAAATTGTAGATGAATTATTGACTTACTGTAAAAACAAAAATAATCAGAATACAAATATTAACTGTATAATATATATGCTTATACAACATGTACATATGTATGTACAAATAAATGGGAACATTCTGTAACTTGCTTTTCTCACTTAACAATATATTATCATATACTTCTGAGTCATTAGTGATACTGGAAGAGAGGATGATTAGGTATCCAGAGAGGCCTAGTTCTCCTTGGAATATAAATGTTGGACTAACTGGGTTATGGAGAGCAGTACTGTCTTCACTAAACTCCCGACTCAAATATTTAACCACCAATGCAATGTTTCCACTTGGATGTCCAATAGACATCTCAGACTTAAAGTGTCCCAAACTGAACTAGTGATGTTCTTCCCAAACTAGTTCCACCTGTAATTTTCTACGTTTAACTAATAGCAGATTCATTCTTCCTGTTCAGTCTTTCAGGCCAAAATTCCTAGAGTCATCTTTGATTCTTCATTGCCTCATACCCCATATTCAGTATCAAAGGAGATCCCCTTGGTTCTACTTTTCAAAATATATCAGATTTCATATAGTAAGTCAAAGGAAGAATGGCCCCTAATGATAAATGGGAGCACAAGCCTGCCTCCCACTGCTATATTTTATCATCATGCTTCTCTCACCTCCCCCACTCTCCTTGCCCCACTCTTCACACACCTCCTTTCCCATTCCATTTTAGGCAGCAGCAGTCTACCATTTTGCTTTCAATTATGAGAATCAATAAAGAGCACTTTTATACACACATTTATCTTATTTAAAGTTTAAAGCAGTCTTTTGGTAGCTTTTCCAGTTACTATTGCTGTATAAATTGTTTTTCCAGTTACTGTTGCCCCCAAACTTAGCACCAAGCAACCATGTTTTTATACTTATAGGTTCTGTGGGTCAGGAATTCAGACAGGGCACAGTGGGGATGGCTAGTCTCTGTTCTACTATGTCTAGGGCCTCATCTGGGAAGACTTGGAAGTTTGGGGGTGACTCAGCGGCTGGGGGCTGGAATCATCTAAAGGCTTTCACTAACGTGTCTGCCACCTGGGCTGGGATGACATAAAGATTGCACATGGCCTCTCCATTTGGTTTGGCTTCCTCATAGCATGACAACCTCAGCATAGGCAGACTCTCTACAGGCCTCAGACACAGGGGTCCACATGCACATGTTCCAGCAAAAAGATGAAGCTGTTTTCCCTTTTATGACTCAGCCTTGCAATTCTCATAGCGTCACTTCTGCTGTATCCTATTGGTGGAAACAGTCACATGCCCTTCCTGATTCAAAAGGAGGAGAAATAGACTTCACCACTTGATGGGGCAGTGGGAGAGTCACATTGTAGAAGAGCGTGTGGAATTTTTAAAATACCATCTGTCACAGAGGTTGTAATTGTCTTTTGTTTCATAAATGAAGCATGGAGTCTTGTAGAGAAGCAGAGTGGCAAGATTAACAAGGGGCATCTTGGGAAACTACTCCTAGAGATTTTATTATAAGGGCCTCCTGTTTAGTTAGCTTTTAAGGCACTTATTTCAAGCCTTTAAAAAAAATCCATGATGTTGTGGTATTTGTGCAATTTCTGTGCTATTCACAGATGATTCTGATCCACTCATTAGGAAATGAAGCATAGTCTCTACCTGTTAAATATTTAGATCAACTGAAGACACACTGAGGACTCACTGTGCATAAGACACTGGAAGAGGCTGTAGGTCGGCTTAGAGTGGTTGCAGCTTCTTTTTTTTGCCTCCTCAGTGTCAACAGGAGTGTTCACATGGGCTAGAGGTAGCTGACCTACCCTGAGGAGCAGGTGGATAGGCTTTCTTTCTATGAGGCTAAGCAGGTGTGGTTGTGGGTCCTTTCACCAAAATCAGTCATCCAGAAAGTTACTACAGCATTCGTTTACACTCAAGCATCCAAATTGAAAACTGCACTTACTACATTACTCTAACAAAATTGCTCATATCTCTAGGCTTGTGAGCTTTTGCTGATTTGTTCAGTGGTCTGGTGACAATTCAAAGAGTGTCCCTCTACCAAGTGTATAGTGGCTAGAGAAGAAAATCACTGAGGGATGATCCTGGGATTTCGTCCAGCTATAGCAATGTTATGTGTACTTGAAGATGTTAAAGCTGCATTTTACAAAACCCCAAAGTAATATTTTTTCATTTATTCTCATAGACCTTCCCTCTATCGTTATAAGAATTTCTCCTTGTGAGTGTGTATTAACCACCTTTTACCCATGCATTTCCTTGCCTTTGGTATTACTGTTTCGGCCTATAATTTTTTTTATTGTCATAGGCTCAGTCCTTAGATTCAGACCTTTAGTTCAAGATACATATGAAAGATGAGTGAGATAACATCATCATTGTTATAAATTTTGCATTGAAATATAATATACACACAGAAAGATAACTAATGTATAACTCAGTTTTCATGAATTAAATACACTTGCTTAACTGGCACCCAGATCAAGAAAGAGAACATTACCAGCACCCCAGAAGCCCTCCTTCTGCTCCTCCCCACTGACTTCCTTCACCATAGGTGCCAGTTTTGCCAGTTTTTAACCTTCATACTGAGACTGGATTGTTTTGTTCATCATTATGGTTGTGAGATTCATCCATGCTATTGCATGGAGCATTTCATTAAGTTTCACTTCTGTGTCATATTCCATTGTGTGATATACCACATTTTATTTATCCATTCTGCTTTTGATAGATATTTGGGTTGCTTTCAGTTCTCAGCTATTATGAAAAATGCTAATATGGACATTTTTATACATCTTTTAGGATACATATGTGTACTTTTTTGTTAAGTATATTCCTAGGAGTGGCTTTGCTAGGTCATAAGGTATGCACATGTTCAGCCATAATATCTGCTGCCAAATAGTTTGCCAAAATGATTGTACCAATTCACACTCCCAGCAGCAGTGGTCGATTTGCTCCATTTCTTTACAAGCACTTAGTATCTTCAATTTTTGATCAGTCTTTTCAAGTTTAGCCATTCTGGCAGGTAATGGTGATTATGATTTCAGTTTGCATTTCCATGTTAACTCATGAGGTCGAGAACCGCCATCTGGATAGCCTTATTTGTGAAGTGTCTATTCAGGTTTTTTGCCCAGTTTTTAATTGACTTCTCTGTTGTTTTCTAATTGATTTGTGAAAGTTTATTATACATTGTTGATAAACACGTTTTTCAGTCTTGGAGGTTATGGCTTTTGTGTCTTATTTAAAAAATCTTTGTCTATCCCAAGGTTATAAAGATATTCCCCTTTGTTTTCTTCCAGAAGCTTAATAAACATATTAGTTTAAATCAAGAACATTTATAGTCTGCCTTGTTCCATGTAGAATTTGAGGCAATTAAGATGAATAATTAAGCAAAATATTCTTCCTTTTAGAAAAAGATAAATCTTGAAAAAACTTAGATATTCTATAATTACCTCATAAGCCATGCACCAAAAAGTGCAGCATATTTAATCTCATAGTCTCTGGAGAATTCATATGCATGTCTTGTCCTTTTCGGTTGGGTTCATTTCAGTTGGAAGCAGGCCTCTGATAGCAGCTCCCAAATTTTTAGCTTCAATTAATATTTAGAGTTCCACTTTTTTCCTCAAATACTTTCTTGTTGTTGGCTTTTTAAAACTCCATATGGTAGAAAAATTAAAATATGCAAATGTGTGTAGTTATTAACTTTATTCCACATGCATTATTTGGAATCATAAACTTTTGGAAGAATGCTTAGGAGGAAATATTCAATCTAAAATTACAGGGTGGACTATGCCTCTGTATATATTTATGTGTATTCTTATGAATACATTTATGTTTATGAATCCTTGTACATACATAGTAACTCTAGAAGCTCCAGAAGCCTTCCAGAGAAACAATTTTCATCATTTTATGATGACACATATATCTATTTCTTTCTTTTTTCTTTTTTATTTATTTATTTATTTATTTATTTTTGGCTGCGTTGGGTCTTCACTGCTGCGCGTGGGCTTTCTCTAGTTGCAGAGAGCTAGAGCGACTCTTCATTGTGGTGCGCGGACTTCTCATTGTGGTGGCTTCTCTTTGTTGCGGACCACAGGTTCTAGGCGCGCGGGCTTCAGTAGCTGTGGCATACGGAATCAGTAGTTGTGGCTCACAGGCTCTAGAGGCAGGCACAGTAGATGTGGCGCACGGGCTTAGTTGCTCCACGGCATGTGGGATCTTCCCAGACCAGGGCTCGAACCCGTGTCCCCTGCATTGGCAGGTGGATTCTTAACCACTGCGCCACCAGGGAAGTCCCTTTCTCTTTTTTATTATAATTTTTTAACATCTTTATTGGAGTATAATTGCTTTACAATGGTGTGTTAGTTTCTGTTTTATAACAAAGTGAATCAGCTATACAAATACATATATCCCCATATCTCCTCCCTCTTGAATCTCCCTCCCACCCTCCCTATCCCACCCCTCTAGGGGGTCACAAAGCACTGAGCTGATCTCCCTGTGCTATACGGCTGCTTCCCACTAGCTATCTGTTTTACATTTGGTAGTATACGTAAGTCTATGCCACTCTCTCACTTCATCCCAGCTTACCCTTCCCCCTCCCCACGTCCTCACGTCCATTTTCTACGTCTGCATCTTTATTCCTGTCCTGCCCCTAGGTTCTTCAGAATCTTTTTTCTTTCTTTTTCTTTTTTTAGGTTCCATATATATGTGTTAGCATATGGTATTTGTTTTTCTCTTTATGACTTACTTCACTCTGTATGACAGACTCTAGGTCCATCCACCTCACTACGAATAACTCAATTTCGTTTCTTTTCATGGCTGAGTAATATTCCATTGTATATATGTGCCACATCTTCTTTATCCATTCATCTGTCGATGGACACTTAGGTTGCTTCCATGTGTTGGCTATTGTAAATAGAGCTGCAATGAACATTGTGGTACATGACTCTTTATGAATTATGTTTTTCTCAGGTTATATGCCCAGTAGTGGGATTGCTGGGTCATATGGCAGTTCTAGTTTTTAAGGAACCTCCATACAGTTCTCCATAATGGCTGTATCCATTTACATTCCCACCAACAGTGCAAGAGGGTTCCCTTTTCTTCACACCCTCTCCAGCATTTATTGTTTGTAGACTTTTTGATGATGGCCATTCTGACCAGTGTGAGATGATATCTCATTGTAGTTTTGATTTGCATTTCTCTAATGATTAGTGATGTTGAGCATTCTTTCATGTGTTTGTTGGCAATCTGTATATCTTTTCTGGAGAAATGTCTAGTTAGGTCTTCTGCCCATTTTTGGATTGGCTTGTTTGTTTTTTTTGATATTGAGCTGCATGAGCTGCTTGTATATTTTGGAGATTAATCCTTTGTCAGTTGCTTCATTTGCAAATATTTTCTCCAATTCTGAGGGTTGTCTTTTTGTCCTGTTTATGGTTTCCTTTGCTGTGCAAATTTTTTGAAGTTTCATTAGGTCCCATTTGTTTATTTTTGCTTTTATTTCCATTTCTCTAGGAGGTGGGTCAAAAAGGATCTTGCTGTGATTTATGTCATAGAGTGTTCTGCCTATGTTTTCCTCTAAGAGTTTGATAGTGTCTGGCCTTACATTTAGGTCTTTAATCCATTTTGAGTTTATTTTTGTGTATGGTATTAGGGAGTGTTCTAATTTCATTCTTTTACCTGTAGCTGTCCCGTTTTCCCAGCACCACTTATTGAAGAGGCTGTCTTTTCTCCACTGTATATTTTTGCCTCCTTTATCAAAGATAAGGTGACCATAGATGCGTGGGTGTATCTCTGGGCTTTCTATACTGTTCCATTGATCTATATGTCTGTTTTTGTGCCAGTACCATACTGTCTTGATTACTGTAGCTTTGTAGTATAGTCTGAAGTCTGGCAGCCTGATCCCTCCAGCTCTGTTTTTCTATCTCAAGATTGCTTTGGCTGTTTGGGGTCTTTTGTGTTTCCATACACAATTGTGAAATTTTTTGTTCTAGTTCTGTGAAAAATGCCAGTGGTAGTTTGATAGGGATTGCATTGAATCTGTAGACTGCTTTGGGTGGTATAGTCATTTTCACAATGTTGATTCTTCCAATCCAAGAACATGGTATATCTCTCCATCTATTTGTATCATCTTTAATTTCTTTCATCCATGTCTTATAGTTTTCGGCATACAGGTCTTTTGTCTCCTTAGGTAGGTTTATTCCTAGGTTTTTTATTCTTTTTGTTGCAGTGGTAAATGGGAGTGTTTCCTTAATTTCTTTTTTCAGATTTTTCAACATTAGTGTATAGGAATGTGAGAGATTTCTGTGCATTAATTTTGTATCCTGCAACTTTATCACATTCATTGATTAGCTCTAGTAGTTTTCTGGTAGAGTCTTTAGTGTTCTCTATGTTTAGCATCATGTCATCTGCAAACAGTGACAGCTTTACTTCTTTTCTGATTTGGATTCCTTTTATTTCTTTTTCTTCTCTGATGGCTGTGGCTAAAACTTGCAAAACTATGTTGAATAATAGTGGTGAGAGTGGGCAACCTTGTCTTGTTCCTGATCTTAGTGGAAATGGTTTCAGTTTTTCACCATTGAGGACGATGTTGGCTGTGGGTTTGTCATATATGGCCTTTATTATGTTGAGGAAAGTTCCCTCTATGCCTACTTTCTGCAGGGTTTTTATCATAAATCGGTGTTGAAATTTGTTGAAAGCTTTTTCTGCATCTGTTGAGGTGATCATATGGTTTTTATCCTTCAATTTCTTAATATGGTGTATCACATTGATTGATTTGCATATATTAAAGAATCCTTGCATTCCTGGGATAAACCCCACTTGATCATGGTATATGATCCTTTTAATGTGCTGTTGGATTCTGTTTTCTAGTATTTTGTTGAGGATTTTTGCATCTCTGTTCATCAGTGATATTGGCCTGTAGTTTTCTTTCTTTATGATGTCTTTGTCTGGTTTAGGTATCAGGGTGATGGTAGCCTCGTAGAATGAGTTTGGGAGTGTTCCTCCTGCTGCTATATTTTGGAAGAGTTTGAGAAGGATAGGTGTTCGCTCTTCTCTAAATGTTTGCCAGAATTCACCTGTGAAGCCATCTGGTCCTGGGCTTTTGTTTGTTGGAAGATTTTTAATCGCAGTCTCAGTTTCAGTGCTTGTGATCGGTCTGTTTATATTTTATATTTCTTCCTGGTTCAGTCTTGACAGGTTGTGCTTTTCTAAGAATGTGTGCATTTCTTCCAGGTTGTCCATTTTATTGGCATAGAGTTGCTTGTAGTAATCTGTCATGATCCTTGTATTTCTGCAGTGTCAGTTGTTACTTCTCCCTTTTCATTTCTAATTCTACTGATTTGAGTCCTTTCCCTTTTTTCTTGATGAGTCTGGCTAATGGTTTATCAATTTTGTTTATCTTCTCAAAGAACCAGCTTTTAGTTTTATTGATCTTAGGTATTGTTTCCTTCATTTCTTTTTCATTTATTTCTGATCTGATCTTTATGATTTCTTTCCTTCTGCTAACTTTGGGGAAGTTTTGTTCTTCTTTCTCTCATTTCTTTAGGTGTAAGGTTAGGTTGTTTATTTGAGATGTTTCTTGTTTCTTGAGGTAGAATTGTATTGCTGTAAACTTCCGTCTTAGCACTGCTTTTGCTGCATCCCATAGGTTTTGGGTTGTCGTGTTTTCATTGTCATTTGTTTCTAGGTATTTTTTGATTTCCTCTCGGATTACCCCCTTTCTCTCTTTTTTAGATGGCCTACCCTGTTCTTCAAAATTTCCAGGGACTAATAATTCAGATTTCGTCTTGGTTACATTTTCTGATGCTTCATGTACTATCTAGAACATTCATTGTAGAACGAGTCATTGGTATGAGAAATTTCTGTTTCTTCCCTTGCTTGGTTTCCTTGCCTTGGGCTCTTAAGTGTCAGGAGGGGTTTGGGAAAATAATGGGTTTGCTCAGGCCTGCTAGATAATTTGGTGGAAGAATGGGAATCTTTCATCCCATTGTGTTTTCCTGACTCAGACTTATAGTCACTATCATTTATGGTTGGGAAATGGCTTAAGTTTGTATAAATCCATGGCCTCTTGGCTTTAACTCATCTACCTAAATAGTAAAAATAATAAGAGATATAAAAATAACACTGGCTTTTTTTTTTTTTTTTTTTTTTTTTTTTTGCTGTACGCGGGCCTCTCACTGTTGTGGCCTCTCCCATTGTGGAGCACAGGCTCCGGACGCGCAGGCTCAGCGGCCATGGCTCACGGGCCCAGCCGCTCCGCGGCATGTGGGATCTTCCCGGACTGGGGCATGAACCCGTGTCCCCTGCATCAGCAGGTGGACTCTCAACCACCGTGCCACCAGGGAAGCCCGACACTGGCATTATTGATCATCTGTTTTTTACTATACACTTTACTAAGCACTTTATGTATTTTATTTCATATAATCATCATAATAACCCTATAAGTTTAATACTATTATATCATAATTTATGATTATCATCCTTTTTAGCTGAGAAAACTGAACTTTGTAGACATTAAGTAATTGCCCAAGATCACCATGCAAGTGAGTGGCAGTAAAAGACTGGTTTGTGTGAGTCTATAGCCTATACTCTTTACCACCATCCAGTATGGCCTCCATGGTAGAAAATCATGAGTTTAGCTAAACTATATCTTTGGTATGTAATCCGGCTGTGCCTTTGTACAGGTATCACCCCTTCTTCTGGTTCCCCTTCTAAATAAATGTGGTGGCCATTGCACCAAGAATGCACAATGCAATATTTTATTAGAAGGAATGGAAGTAAGGGCCTAGGAGCCAAAAGCGTAAATGAAACATTTTATTAGCAGTCAGAGTATTCACAGCAAATAACAAAGCTGGATTTGTACAACCATTTACTTTCTAGAAAGGGATCTGTCATGCCTCTCATTTGGCGGAGCAGGGGATTTCCCCAGGGTGGGAAGGGAGAACATTCAGCTCCACTGTATGGCCTGAGTGCTGTTGGGCCCATCCAGTCAGTGCCTGGAATCTGTCATTTGTTGATTGTTATCAGTGTCTTTCTTTTGCTTTTCTAGGATTGTAGCCGACAAGGTAAAGGAGGTCCTATTTATCCGACCCCGGAAGTACATCCACTGCTCCAGCCCAGAGACTGCAGAGCCTGGCTACATCAACATCATGGAGCTGGCGGCATCTGTGTGCCGCTATGACCTAGATGACATGGACATCTTCTGGCTCCAGGAACTCAATGAAGACCTCGCAGAAATGGGTAAGTTGTTTCCTCACAAGTAACTTGTTCCTTGACTTGATTTGTGATTTTTTAAAAAAGGTGTCAGGACCATTTTAACTTGCTTTCATTTTGTGGCTTCCTTTCTTTTCTGGACTCTTCATTTATTTTTCTCTTTAATCTTAATCTTAATGAGGCATTTCCTGAAATGCATAAATATATTGAAGTAGAGCAGTAACATTTAAATCTGACCTTGTCTTTCCCTGTTCATGGTGAATATCACAGATCAGGGATGGCATGTAGGTTTCACAAGGCCATTTCCCAGTTCTGAGTGTGAGATTGGTCATGGCTGATTGGACTTCTGGTTGAGAAGGATTCTGAGACTGGTTGCTCGTTCGGCCCTGAAAAGTACCATGATCAGTGAGCAGGGCCAAGGGTAGTGGCACCTCTGACATCTCCACCTGATGGAGAGAAACTGCAACTTTAGCATTAGGCAGCACCACTGCAACTGACAGGTTGATGTGACCAGGATGCCTTAATGTAGGACTTGTATTTTGCTGCCTGGAAGAAGAATGGCAGGCCTAGGGCAAAACATCCCCAAAGCAGTTCTTAGCTACCTACAGTGAGTTCTAGAGTTGTCATGCTACTCTCAAAAAATAGAATAGAATGAAGCAAAAACAAGCAAATAAAAAACCTCGTAGTAAACATAGTAGTAATTTTAAAGTAAACGTGTGCCATACAGTACCATACCGGCAATGCTCAGAAATCCTAGGCTGAAAGGAAACTCACCTTATACTTACACACAGTTCTTTCTGACCTGTTTTCAGTCTAAACAGTGTTTAGGTCCAAGTGGTCCTGTGAAACTGGGTGGTTTTTAACTCTCTGTATGAGATATGGTAAAGGATACATTTGATTTTGTTTTTGTTTGAATCACATTTGTTCATTGTTAGTACAACAAGGATCAGTGGTTTTCCTTTTCTTCCCTTTTTTTTCTTTCTTTCTTTTGAGGTTGGTATCTGAATGCATGTGAATACAAAATTAAAATTATACTAAATCCAGTTTGGCATGGTGGTGATAGTTACTCTGCCAGTAACCAATACTAACTCCTTGCTTTTTAAAACATTTTGTTTTATGTCTTCTCTTGTTCTGCCTTCTAAGAGGAAGGAGAGGGGTCAAAAAAATTTAGGGTCGGAACCACAAAGAGAAGGGAATAAAAGACTGACAGAAAGGGAAAATGAGAGTATGAGGGCATAATCAAGTGGATCGATGGCTCAATGTACAGTTGTGTTTATGAACCATACAACATCCATATACACTATAGTCATTACAGTGCTGCCTTCAACATGACACTGCCTTATAACAAAGTCCCTTTGGTATTTTGCAGTTAATTCCCTTTGGATGAGTTTTTTTAAAATAAGCTTTCAAAAAAATTTTTGAAATAGTTTTAGCTTTCAAGAAAAGTTGCAGTTTTAATATAGTTACCATATACGCCTCACGCAGTTTGTTTCGTCTAATGTTAACATCTCACTTTACCATGATACATCTGTCAAAGCTAAGAAAACAGCACAGGTACAGTACTATTAGCTAAGTTCCAGACTTTATTGGAATTTCACCAGTTTTTCCACTAATGACCTTTTTCTGTTCCAGGATCCCGTCCAGGATACCACATTGCATTTAGGCTTGGATGAGTTTTAAAAAGATGATTACCTTATCTCCAGCATTCCTTTAGAGTGAATGATATTGTAGTAAGGTTCTAAGAGCTTAAAATAAACTTTCAAAAACAATATTATCTTAAGCATGTTTTTTATTCAGATTAAGGAATTCTAAAAGTTGAGTGCTTACTGCATACCAGTCACTATACTAAGCAATGTATGAACATGATCTCATCTCTGCCTCACAAGAAATCAATGAGTTTGGTATTATTATCCTTATTTTTATAGATAAGGAAGCTAAGCCCTAAAGAGGGTAAATAACTTGTCAAAGCTTATATAACCAATGTGAGGTCAAGTTGGAATTTGAATCCAAGTGCTCTTATAACCAGACACTATACTCCTTCACTCCAGGGGAAAAAAAAGTGTAATTTGTCTTGGCTGGAAAAATTAAACATACTACCTGAGTAGTTTTTGGTTTCATAAGTAGCAACAGCATTGAAAAGGTAGTTTATGTGGAATTCCAAAGTTCCTTAGGATCTTATATTGCAGATGAAGTGGTATATTTGGATAAATTTGTTTTGGATCACTTTGAGAAGTACTCCTGAGTTTATAAGCTGTTAGAATAAATATATGTGTGCTCTCACAAAATCATCAGTCCCCCTAAGAAGAAAAATGTTTAGTTGTTACCAATAGCCATCATATGAATCTTTTAGTTGAGTTATTATGTATAGAAGGCTAAGAAAAATTAAAAGTATAGAAGGAAAAGGAATCAAGAGGCAAAAAAGGTAATTTCAGAATTTGCAGTTAGACCTTTATGAATGCTAATAAGTTTACTTTATATTTTAGTTTGTCATTAGAAAATATTATTGGATTTTCTAAAAGTCAGGTTTGAAAAACAAATAACAAATATTTCATATGTATAATCACATATACAGTACCTAGAATTTTCTTTTATGGCTTAATACCTTTTTGTATGAAATTTTCCTTGTGTAACCATTAGATGTGCTCATTGGAACTAATTTGCTAAGAATGAATTGTTATTTATATCCAAATAGTTATATGATTCTAATTATTTTATTATACTATAAAGTGTTCAAGATTACAAAGTCCAATGAAAGTCCTCCCTCAGTGGGAATAAGAGAAAACAGATTCGGGGGAGTTCCCTGGTTGCCTAGTGGTTAGGATTCCGGGCTTTCCAGGTTCAATCCCTGTTCAGGGAACTGAGATCCTACAAGCCTCATGGCGCAGCCACAAAAAAGAGAGAGAGAGAGAGAGAGAGAGAAACAGATTTAGGAGGAGACTGGCTAGGATTTGGACAGAAAATTGAAAGGGTCAGTATATATAACTTACAAAGAATATGGTGAAATGTATTTCTCCTTTCATGTGTCAAACACTAATATGTGATGATAGGTAAATTTTAGAATAGCTCTAGTAAAAGATTCTTTAAAATCTGGTTGTTTTAGATCAGGGAAGAGATGGTTTTATCCTTTAGAATCTCCCCACCCCTGCACCGGGCTCACAGTAGGTGATTTGGGAATGACAGCTGACTGATGGGTTGATTGATTGTTTGTATTTCTGTGCAGGTTGTGGGCCAGTTGATGAGAATCTTATGGAAAAGACAGTAGAAGTCCTGGAACGCCATTGCCATGAAAATATGAACCATGCTATTGAGACAGAGGAAGGGCTAGGCATAGAGTATGATGAAGATGTGATCTGTGATGTGTGCCGGTCTCCAGACAGTGAAGAAGGGAATGATATGGTGTTCTGTGATAAGTGTAACATCTGTGTGCATCAGGTTAGTGAGAGTGGAGACCGCCACCTCCCCACGGTCAGCCTTTCTGAAGTTCAGTGATCATCTCCAGCACCCATATCTGGGTAGCAGCTTGCATTTAAGGGTGAAAATAAGGATTTGGCCTGGCTGTTCTCCAGTAATTCCTTTAGAAATAATACTTCTTATGATCCCCAAGGTGACTTATTAACTTTACTCCAGGGGGCTAAACCCAGGTCTTTATTGTGTATCTTCATGCCCATGCCATTGAGATTGCCTTGTTCGGTACTTTTACAGTCCCCTGGGGAGTCTCCTTGCTACCTGCCTGGGAGTCTCTCCTCTGCCTTGGAGTCCCTGTTATATCATCAGGTTACACCCATGGTCAGTAACCTTGGGGAGTTTACACTTCCTACAGCTGGAAGTCGGGACTCCTCATCCTGGCACCCAGAGCCCTCCTCTGTCTCCCAAATATACCACTCCCAGGAAACTAGGTCTACTCCATTTTTAAACATCATAGAATTTTAGGATTGTAAAAAACCGTCCCACTCCTTAATTTTACAGATAATACCAGGAGAGGTGATGTGACTTTACCCAACCTCTTATAGCTAGTTGTCATTCTTTCTCTACCACACTACTTTTTTAAATTAATAGTAATGATGATGGTGATATCCACATTCTTTTCAGCTCTTTCCTTTTCTTCCCCCACAAGCCCTATGCTCTAGCAAAATAAGGTTACTCAGTGGGGCAGTGATGAATATTCCTGATGCTGTCCTGTCTCCATGTTTCAGCCACACCAATTTAAAATGCCTTCTCCCACCTCCGGCTAACAAAACTTTATATATCTTTCAAGATCTAGTTCGAATCCTTTCTTGAACTCCCTTACCCTAAGTGATTTTTCACTCTTCTGAACCTGTTGTGTGTTTCATTCATTTCATTAATTTATCTAGTAAATAGGTATGCAACACCATCCATGTTCCAGGACTGTGCTGCATGCTGAAGATACAGTGATAAAGAGGCAGACATGGTCTTTGCCCCCAGGGAGATCAGAATCTGGTGTAGGGTCTACAAGGAAACTGCCCATTTAGCATAGTATGCCAAGTGTTTTTGTAGATTGAAGTCCATGCTGCTGTGGAAGTGCATGGGAGGGATGGGGGTCAGGGATACCATCCAGAAGGTGGCATCCAAGCTGAATCTTAATGGCCAAAGGGAAGTGCCAGAAAAAAACAGCAGCGTGTGTTCAGGCAGAGAGGAGAACATGTTCAGGTGGGGTAGTGAGAGTAGGCAAAGTATGTTAGAAGCAACTCTGAGCTGTTCAGAACTGTGGAGAGTGGTGGGGTCGAGTAGGGAATGCATGGAGAGTGAGGGTAGAGAGGGATACAGGGGACAAATGTGAAGGGCCTTCTCTGACAAACTAAGGAACTTCGGTTTTGTCCTGTCAACCCTGAAGGATATGATTTGTAATTTAGAAGGATCATCCTGACTACAAAGATATTAAAATGATTAGATAATACAGGAGATAGAGAGAAACCAGGACTTAAGACTTTATTTTAGTTCCATGGGCCACCTAACCTAACCCTCTGTATTAAAAGGTACTCAGAATATTCTGTGATCAGTTGGGTCTCTTTCTTCCTTTTACTTGTATCCTTTTAGAGTGAATTTTGAAAATGTATATTCACTCTACCAGTTACTGGCATTTATGTCTCACCTTTAGTGACAGAGAAAATCTTTACTACTTAAGTACGAACTTAAATATCTGACAGTACAGGTCCACAGTCCCTTCTATGCATTTCCAAAATTTTAAAGCTCTGAAAACTACAAGTTTTTACCGAAGTTTGGCACCAAAACTGATTTGAGGGCAGTAGCAGAACTCACCCCGTATGAGGCTATTTGTAGTCTTTATTCCATTTTGTGAAAATACTCATATATTTTGTTAGAGAAATATTAATGTATTTGATTATATGGCACTGCCCTGGTCCCATAGGTAATATGCCATGTATATACTGTATCACTTTCCTAAGATATGAACAATTCTGAATTTCCTGATGTTTCTTACCCTAGAGTTTTCAGATAAATGATTGTGGATCTTTAGTAGAATTGAAGGTAATAGTACTGAGGTCATCTGTATATATTTTCTGTATTTGTCCTTCACAGTTGGGACAAAATATTAATGAATTACTTCCAGGTTCTTTAACTAACAAAATGAAATGTAGCATAATAATTCTCCTTAAAGATATTTTGCTTTGAAAACATATCCAGTAATGACTATAAATGGTGCCCTTTCCTCACATAGAAAGAAATGACAATAACACCTGACCAGGCCTTGCAGAATATAAGCTGGTATGTGTTAAAGCTGGACGTTGATGCCACATAAAGTTTCATATAAAAGAGAATTCTTCCGAAGTGAGTAGGTTCACTTGAATTCTAAAGAGATACTTAGGTTAGAGCTCCCTCTGTTGACTGAAAAGTGACTTTAAATGATTTGGAAGATTTGGTTTACTCAACAGAATTGGGGACATGTTGACAATTATATTTATTAAACATAATTTTTCTTCTTTAACTACCATATTATATCAACTGTTTGTTCCTCTGTGACTATAATATACTTACGGTCCGTACTTTAGAAGAGAGGTTTATTTTACATCAATAGATGTTGGATTTTAATAATTAAATTTTTTCATGAAAAACTGTGAAAATTGGGACCATTCCAAGGCCCTTAATGTATTCCATTTTCTGCTTCTTAGCCCATGTATTGAACACTCAAACTGAGGCCTAAATTAATTTGCCTGAAGGTACATGCTCATAGTTTTTATACCTGTCATATATATAATGTTTAGCACTAAATTTATTAACCCCTTGAAATTATATGTAAAACATATGTTCGTGCATGTGTGCAGTTTTTTTAAAAAAATGCAGTCCAGCCTTCGTCATTTTGTGGTCTAGAAAAAGTTGAGAGCCACTACAACACTACAATGAAATACAAGCTTCTATGATCTTATGACCAGGAATAAGTCTACAGAAGAGCTCAGTAAATTATTTTCTACCCAATAAAATGGCCAGGTGATAAAGGGTATTGCTAGAACCAGCTTCTGGTTTTTCTTCTGCTGGTCTGAAAGAGGCTCTGTTTTAGGGAGAAAGCTTGCTTTCATTTCCTTGCAGACTTTCTGAATCTCAGAGAAAGAAAAAGCTTTGAAGGTTAGGGACCTTATAAAATGATGCCCTGCTTTTGTGACAGCAGCCTAGTTGGAATCCAGCTTCAGTTGTTGAGTGAAATTTATTTGTTCTACCAAACCACCTACTCAAGCTCAGCGTAGAGAACCTTCCAGATAAATTGATGGTAAAGGACCTACCCCCAGTGACCTTACAGTATCACTGAGGAGATGAAACATAACAGTTAAAGTAGAGAAGCATACATGATGTCAACTAAGTACCTGGTGAGGGAAACGACGTTGAGTGGAGGGTGGGAGTCAGGAAGTGGAGCAGACACAGGGGCTACAGTGATCTGAGAATTGAGGTGAAGAACAGCAGGCTTTTTCTTTGAAGGGCCAGATAGTAAATATTTTAGACTTTGAGGACCACATATAGTCCCTGTTACATATTCTTCTTTCTTTTAACATCCCTTTAAAAATATGGAAACCATTCTTAGCTTGTTGGCCTTACAAAACACGTCTCAAGAAGTAGGCCCCTGGTTTTAGATGGGGTTGGGGGTGGGAGCAGAAGGGGTTTTTAGAGGGTTTATTGCTGTGCAATGGTATGAAGTCTTTGTTTTAGTAAGAAGAATATGGCAGCCAAATAGAAGAAGGATTGAAGGTATGAAGGGAGAGGAAGAGAATTTAGAAATAAATCAATCCAGGCATGACTTGTTTGGAGCAGTTGTGGTGGGGATGGAGAGGAAGGTCAGAGTCTAGTGACCACTCCGTAGGGATTAGTAGCAAGCCCAAGGGACAGTAGATGAAGGAAAGTGGATAATAAGAGTCAAGGAATTTGGATCTGGAAGCTGCGAAGCATGGTGGTGATATGGATAGAGAGAGTTTGGAAAGGGGGCCAGTTGCGGGGGTAACATGATGGTGACTGTTGGAACTGGAATCTGAGGTGTGGGTGAACTTTCTGGGGCAGGCACAGACTTTGAAGCTGCGGTGGTGAATCAGTCAGTAGTGAAGGTATGCTAGGCCACATGGGGAGCCAGATGACCCCCAGCTATAGTCTCTAATGGTGAGAGTAGAGCAGTAAGGGGGGAAGGATGGGCAAAATTAGAGATAGTGAAAAGGAAATCTAAAATATTTCCAAACTAATCTCCCTCCTTGCACCTCCAATAGTAATTCATTTATTTATTTGTCCGACTTCATTCTGTAAGGAATTTGAAGTAGCTTCAAGAACTCATTATGGACTATTGTGATTAGTCTAATATTCTGTTCAATTCAGGATCCATTCGTAAGTCCCTTTTTCTTCAACTCAAGCAAGTAACTGCTACAGTTTCCTGAGAGTGCTTTTTATGCAGCAGGCACTGTTAGGCTCTTTAACATCAGCTCATTTGCTCCTCAGAAGTTTCATTCTGCTTATTTCTTAACACTTTTTTCTTGATCACAGCAGTGCATGACATGTAGAAGTTGTTCAGTGAGTATATGACTGACTAATTATAATACATAATCATTGAGAAAGCTTTAGAAAACGGAGGCAAAAAAAATATGTAATCACAAAACTCAGATAACAGTTGGGCTAACCTTTGCGTGTATTTCCTTCTAGTCTTACTCTATCATCCTTAAAGTTAATTCTCATAGACAGACATGCTGACCTTAAAACAGATGCTAGAAGTTGCTTTTTTTTTTTTTTGAGTGTTTTAAAATTACTAAATCCTGGATATGAGCTCGTTTGGCCTTATTTGCCTCTTTCTCCTAAAAGTGGAGGGTACTCTGTGACTGTGTACCGGAGCAGACATTGACCCCGTGAGAAGATGCTAACCATTACCCCCCTCTCCTCCTCGTGCCTCCAGGCCTGCTACGGCATCCTCAAGGTCCCAGAAGGCAGCTGGCTGTGTCGCTCCTGTGTCCTGGGCATTCATCCACAATGTCTGTTATGTCCAAAGAAAGGTGGAGCCATGAAGACCACCAGGACAGGGACTAAATGGGCTCACGTCAGCTGTGCCCTGTGGATTCCAGAGGTAAGAATTCATCCAGGTCTGTGAGGCCATTTGCTCTCCCACAACGTTCAGACTGACTCAGGCTTCATGGAGATGCTTCATGCCTGCCCAAGTTTCTGAGGTGACAATGGTTCCACTTGACCTCCCTCACATCCTTCTTTTGCAAGTGGGCATGTGAGCCCATGCTAATTAATTTATAGGTGGTACTACCAGTGGTATTGGATAAATTTGGATGAGAGGAGAGGGTATGAGCAGCAGATTTTTTAAAGGTAAAACCTACCTTAAAAATACCAAATCTTAAGTGTTGAGTTTCGTAAGTTTTTACACATGTATGTATCTGTCACCACAACCCAGACCAAGACATAGGACATCCCAGAAGTAGACATAGAGCATCCCAGAAGGATCCCTCACACCTACTTTCCAGTCCTTATCTGGGTCCCTATTACCCAAGAGTAACTACCATTTTGATTTCTATCACTATAGTTTCGTTTTGTCTAAAAATGGAATCATACAGTATGCACTCTTTTCTGTCTGGCTAGCAGTCTATATTGTAGTGTGTGTCAATGTTCATGCCTTTCCATTGCTGAGTAGTATTCCATTTTTTAAGAGTGTCTTTATTCAGAATGCCACCCCTCACTATTTAATCTGGTCCTTCAGTTGCTGATATTTCCCGAGGGCTTCCAGACATTACTTCTTACTTTTTATGGCTGCCCTTTTTATTTTTATCTATTTATTTATTTATTTTTAATTTATTTATTTTATTTTTGGCTGTGTTGGGTCTTTATTGTTGTGCGTGGGCTTTCTCTAGTTGCAGAGAGCAGGGGGCTACTCTTCGTTGCAGTGCGCAGGCTTCTCGTTGTGGTGGCTTCTCTTGTTGTGGAGCACGGGCTATAGGCGCATGGGCTTCCGTAGTTGTGGCTCGCGGTCTCTAGAGCACAGGCTCAATAGTTGTGGCCCGCGGGCTTAGTTGCTCCACGGCATGTGGGATCTTCCCGGACCAGGGCCCGAACCCGAGTCTCCTGCATTGGCAGGCGGATTCTTAACCACTGCACCACCAGGGAAGCCCTATGGCTGCCCGTTTTTTTTTTTAAAAAAAAAAAATCTGTTTGGACATCTCATTCACATTCTCTCTCCCCAAACCCTATCCAAGCCAGCAAATTTGTTAGCATTTTAAGTGCAGAACAAGAGAGACTGCAGAATTCAGTTTATTGGGAGCTGATGATACTGTATCAGAAATTCATTCTTCCTTTAAAACTTGCCTGCCTTTATTCTTGTTAACGTCTAACCTGTCTAGCAGTCGAGCTCACAAAGTTAAACTGAAAGTTCTAGGTACATACTATGGTATTCTTATGGATATAGAAGTCAGTTTGTTTTTTTAATTTGAGTAGTGGTTTCTTTTTCTTACTGAGAACATCCAGCTAATAGACATGTGAAATGAACTCTGAGGTTTCTGGCCTGAGAATCACTAATTTCTAGCAGCAAATTCCCCAGCTAATAAAGCAGGCTCTTTCAGAATATTAAAAGTCTGGAACATGACTCAGGAAGAGTTCTTTAAAATTAAAAGAAGCTTTCTCACCTGTTGACATTCTCTTATGGTTTCTAATACCTGATTTCTAGTACTTTGGGGGCTTTTCTAGATGTCTCTGATCTTTCTACTGTTGGTTTCTCCATGTGGGTGGAACTTGTACTAGTTTAACTGTCCTTACTCAACAGTCCTTCACTTTTCAAAGTCATTTCTCTCTTAGAAACTCATGTACGTATTTTTAAAGAAAACACTTTTTACCAGAAGTTGCTTGACCCCTTATTTTCACACGGAAAAAAGTTCCGTGTTTTTAAAAAGCATCTCTTTCAGCACTCTCTCAAAGACTAATTTAACTTTAAAGCTACTTTGGCTGAAAGAATAGAGTAATCTGGTGATAGTTAGCGTGATTTTAAAGACTGGTTTTAAAATGTTATCCTCATCTTTTCTACTTATGTGCTGCAATCTCTTCATTACACAGATTGCTGCTACTTTCCAATGATACTATGTCACTGCCGCTGTTTTTCATCATTCAGTATTAAATGAAAAAAACACAAGGCATGTGGCACCATCTCAAACATGTGAGAGGTGCTAGATTTTGTGAATCTTAATTCCTTTCCTTAGTAGCTTTCTTTGGTTCCTAAGTAAAGTGTAGATATCTTTGATTCATTAAGGTAACCATGCCTAGTCTCTACTCCTGCCCTCTCATCCTATATATGAATCATTTATATTACTGGAAATGATTGAAGGCCTGAGCAGTGGCTAGAGATGGGTTTTATTTATTCTAAGTCTCATAGTAACCTTAGGAGACATGGCTCACCTCATTGTTTTGATGTTCTGAGCTTCTTGTGATATCATTTATGGTTTGTGAAAGGTACTTCTGGAATGCCTTGGTGCCTTCTGCCTTATGGTGGTGTTTTATTTGTAGGTCAGCATTGCTTGTCCTGAGAGGATGGAACCAATCACAAAGGTCTCCCATATTCCGCCCAGTCGGTGGGCCTTAGTCTGCAACCTGTGCAAGTTGAAGACAGGGGCTTGTATTCAGGTAAGTCCCAATGAGAAGTGGTAGAGTGGGCTAACACCAAATTGGCCAGACTCACCCTCCCAGTGAGAGCATCCTGCTGATTGAAAGGTTACTCAGCAGGCTTCCCACTCGCTCCTAGAGCTCTGCTACTGTACAGACCATTTCTGGAGCCCCTTTTTTGGATGTTGCCTCTGGACCCTTCAGCTTATTCTTTTCAATAGCCATAGTGGTGGTTAATTTCCATCTTTCACTGTCAGATCTGATGAATTAGGTGAGTTCTGAAGCTAGATGATCCTGGGTGGCAACAAGCCATAACTTCTAAACAACCAGGCCCATGTTCTTGTGTGGCTCACCCATTGTAGATAGATGACTTGGGTTCCAGGATGATTTGACAGATGACCCTGTTGCTGGACTAAGTGCAACTCATTTGATAGGGAAAGATGCATCTGAATGGATAAATTCTGGTTGATAGGTTTGAAAGTCACTCTCATAGGCATATTTGTTGCATATGGTAGTGCAAGTAGAGTTTTCTGAGACATCTGAGGCATAGAAATTCAGCTGCTTGAAGTAGAAGTCGTAGCTGGTGCACCCAAAAGCAACATTGGAGGTGGGGAGGATGGGGCTGGGAGAGGCCAGTCACCCCCAGAAAAGGCAGGAAGGTCGACCCTTCATAATCTAGTTTTCCAGAATGTCATCTCACCTTTTATTCAGAATGTAATAAGGTGGATTTCCTGGTGAGAGGGGAGGAAGGGCTGGCCTTCCACTTCCCAGACCTCTTGCATAGGATACAGTCTGGTTGGAGTTAGGTTTGCATGTTCACCTTCACAGAAAGGGGGCCATATGATGTCATAGCTTAGGGACAGTGGCTCTAGGTGTTTCATGAGGTTCCTTGCTATCTGGTTCATCTTGTAGATTTCTTGCTCTAGACCTGTGATCAGCCACTCCTCCAAGTAACCCTGGTTCTTTTACTGGGAAATGGTATTTAAAGAACACAATCTGGACCCCAGAAACACTTTTAGTTTTTAAACTCGTTTTTACATTTGACAGAATCGGATACTTTGTCTTGCTTTTTAAAAAAAAATTTTCCTGCTGATTTTATTTATTTTAACTATAGCACTTTAGCAATTATAAGGAGGAAAATTTTTAAGGAAAACTATTCCCATGGGCTCTACTGCCTTAACACATTGCCTGTTTATGCTTTTCTAAGTTCTCTCCTGATTCCGCCCCACATGTGAGCCCCTTGAGGGCCAAGGTTATGTATCATTCTTTCCCTAGCACAAAAGAGAGTTCTTGCCCCTTGTCAGTGCTCAATTAGTGTTTATTGAATAAATATATCCGTATTTAATTGTATCATAGATTAGTTTGTAATATGCATTCTCCCCACTAAAAAATAAAATATTTCCCATCTTTTCATAATTATCATTTAGTCATTTTATAATAGCACATTGAATTTATGTCTGTTAATTTACTTATTTTCCTTATCGTGGTACCTGCATTTTCCCCAATTTTTGCTGTTTTAAAGGATGATTTTTTTTTTTACAACAGTTAGTAATTGGCAGCATGACTGTGGTGAGAGAAAAAATGCCCCATATTGCCACATTCTGCCCTCTATTGTAGTTATTTATCTATGAGTCTTAGCTTCCCTAGTAGGCTGCAAGCTCAAACTGTTTCATCCTTAGATCCTGCAAACCCCCGACATGGCCAATGAACAATAAATATTAGATTGATAGATGGATAGTGGATGGACAGATGGATGGAAGAAACATTCTGGAGTGGGTTTTTTTATTTCAGGGCAGTGGTTTTGTTTTTATTGCTTAGAGTTTAGATTCTGCATTTTGTAAAGGTCTTTCCAAATTAAGACTCTTAAAAAAATTTTTTTTACTGAGTAAATTAGAGATTTAATGAAGCTCCAGTGAAGTCTTTGTTTCTCTCAATCTTAACAGATCCAAGACCTTTTTATAACAAATATTTTGTAATGCATCTATACTACCTTTACTTTCGTAATACCTCTACTTAGTAAACTATGAGCTTACTAAATGAAAGTCGTGGCTTAAAATATGGTTGTTAAAATACAGGTATATAATTGCTAATTCTTAGTTTTCTTGCTGAGGTAATAAAAGGAAATACATTAATGATTTTACTTGTTTCAACATTCCCTATCCAGTTCCTCTGTTGCATGTAAGTTCATGAACCAGCATTAAGTTCTAAGCAAAGGATAATCAGGCTTCAAAATTCTGACTGTGGTGTTTCCAGCAAGTAGTGTTAAGCAATGAGAAAATTCAGTAACACTTTTCATCACTCTGATGGCTTTGTTCTGGTGGGCTTCTCTGAATGGCCCAAACTAGAAATGGTTCTTTTTCTGGCCATCTCTGTTTTCTACATAATGACCCTCCTTGGGAATTTAGCCATCATTATCTTGTCATGCCTTGATGCCAGGCTCCACACCCCCATGTATTTCTTTCTGTCTAATCTCTCTTTTTTTGGACCTTTGCTGTACTACTTCCCCTGTCCCCCAAATGCTGGTCAACATCCAAAGCCACTGGAGAAATATCAGCTACCTAGGATGCATAGCTTAACTTTTCATATTCCTTAGTTTAGGATCCACTGAATGTGTACTTCTTTCAGTAATGGCCTTTGGTCGTTATGTAGCTATCTGCCAGCCTCTCCATTACACAGTTATCATGCACTCTTGGCTATGCCAACAACTGGCAGCAGTGGCTTGGGTAACAGGTTTCAGCAACTCTTTGGTGCAAATAGTGTTGACCTTCTTGTTACCTCACTGTGGTCCATATCAGGTGGAGAATTTCTTCTGTGAGGTACCTGCCATGCTTCAATTATCATGTGTTGATACATGGATCAATGAAGTGGAGATGTATGCTGCTGTAGTGGTCATAAAAGTCTCTTAAAATTTTGATTATAAGGAATTTCACTTATTCAACAAATATTTGAGTGCCTAATTGTGTGCCAGGCACTGTTCTAGGCACTTTGGATTTATCAGTGGACCAACAAAGAACTTTGCACCATGGAACTTACATTTTGGTTTGGGAGAAATCAATGATAAGCAATAGATACTAAATATCATGTTAGAAGATGGTAAGTGCTCTGGAAAGGAAAAATGTGGAGTATGGTAAGAAGATGGGGATTGTGGGGCAGGAGGCATACATTGCAAGTTTAAATAGAGTGGTAAGAGTAGGACTCACCGTAGCTGTGGCATTTGAGCGAAGACTTGAAGGTGAGAGGAGACAATGCAGATATTTGGGGTAAAAATGTTCCAGGCAGAGGGATCAGCCAGTGCAAAGGCCCAGGGATAGGAGTGTGTTTGGCTTGTCCGAGAGATAGGAAAGAGGCCAATGAGAATGGAATGGAGTGTGTGAGAAGAGAATATCAGAGAGATTACACAGGGACCTGATTGGTTAGGGCAGGGGTTGGCAATTTTTTTCTATACAGGGCCAGATAGTAAATATTTTAGGCTTTGCAGGCCATATGGTCTCTGTCACGACTACTCAATTCTGCCTTTGTAGCACAAAGGTGGCCATAGACGATACTTAAAGCTTTACTGGAATATAGCCATGCTCATTTGCTTATTTATGGACTCTAAATTTATTTTATATGTCATAAAATATTCTTTTTCTTTTGTTTTCCACCATTTAAAAAATGTAAAAACCATTTTTAGCTCCCATTCTTAGCTCATGGGCCACATAAAAACAGGTATCTGGCTGCATTTGGTCTGTGGGCCATAGTTTGCAAGCCCATGGTGAAGGGTTTCCAGGGCCCTTATAAGATCTTTTGTTTTGGGACTTCCCTGGCGGTCCAGTGGTTAAAACTCCGCGCTTCCAATGCAGAGGGCACTGGTTCGATCCCTGGTCAGAGAACTAAGATCCCAGATGCCACGTGGCGTGGCCAAAAGATTTTTTTTTTAAAAAAAGATCTTTTGTTTTTACTCAGAGTTTAAAGGGGGAGCCATTAGCAGGTTTTGAGCAGATAAGTAAAATGATTTGATTTATATTTTTAAGGGATCACTCTATGGAATGATGTCTAAGATTTGCTTCAAAATAATCTGGAGGGCAGGGTACTATGGGGGTTAAAGATGAATCAAGATGGGTCATACATTAATAATTATTGAGTCTGTATAATGGGTATATAGGGTTTAATATAGTATTCTCTATGCTATTATGTAGGGTTTTCCATACTAGAAGGTTAAAACAAAAATAGGCACTCTGGCTGCTTATTTGGAGCAGACTGTGAGGAGGGAAGGTTAGGAATGAGAAAAGCAATTAGGAGGCTATTACGGTAATCCTTGAGAGATGGCAGTGGTGGCTTTGTCTGGAGTGGTAGCCCTGGAGGTGGTGAAAAGTGGTTGGGTTCCAGGGCTTCCCTGGTGGCGCAGTGGTTGAGAGTCCGCCTGCCGATGCAGGGGACACGGGTTCGTGGCCCGGTCCGGGAAGATCCCACATGCCGCGGAGCGGCTGGGCCCGTGAGCCATGGCCGCTGAGCCTGCGCGTCCGGAGCCTGTGCTCCGCGGCGGGAGAGGCCACAGCGGTGAGAGGCCCGCGTACCGAAAAAAAAAAAAAAAAAAAAAAGTGGTTGGGTTCTGGATGAATATTGAAAGTAGAGCCAAGAGGATTAACTGTGTATCGGGTATGAGGTGTGAGAGAAAGATAGGAGTTGGGGAGGCTTCCAGGTTTTGGCCTGAACAGGGAGAAGGGTAAAGTTGCCATAAACTGAATGGAAAAATCTGCAAGTAGAAGAGATGTGGGCGGAAAGATCATCATGAGTTCAGTTTTAAACATTTAAGTTTGAGATGTCTACCAGATATCCTAGTGGAAATATTAAACCGACAGTTGTCTATGCGAGTTTGGAGTTTGGGAGGAAGTTTTGGACTGAAGACATAAATTTGGGAGTCATTGTCATGTAGGTATCTTTAGCTTGGACTGGGTAAGATCACTGAGTGAGGGAGTGTAGATAGAGAGGAGAACAGTACCAAGCACTGGGCCTTGCAGCATTCCAGTGTTAAGTAGTCAGGAGAGTAGGGAGAGATAGCAGAGGAGACTGAGAAGTCACCAGGGAGACAGGAGGAAAACCAAGAGAGCATAGTAGCCTAGAAATCAAGGAAAGAAAGCGTTTCAAGGAGAGGGGAAAGATCAGTGATGTAAAAATACTGCTTGAGTAAGACGAGGACAACAAATTGACCCCTGAATTTAGCAATGTGATTATTGGTAATCTGGATGAGCAGTTTAGGTGGAGTGATGATGGCAAAAGCTACATTGCCAAGGGTCAGGGCAAAGAAATGGAGTAAGAACAGTCCGGAAAAGTGAGGGAAAGAAGTCCGCTCTTTAAGATGGAAGAAATAACAAGTATGTACAGTCAGCCCTCTGTATCCGCAGGTTCTGCATCTGAAGATTCAACCAATTGCAGATTGAAAATATTTGGAAAAAAATTCCAGAAAGTTCCCAAAAGCAAAACTTGAATTTGCCTTGCACAGGCAACTATTACATAGCATTTGCGTTGTATTAGGTTTTATAAATAATCTAGAGATGATTTAAAGTACGGGAGGATGCACGAAGGTTACATGCAAATACTATGCCATTTTATATAAGGGATTTGAGCATCTGTGGATTTTGGTATCCACAGGAAGTCTGGAGCCAATCCCCTGAGGATACTGAGAGACTATTGTATGTATACTTGTTAACATATAGAACATAACAGTATGCATGCAAAGAGAGTGACCCATGAAGAGGAAAAACTGCTGGAGCAAGGTTTTTCAGTAGCTGAGAGAGGGTGGGGTAAAGAGGGTGAGAGAGGGGCGGCTTCAGGTAAGAGCACAGATTGTTCTTCCCGGGTAACAGGCTTGAAGGCAGAGTGTGTAGGTACAGTATTAGATAGGTGTGCTGCTGGGAATCTGCAGAGCGCTCTTTTTTTTTTTTTTTTTTAAACATATTCCTGGTGCCTCCTACTCTGCCATTTTCCCAGAATCCTTGCTCTTATTGTTTTGTTTTATTTTTTTAATTTCAAAAATTATTTATTTATTTTATTTTTTAAATTTTTGGCTGCATTGGGTCTTTGTTGCTGCGCGTGGGCTTTTCTCTAGTTGTGGTGAGCGAGGGCTACTCTTTGTTGCGGTGCATGGGCTTCTCATTGCGGTGGCTTCTCTTGTTGCGGGGCACAGGCTCTAGGCGTGTGGGCTCCAGTAATTGTGGCCCGTGGGCTCAGTAGTTGTGGCTCATGGGCTCTAGAGCGCAGGCTCAGTAGTTGTGGTGCATAGGCTTAGTTGCTCCGTGGCGTGTGAGATCTTCCTGGACCAGGGCTCGAGCCCACATACCCTACATTGGCAGGTAGATTCTTAACCACTGTGCCACCAGGGAAGCCCTACTTATTTATTTATTTAGGCTGCTCCACGTCTTAGTTGCAGCACGTGGGATCTTCATTGCGGCATGTGGACTTCTTAGTTGTGGCATGCGGACTTCTTAATTGTGGCATGTGAACTCTTAGTTGTGGCATGCAGACTTCTTAGTTGCAGCATGTGAACTCGTAGTTGTGGCACACATGCGAGATCCAGTTCTCCAACCAGAGATCAAACCCGGGCCCCCTGCATTGAGAGCGAGGAGTCTTACTCACTAGACCACCAGGAAGTCCCCAGAGTGCTCTTTTTGATTGTTGTAATTTCCTCAGTGAGATAGGAAACAGGATCATCAGCTGAGAGTGAGGATGTGGGTGAAGTCTCAAGGTGTGGGGAGAGAAGAGGTGTGAAATAGTTTTTTGGTTTCGGGAAGTACACTGTGAGTGCCAGGCTGCATTAAAGATCTTCCCCACAAGTGAGGGGGAGTGAACTTCAGGTGACCTTGTGAAGTGTGGCTGTATTTTTCTCCACCTATGTTCTGCCTATACTAATTTACTGTTTTTGATCCCCATATAGGGAACAAGATTCTAAATTACTAATTGGTTTGAAATTAACTTAGTGGTGGTTTAAAAGGAAAAAAGGGTTTTGGTCTCTTTTTCCACAGGAAAACTAGGTGTGAACCGTGGAAAACAAAGCCCACTCTGTTAGTATAAGCAGAACATAGGTGGGGGTCAAGTTTTATTAGCATCTTTGTTTGTCAGAGGTTTATTTAAGGGTATTTGTGATTAGTAACACATCTCAGGTATTTTGTTTTATAAACTCTTTATGGCATTTTCTTAACTGTGAATTGTGTTCATTCTTCCTATCTCCCAGCAGTGGGGAATACCCACATCTCTCCTCTTCCTTTGATTTGGGAACATTCATTCGGCAAGGATAGAATCTAACACTGGTGGTTTTGGGGTCTAGACTAGCCAATATCTACAGCCTCCATATCTGGGAGCTAGAACCTTTCTCCTGAGGATGAAGGTTTCTGATAATCGTGGAACAGATCCTAAAGACTGGGTTCAAAACAGATGCCCCAGACAGCTCTGAATTTTGCTTAAACCCTGGACACAGTCCCTCTGCCACCTTTCCAGAATTCCTATAGGGTCCTTATATATCTTATGTTCAAGCCCCATTCAACCTAGATCCAGATGTTATAGGCCTTCCCTGAGAAAAAAGGAAGAACAGTGGTTAAAAATACAGCCTTTGGAGCCAGATTCCTGGGGTCCAAATCCTGGTTCCATCTCTTGTTTGTTATGTAATCTTGAGAAAGTTACCTGCCAAATCTGTTCCTCAGTTTCCACATCTATAAATGGAGATGATAAAATAGTACCTACTTAATAATGTGGTGAAGAGCTTAACACAGTGCCTAACAGATACTAAATACTCAGTAAATATTAGTGGTACTAGTATTTGTACTTGTTGTTATTGTTCATATTATTCCCTGGAGTCAGTCTGACTTTGTTGATGGAAAGCCCTAGCATTCATCCAGCCAAACTGAATAGAATCATTAAACATTTGGTGCTGGAGTAGGTGCCCCTTTCGACAGTAGAGGAATGTGGTCATGTCTGGAGTTACATGCATGTTTAGTGAAGTCAGAATAAATTGGTGGGCCACCATGAGTTTACTGTTAGGCTAATATGAGCTTGACTATGAGGGAAGTGAACTTTTTTAAAACAAATGAAAATCTTTGCCAAGTGGGGAAATGCAAGTACGTCTACTCAGTAACTATTAAAGGTGGTACTAGTAGAGATGGAAATTAAATGTTAAGATTAAAGGGCATCAAAAAAAATTAAGAGGGAAAGCACCTTAATATTTTTCTCATATATTCCAAATTTTATTTGTGAGTACAAATTGTTCCTATTCTAAGATATTTCTGGTCCTTGCCTTCAGGTGTTTATAGTCTATTAAGGGAGACCAGATATAAACATGAGAAAAGTTAAATAACACTGAAGTGACATCTCCCCTCAGACCTTGCAGACCCTTAGGGATGAGAGATCAGAAGGGCTGGTGGCCACCGTTGGTGCTAGAGTTTAAGTACATAATGGCTAAATAGGTTTTGTGGGCTGACTTTGAATCATTTATGACATGGTTTCAGTGACCAAGTTTTGAGAAAATTGCTCTGATATCACCCATTTGTCTGTTCACAGATTATTGGGGATTAAGGGCAACCAAATGGACACTGTCCTGCAGCAGGATAAGAACTGCTGAGGACACATGCACCAGGCCCTTGGTGTTCAACGCAGGTGTCATCTGCTTTTGAGGAGGACACACTATTTTTTTTTCGGGGGGGTGACAAAATATTTCCTTAAAGAGGCAAGAAACAATTTAATTCCTAAATCAGTCTCTGGTGTTCTTTTTCAAAGACTTTTATTCCAACCATCCTATCTAATCCAGTTCTCATCCCACAGAAACTCCAACTCCCCTTACAAATGTGAACATATAAGGGTAGCATTTTCCCTCTAATGAAAGTATTTCAAAAACTCATTTCTCTTCTATAATTTCTGAAGAATAGGTAGAAAATTATTTCTTTTTCCCCCTTTAAAAGTAAATAAACCATAGTGAGATACTACTTCATACCCACTAGGGTGGGAATAATTTAAAAAGGCAGGCAATAACAATTATTGGCAAGAAGGTGTAGAAATTAGAACTCTTATGCATTGCTGGTGGGAATGTAAAATGCACAGCCACTGTGGAAAACAGTTTGGCAATTCTTCCAAAAGTTAGACATAGAGTTACTGTATGTCTTAGTAATTCCACTTCTAGGTATATACCTACAAGTTAGAGGTCCCCAAGACCACTCTCAGGTTCAATAATTCACTAGAAGGACTCACAGAACCCAAAAAACCGTTATACTCATGGTCATAGTTTATTACAGTGAAAGAATACAGATTAAAATCAGCAAAGGGAAGAGGCACATAGGGCAGGGTCCAGGAGAGACCAGGCATGGAGCTTCCAGTTTCCTCTCTAAGTGGAATCTTGTGGACAGTGCTTATTTCTTTCAGCATTGGTGTATGATAATATACACAGAGTACTGCCAACCAGCAAAGCCACCTAAGTCTTGGTGTAGAGATTTTATTAGGAGTTGGTCACATAGACGTGGCTGACCACCTGCATGGCTGGCCTTAGTCTCCAGTCCCTCCAGAGGTCAGGCTGATACCACATGGCTCAGAGCTTCCACCATAAATCACATTGTTAGCATAGACTATCTGACATGGCCCAAGGCCCCCAGGTAAATAAAGACACTCTTATCAGGCAGGACATTCCAAGCGTTTAGAGGTTACCTCTTAGGAGCTAGAGGCAGAGGGCCAAGCCTTTCTTTGGCAAGGTTAATCCTTTATTGCACATTACCAAAGAGAAATGAAAACATGTCTGCACAAAAACTTGTACACAAATATTCATAGCAGCATTATTTCATAATAGCTAAAAAGTAAAAATAGCCCAAATGTCCATCAGCTGAAGAATGGATAAACAAATATGGTATATCCAATGTAATGGAATATTATTTGGCCATATTTTAAAAAGAATGAAATTCTGATACATGCTACAACATGGATGAACCTTGAAAACGTGCTAAGTGAATGAAGCCAGATATAAACTGTCACATATGATTCCACTTATGTGAAATGTCCAGAATAGGCATTTCTATAGAGACACAAAGTGGATTAGTGGTTGCTTGGGGCTGGGATTGGGAACAGGGAGTGGCAAATAGGCATGAGATTTCTTTTGGGGGGTGATAAAAATGTACTGGAATTATGTAGTAGTGATGGTTGCACAACTCTGTTAATATGCTAAAAACATTGAAATGTATACTTAAAATTGGTGAGTTTTGTGGTATGTAAATTATATCTCAATAAAGCTGTTCTTTTAAAATGGGCATAATAAAACCTCCCCTATCACCTTAAGTGATTACAGTAGAAATAAACATTCTGTTTAACAGAATGTGCCAAATATATGTTTTTGGGAAAAAAATTAAGTTATTTGGTTAGCATTTCTCTACCACCAAGGTATATGGACGTCTAGCTATAAATATCATAGAATGACCTTTTTTTGAAACTAGATGGATTTTATTCTTATTCGTGTATTGTCTTTTTATTTGGAGTAATTTATATTTATGTCTCTACATTCTATAAATTTGACCTGAGAGAGGTGATCTGTTTTTAGCTTCCCATTAGTAGTAGTTTTATGTCACACACTCATCTCCTTGAATAGAAAACAATCCTTTTGCTTTCTCTTCCCATATTTTTGTCAGTTATTAGACAGCAGAAGAGCACTTTGCCCAACACTTTTAATCTTTTGCTAAAGAGTGCCTTTTGCTACTTGTGTTTTAAATGACCAGCTAGTTTCTTATTCAAGGGATAACCAAAGGTACCCAGATGAAAGTATAGTTTGGGGCTCTCATCATCCTCATTTTCATGAGGCTTTTCAAATACATAGAATTTTTAAGAATACAAACTTGGATGTAATGTAACAGACTCTTCCAGTTGCTCTAAGTTGGGGTGGGCTGTTTTAGGAATACAGTAAGTGGCTAGAGTACCACTTAACTGAAAAGTGGAAGGAGTTGAGGGCAGGGAGCAGTGTAGGTAGAATATCAGGTACTTTACAGGAAGTACAAGCAATAATACATGTGAGGTTGGATAAGATGATCTTTGAATTGTTTTCCATCCCTGGAATTCTTTATCCTGTGAAATTAGATTAAATGGAATCTGCCCCCATTAAAGCTTTGATGGTTGCCAGCATTCTCTTAAGTGTTGAATTTCTCAATCTATAAAGAGACCTATCAGGTTTTGCATTTTTTTAGTCTTTATTCATATACAAGGTCATCCTCTATGTTTAGTTATCAAAAACCCAACATATTGAGCAGTCTGCCCTTCAGATGCAAGCTTCCAAAAGATTTGAGACTTGGCTTTAACCATGGGAATTCCCACTATATCTTTTGAAACAAATCCTCCATTGCTTTCCCTCCTTCCTTTGCATAAAAATATAAACACACACATGCATTTTAAATCTTTGGAAGGAAAACTGTAACATAGCCATAACAAATGGTAATTGAGACTAACTGAAGCACAAGAGTCCAGCAATCATGGGCCAGGTTCTCTCTGCCTCCCTGTGAGTCCTCAGTGCATGCCACATAGTGATACTTAACAAATGTGTTGCATCTATGAATGGCAGAATATTATAAACTTAATTCCAGATTGTCTGTAACCATACTGTCCAACAGAACTTTCTATGATGTGATGGAAATCTGTGCTGTCCAGTATGGTTGAAATGTGGCTAGTGTGACTGAGGAATTGAATTTTTAATTGTATGTAATTTTAATTTTAATAGCTGCTTGTGGTCAGTTGGCTACTCTGGCTACCATGTTGGACAGCACATCTCTATAAGACCAATTTCAAGAAGTTAGGTTACTTAGATATTGGAGTTCCTGTGGCCTTTTTTAGAACCAATAGCTGCTCTGGCAATAATATTGATTTTGTTTTTCTTTCGATTGTTCAGAAGCATTTCTTGAGTACTTCCTTGTTCAATAGTTGATGGTAATGCAAAGATGAATGACACAGCTTCTGTCGTTAAGAGCCATGGCCAGGGATTTTACATTTATTATGCTATAGGTACAGTGTGAAAAGGACCATTGTAGAAGCATATAATAAAGTGATATTGGGGTCACAGAAAAAGTACAGCATGACTTTACAGGGGCCAAAGAAGAATTCTCGGAAAAACTTAATGCTTGAGCTAAAATTTAAAGGAGAGTTTGAAAAAAACATTTTTTTGCCTCTGTTTTTACTGTTTTCTATAAGAGCAGATTTCCTGGGTTACTTGTAAAGTGTCCATCATGGTCAGTTTAAGACCAACTTTCTCCCTGTCTTTTCTTTGCTTCCTATGAGCTCTCAGTTTAGGCCCAGGCGTATAGGGCTTCCCCTTTCCCCCCACAGCCCTGCTGCCTTAACACATCTTTTCTTCCCACAGTGCTCAGTGAAAAGCTGCATCACTGCCTTCCACGTCACCTGTGCCTTCGAGCACAGCCTAGAAATGAAGACCATCCTAGATGACGGGGATGAAGTAAAGTTCAAGTCATACTGCCTCAAGCACAGCCAAAACAGGCAGAAGCTCGGGGAGGCCGAGTACCCTCTACACAGGGCTTCAGAGCAGGGCCAGACCAAAAGCGAGAAGACCAGCGTGCGGGCACAGAAGCTCCGGGAGCTGGAGGAGGAGTTCTATTCCCTGGTCCGTGTGGAAGATGTGGCCGCAGAGCTGGGGCTGCCCACGCTAGCTGTGGACTTTATCTATAACTACTGGAAACTAAAGCGGAAAAGTAACTTCAATAAGCCATTATTTCCTCCCAAAGAGGATGAAGAAAATGGTCTGGTGCAGCCAAAAGAGGAGAGTATTCACACTCGCATGAGAATGTTTATGCACCTACGGCAAGACCTAGAGAGGGTAAGGTGACCAACTGTGACTAGTGTGTAGATCTTGGTCTGCATAGAAATGGAGGCCCCACTTCCAGTTTTTAAAAGAACACAGCTCATTTACATTTATAGTGTAAGCTTCTGTGTCCTTGCTTATCTTCTGATTTCATCGTGGCCCCAAACATTGGGCTTAGTTAAAATTCTGGTAGACACATCAGAGAATGGAAGCTTCCTCACTTAGATGCTCTATGAACCTTAAATTTGAAATAAATTTTCATTTGGTTTACTTTTTATTCACTGTGGAACCTAAATTGGCTCAGCTATATTTTACTGACACACTTATGAGACTACAGGCTGAAGAAAGAATGAATTTTATTTAGGAAAGCACCAGATCAGAGTTTCTTAAACTCGGCACTATTGACATTTGGGGCTGGATAGTTCTTTGTTGTAGGGGACTGTCCTTTGTTGTGGGGAACACTGTAAGATGTTTAGCAGCATCCCTGGCTCTACTCACTGGATGCTAGTAGCAAACCGCCACATGCCCAGTTGTGAGAACCAAAAATGTTCCCAAATTACCAAATGCCCTCTGGGGGTCAAAATTGCCCCTGGTTGAGAGCCTCTGTGCCAGATAATTCAATTTAGCTATATATATACATATATATATATATATATGTGTATATATATATATATATATAATCAGGTATCTACTAAATTAGGTACTGTAGGGGTTCAAAGATAAGTTAGGCCCTGTGTTTACCCTAGAGAATCTTATAATCAAGTATAATTATAGAGGTGGCTTGTTTTTTTCTCTGCTACCAGAATTTGGAGGGGAACTAATAGATTTGGTTCACTTTTTAAAATTTAACTCACACATATATAGCACTTACTATGTGGCACCACTGTTCTAAGCATTTTATAAATATTAACTCATATAATCCTAACATGCCTATGAAGAAGGTACAATTATTATCCCTATTTACAGATGAATAAACTGGGGCAACAGAAAGGTTGAGTAATTTGTCCAGGTGAAGGAGCATGAGAGGGTGAGGATTTCACCCTTGTGGCTGTGGAGACTTGGCTGAGCTGAAAGTGTGAGCAAAAACGCCACTTCCAGTCTTCCCAGCAGACCTTTATCCTGCTGATCCAGCACTCATTAGAAAACTTTACTGGATCCAGCATTGCCACCATTTACTCAGGGATCTAAAGGGAAAGCTAAAATGTTAAGTCATCATTCAGTTTTCCCAGCCTGGCTATGCAGATAAATATCAACCCCATGATACCACAGGGAGAGTAGACTTCAGAAGGTGGCTTTGGAGCATTTTGCTTGTGCTACTGATTGATACAGGAACCATGATCCCACGACTGACCATGCTATGTGACTTCCTGTGGAGTGGCTCTCGTTATACAGCTTTTAGGGTCTGTCTTCTCTCCTCACCTGCCCACCACCCCCCAACCCCACCTGACTTCAGTTGTCTTAATTTTAGCTAAACAATTTCAAATGTCAGGTTTGTGTAACATGACAAAAATCTCTTATTTGCTGGGGGTTGGGCTTTCAGGTCCGAAACCTGTGCTACATGATAACCAGGCGAGAGAAGCTGAAGCTGTCACAAACCAAAATACAGGAACAGATCTTCAGTTTGCAAGTCCAGCTTGCTAACCAGGAAATTGCTGCAGGTAACCTGTATAAATTTTATATCAATTGTTTAACTTAAAAATCTTTTAAATTCATTTCTTCTAGTCCAGCCCTGATATAACATGGCCCATTTCACTGTTGACTCATGAGGCAAGAAATCCCGGGGTGGGGTTGATGGAGTGGCAGGCCTAGGACAGATAACCTAGGTCCCAGACAGATATTTGAGGCTATTAGTTGGAGCTGTGAAATTATTCTAAACTCATTGAATTCATTTAGAAGTCAGTAGGATAAAAAAAAAAAGAAGTCAGTAGGATAGGATCTAATCCTAGTTTCCAGAAAACATTTAATTCCAGGGTTACTTAACTTAATCTGTCTGTTATAACAGATCCTTAGCCAGAAGTTAGGAGATCTGGGCTCTTGTCTCTTCATTTATTCACTGATATTTTTTGAGCACCTCCTATGGACTAAGAGCTGAGCTATAAGACAGAGCAGTCAGCAAGACAGAATTCCTTCAGAGAATTCTGCCTACTTGGTGAGAGAAACAAGTGAGCATAATTACAGTGCTCTAAGCATGGGAGCTTGGCTGGAATAATGACAGTCGTATTCAGAGACATTTGTAACCTCCCTGTGCCTCATTTAACACAGAGGTCAGTGGCAGAGCCTGGGCAACCAGGGGTCACTGGGCAGGGTGTGCAGAAGCCAGCTTCTGCCAAGGGCCAGCTATAGAGCAAGAGAGGCACCCAGAAATAAGGTGTCAGGTAGGTATCAAAGGCTCGTGGTCAGTTGTGAGTATCACAGGTCACAGCAAAATGGTGTAGCAGGAGACAGCAGGGCTGCTCAGCCACAAGAGCACCATGATGGACAAGACAAGAAGAACCAAAGGACAGCAGGAAGAGCCTCCATGGTGCCAAGGAAATTGGCCCCTAGACCATGTGGCTTCTGATTAGTGGGACCCAGCCCCATAACTGCTTGTGGCAGCAACAGGTGGCAGGCCCTGATAGAGATGGGAGCTATGAGTGTTCAGTATGGACCCTTAGGGAACAAATGCTGCCCGTTGGGATTTTTTTTTACTTTCTGAGAAATAATAGTTCATTATTAGTGTATAGAAATGCAACAGATTTGTGTATATTAATCTTGTATCCTGCAGCTTTGCTGGATTTTTTTTTTTTTTTTTTTTTAACATCTTTATTGGGGTATAATTGCTTTACAATGGTGTGTTAGTTTCTGCTTTATAACAAAGTGAATCAGTCATACATAAACATATGTTCCCATATGTCTTCCCTGTTGCATCTCTTTGCTGGATTTTTTAATTCTAATAGTTTTTGGGTGAAGACTTTAGGGTTTTCTATATAAAGAATTATGTCATCTGCAAATAGTGACAGTTTTCTCTTCCATTCTAATTTGGATGCTTTTTATTTCTTTTTCTTGTCTGATTGCTGTGGCTAGGACTTCCAGTACTATGATAAATAGAAGTGGTGAGATTGGGCATCCTTGTCTTGTTCCTGAAATTAGAGGAAAGGCTTTCAGCTTTTCACCATTGAGTATGATGTTGGCTGTGGGTTTAGCATAAATGGTCTTCATTATGTTGAGCTATGTTCCCTCTGTACCAACTTTGATGAGAGTTTTTATCATGAATGGATGTTGAATTTTGTCAAATGCTTTTTCTGCATCTATTGAGATGATCATGTGCTTTCTATCCTTCCTTTTGTTAATATGATGTATCACATTGATTGATTTGCAAATGTTGAGCCATCCTTATGTCCCTGGAATAAATCCAACTTTATCGTGGTGTATGATCCTTTTTATATGTGGTTGGATTCAGTTTGCTAATATTTTGTTGAGGATTTTTGCATCTGTATTCATCAAAGGTATTGGCATGTAATTTTCTTTTTCTGTAGTGTCTTTGGTTTTGGTATCAGGGTAGTGGTGGCCTCGCAGAATGAATTTGGGAATGTTCCATCCTCTTCGATTATTTGGACTAGTTTGAGAAAGATAGGTCTCAGTTCTTCTTTATATGTTTGGTAGAATTCCCCTGTGAAGCCGTCTGGTCCAAGACTTTTGTTTGCTGGGAGTTTGTTTAAATTATAAATTCAATTTCACTACTAGTGATCAGTCTGTTCAAATTGTCTGTTTCTTCTCAATTCAATCTTGGCAGGTTGTGTGTTTCTTGAAATTTGTCCATTTCTTCTAGGTTGTCCAATTTGTTGGCATGTAACCATTCATAGTATTCTCTTATGATTTTTTTTGTATCTCTGTAGTATCTGTTGTTATTTCTTCTCTTTCCTTTCCTATTTTGTTTATTTGGGTCCTTTCTCTTTTCTTCTTGGTGAGCCTGGCTAAATGTTTATTAATTTTATCTTTTCAAAAAAACATCTCTTGGTTTCATTGATCTTTTCTATTGGGTTTTTTAAATCTCTATTTTATTTATTTCTTCTCTGATCTTTATTCCCTTCCTTCTGCTGACTTTGGGCTTTGTTTGTTCTTTTTCTAATACCTTCATGTGGTAGGTTAGGATGTTTACTTGAGATTTTTTTCTTGTTTCTTGAGGAAGGCCTGTATCACTCTAAACTTCCCTCTTAGAGCTGCTTTTGTTGCATCCCATGGATTTTTGGAAAGTTGTGTTTGCATTTTCATTTGTCTCAAGGTATTTTCTGATCTCTTTGATTTCATCATTGACCCATTGGTTTTTTTAGTAGCATGTTGTTTAGTCTCTACGTGTTTATTTTCACTTTTTTCTTTCTATAATTGATTTCTCGTTTCATACCATTGTGGTTGGAAAAAATGTTTGATATAATTTCTCTCCTCTTAAATTTGTTAAGACTTGTTTTGTGGCTTAGCATGTGATCTATCCTGGAGAACATCCCATGTGCACTTGAAAAGAATATGTATTCTGCTGGTTTTGGATGTAATACCCTATAGATATCTATTAAGTCCAACTGGTCTATTGTGTCATTTAAGACCACTGTTGCCTATTGACTTTCTACCTGGGTGATCTGTCCATTAATGTAAGTAGGGTTAAAGTCTCCTACTATTATTGTATTATTGTCAATTTGTCTCTTTATATCTTTTAGTATTTGCTTTATATAGTTAGTTGCTCCTGTATTGGGTACATATGTGTTAATGAATGTAATACCCTCCTCTTGTATTGCTCCCTTTATCATTATATAACACCCTTCTTTGTCTTTGTTACAGCCTTTGTTTTAAAGTATGCTTTGTCTGATTAGGAGTATTGCTGCCCCCACTTTCTTGTTATGTCCATTTGCATGAAAATGTACTCTGTCATTTAAAATGAATCTTTCTTTTTCATCTTAGGACTTCCTTTGACAAATGCACTAGAAAATTCATTGTTTTACCCACCACCAAGAATTACCTTAAAGTTAAAAATGCCCAAATCAGCCCCAGAAGACTGCAGAAACAGCTCCACAGAGCCTGATCATGGACCTCTCTCTCCTGACGGCAGCTCCCCTGTTTGCAATATGAGGAGCATGCAGGTGGCTCAGGAATCACTAGAAATGAGAATGAAGTCATACCCAAGGTATCCACTAGAGAGCAAGAATAACTGTTTGCCGGCCAGTCTCAGCCATGCTAGGAGTGAAGCAAAGGATCCCAGTCCTGCTTGGATAACTCCATCTCCAGAGTTCTATCATGGGCAGTCTCTGGGAAAGCCTCTGGTCCTTCAGGCTGCCCTGCATGGACAGTCTTCCATTGGGAATGGGAAAAGTCAGCCTAACTCCAAGTTTGCCAAATCCAATGGCCTGGAGGGCAGCTGGTCTGGGGATGCCACCCAAAAAGACAGCTCAAGTGAGATGTTCTGTGACCAGGAGCCCATGCTCAGCTCCCACTTGGGCAGTCAGGGCAGCTTTAGAAAATCTACCATGGAACACTTCAGCAGGTCCTTTAAGGAGGCCACCAACAGGTGGGTGAGGACCACAGAGGACCTCCCGTGCTATGTGAAGCCAACCAAGAATACTAACCCCAAGGAGCAGCTCTGGGGCAGGCAGTTTGTCAGGCGGTCTGCAGGGAGAGCTCCATATCAGGAAAATGACGGGTATTGCCCAGATTTGGAGCTGAGTGATTCAGAAGCAGAAAGTGATGGGAATAAAGAGAAAGTTAGGGTAAAGAGAGATAGCTCAGACAGGGAAAATCCTCCCCATGACTCCAGACGGGATTGCCATGGTAAAAGCAAGACATATCCCCTTTCCCACAGTTCAATGCATAGGTGATTAGAAATTCCACGAAAAACTCCATCTTTGCCTTTGCCTCATATATTGGGGAAAACCCATACACCAAAAGGATTCTAGTATATGTTAGGAGGAATTGTAGTGAAAAGGATAAAATTTTTCCACAGTAAATTGGCTTGCAGTTTTTGAACCAGTTTCAAGTCCAATTTTCACGAGCACATCATAGAAATTACATATTGTCCAAAAGTTTAGGGGTTTGTTTTGTTTTGTTTTTTTGCCAGAGGCTAGTGAGAACAGCTGGGACCAGAGTATTTGCTCAGTAAATACTTTGGGGCAGCTTTCCAATTATATTAACACATATGTATTAAGAGTCCTTGCATTGTCCTTGATTTGCAGGAGATCATGATTATCAGACACTAAAACTACTTATCTTTTGAAGCTACAGCATGTGACTTCCAGAGCTCCTGTCTGTAAGAAGTTTCCACTGGTACCTGGAAACCCTCTTTAGGGAGAGACCAGGGACCAATATCTCAGATACTGTCAAACTCACTACTCTCTTCCTTTGCTCTGAACAAGGTTGAGTTCCTTTCACAGTATCTTAACTTACCAAGTCAATACACCTAATGCTTATAAGTGTCCAGTGCCTGTTCCTAGACTTGCTTGTTGGGGACGCACTTGTAACTATTTCACCCAGCTAACAAGCGTAAAAGGCTAACTTGTGGATAGTGTTTACAAAAGTACTACTTCCAAGGAAAATGCTCTGATCCTCTCAGTTTAGGCATTTGTGAAGGATCCCAGAGCCTTTCCCAAAGTGAGAACATTTCTGGAGGGTTTGTATCAGGTCAGGGTTTTTGTGTTATTGTTTTCAAATAAGTTTGACTTAAATAAGTTTGGCTGACAGTTTTTGTATACCTGCTTTAATGTTTATAAAATTTTTATTGAGGTATAATTAAGATATAGTAAAATGCAGAGAGGTTAAGTATTCTTACCTGCTTTAATTTTGAAACAGATTTTTATTGTCAAACAGAATTTGAAAGCATGTGTTTAACACATGGATATAATTTAGCTTTGTACCAACTTTGAATCCAAGGCAATTTCCCAAACAAAAGGGCTGGAGCTGTTTTTCAGAAGTTACTCATACTCTGTTCCCAAACTATCAGCCTTTATTAATTTCTGGGAGGAAGAGGATAATTACATTAGTGGGAGATAAAACATACCTGCTTCGTGTTTAAAGAAGAGGAAAATGTTACAGTTTTTAAAGTGTGAAGCCAACTATAATTCTCTGCTCTCTTTTCTTCTTAGCCTTAAATTAATATTCTCTTTCTTCTAATTTGGGAACATGTAGTGAGACTTTTCAGACAAAAGAGGCCATTTTAGATATTTTAAGTTGCTTCCTGGTGAAACAGCCCAGCTGCAGTAAAGGCAGGGGCCCCTCTTCTCTCCGTCAATATGGGAAGCTCAGCAGTTTTCCTCTCCCCCGCTTTTGTTCCTGTAGCCTGTAGCTTTGTTAATGAGTTCCTTTGCTTTTATTTCTTCCTCCTTTTCTGAAAACTTCTGTATTTTGCCTCTCCTTTGGCTACACCTTCAAAATGTTTCTTTTGTGCCTGTGTACATGTGTGAACATGCCATAGCATGTGTAATAGGTGTCCTATGCTTTGTTTGAATGGAAAAAGCTATGGATTATCCAAATGAGGAACAGTAGTTCTCCTATTTATGCACTAGGTTTCTGTGCTTTTTCTTTGCATTCTCCTGGGTTCGATATTAATTTGATACCTTCATGGTAATAAAATTGTAGTGGAGCTATGTTATAAACTCCTGTTAGAGGCCAGTGCAGTAGCCTATATCCTTTCATGCCTTTCAATTCTGAGTGAGGAAGAAAAGCAAACATTGAAAAAGTGCTTCAGCCAAATTCCATATGTAATGCCATTGGGAGAGTATTGACTAAAATAATTTCAGTCAGGGAAATATAGTTGTAATATTTTTACAGGATTTTCCTAGGTAAATGAAGGAGCCTTCAGTTGTGTACATTTCAATTGCCCCCAAATGTATTTGCTACATTTTGCTGTTGTTTGAAGTATTACCTCTTAATCTTCTTTGTTAAATTTTTTTTCGTTTTGTCTTATATAGTCCAGTTTTCAAAGATAAACTCGGTCTTTTTTCAAATGTCACCTTTTTACTGATACTTTTTCATTAAATTATGAAAACTGTTAACTACTGTTGGTGTGGTAATTTTTTATTTTGGCATATGGGTTTTAGAAAAGCTTACATATGTTTCTTCTATATTTAAAAAAAATCTTATTCATTAAGCACAACAGATGGTAAGGGGAAAGGAAGGAGGAATTGAATGTTTAGAAGCACAAATTCGTGATTCATGTCAATACCAGGAAACAAAGAGAACTCGGAAATTGGACTCTACCTGCAAATCATGATTTCATCAGGCCGATAAGACGGAACCTTAGGATCAACATAAATCACTAGGGGAATGGAGGCTGTCTAAAGTCACAAAGTTCAGAAGGCTTAGATCAGGCCTCACTTAAATGTACATTCTTTACAATATTCATTCTATTTTGGAGTCACGTGAGAATATTAAGATTATAGGGGTTATGTAGTGTCATGGAGGGATTTTTGAAGGCATTTATAAACATTTTCATTATGTTTGAGAAATTTGCTGAAGGTCATTGGGTAAATCATTAGTGAAGATAGTTAAAAGATAAGGTTGTTTCTCTCCCCCATCTTCTCTTCCTCCTTCTCCCCTTCTTCCCCTGCATTCTCCCTCCACCACCACCTCCTCTCTCTCCTTCATAGATAACTGTTTTGATTCAGTAAATTTCTAGGTAAAATGTTGGAGTACTAAAACTACAAATACCACTCTGTTATAGCCAACAAAAGCTTTGGGTGTATTCTAATGTCTGTATCTCTAATAAGAGGTGAACCTTTGTTTTCATGTTGAAGAAACTTTTAAATTCATAGAGTAAACTAGAGGATGCACAGTCCCAGGACTTTTTCCCTCCAGGACTTTACAATCCTCAGCATGCTTGCTGACCCTTAAGAATGGAGGAAAAATACATGATAGGATTAAAACCTTATTCACCACTGAATAACCTTCATGGGATATTTTCAAAAAATGTATTTTATTTATAACACATGTTTATTAGATTTTCACAACCTTAATTCACCTATTTTCAAGTTTTATGGAAAGCAGCAATTACATATTGATTTTTAAAAATAACTTTAAGTTAATAAACAAAGGCCTACCCTGAGGCTGTCTCTCCTACACATATGGAGCTCTGTAATACTCAGTTCATCATTGTTGAAGGAGGCTTCTGTGAATTCAGTTTATTTTACTTCATGGATTGGAACAGATGGCATGACCTGAAACCATGAGGATAGTTGTCTTTGAAATGAGCTGAGATGATGGGGGTGGTCACACCCCAGATTGGTGCTTCCTGCCCTGTCCGGTCACTGATGAGTTCTTTGACCTGATGCTCCCTAAATATATTAATCATCTTGACAAACTCTCAGAGCATCCATCATTTCTCATCTTGTTAAAGTGGGTTTGGGTGTGAGCGTTCCAACCTCACAGCCTGGATACCCCAAGCATTAATTTCTCTTCCCCTGACTACTCCTCCCACCCCACCTTCTTAGTTTCCTTTATTTTTACCGATTGTCAGGTTATAAACAAACTAGAAAGATGGAATTGGGCTGATTAAGCTGTACTTACTACAGCAAGTTTCTGCTCAGCTTCTCCCTGAAGAAAACAACCTGAGAGGGGGTTTACTCATGAGTTCTGTACTGCTCCATTCTTGCCATCCTGAACAGAAGATTGGACTAGTCATCTGACACAAAGGCAAACAGTTTAGAAGCTCACATCCAAAGAGCAAGATAATTCACATAAATCTAGACTGGACAGGCCTTGCGATGGAGCTAGGACCTGGTGAACTTGCCTTCTCCATAGCTAGTCTAACCTGTAACTGAGTGTAGTTGGCTAAATAATGGCCCCCCAAAGATGTCCACATTCTAATCCCTGGAAACTGTGAATATGTTACATTGCATGATAAAAAGGACTTTGCAGATGTGATTAAGGTTAAGGACCTGAGATACGGAAATTATCCTTGGTTATCCAGGTGAGCCCAACCAGTATAATCACAAGGGTACTTTTAAGAGGGAGGCAGGGGGATCAGCATCAGTAGCAGTAGGAGTTGTGATAGTGGAAGCAACAGGTTGGAGTGATGCTAAGAAGGGCCGTGAGCCAAGGAATGCAGGTGACCTCTAAAAACTGAAAAAGGCAAAGAAATGAATTCTCCCCTGAAGTCTCCAGAAGGAACCCATCCCTGTCTACACCATGACTTCTGACTTCCAGAACTATAAGAGAACAAATTTGTGGTGTTTTAAGCCACTAAATTTGTGGTAATTTGTTATAGCAGAAATAGGAAGCCAATACACTAGGCATAGAGCAAGTGTTCCTTATCCTTTCAGGGGCACATTCCTCCTTCCCAAAGGGCCCACCTGGGCTGCAGCTGACCACTCTAGGTTGGTCCTGTGCTTTCTATCTTAGTTGAAACACTTTCTGGAAATGGAAAAATACGTGTTTTTTTCAATCAATAAAATCCTTCCCTATACAAATTAGTTTTCTATTTCCTCCCTCCCACCCACTTTTTCCAAGGTACCCTTTGGTACGTCTCAGGTAGCCTTGGGTAATCTTCCATGGCTTGCTTGATCCAGTGTGCCTGGATCTGGCACTGCCTAAGGACTTGCCATAGGTTTGGATGTCCCTGTTGTCTGAAAAACTGTCCTCGGGAAGTGGAAATAATTCACTGAGTGTAACTCTGGGGAGCGGGGGGAGAGGTGATAGAAGGTAGGTGGGGCTCATTATGAGGAATGATGCTCTAATTATCAGAGCCTCCTACAAGGAAATGGGTAGCCTGGAGAGTTAGAGAGTTCTTGAAGATCCCAGAGCTTGGGGATTGAACAGAGCTTGGGGATTAAAGAATGCAACTCTATGCTGCCTATAAGAAACACACTTTTAAGTATAAAGACACAAATAAGTTAAAAGTAAGAGGATGGAAAAAGATACCGTGTTCACACTAACCAAAAGAAAGCTGGAGTGGCTATATTAGTATCACATGATGGCAAATTCATCAAGAGGACATAAAAACCCTAAATGTTTATGCACCTAATAACATAACTTCAAAATACACTAAGGAAAAACTAGTAGAACTTCAAGGAGAAACAGACAAACCTGCAATTACAGTTTATGTCTAATTAGTAGCACAAGTACATAGAAAATCAGGATATAGAAGATTTGAACAAAACTATCAACCACCTAGATTTAATTGACATTTACCACTCCACCCCACAGCAGCAAAATATACATCTTTTTCCAATGCAAATGGAACATTAACCAAGTTAGACCATATTCTGGGCCATTAAACAAGTCTTAATAAATTTAAAAGGATTCAAAAACAAAGAACATTCCCTGACCACAATGGAATAAAATTAGAAATCAATAACAGAAACATCTCTGGAAAATGTGATTACTGGAAACTAAACACACCTCTAAATAACACATGAGTCCAAGAAGAACTGAAAAAGGAAATAGAAAGTATTTTGAACTGAATGAAAAAGAAAAAATACAATTTGTGGGATGGTGCTAAAGCAGTGCCTTGGGGAAATTCTATAGCACCAAATGCTTATATTAGAAAAGAAGGGTCTCAAATCGGTGGCCTCACCTTCCACCTTAAGAAATTCTAAAAAGAAAAGGAAATGAAATCCAAAGTAGAAGAAAGGAAATAATAAAGATCAGAGCTGAAGTCAGTGAACTAGGAAGGAAAATCAGTAGAGAAAATCATTGAAACCAAGAGCTGGATCTTTGAGAAGTGATAAACCTCTAGTGAAACTGATCAGGAAAAAAAAAAGGCAAATTATCAACATTAGAAATGAGAGAAATGACGTTGCTACAGATTCTACAGATATTAAAAGACTAATAAAGGAATATTATGAACAACCTTATGCCAGTAAACTCAACAGCAAAGACAAAATGGATACATTCCCTCAAAGACACAAACTACTAAAGCACATTCAAAAATAAATAGATAACTTGAAAAGCCCTTTATTATTAAGTAAATTGAATTTGCAGTTAAAAACTTTCTTATGAGGAAAACTCCAGGCCCAAAGGATCTTGCTGGTAAATTCTAACAAACATTTAAGGAGCAAATAATATCAATCCTACACAACTCTTCCCAAAAAATTGAACGGGAGAGAATAGTTCTCAACTCATTCTATGAGGCCAGCATTAACCTAATATAAAAACCAGACACAGACATAAGAAAACTACAGATTGGGAGTTCCCTGGTGGTCCAGTAGTTAGGACTCGGCACTCTCGCTGCCGTGGCCCCGGGTTCAATCCCTGGTCAGGGATCTAAGATCCCACAAGCAGTGTTGGCAGCACGGCACCCCCCAAAAAAAAATACAGGTCAATATCCTTTATTTAAAGCAAATGCAGGCTTCCCTGGTGGCACAGTGGTTAATAATCCGCCTGCCAATGTAGGAGACACGGGTTCAAGCCCTGGTCCTGGAAGATCCCACAGGCCGCGGAGCAACTAAGCCCGTGCGCCACAACTACTGAGCCTGCACTCTAGAGCCTGCGAGCCACAACTACTGAAGCCCCTGCACCTAGAGCCCATGCTCCGCAACAAGAGAAGCCACCACAATGAGAAGCCCGTGCACCACAACAAAGAGTAGCTCCTGCTTGCCGCAACTAGAGAAAGCCCACACACAGCAACGAAGACCCAACGCAGCCAAAAATAAATAAATTTATAAAAATAAATAAAGTAAATGCAAAAAAGTTCTTAAGGGGCTTCCCTGGTGGTGCAGTGGTTGAGAGTCCACCTGCCGATGCAGGGTACACGGGTTCGTGCCCTGGTCAGGGAAGATCCCACATGCCGTGGAGCGGCTGGGCCCGTGAGCCATGGCCACTGAGCCTGCGTGTCCGGAGCCTGTGCTCCGCAACAGGAGAGGCTACAACAGTGAGAGGCCCACGTACCGCAAAAAAAAAAAAAAAAAAGTTCTTAAAACTTTAGCGAATTGAACTCCAACAGTATATGAAAAGGATAATACATCATGACTATCTTGGTCCACTTGGGCTGCTATAACAAAAAACTATAGACTGGGTGGCTTAAACAACAGGAATTTATTTCTCACAGTCTGGAAGCTGGAAAGTTTATGATCAAGTTGCTGTCAGATCCATGTCTGGTGAGGGCCCACTTTCTGGCTTGTAGACAACTGCCTTCTCACTGTGTGCTCACATGGCCTTTCCTTGGTGCCTACACTCATGGAGAGAGAGAGAAATCTTCCTCTTATAAGGGCACTAATCCCATCATGAGGTTTCCACCCTCCTGGCCTAATCTAAACCTAATTATCTCCCAAAGACCCCACCTCCAAATACCAAATCATTGTGGTCTAGGGCTTCAACATATGAATTTGGGGGCACACAAACATTTCAGTCTATAACAATGACCAAGTGAGATTTATTCCAGAAATGCAAGTTTGAGTGAACATTCAAAAAATAATCAGTGTAATTTGCTATATCTCAAAGATACATAAAAAGCATCTGACAAACTCCAATATTCACTCCTGATAATAATGCTTAGCAAATGAAGAATAGAAGGGAACTTTCTGAACCTGATAAAGGACATCTATGAAAAACCTACAGCTAACATCATACTTAATAGTGAAAGACAATGTTTTCCCCCTAAGATCAGGAATAAGACAAGAGTATCTGAACTCACTACTTCTCTTCAACACTATACTGGAATTTCTAGTCAGTGCAGTAAAGCAAGAAAAATAAATTAAAGGCATCCTTACTAGAAAAGAATAAATATTTGTTTATTTTCAGATGACATGATTATCTATGTAGAAAATCAGACGGAATCGACAAAAAAAGCTACCAGAATTAGTAAGGAAGTCTAGCAAGGCTGCAGGATAAAAGGTCAACTTACAAAAACCTATTATATTTATATACTAGTAAGGAACAATCAGAAGTTGACATTTTAAAAATAATACCATTTATGACAGCACCAAAAATGTGAAATTCTTATGTATAAATCTGACAAAAGATGTGAAAGACCTTTACAATGATGTCCATAAAACATTACTGAGAAAAATAGGAGACCTAAATAAATGGAGAAAGACACCATGTTCATGGATCAGGAGGCTCAATATTATCAAGATTTCAATTATCCCCAAGTTGGTCTATAGATTCAATGCAATTCCAATCAAACTCACACCTGGGGTTTTTTTGGGGGGGTGAATTAATAAACTGATTTTAAAATTCATATGAAAGTGCAAGGGTCCTAGGATAGGCAAAACTGCTTAGAACAAAAAGAATGAAGTTAGAGGACTGACACTACCTGATTTCATGACTTATTATAAAGCTACAATAATCAAAACAATGTGGTATTGGGGTAAAGATAGACATATAGCTCAGTGGAACAGAATGAATTCAGAAGTAGACTCATATATGTGGGCAACTGATTTTCAACAAAGGTGCAGAGCAATTTAGTGAAAAGAGGAGTGTCTTCAACAATCCTCTTCCCAAAAAGCATGCTGGAAAAATTGGATACCCATATGTAAAAAGTAAAACATCTCCTATCAATACCTCACACCATATATAAAATTAATTTCAGAATGGGTCAAAGAACTAAATCTAAAACTATAAAACTTCTAGACAAAAACAAAGAAGAAAACCTTTAGAATCTTGGTTAGGTAAAAACTTCTTAGATATGACACCAAAAGCACTTTCCTTAAAAGAACATACTGGTATATTGGACTTCATCAAAATTAAAACTTCTTTTTAGAAGACACTGTTGCTAGGATGAAAAAAGAAGTCAGACTGGGAGAAAAGGTTTGCAAAATCATTTATCTGATAAAGGAGTGGTATCCAGAATGTGTCAAGAATCCTCACAACTTAATAACAAGAAAATAACCTAATTAAAAAATGAGCAGACCATCTCAACAGGCACTTCGGTGAAGACAATGAATGGCAAATGCTCACATGAAAAGATGCTCAACCCCATTAGTCATTAGGGAAGTGCAAATTAAAACCACAGTGAGATACTGTTACACCTCTATTAGAATGGCTAAAACTTAAAAGACTCACCATACCACATGAACTGGAACTCTCATAAGTGTGTGGTGGGAATGTAAAATGGCACAGCCGCTTTGAAAAACAGTTTGGAAGCTTCTTACAAAGTTAAACATACACCTACCATAAGATTCAGCCATTCTGCTCCTAAATATTTACTGGAGAGAAATGAAAGCAAAGATTAGTACACAAATGTTCATAGTAGCTTTGTTTGTGATTGCCGAAACTAGAAACAACTCAAATGTCCAACAACACTTAAATGGATAAACAAGTTGTGGTATTTACATACAGTGAAATACCTCTTAGTAATAAGCAGCCGCATAGCACAGGGAGATCAGCTCGGTGCTTTATGTCCACCTAGAGGAGTGGGATAGGGAGGGTGGGAGGGAGACGCAAGAGGGAGGAGATATGGGGGTATATGTATACGTATAGCTGATTCACTTTGCTATACAGCAGAAACTAACACACCATTGTAAAGCAATTATACTCCAATAAAGATGTTTAAAAAAATGGAATGAACTACACACAGCAGGATAGATATTTTGATTCTCAAAATAATTATGCTCAGTGAAAGGAGCCAGACAAAACAGAAAACGTACTGTATAATTCCATGTATATAAAAATCTAGAAAATGAAAACTAATCTAGAGTAACAGTGGATCAGTGGTTGCCTGGGAGTTAGGAGCACAGAGGGGCAGGACTGAGAGATAATAAAGGGGCCAGAAGAAACTTTTGAGAGTGATGGATATATTCATTATCTTGATGATGGTAATGGCTTCAGGCAAATGTGTCTGTGTCAAAACTAACCAAATTATACTCTTTGTATATGTCAGTTTATTGTATGTCTCTTATACATCAATAAAGCTATTAAAATAAAACCTTAAAAAGACTTCTTCAATTATGTCTCTGTGTCCCTAGGAACTCTGTTTCATTAGCCTGCAAACAGGAGGTTTTATTCAGCTTCTGATGGGTAATGGTTGGGCTTCAGCCATGCTCTAGAGACACAAGATTGCACAAGCACTATCCTTACGGCCCATGGAAGTTCTCATGGCGTCTTCTGAATCTAAAACTGCAACCCTTCTATGCTAAACACCTGCCTTCTTCATATTTTCCTACTATCATGTTCTCTACCTGGCATAATTTATCTAAGGTCAATTTGAAATTACCATGGCCACACTGGGGAATTTCTGACATGAACAAGATTGTTCACTTAAGAAGTACCTCAGGGGATTTCCCTGGTGGTCCAGTGGTTAGGACTCGGAGCTTTCACTGCCATGGCCCGGGTTCAATCCCTGGTCTGGAAACTAAGCTGTGCTGCACGGCCAGAAAAAAAAAAGGGGGGGGGTACCTTAGAACAAAAAGGGAAGAAACCCTCATGAGTCATGAGGAGATTGTTTTTATCTAAAAGAGAATTTTTTTTAACATAGGAGACTATATTAGCTTTGTTTCTATACTTCAAGGATTAATGAATGGTAGCTTTTAAATTATTTAGATTGGTAAAATTGTCAGTGGCCTGAGTTATTGTCTAAACCAGCTGTAATCTCAATATCTATATATCTATTTATCTTTCTTTCTATTTCTTGTGTTTGTCAAAATGGGGTTTCTGTATCAATACACTCTTCCTTCTTCAAAAAGCAACATAATTACCCTTTAAAAATTGTAATTTCATATTTGTCTGAAGCTGGGTCCCTCTTAATTTTTGTCCCTCTCCCTCTGTTTTACCCCCTTAGGAAACTTTTAAAGATTAACTGATCAAAAAACATTCAGTTGTTATGTGTACACTTTTTTTTCTAGTCCAGATAAACTGTCAAAAATGTCTAAAAAAAAGAAAATGTTATTAAATTGTTTCTTTTTGTAGACACTGAAAAGTGTACTTGCATAATAGCCTTTGTTATTCTAGTTATGAGAAAAGAAGAAAAGAGCTTAATTCCAAGATGAAGAAGAGCTTTTGATACAACTTAGTCTTTATTTATTTATTTGGCTGAGCCGGGTCTTAGTTACAGCACGTGGGCTCCTAGCTGCGGCATGTGGGATCTAGTTTCCTGACCAGGGATGGAGCTTGGGCCCCCTGCACTGAGAGCACAGAGTCTTAACCACTGGACCATCAGGGAAGTCCCATGACTGAGAGTTTTTAAAAATTAGTTTACCATTTAAAAATAATGTCAGCACAGTATTTTGGTTTGTACAAAACCAGGGTTAAATTATTTAACCTTTCTAAATTTCCTACACTGGTTTTATGAGTTAAGTAAGTTACCATTGTTTCCATAACTTCCTGAAAAAATATATTTATGAACAATTAAATGAAATGATAATAACTTTTTAAAGAGTTATGAAATTTTATGAAATTCTTAAACTGCTACAAATCACAAAGATTTAACATATTAGCTAAACTTGAAATTTCCAGATCCTGACTAATTTTAAGGCCTTAGATAAATGGTTAAGTTAATTAATAAATAATCTTTGGATATCTGGACAGTTTCTAAGTAAGCAACAGATACAAAACACTGGCCACTGAACATACTCTTTATTCTTATCTCCTAGAATGGCACTGTACTTATCGTCCATAAATTCAGGAGAAGTGCAGAGAACTAACTGAATTCTAAAACCAAAATTTTTAAAGTTCTCAGAAACCCTTGAACGTCCATGGCCTAAAGTCTTGCCATTATCCTTGATAGCAGTAAGATCTGTCCCCTCTAGGATCCACAAGTTACCTCCTTCTGAGTTAATAACGAGTTGCCCCATGGATTTGGAAAGTAATCCCAATCCTAGACTCTACCCTATGACATGCTGATATCATTAGTTACAGCAGGGAACTCATAAAATACCTCCAGCTTTATCACCAACAAGTACAGCTGCTTTTTCAAAACACCCACCTAAGCAGCCTCTGCATGATCCCAAACCTGAAAGCTTGGTTTTCTGAAGAGGCATCAGAGAAAAACTGCCCTTGAGCCTCAGTGGAAAAGACCTTTTCAGGTTCTGTTAGCAACCGACACAACACTAAAACTCCAAGGTACTGGTACTGAAGTTCATGTCTCCCAGCTTATAAGATATACAGACCACCTAGAGGGGTGGGATAGGGAGGGTGGGAGGGAGGGAGACGCAAGAGGGAGGGAATATGGGGATATATGTATACATATAGCTGATTCACTTTGTTATACAGCAGAAACTAACACACCATTGTAAAGCAATTATACTCCAATAAAGATGTGGAAAATAAAAAAAAAAGCTATACATCACTTCATCCTGACTACTGGATGGCCATTCCATTGGAATACTTTAAACAGGATTCTTAGAATCCCTCCAGAAACTGCTGACCGCAGAAGTTGACAGCTTCTGCCCAAGGTTAATTTTCTGATTCTTCAGTGGCCTTTTTCCTTCCTTTTACCACTCATCTTGCCTGTTATTGTACTTTACACTCCCTAGGAACTGCCTCTAAGGCTCAATATGTTCTTCCTTATCTTCATCCTATGACTTTTGACCCTTTATGATCTTCTCCCACTTCAGAAAAAGTAAAATGTTCTGATGGGTTTTTCTCAGACCATAGCTACTGCTCTGAATTTAACTGTTTGCTGACAAAAATTTAATCTTTTTTCTTTTAAACACCTCTGAGAAGGTACGTTTCCTTTTATAGGCCCCTTCTGGTTCTTAAGTTTCCCCCACATCATTAATCCCAAGCTTCAGTCACATAAAAATTGACCTCACATCAACAAAATGCTTCTACTGAGGTTACTACAACCCTATCAGCAAAACGTAGCCCGTAAGGAATGAGAACTAATATTAGCTACAAACATTTTTTTTTAATTTGACCGCACCACACAGATTGCAGGATCTTAGTTCCCCGACCAGGGATCGAACCCGGGACCCCAGCAGTGGAAGATTGGAGTCCTCACCACTTGACCGCAGGGAATTCCCTACAAACATTTGTTCTCTTCAGAGACACTCTTTTTGGGAACTGTTTACCTCCACTCGCGTTATCTGCGCATTTCAAGGGACATATAATTAGCTCATGCAAAATGATACTTATACTCCCAATAAAGTCTGTGCTCCATTGGGATACCATTTCTGAGGTGGACATCAGACTTACACCAACCTACCACACACTAACTTATCCAATATATTTGGGGTAATTGTTAGAGACTTTCAGATATTTAAAACTACCTCTCTTCCAGAGGATCAAATTTTCATGAAAAGAAGAGGGCAGGGGCTTCCCTGGTGGCGCAGTGGTTGAGAGTCCGCCTGCTGATGCAGGGGACACGGGTTTGTGCCCCGGTCTGGGAGGATCCCACATGCCGCGGAGCGGCTCGACCCGTGAGCCATGGCCGCGGGGCCTGCGCGTCCAGAGCCTGTGCTCCGCAACGGGAGAGGCCGCAACGGGAGAGGCCACAACAGTGAGAGGCCCGCGTACCGCAAAAAAAAAAAAAAAAAAGAAGAAGAGGGCAGCACAGCAGAATCAGGACAACTCCCAGAGAGATAACTGGCTCCTCCTGCATTCTCTGTGAGCTGCGGTTCCCACAGTGGTGAAAAGGTGGCCCCAAACCTGTCTCAGACCCTAACAGATGCCATAAATGACACAACTTCTACTCTAGAAGGCTTCCCCACCCCCAAAAAGTCTAAATTCTTTAGCCAGGCTGTCACGAGCAATCCGAGGAGCGAGTTAGCTTTAGCAATACCTCTTGCTGCACTTATATAAATACTGCAGGTCAAGTAGAACAATTTCTGATGAGGCTAAAAGAAAAAGGCACCTGGCTCTCTACAAGAGACCAGCTGAAACATGGGACATATTTCCATGGCCTGGGTTGGGTCATCTAGGCCCCTGTGTCCAGAGTCTATTACAAGGCTGAATCATCATCTTGTTTCTGGTAACTGCCTGTGGTGCTTTTGGCCGATGGATCCTGTCCAGAGTCGTAAATGCCACTGTGCAGCCCTTGTCACATCAGAAGATTCAACACCTCATCCTGCAACAAAAGGAGCAGGAGAGACTTGCCCAAGTCCTCCTGCAGACAATTTTCTCGGTGCCACCTCCAGATCAGCAATATCTCAGCAATGGTGATGATTAGAATATATAAATTCATGTCCTGTGGCCTGACCTCATCTGACCTTGGATGAAAGGGGGGGAATGAGAAAGAAATGCAGGCCCTGACATCCAGGAGCTGGTCTGGCACTCACAGCAAGGCCTTGGTGCTCTCCCGATGGACATGACCAATTTCACAGATTCCAAACATCAGACAAGGCCACTCTATGACTGTAATAGATCAAGACAAAAACTAGACTAATAAGCATTGTCCAAATTCCCCAAATGACTAAACATCACCCTCTTCTAGCTCATATGAATGGGTGCTGCTTCTTTATCAATCACTCCCTTCGCCTCACCTTTCTAGATAAGGATTAAGATACCCAATCATAGAATCACACCCACTTTCTGACAGCCTCCAATCCTTGGACTCTCCCCTCAAATCGTCTAACACAAGGCCACATCCCATAATAGAATCTAACACCTTCTTACCGAGACATCGCATGGTGTATATGTTCTCCTTCATGGCAAGGAATCAATGAACCCAGATTTGTGTGACTGGATGAAGAAATTAATGAATGAAGGGAATTATAATAAAAGATCCAGGACTTACCCTCTAAGAGCTCATAATGTAGCAGGAGAGACAGACAAACCAACAGTTCTCAGGCAGTGTGATGAGTATTATAATAAAATGTAAAGACAGGGTGCTGTACAAGTGACATGTCAGAGCCAGGGGTTTCAGTGAAGGCTTCCTGGTAGAGGGGACACTAGGGTGAATCTTAGGTAGGAGTTAGCCCAGTACAGAGGTAGGGGTTGGATTTAGTGGGAGGAAAAACGTGTCTAGGCAGAAAATAGAAAGTTCAAAGGCAAGAAGCAGAGAGACTATACAGCTAGACCATGACTGAGGTCAAGAAGGGACTACCAGCAAGTCTGCAGGGCCTTATATGCTTTTAGGTCCATTGAAGGGTGGTAGGATTAGATTGTATTTTATAAAGTTCAATAACCACATACTGTTATCAAAGTTAACAAATCATTTACCTCCAGATGTTAAGATGGATACAGCATCACTTTTATTGTATCGCCAAAAAGGCATAAATTGAATTAACCATGAGGAAAAAGCAAATAATCCCAAATTAAGGAACATTCTGCACATTGAACTCCAAAAATATCAATGTCATAAAAGAAAAAAAGGCTGAGGTGCTGTTCCAGGTTAAAGGAGACTAAACACAGCTAAACACAATGCTTTACCCTGGATTGGAATTGGGAACGAAATACTTTTTTTCTTTTGCTAGAAAGAACATTAGTGGGACAACTGATGAGACTCAGCTAGATAATACTGTATGGATGTTAATTGCCTGATCTTGGGAATTCCCTGGTGGTCCAGTGGTTAGGACTCTATGCTTTCACTGCGACTGTGAGCCCGGGTTCAATCCCTGTTCGGGGAACTAAGATTGCCACAAGCCACGTGGTGTGGCCAAAAAAAAAAAAAATTCCCTGATCTTGATAACTGTACTGTGGTTATATAAGAGAATGTCTTCAGGAAATGCACACCACAGTATTTAAAGGTAAAGGAGCACCATGTCTGTAACTAACTCTCAAACTGTTCATAAATATATATATATATATATATATATGTAAATGAGAGAAGGATAAAGCAAATGTGGTAAACTGTTAACATTTGGGGTATCTAGATGAAGGGTAGTCATGAATTCTTTATATTATTCCTGCAACTTTTCTGTAAGACTGAAATTTTTTCAAAATATAGTTACCCCTTCCCTACAAAACAAAAAAAAATGCATGTAGTTGAACAAGCTCTATGTGTCAGTACTGTGGTGGGACCTGGGAAGGAGAGGGTAAATAAGATGCATCCCCTGCTCTATAGGACTCATGGTCCAGCAGGCCATCTTGGCAGCAGATCCAAAGGTGAGACAAGACCTCCAAGAAGATGACAACAATTTGGGCAAGAAATGGGGAAGGCCTGAATGAATTAGGGCAGTGCCAACGTAGCTGGAAGGACATCAAAGGGACAATATTTATGATCTGGTGACTAACTGGACTTGAGGTAGGGAATAAGAGAAGTCTAGTGAGGTGTCTGGGCTTCTTACACAGTCCATTGGCTGGACCATGGTCCCAGTCACCAAGACAGAGTGCTCACGCAGTTTGTGGAGAGTAATGGGATTGAGTTTGGACAGCTCAGTGGTGCTGTTAAGTAGAGGGTTTGAGCTACAGGACTGTAGTTTAGGGGAAAGATCTGAGCTGAGATATATTTGGAGGAGTCATCAGCATTGAGGAGTTAGAGGAAGCCACGAGATAAGAAGAAGGCACAAGAGAACCCCAACATCTGGAGATCGCAGTCCCAGTCTTTGCCTCACCCAAGAAAATGTCCTTCAAGTTCTTACTTTTCTACCGATGGTTTGGGCTCTTTGCCAGATTTTTCCCAGCTGGATGTGTGGCTTTCGGAGGTTCCTCACTTTGTAGACTTCCTTCCCACACGTAAATGGGGACATGGGAGAGTAGTTGTCTTAAGTACCTCCCGGTGTGAAGGCGAAATAATTGAGGTCATAAACACCAGTTATTCTAAGTACTGACCGTAAACTGAACTGAGATTGCTCCAGCCATCTCCTGCCTGTGCCTTTAGGTATTGATTTCTGGTTCTTCCTCCTTAGTGAATTAAAGGAAATTAGAATGCCACAATGATTGTGATTTGAGTGCGATTTGATAGTGCAGATGGCAAAGAATGGGACACTTGATTGAGAGATATAAATAATGAGGTAACACTGACCTTGGATTCAACACGTACAATAAAATGCATAAATCTCAAGCGTGGCACTGGATGGTTTTTGACAGTACATACACCTGTGCAACTCACGCCTCCATCAGGTTACAGAACAGCTCCATCACCCCAGAAAATTCCCTCAACTCCCCTTCACAGTTAATACCTGACTTGCATCCCTCAGGAGCAGCCACCATTCTGTTTGCCTCCCTCCCTTAATTTTATTTTTTAATGTTTTAAACTTGAGGGTTATTTAGAGAAAGTATGGATGGTCAGGTGTCAGAGCCAGGAATGCATTTAGGCTCTCAATGGAGAATGTGAAACTGAGTGCAGTTTAGGAATATTTATTCCACAGGATTTTTTTTTTTATTGAGGTATAGTTGATGTACGTTTCAGATGTACAGCATAGTGATTCACAATTTTTAAAGTTTATATTCCACTTATAGTTATTATAAAATATTGGCTATAGTCCCTGTGCTGTACAATATTTCCTTGTATCTTATTTATTTTATACATAGTAGTTTGTGCCTCTTACTCCCCTACCTCTACCTTGCCCCTCCCCCCTTCCCTCTCCCCACTGGTAACCACTAGTTTGTTCTCTGTGTCTGTGAGTCTGCTTCTTTGTGTTATATTCATTAGTTTGTTGTATTTTTTAGATTCCATCTATAAGTGATATTACACAGGATTTCTCTTTCTCTGTCTGACTTATTTCACTAAGCATCAAATAAATCCTCTCCTCTTGCCCCACCAAAAACGTTTTGCAATAGTTGGCCTCCAGCTGACTCTTCTCCACTAGGAAAATAGGATTTGTTTAACTGTTTGAACTTTCCTTTAGAACCTGTTTGTGTTTAACCGGACCCTCGACCCAATCTCTCGGTGAGGCATTTGGATAACATTTTTTGGTTAAGTCAGAGATTACGTTTAGCTATCCGTCCAAACTCCAAAGCTTAGGTTCACTGGACTCCAAGCCTCTATCCCACCTCCCTGCCCCAGCGGGCTTTGCTGGATTCTTCCTGCCGAGGAGGAGGGAAGGCGTGGAGGGAATCGGTTCCCACCCACAGCTCCGGCCGGGTGACTCTCCACCGCGGGCCCTGCTCTGCCACCTGACCTCTGAGCCACCTGCAAGTCATCAGGCTGGTGAGTGTCCTGCTCAGGCCGGCCTCCCCGCCCCCTCCCTGGAGAGGGGACATCTGGCGACAGCCAGCCCCACCCCCAAACCCGCGCGGCTGAAAGGAGACCGACCCCCTCTGCCACCCGGGGACCCGCGCCCCACTCGGCCGGCCGGGGCTGGGGAGGAGGCGGGCACAACCTTCAGCTTCCCCGCGGCACCCTAGGCCGCGGCTGCGCCGCCAGCCGGTACCGGGCCCGCGCCCGCACAGGTGGCCCGAGCAGAAAAGGGACATTTGCCAGACACCCCCTCCCCCCGGCTTGCACCACGGAGCGTGGGGTTAAAAGTTGCGATTGCAAAAGTCCTGCGTCTGATCTTGGGCCTTATCTCAGATTGACAGCAGGAAGGCCTTTAGAACCTCTGCCAATTTTTAACAGCCAGTGAGGACTGCAAATGCTACAGCGCTGGCAGGCAGCATTTGAGGACGATTTGAGCTGTGTTTCTTAAAAAAAAAAAAAGCGATTTATCGAAGGTAATATTAAACCAAAGATTATTTTCCCCTACCATTAATTTGCCCATCCATGTGTGGGACCAGTGACTTCAAATCAGGTAATTGTCAAGGAGAAGGGTGAAGATGCAGGCAGTTTTGATCACCATCAGGACACAGTCTGGGAAAGAGAGAATGCTCTTGAAAGTTGTCTGTCTTTCCTCTCCCACGTGGGTTTCTTAAGTAAGGATTTTTTCTTTTCTGATTATTTTTCTTTTTCTTCTACCTGTTCGCTGGTCACAGCCTCTGGCCTAAAGTCCCAGCATAGAATGTTCCTGCCTATGGAGTTCAAGACTCCTTGCCAAACTGGCATGGTGCCTTCCTAGGCAGCAAGAAATAGCTGAGGGGCTGTCATTTCCTACAGTGGTGCCCCAACAATGTCCTTTTCTCCCCCCTTTCCATTGTCTGAATTTGAAAATGGATGTTATAGAGAACAGACTGGTGGTTGCCAAGGGACAGGGGGCTGGGGGAGGGATGGAGTGGGAGGTTGGGATTAGCAGATGTAAGCTTTTATATATAAGATGGATAAACAACAAGGTCCTACTGTATAGCACAGGGAACTATATTCAACATCTTATGAAAAACCATAATGGAAAAGAATATATTAAAAAAAGAATGTATATATATATATATATATATATATATATATATAAACTGAATCACTTTGCTGTACAGCAGTAATTAACACAACATTGTAAATCAACTATACTTAAATTAAAAAAAGAATATGGATGTTATTTCTACTTTAGTGTATTATCACTGATGAACTGCATTTCGAAAAATGCAGTTCAGAAAAGTGCAGAGCAGGAAGATTGGCCTTTGGGCCGTTAGAGAAGGAAATCAACACCATGCAACGGATGGGAAGGGCAGCAGGAGAAGGATGCTCAGAGGGCCACCAATGAGGTAGTTTCCCACCCCCTGACCCGCCTTGGGGGCTTGGGTGCTGGCATAAAGGCAGCCTTGCCTTGTAGAAGCAGCCAGCTCTCTCTGGGGGTCACTAGCGCCAAGGTGTGGATGTTGGAGTGTTGCTTTTTCTCTCTCTCTTTTTAAGAGAAACCTTGAAAAAAAAAAAAAAGCACCGGTAAGTTGATTGAAGATGTCTTGTGTTATGGCCTATCAGCTCTTTCTTCATTTTTATCTGTCTCCTCCTGCCACATTGCGTATTTTGTTCTGATCTGGGGAAAGTGTGTCCAGCTTTTCCAGTTCTGATTTTAAAAACTCAATCTGTATTGGGATCTTACCAGCGTCTTAGGTGTTTTGCTGAATTTGCTCCATGCAATGACATTTCACTTTATCTCTGTTGTCTTCAGTAAATCTCTCCCATGACAATGTCTTCCGCTAAGATTGAGTGTGTTTTGCGGGAGAACTGGCGCTGCGGTGAGTCTCCAGTCTGGGAGGAGGCATCCAACTCTCTGCTCTTCGTAGATATTCCTGCAAAAAAGGTTTGCCGGTGGGATTCGCTCAGCAAGGAAGTGCAGCAAGTGACCGTGGGTAAGGATGAAGGATGGGCTTGGATCTGCCCAGACAGCCTTCTCTTCCCTGGGGAGGCGCGGTCACCTAATGTGTCATTCCTCCGGAACCTTCTTGTTAAAGCGTACTGAATATGCTTGAAAACTGTTGGATTGTCATCCTTTCTGTGTCCCCCACTTTGACCCAGGAGTAAAATCTGGATGGTCAATACTTTCCTCTTCCCCTGCGGGTGCCGGGCAACATTCCCCATTATGTTTTGGATGGTGAGTCACGGTAGGATCTTTCCTTCATACCTTCAGTTAACAGCCGTGAAAGTTGGAGACCCGGTTTGTGGCACAGCAAAGGTTATCTACCTTGGGTCAGGCCAAGGCCTTAATTTGAAAAACAAAATAATAATAATAACAACAGATATATCCCCTCTTTGTGCAAAGAGGAGCTTTTGGACTTAGAAAGCATTAACCGGGGCTTTCTGTTCACTGTTCAAAACAGGATTCACAAAGGAATTTCGAGTGCATTGGAGTATGATTCTGTTAATGGCCCTGTGATTTCCCATGGAGGGGTTTATCACATTTTATGGCCCAAGGATATGGGCTTGACTAGAGATAAAGAAGTTTCTTCTTTTCATTATTGTGTTCCTGGGAAAGAGATACCAGGAATTCCTGTGACCTCAGGACACACTCAACCCAGAACTGGGGACCTTTTTTTCTTAGATGAGAGGGAACAGCTTTTAATTCACTCACGGACATGACTGTGGCTCGAGGCAAAATGACTGTGACCCACTGTGATCAGACTTGGGGGAGGGACCCATCACCTTCCCTAGTCTCTCTTTCCCAATATGCACACATTAGGGATATATTCCTACCCCTAATCTTCAAAACAAAAACAAAACAAACAACCCCCCCACAAACCCTGGGAAGGGCTTGTGGTGTCCACAGCAGCTTAAAAGCTAACAGAAGCCTCAGGCCACAGGTTGGGATCCCTGATGAGGATATGACGCTCCTACTAGTGTCTTGCACATTCCCTGGGACCCTCCACGGCTCCAATCAACTTCCGCACGGGGCACCAAGCGTCTTGCACTGAATAGATGCTTAGGAAATGTTTTCACAATAAAGTCTGTCAATTTGTTTCCTGTGAGTACTCACCATGGTAATCCATCTCTCCACTTAAAAAAAAGTTTCCTTATATGTGGAAAAATGTTAAACCCAGAAAACCTAAAATTTAAATATACAAAATATAGTAGTATAAGGAAGACGTGATTTTTTAAATCATTGCATCTACATTTCTTTTACTATTTATTTTTATTTATTTGGTTGTGTCGGGTCTTAGTTGCTGCAGGCGGGCTCCCTAGTTGTGGCTTGCCGGCTCCTTAGTCACAGCACGTGGGCTCCTTAGTTGCGGTATGCATGTGGGATCTACTTCCCTGACCAGGGAACGAACCCGGGCCCCTGCATTGGGAGCGCAGAGTCTTATCCACTGTGCCACCAGGGAAGTCCCTCTATTATTTTTTAATCATGCTTACTTCCAAAAAGGATTTAAGAAGCAATTTTCAATTAAATACATACAAAACAGGGTACCTTTAACAAGACAAGTCCTAATTTTAAAAAAAAAAAAAAAGACAAGCCCTGTACTTGAGGGAGAGAGAGATGTCACAAAACCCAGTTGCTGGAACTAAACACAGTTTGTGTCCCTGCATTTCCTGAAGATCAGGCAAACTGAGCATTGCTTGCTCTGTGACAACTGCCCTGGTTTACACACCACCCCCTTAGGAACCTCTCCTCTGAACTTGCTGTGGCATCTGCCCCAGTGTATGGTGGCTGCTGTGATTTGACTTCTCTGCTTCTCCTGCTAGACTCGGAGCTTCCAGAGGAGTTGGGTTTCATTCATGTTTACATCCATGCTGCCCGGAACAGCACACGGAGTTCATGGTCAACGAATATACTGGGTTATGTAACCTTCACTGTTCAACAGAGAGGAGGGAGCACTCCCCTTGTCAAAAGAGCTGCAACCTCTTAGAGATGCCGGGTGGTGTGATGGACACAGTGTGACTACTGGCTGCCCCCTGACTGCTGCTTTTACCTCTGCAGATGCCCCAGTCAGCTCTGTGGCCCTTTGCCAGTCAGGAGGCTATGTCGCCACAGTTGGAACAAAGTTCTGTGCTTTGAACTGGGAAGATCAATCAGCAGTTGTCTTGGCCACGGTAGATAAAGACAAGAAAAACAATCGATTCAATGACGGGAAGGTGGATCCCGCTGGGAGATACTTTGCCGGTATGATTTACCTTTAGCACCTACTTACTGAGCTTTGGGGAAGACCAGAATGTGACTTACAAAAGCCTCACAGCTGCAGTAGTAAAATAAGTGTTCATAACGGGTCTGGGGTTCTTCTTTCATTATTACTTAAGTCACTTGTATCCAAAAAAAAAAAAAAATCCCATGAGAAACACTTCATAGATATCCCTTTCAACTGTTGTCTCTAGCAGACTAAAATTTGTATTGTATTTTTGTAGTTTAAATGAGTTTTTTTTTAACATCTTTATTGGGGTATAATTGCTTTACAATGGTGTGTTAGTTTCTGCTTTATAACAAAGTGAATCAGTTATACATATGTTCCCATATCTCTTCCCTCTTGCATCTCCCTCCCTCCCACCCTCCCTATCCCACCCCTCCAGGCGGTCACAAAGCACTGAGCTGATATCCCTGTGCTATGCGGCTGCTTCCCACTAGCTATCTACCTTATGTTTGGTAGTGTATATATGTCCATGCCTCTCTCTCGCTTTGTCACAGCTTACCCTTCCCCCTCCCCATAGCCTCAAGTCCATTCCCCAGTAGGTCTGTGTCTTTATTCCTGTCTTACCTCTGGGTTCTTCATAGCATTTTTTCCCCTTAAATTCCATATATAAGTGTTAGCATATGGTATTTGTCTTTTTCTGACTTACTTCGCTCTGTATGACAGACTCTAGGTCTATCCACCTCATTACAAATAGCTCAATTTCGTTTCTTTTTATGGCTGAGTAATATTCCATTGTATATATGTGCCACATCTTCTTTATCCATTCATCTGATGATGGGCACTTAGGTTGATTCCATCTCCGGGCTATTGTAATTGAGCTGCAATGAACACTTTGGTTCATGACTCTTTTTGAATTATGGTTTTCTCAGGGTATATGCCCAGTAGTGGGATTGCTGGGTCATATGGTAGTTCTATTTGTAGTTTTTTAAGGAACCTCCATACTGTTCTCCATAGTGGCTGTACCAATTCAGATTCCCACCAGCAGTGCAAGAGTGTTCCCTTTTCTCCACACCCTCTCCAGCATTTATTGTTTCTAGGTTTTGTGATGATGGCCATTCTGACTGGTGTGAGATGATATCTCATTGTAGTTTTGATTTGCATTTCCCTAATGATTAATGATGTTGAGCATTCTTTCATGTGTTTGTTGGCAGTCTCTATATATTCTTTGGAGAAATGTCTATTTAGGTCTTCTGACCATTTTTGGATTGGGTTGTTTGTTTTTTTGTTGTTAAACTGCATGAGCTGCTTGTAAATTTTAGAAATTAATCCTTTGTGAGTTGCTTCATTTGCAAATATTTTCTCCCATTCTGAGGGCTGTCTTTTGGTCTTGTTTATGGTTTCCTTTGCTGTGCAAAAGCTTTGAAGTTTCATTAGGTCCCATTTGTTTATGTTTGTTTTTATTTCCATTTCTCTAGGAGGTGGGTCAGAAAGGATCTTGCTGTGATTTATGTCATAGAGTGTTCTGCCTATGTTTTCCTCTAAGAGTTTGATAGTTTCTGGCCTTACATTTAGGTCTTTAATCCATTTTGAGCTTATTTTTGTATATGGTGTTAGGGAGTGATCTAATCTCATACTTTTACATATACCTGTCCAGTCTTCCCAGCACCACTTATTGAAGAGGCTGTCCTTTCTCCACTGTACATTCCTGCCTCATTTATCAATGATAAGGGGACCATATGTGCCTGGGTTTATCTCTGGGCTTTCTATCCTGTTCCATTGATCTGTCTTTCTGTTTTTGTGCCAGTACCATACTGTCTTGATTACTGTAGCTTTGTAGTATAGTCTGAAGTTAGAGAGCCTGATTCCTTCAGCTCCGCTTTTCGTTCTCAAGATTGCTTTGGCTATTTGGGGTCTTTTGTGTTTCCATACAAATTGTGAAATTTTTTGTTCTAGTTCTGTGAAAAATGCCAGTGGTAGTTTGATAGGGATTGCATTGAATCTGTAGATTGCTTTGGGTAGTAGAGTCATTTTCACAGTCTTGATACTTCCAATCCAAGAACATGGTATATCTCTCCATCTATTTGTATCACCTTTAATTTCTTTCATCAGTGTCTTATAATTTTCTGCATATAGGTCTTTTGTCTCCTTAGGTAGGTTTGTTCCTAGATATTTTACTCTTTTTGTTGCAATGGTAAATGGGAGTGTTTTCTTGATTTCACTTTCAGATTTTTCATCATTAGTGTATACGAATGCCAGAGATTTCTGTGCATTAATTTTGTATCCTGCAACTTTACCAAATTCATTGATTAGCTCTAGTCATTTTCTGGTAGCATCTTTAGGATTCTCTATGTACAGTATCATGTCATCTGCAAACAGTGACAGCTTTACTTCTTCTTTTCCGATTTGGATTCCTTTTATTGCCTTTTCTTCTCTGATTGCTGTGGCTAAAACTTCCAAAACTATGTTGAATAAGAGTGGTGAGAGTAGGCAACCTTGTCTTGTTCCTGATCTTAGTGGAAATGCTTTCAGTTTTTCACCATTGAGGATGATGTTGGCTGTGGGTTTGTCATATATGGCCTTTATTATGTTGAGGAAAGTTCCCTCTATGCCTACTTTCTGCAGCGTTTTTATCATAAATGGGTGTTGAACTTTGTCGAAAGCTTTCTCTGCATCTATTGAGATGATCATATGGTTTCCTCCTTCAATTTGTTAATATGGTTTATCACATTGATTGATTTGCGTATATTGAAGAACCCTTGCATTCCTGGAATAAACCCCACTTGATCATGGTGTATGATCCTTTTAATGTGCTGTTGGATTCTGTTTGCTAGTATTTTGTTAAGGATTTTTGCATCTATGTTCATCAGTGATATTGGCCTGTAGTATTCTTTCTTTGTGACATCCTTGTCTGGTTTTGGTATCAAGGTGATGGTGGCCTTGTAGAATGAGTTTGGGAGTGTTCCTCCCTCTGCTGTATTTTGGAAGAGTTTGAGAAGGATAGGTGTTAGGTCTTCTCTAAATGTTTGACAGAATTCGCCTGTGAAGCCATCTGGTCCTGGGCTTTCGTTTGTTGGAAGATTTTTAATCACAGTTTCAATTTCATTGCTTGTGATTGGTCTGTTCATATTTTCTATTTCTTCCTGATTCAGTCTTGGCAGGTTGTGCATTTCTAAGAATTTGTCAATTTCTTCCAGGTTGTCCATTTTATTGGCATAGAGTTGCTTGTAATAATCTCTCATGATCTTTTGTTATTTCTGCAGTGTCAGTTGTTACTTCTCCTTTTTCATTTCTAATTCTATTGATTTGAGTCTTCTCCCTTTTTTTCTTGATGAGTCTGGATAATGGTTTATCAATTTTGTTTATCTTCTCAAAGAACCAACTTTTAGTTTTATTGATCTTTGCTATCGTTTCCTTCATTTCTTTTTCATTTATTTCTGATCTGATTTTTATGATTTCTTTCCTTCTGCTAACTTTGGGGTTCTCTTGTTCTTCTTTCTCTAATTGCTTTAGGTGCAAGGTTAGGTTGTTTATTCAAGATGTTTCCTGTTTCTTAAGGTAGGATTGTATTGCTATAAACTTCCCTGTTAAAACTGCTTTTGCTGCATCCCATAGGTTTTGGGTCATCGTGTCTCCATTGTCATTTGTTTCTAGGTATTTTTTGATTTCCTCTTTGATTTCTTCAGTGATCACTTCATTATTAAGTAGTGTATTGTTTAGCCTCCATGTGTTTGTATTTTTTACAGATTTTTCCTGTAATTGATATCTAGTCTCATAGCATTGTGGTCGGAAAACATACTTGATACAATTTCAATTTTCTTAAATTTACCAAGGCTTGATTTGTGACCCAAGATATGCTCTATCCTGGAGAATGTTGCATGAGCACTTGAGAAAAATGTGTATTCTGTTGTTTTTGGATGGAATGTCCTATAAATATCAATTAAGTCCATCTTGTTTAATGTATCATTTAAAGCTTGTGTTTCCTTATTTATTTTCATTTTGGATGATCTGTCCATTGGTGAAAGTGGGGTGTTAAAGTCCCCTACTATGAATGTGTTACTGTCGATTTCCCCTTTTATGGCTGTTAGTATTTGCCTTATGTATTGAGGTGCTCCTATGTTGGGTGCATAAATATTTACAATTGTTATATCTTCTTCTTGGATCGATCCCTTGATCATTATGTAGTGTCCTTCTTTGTCTCTTCTAACAGTCTTTTATTTTAAAGTCTATTTTGTCTGATATGAGAATTGCTCCTCCAGCTTTCTTTTGGTTTCCATTTGCATGGAATATCTTTTTCCATCCCCTTACTTTCAGTCTGTATGTGTCTCTAGGTCTGAAGTGGGTCTCTTGCAGACAGCATATATATGGGTCTTGTTTTTCTATCCATTCAGCCAATCTGTATCTTTTCGTGGGAGCATTTAGTCCATTTACATTTAAGGTAATTATCGATATGTATGTTCCTATTCCCATTTTCTAAATTGTTTTGAGTTCGTTATTGTAGGTCTTTTCCTTCTCTTGTGTTTCTTGCCTAGAGAAGTTCCTTTAGCATTTGTTCTAAAGCTGGTTTGGTGGTGCTAAACTCTCTCAGCTTTTGCTTGTCTGTAAAGGTTTTAATTTCTCCATCAAATCTGAATGAGATCCTTGCTGGGTAGAGTAATCTTGGTTGCAGGTTTTTGTCCTTCATCACTTTAAATATGTCCTGCCAGTCCCTTCTGGTTTGCAGAGTTTCTGCTGAAAGATCAGCTGTTAACCTTATGGGGATTCCCTTGTGTGTTATTTGTTGTTTTTCCCTTGCTCCTTTTAATATGCTTTCTTTGTATTTAATTTTTGACAGTTTGATTAATATGTGTCTTGGAGTATTTCTCCTTGGATTTATCCTGTATGGGACTCTCTGTGCTTCCTGGATTTGATTAACTATTTCCTTTCCCATATCAGGGAAATTTTCAACTATAATCTCTTCAAATATTTTCTCAGTCCCTTTCTTTTTCTCTTCTTCTTCTGCAACCCCTATAATTCGAATGTTGGTGTGTTTAATGTTGTCCCAGAGGTCTCTGAGACTGTCCTCAGTTCTTTTCATTCTTTTTTCTTTATTCTGCTCTGCAGTAGTTATTTCCACTATTTTATCTCCCAGGTCAATTATCCGTTCTTCTGCCTCAGTTATTCTGTTATTGATCCCATCTAGAGTATTTTTCATTTCATTTATTGTGTTGTTCATCGTTGTTTGTGTCATCTTTAGTTCTTCTAGTTCCTTGTTAAATGTTTCTTGCATTTTGTCTATTCTATTTCCAAGATTTTGGATCATCTTTACTATCATTATTCTGAATTCTTTTTCAGGTAGACTGCCTATTTCCTCTTCATTTGTTAGGTCTGGTGGGTTTTTATCTTGCTCCTTCATCTGCTGTGTGTTTTTCTGTGTTCTCATTTTGTTTATCTTACTTTGTTTGGGGTCTCCTTTTTGCAGGCTGCAGGTTCGTAGTTCCCGTTGTTTTTGGTGTCTGTCCCCAGTGACTAAGGTTGGTTCAGTGTGTTGTGTAGGCTTCCTGGTGGAGGGGACCAGTGCCTGTGTTCTGGTGGATGAGGCTGGATCTTGTGTTTCTGGTGGGCAGGTCCACGTCTGGTGGTGTGTTTTGGGGTGTCTGTGGACTTATTATGAGTTTAGGCAGCCTCTCTGCTAATGGGTGGGTTAGTGTTCCTGTCTTGCTATTTGTTTGGCATAGGGTGTCCAGCACTGTAGCTTGCTGGTCGTTGAGTGAAGCTGGATGCTGGTGTTGAGATGGAGATCTCTGGGAGATTTTCGCCATTTAATATTATGTGGAGCTGGGAGGTCTCTTGTGGACCAGTGTCCTGAAGTTGGCTCTCCCACCTCAGAGGCACAGCACTGACTCCTGGCTGGAGCACCAAGAGCCTTTCATCCACACGGCTCAGAATAAAAGGGAGAAAAAGTAGAAAGAAAGAATTAGTAGTAGTAGAAAGAAAGAAAGAAAGGAGGGAGGGAGGGAGCAAGGAAGGAGGGAAGGAAGGAAAAAAGAAAGAAAGAAGGAAGATAAAGTAAAATAAAGTAAGATAAAATATAATAAAGTTATTAAAATAAAAAATAATTATTAAGAAAAAAAACGGACAGATAGAACCCTGGGACAAATGGTGGAAGCAAAGCTATACAGACAAAATCTCACACAGAAGTATACACATACACACTCACAAAAAGAGGAAAAGGGGAAAAAATTATAAGTCTTGCTCTCAAAGTCCACCTCCTCAATTTGGGATGATTCGTTGTCTATTCATGTATTCCACAGATGCAGGTACATCAAGTTGATTGTGGAGCTTTAATCCGCTGCTCCTGAGGCTGCTGGGAGAGATTTCCCCTTCTCTTTGTTCTCACAGCTCACAGGGGCTCAGCTTTGGATTTGGCCCCGCCTCTGCGTGTAGGTCGCCGGAGGGCATCTGTTCTTCGCTCAGACAGGATGTGGTTAAAGGAGCCGCTGATTCGGGGGCTCTGGCTCACTCAGGCCGGGGGGGAGGGAGGGTCACGGAGTGCGGGGCGGGCCTGCGGCGGCAGAGGCCAGCGTGAGGCCAGCGTGACGTTGCACCCGCCAGAGGCGCGCCATGCGTTCTCCTGAGGAAGTTGTTCCTGGATCCCGGGAACCTGGTAGTGGCGGGCTGCACAGGCTCCCCAGAAGGGGGGTGTGGATAGTGACCTGTGCTCACACACAGGCTTCTTGCTGGCGGCAGCAGCAGCCTTGGCGTCTCATGCCCGTCTCTGGGGTCCATGCTTTTAGCCGCGGCTCACGCTCGTCTCTGGAGCTCCTTTAAGCAGCGCTCTTAATCCCCTCTCCTCGCGCACCAGGAAACAAAGAGGGAAGAAAAAGTCTCTTGCCTCTTCGGCAGCTCCAGATTTTTCCCCGGACTCCATCCCGGCTAGCTGTGGTGCACTAACCCCCTGCAGGCTGTGTTCACGCCGCCAACCCCAGTCCTCTCCCTGTGCTCTGACCGAAGCCCGAGCCTCAGCTCCCAGCCCCGCCCGCTCTGGCGGGTGAGCCGACAAGCCTCTCGGGCTGGTGAGTGCCGGTCGGCACCGATCCTCTGTGCGGGAATCTCCCCGCTTTGCCCTCCGCACCCCTGTGGCTGCGCTCTCCTCCAGCTCCAAAGCTTTCCGCTCCGCCACCCGCAGTCTCGGCCCGTGAGGGGGCTTCCTACTGTGTGAAAACCTTTCCTCCTTCACAGCTCCCTCCCACTGGTGCAGGTCCCGTCCCTATCATTTTGTCTCTGTTTTTATCTTTTTTCTTTTTCCCTACCCAGGTACGTGGGGAGTTTCTTGCCTTTGGGGAGGTCTGAGGTCTTCTGCCAGCGTTCAGTAGGTGTTCTGTAGGAGTTGATCCACGTGTAGATGTATTTCTGATGTATCTGCTAGTGTTGGAGGTTCTCCTGCAGAGGCAGGGGGTGGCTGTGGCTCACCGTGGGGACAAGGACACTGGCAGCAGAAGTTCTGGGAAGTACTCCTTGGCGTGAGCTCTGCCAGCGTCTCGACATTGCCATTTTTGAAGACTACAATCTCGCCCAACTCCCCTCTTTTTTAACAGAACTTTCCTCATGTTTTTGCGTCTAATGTTTCCTTGTGATTAGATTGATGCTATATATTCATGGCTGGAATCACTGCATAGGTGCTGTTCTGTCCTTCTCGGGGTATCCCGTCTGGATACCATCTGTCCCTCATTGGTGATGTCAGTTTTGATCACCCAGTTGAGGTCTTAGATTTCTCTACTACGTAGCTACTATTTTTAAATTGCAATTTATAAGCAGTTTGTGGGGTCTGTTAGTGATCTATTGCTGTGTTACAAATTACCCTGAAATTTAGTGGCTTAAAATAACAAACATATATTATCTCACATAGTTTCTGAAGGTCAAGAACCTGGGTCTGGCTTGGCTGCATGGTTCAAGGCTATGTCCTGAAGTTGCAGTCAAGCTGTTGGCTGGGGCTACAGCCTTGGAGGGAGCTGGAGTCTCTGAAGCGGCCTGGAGGATCTGCTTCAAATCTGACTTACATGGCAGGCAGTTGGCAGGAGGCTTCATTTCCTTACTGCGTGGGCCTCTCCATAGGACTGCCCGGGGCATGGCCTCCCCCAGAGCCAGTGATGAGAGGCAGAGAGAGAGAGAAAGAGAGAAAGCCCAAGATGGAAGCTACAGTCCTATTATAACCAATCTCAGAAGTGACATAGCATCACTTCTGCCATGAGCTATTGGTCACAAAATTATGGAGGGGACTAGACAAGGGTGTGAATACTGGGAGGCAGGGATCATTATGGGTCAACTTAGAGGCTGGCTACAACATGGGGAGATACTTTAAGTCCAAGCAAATATCCTGGTCCTCATCAAAATATCTTCCTTAGCTTTTACATTCCTTGATGATTCTCACTTGAAGCCATCTTTATTATGATGGCTGCAGAATGAGTTATATACAGATTTAAATGAATTTTAACTCTAAGTTTGAAATTAAATAATGCATTTCACATTTAGTTCTCATTTAGCTCCCATCCTAACAACCCTATAGTTAGCCAAAGTTGATTCTAAATCCCTGCTGTTTCCACCTCCCCACTCTTCCCCTCACATCATCAGCCATGCTGTCCTGGCTCCATTCTCTTTCTTTCTTTCTTCCTTTCTTTCTTTCTTCCTTTCTCTTTCTATCTCCTTCTTTCTTTCACTGTGCTGGGTCTTTGTTGCGGCATGCAGGATCTTTAGTTGTGGCATGCGGGATCTTTTAGTTGCAGCATGTGAACTCTTAGTTGTGGCATGCATGTGGGATCTAGTTCCCTGAGCAGGGATCAAACCGGGGCCCCTGCATTGGGAGCATGGAGTCTTAGCCACTGGACTTCCAGGGAAGTTCCTCCATTCACTTTCAACATGGAAGGTAAGTAAGATCTGAGCAGGTGGTGTGGATTGTTTCCCATCTTCCTGGACTTTACACAACCATAGATCTAGTCCAGGACAGGTTGAAAGATTAAAGATGAGAATCCATTGGAAGCCCTTCTGCCAGTAATTTCTGCAGGATGAAGAAATATGATTGGATACTCTACCTCCTGTTGAAGTTGATTTTCTCTCTCCCTTATGGCTAGAAGTTTACAGCTCTGTGGACTTGGTGAGACAAAATTAAAATGCCCTCAGAGGCCTGAGTTCTTAGCCTGGAGTCCCCAATTCTTAACCTTTGCCCTCTGGAGACCCCTTAAAATGGTAGGCATCAGTGTGCATACATACTGGTCATGTGCATCTGTCAGAAGCACCTGAGAAACTTTTTCTAGAGAGAGTTTATAGATTTCAGCAGGTGTTGAGAGCTGTCCCTGGCCCAGAAAAGGGTGGGGTCATCTGATAGTCTGGATGGGGGTCTCTTAGTGGTGGGTAGTACCCTGAAGGTGTCCCAACACCCAAGGTCTCACCTGTCTGGGCTCACTACTAGATAATGATAAACCAGGGCTCCAGTTTCTTTCCCACTAAGGAAGAGCCCTTTCTAAGCAGTGGGGGATCCACATTCATGTTCCAGGCATCTCCTTTTGTGAGGCAGATAGTGGGGGAAGGGGGTGGGTGGGGGTGGAATAGAAATAATAGAAACAAACCCAACTGCCCTATAGCAAAAAAACAAGGAGGGAGGTCTGGCTTGCTGTTCAGGCTTCCCAGTTTCAGTCCATTTTCCTCTAACTCACTCTTCTTTCAGATAGAGCATGTTATAGTAAATGAGCTTTCCAATTTCTTCATTATGTTAAATTCTGCTCTATCCTCTGAGATCACACTCAAGTCTAAGTGCATATTCCATGGGCACATGAGAAGAATGTGTATTCTGCTGTTGTTGAATGGAGTGTTCTCTATAAATGTCACTTAAGTCCAGTTTGGTTAATGGTATTCAGTTCTTCTATTTCTTTGCTGATTTTCTATCTACTTGAGTCTATTACGGAGAAAGGGATGCTGACATCTCCGACCGGAATTATGGATCTGTGTGTTTCTCCTTTCAGTTCTGACTTTTGCCTTGTGTATTTTGAAGGTCTGTTGTTAAGCACATGCACATCTAGGATTATTATGTCTCCTTAGTGAAGTGACTATTTTCACAATATGTAGTTACTCCTATTTATCCCTGGTAGTTTTCTTTGCTCTAAGTATATCTTGTCTGATACTAACATAGCCTGTACAGTTTTTTTAAATTAATATTTGCATAGGATAGGTCTTTTCCCATCCTTTTACTTTTAAGCTACCTATGTCTCTTATATTTGAAGTGAGTTTCTTATAGACAGCATATAGTTCTATTTTCAAAAAGTTTATTCTGACATTATCTTAATTGATGTGTTTAGATTATTTACATTTAATGTAATTATTGATATGCTTTGAGTTAGATCCACCATTTTATTATTTGTTTTCTCTTCTTTCCCTCTGTATTTTTTGTTACTCTGTTTCCCCTTTCCTGCCTTCTTTTAGGTTATTTGAATATTTTTTAGAATGCAATTTTAATTTACTTATTGTGATTTTTCACTATATCTCTCTGTATAGTTTTTTAAGGGCTCCTGAATGGATTACAAATGTATAGTTAACTTTTAACAGTCTGTCTAGAACCAATATTTTACCACTTCAATTGACAATCACCCATTTATGTCATAGTTGTCTTTATATACATAGATTTAAAATCCCATCAGAAAATGTAATTTTTGCTTTCGATCATCAGAAATATTTTAAGGAACTAAAAGGAAGAATAGTCTATTATATTTACTCATATACGTGCTATTTCTATTGCTCTTTCTTCATTCCTGTTGTTTCTTTTGGTACTTCCCTTCTGTCTGAAGAATTTCCTTTAGCAATTCTTTTAGAACAAGTCTGCTGGCTATAAATTCTCTTAGTTTTACTTCACAGGAGAATGTCTTTATTTCACCTTCATTCTTTAAGGATATTTTCACTTGATATAAAATTCTAGGTTGACACATTATTTTTCTTTCAACAAATTAAAAATGTATCACTTTCTTCTGACCTCCACAGTTTCTCATGAAAAATCAACAGTCATTGAAATCATTATTCTCCTATATGTTGTATGTATGTCATTTTTCTTTCATTAATCTTAAGGATTTCTATCTAACTTAAGTTTGGTTGTTTGTTTTTTTTGGGTTTTTGTTTGTTCTTTTTTTTTTGCCATGCCACATGGGATGTGGCATCCTAGTTCCCTGACCAGGGATCAAACCCATGCCCCCTGCATTGGAAGCATGGAGTCCCAACCACTGGACTGCCAGGGAAGTTCCTATTTAACTTAAGTTTTTAGAAATTTGATTATGATGTGTCTGGGTATAGGTTTCTTTGGGCTTATCCTGTTTGGGGTTTGCTCAGCTTCTCAAATATATAGTCTTATGCTTTTCACCAAACTTGGAGAGTTTTGAGCCATTACTTCTTCAAATATTTTTTGGCCCTGTATTCTTTGTCCTCTTCTCTAGGAATCTAGTGACACATATGTTAGCTCTTTTGTTGTTGTCCCACAGGTCCCTAACACTCTATTTTTTTTCAGTCTTTTTTTCTCTCTGTTGTTCAGATTGGATAATTTCTTGATCTAGCATCAGATACACTGACTCTTTCCTCTGTCATCTCTATTCTGCTATTGAGTCCATCCAGTGGGTTTTTTATTTCATTAATTTTATTTTTCAGTTATAAAATTTTCACTTGGGGATTCTTTATATTTCTCCTCCTTTGCTGCTATTTTGAGTTTTGTTTTAAGACTTTGCAGATCGTTCATTTGAGCATTTTTATAAGAATTGCTTTAGTCTTTGTCAAGTAATTCCAACAACTGTGCCATCTCACTGTCTGCCTCTTGATTCGTTTTCCTATACGACTTGAGATTTTCATGCTTCTTTGTGTTGCCAAGTAACTTTGGATTGTATCCTGGACATTTTGACTATTACCTTATGAGATGCTGGGTCTTGTTTAAATCCTATGGAGAATGTTGATATATTCGTTTCAGTAAGCAATCTGTATGTTTAGGTTCAGATCACAAGTTCCATTTTCCACAAGTTCCTACTTTCTATTAGGTGCCATTAGGTGTGCCACTCAGTGGTCAGTCTGAGACCTAGAAGGAGTTCTATCCATTAGCTCCATTCTCCAAATCTTTAGCATGCTAATTAGAATCAGATCCATGCATGTACAAACAGATGAGCCCAGCAGATCACAAACAACTTTATGGGGTTGCATTCCTGAGCATCATCCCTCTTCTAGTACTTTCCAGCTTCCTGTAGCTTCTTTTCATTCCTCCAGTCAGAAACCACCCACTTCTATGACTGTTCTGCCTCCAGGGCCAAGTGGCAGGAGGGGAGAGAGAGAGAGAGAACATGAAAGCAACGGTGTTTGATCTGCCCTTTTGTCCCTGCAGCTTCACTAAATGCAGAGGAATGTTGCCTTCCCTCAGAGTTTTGATTCCTGTAGTTTCCTGTTGCTGACCTCTCTCTGCCTTTGCTACCCTCACTGCAGAATTGCCTGGGGGCTGGTGCATGAGAAAATGGAGAAAAAGGAGGAGAAAATAAGCAGGGGGTTTCTTCCACTCTCTCTCTGAGCCGTAGGAGTGTTTTCTGCTCCTTGCGCCAGATCTAGAGGTTTCTCTCGGACCTCTTTCTGCCTGCACCATGGTGCTCACTTCCAAGTTTCAAGCTGGGTTGAGTTCAGGCCAGGACATACTAGAGGATAAAATGGAGAGCTCAAGAACTCGCCACCAATTAGGTGATACTTCAAATTCTGTGTTCTTCTCTGAGCCGCCTGATAATTCACATTGCAGAGTTGTCAAATAGCTACGCCATGCATTTTGTCCAGGTCTTAGAGTTGTGCTCAGTGCGAGAAAATGAGGTTGGTGCAGATGTCTGGAACCAGAACCTCTCAAGGTAGTTTTAATTTGCATTATAAGCAAGGTAGTTGTCATTAAAAAAAAAAAACCCATAGGACCCAGATTGGGATTGTATAATAATTTCCTTGATTTCATCACAGGGAAGGAGTCCTGGTGAGAGAAGATGGTGCAGTGCGTGGGCGGGATGCTGTGCAGCTGAGCTCCATACTCTTTGGGTTTTGTAGGTACCATGGCTGAGGAAACAGCTCCAGCAGTTCTGGAGCGGCACCAAGGGTCCCTGTACTCCCTCTTTCCTGACCACCATGTGGAAAAGTACTTTGACCAGGTGGACATCTCCAATGGTTTGGATTGGTCTCTGGACCACAAAATCTTCTATTACATCGATAGCCTGTCCTACTCGGTGGATGCTTTTGACTATGACATGCAAACAGGGAAGATCTGTATGTACTTTTTCATTATTTTTCTTAATATTGCTGGTATTTTTTTCATATGCATATGACTAGCAGGCTGCCTCGCCCTTAACCCATTTGAAAAGGTCCTTACTTTTCAAAAAAGGAATGCCTAATGTTATGATTCCAATATTGTAATGATTACACAGACTTGACTCTGCTGCCAGTCAAGCCATGGCTCTCAGCACAACTAAATATGGCCACAGTTTGCATAATATGGCTAGATCCTTAATCCTTTTTCTCACAACCATCACTAGAAAGAGGCTCACTGTAAAACGGATCCTGTTCTACCAGCTGGTGCTTAAAGGCAAATAGTATACAGCAGAATGGGACAAAAGAACAGAAAATTAGAGTTTGGGGTTGATATTTCTTATTTGTACTTTAGTTAACTATAGGCAAGTGCTTAAAGACAAATTAACAACCTTTCATAATGGAAAAGTAAAAAAAGTAGTTGCAGATTGTTCAACTCCACCAACGGATCTAAATGAGCCATAGTTGGAAATTGGGAGGGAAGGAATTATTGGAAAGAATTTAAAAAGGAGTGCTTGAAACTTTCATGAAAGGTGCCAGACCACAAGAGCAAAACCAATCATAAAAATGACTTGAAAAAAATCATGAGTCTCATGTAGATTTAATCAGAGGCTAAATATTCCAGCACAGATGTTTTGCTTTGAAATATGTAGTGCTCTTTTTCATGACTGTTTTTACCCACTTTACTTACACATGGTTTTAACATTTTCCCCTTATACCTCAATCTGATTACTGTAATGACCTGGATTTTGTAGTGTAATGTTCCTCTGGATTTTGATGCTTGTTTTTTGTATATTATGATTCCCTTTAAGGCCGGCCAGTTGGTTTCAGAATACCCCTCTTTTCAGAAACAAGCTCTTCTAATATTTAGATGATTTTGGAGCATTTAGTTGGGCAGAAACAGAACTCATACACCTTGTTAGTTTTTGTGCGTGAACTGTTGGCAGCTCAAACCTGGGCCCTTGGCTGTGAGAGCGTGGAGTCCTAACCACTGTACCACCAGGGAATTCCCCAAAGTAGGCATTTTTTTGGAAGTAAAACAGCAAAGGTCTAACCACAGACAGAAGTGTGTCTGAGGTGGGCATGCAGGGCTTCAGTTCAGGTCCCTCAAAAATATCTTTTGTTATTTTATTAAGAATTCTGCTTTCTTTTTTCTCTCCTCCTCTGAAAGCTTAGGTAGCTATGTCTGTACCCAAACTAAAGGGAATGAATCCACCCCAAATCCTACAGTACAAATCCTTTGTTGAGGGGTGCCCACTCATGTTTTTAGACATTTTTAGAGTTAGGAATCCTCCTGAATCATCCCGCCTGTGGTACCCATTTGCCAGACACTGGATAAGCAGAAGCGATCAGTATTTATAATCAACTTGATTGCTCATTGTTTGATGCTCAGTATTGAGTGGCCTGTGGTTTTGGGGTGTGTGTGTGTGGTTGGTTTGTCTGTTTGTTTGTTTTTTTAACCATAGCCAACCGCAGAAGTGTTTACAAGCTGGAGAAAGAAGAACAAATCCCTGATGGAATGTGTATTGATGTTGAGGGGAAGCTCTGGGTGGCCTGTTACAATGGAGGAAGAGTGATCCGTTTGGATCCTGAGACAGGTAGGCCCACAGCAGAATGGAAAAAACCCGCCATGTCTGGAAAACACCAGACACTAGGGGCCAGAGAAATTTCATTACTAATAAAGTTATATAGAGATATATTCAAAGGTCTCAATTGGATGATTTTGGAAATAAAGGCCAAAGATATAGCCCAAAATGTTATAGTCAGAACTCTTTTTCCTGTAGAGGTAAATCTTTTTTGCCCAGAAGAAATTGTCAGGGAAGGTAGGTGAAATACCTGGGCAAAGTCTGACCTCCAAATCTTCTTTGAACTTTCCTATTGCTCCACAAGGGGTCCCGAAAAGTTGTGCGGGTGGAAATTTGCTAGAGCTAGACTTAAATGAAATATTTGGTGACCTAGGGAAAAGACTCCGAACTGTGAAGTTGCCTGTTGTTAAAACAACCTCATGCTGCTTCGGAGGGAAGGATTACTCTGAAATGTATGTGACCAGTGCCCGGGATGGGATGGACCCCGAGGGTCTACTGCAGCAACCTGAAGCTGGTGGAATTTTCAAGGTGATCTGGCTATATCTTTTATTTTGAGGGTGAGGTGGGAGATCTTCGGTTAAGTAACTGAATGATTGGTGCTTTTTCATACTTCCCAAATACAATTGTATTTGGCATTTAAGCTCATCATGCTAGACTTAAAAACATTTTATTGAGATTTTCTAGACCTGAAGTCCAGGACAATGTGTTTAGCCCACTTTGTACAGTGCTTTAAAATATTTTTTTGCTTCAGTGGTGTTTGAAATTCTATAAATCAGTAGAATAGGCTTGGAAAACCAGTGTTTGAAACACATTTATAAGATTAGTTGATTGTTTTGATGTTGCAAGAATATTTTCAGGTTCTTAACTTTTTTTGGCAGTGAAATAAACACTGATAAGAGTTATAGATCTCTTGAGCTGAAAAGAAATGTAGAAATCATCTGGCGCAAACCCCTTTCTTAACAGATGGGAAGAAGATAGAAATAAATTCAGTTTTCAATCCTAGTTGTAAATGGTTGCTAGTTGAATTATTATCTATGTGAATAATTGGGTTGGACCATAAATACCTAATCAAATAGTTCCTTTTTATTATAGGAAACAAAACAAGGATAATAGGTGGCTAAATATATTATTGTGGATCATAAAAATGTTTTTGGAGAATACTTGTGAATTACCTTGTATCAGAGTTTCTCTCTTTTCTTTTTTTAACAGATAACTGGCCTGGGGGTCAAAGGAATTCCTCCCTATCCCTATGCAGGATGAGTGACAGGCCTTCCTTCATAGTGGAAGAGACTTAGAAGACAACTAGAAAATTCTGGTGCTGAAATTTCAGTCTAGTTACAAAAAAAAATGAAGCAATGATATTAATAGGATTAAATTTTTAATTACAATTTTTAAAACATAGAGCATTTTTAACAAGGGGTGACAGGTGGTTTTGATAACATACTATAAGGCCTTCTGCAAAAGTGCTATAGAAATATAGAGGTGTTCAACCGTCAACCAGCCTCTTGATTCTTTGCAAATTGCTGGTGGAATCAGGGAAGGGGGAAGGAACCATATTTGTTCTTTACTCTGCATTCGATACTTACTATACCTAAAGCTTTAAAACATTAATAAATAGTAGTCTGGTAATGACTTGCTATGATTATGTTCCTTTTTATTTTCATCATAATCTTATAAAATATGCTGCAGTGCCGACCTACCTTCATATTACTTTTCCTGTATGTTATTTTACAAATTAAAATATTGCTGGAGGATAAGAATCAAACATTTTGGCAAAATCTATGGTTCCGACTGCCACCTAGTAGATGTAATGTATCACTTTGGAAAGAATACTTTAAAAAATAGCCTTATTGGGGCTTCCCTGGTGGCACAGTGGTTGAGAGTCCGCCTACCGATGCTGGGGACACGGGTTCGTGCCCTGGTCCGGGAAGATCCTACATGCCGCGGAGCGGCTGCGCCCGTGAGCCATGGCCGCTGGGCCTGCGCGTCCGGAGCCTGTGCTCCGCAATGGGAGAGGCCACAACAGTGAGAGGCCTGCGTACTGCAAAACAAAAAACAAAACAAAAATAGCCTTATTGAGTTATAATTGACCTACACATATTTAAAGTGTACAATTTGATAAGTTTGACATATATATACACATTAATGAAACCAACACCTCAAGTAAGATAATGAATCTATCCACTACCCCAAGATTTTCCCTGTGTCCCTTTGTAATCCTTCCCTTTGGTCCTTCTGTATGCCTGCCCCCATCCCCAGGAAACCACTGATCTGATTTCTGTCACTATAAATTAGCCTTAAAATTGGGTACTGTGATTTCTCCAACTTTGTTTTATCAAAATTGTTTTAGCTCTTTTAGTTCCTTTGGCCTTCCATATAAATTTTAGAATCAGCTTGACTATATCTACAAAAAAATCCAGGGGCAATTTTCATTGGAATCGCTTTAAATCTGTAGAACAATTTGGAGAGAATTGGCATCTTTATGATTTTGAATCTTCCAACCCATGAACATGGCATGTCTTTCCAATTATTTAAGTCTTCTTTGATTTCTTTCATCAGCATTTTGTAGTTTTCAGCATACAGATTTTTGTTTTGTTCTGTTTTTGTTTTTGGCCGCACCATGCAGCATGTGGGATCTTAGTTCCCCGACCAGGGATCAAACCCCCGCTCCCTGCAGTGGAAAAGTGGAGTCTTATCCACTGGACCGCCAGGGAAGTCCCAAGCATACAGATCTTGTACATGTTTTGTTAGGTTTATATCCAAGTATTTCATTTTCTGGAGCTATTGTGTTATTATTATTTAAATTTTTTGTTTCCAGTTGTTCATTGCTCATTTATGGAAGTATGATTGGTGTTTGTAGCTTGAATTTGTATCTAATGACTTTGCTAAACTCACTTATTAGTTCTAAGAATATCTCTATAACTTCTCTGGGATTCTTTGGATATATAATCATGTCTTCTGTAAGTAGACAGTTTTATTTTGTCCTTTCCCATATGTATATTTTAATTTCTTTTTCTTACCTTATTGCACTGACTAAAACTGCCGGCATTACGTTGAATAGGAATAGTAAGAGTGGATATCATTGCCTTGTTCCCAATCTTAGGAGAAAAGCATGCAGTCTTTCTTCAGTAAATATGATGTTAGCTGCAGAATTTTTTGTAGATGCCCTTTCTTAGGTTGAGTAAGTTCTCCTCTAGTCTAGTTTGCTGAGAGTTTTTATTAGTAGTAGTATTTTGGTTTTTTATTTTATTTTATTTATTTATTTTTTATTTACTTTTGGCTGCGCTGGGTCTTCCTTGCTGCACACGGGCTTTCTCTAGTTGCGGCGAGCAGGGGCTACTCTTCATTGTGGTGCACGGGCTTCTCACTGTGGTGGCTTCTCTTGTTGTGGAGCACAGTCTCTAGGCGTGTGGGCTTCAGTAGTTGTGGTGCGTGGGCTCAGTAGTTGTGGCTCGTGGGATCTAGAGCGCAGGCTTAGTAGTTGTGGCGCGTGGGCTTAGTTGCTCCGCGGCATGTGGGATCTTCCTGGACCAGGGCTCGAACCCATGTCCCCTGCATTGGTAGGCAGATTCTTAACCACTGCGCCACCAGGGAAGCCCAGTAGTAGTATTCTGGATGTATTTTATCAATTTTTTTCTGCATTTGTTGATAGCGATCATATGGTTTTTCTTCTTTAGACATTAATATGATAGATTTTTGCATCCTTGGGATAAACCCCGCCCTGGGTGGTGGCATATTATTCTTTTTATATATTACTGGATTCAACCTTCTAAAATTTTGTTGAGGATTTTTACATCTATGTTCATCACGGATATTGGTCTCTAGTTTTCTATATTTCTAGTGTCTTTGTCTGGTGTTGATATCAGGGTAAGACTGGCCTCAGAAAATGAGTTAGAAAGTAGTCCCTCCTCTTCTATTCTCTGGAAAAGATAGTGTCTATTTATGGTTATTTATTCTTTAAACATTTAGCAAAATTCACCAGTGAAGCCATTTGGACCTGGAGATTTCTTTTTCAGAAGGTTTTTAAAACTTTCCCTAATAATTATAGGACTACTTGCGTTATCTATTTAATCTTGGTGAGGTTTGGTAGTTTCTGGCTTTCAAGGAACTATTCATTTTCGTGTAAATTGTCAAATTTATGTGCTTAGAGGTGTTCATAGTATTTCCTTATTTTTTTTAATAATGTCTATGAGGTTTGTAGTAACATCCCCCTTTCTCCCTGGTACTGGTTATTTGTGTCTTCTCTATTCTTTGTCAGTCTTGCCAGAGGTTTATCAGTGTATTGATCTTTTAAAAGAACTGATTTTTTATTTCACTGATTTATCCTCCTATCTTCATTATTTTCTTCCTTCTGCTTTATTTTGATTTATGTTGTTCTTTCTCTAGCTTCTTAAATTGGAATCTTAGATTATGAATTTGAGACATTTCTTCTTTTCTAAAATAAGCATTTAATGCTATAAGTTTTCCTCTCAGCACTTCTTTTTCTGCAGCCCACAAAGACTGATATGTTGTATTTCCATCTTTGTTAAGTTCAAAATATTTTCTAATTTCCTTGGAGACTTTTTGAGTGTGTTGTTTAATTTCCAAATGATTGGAGAGTTTACTGTTATCTTTTTGGCATTGACTTCAGGTTTAATTCCATTATGGTCAGAGAGCATATTTTCTATAATTTCAAGTCTTTGAAATTTATTAAAGTTTGATTTATGACCCAGGTTATAGTCTATCTTGCTAAGTGTTCTATGTGCACTTGAGAAAAATGTATATTCTGCTGTTATGAGTGGAGTGTTCTACAGATGTCAGATTCAGTTGATGGTGTTGTTCGATTTTTTTTTAATTTTTAATTTAATTTTATTTTATTTTTATTATTTTTTTGGCTGCGCTGGGTCTTCGTTGCAGCGTGCGGGCTCTTCGTTGCGGACTTCTCTCTAGTTGTGGCACATGGGCTTCTCTAGTTGTGGTGCGCGGGCTCTAGAGCACGTGGGCTCAGTAGTTGTGGTACACAGGCTTCTCTCTAGTTGCGGTGTGTGGGTTTTAATTGCCCCTCAGCATGTGGGATCTTAGTTCCCCGACCAGGGATCGAAGCCACATCGGAAGGCGGGTTCCCAACCACTGGACCACCAGGGAAGCCCCCAGGTGTTATTCAGTTTTATATCCTTCTTAAGCTTCTGTTTTCTAGTTCTATTAATGAGAAAGTAGTGTTGAAATCTCCAACTATAATTTTGGATTTGTTTATTTCTCTGTTCAGTTCTGACAGTTTTTGGTTTGTGTACTTTGGAACTCTGTTGTTAGGTACATATACCTTTAGAACTGTTTGTCTTCTTGGTAAACTGACTCTTCTTCAATATGTAAGGTCTCTCTTTATCTCTGGTAATTTTCTTTGCTCTAAAGTCTACTTTGTCAGGGACTTCCCTGGCGGTCCAGTGGTTAAGACTCCGTGCTCCCAATGCAGGGAGCATGGGTTCGATCCCTGGTCAGGGAATTAAGATCCTGCATGCCCCATGGCATGGCCAAAAATAAATAAATAAATAAAGTCTACTTTGTCAGTTTCTTTTAGTTCATGTTTGCATGGTATATCTTTTTCCAACCTTTTACTTTTCAAGTACTACCTATATCATTATATTTGAAGTGAGTTTCTTCTAGATAGCATACATAGTTGGGTCATTTTTTAAATTGAGGTATAGTTGATTTACAATATTGTGTCAGTTTCAGGTGTAAGCTGGGTCATTTTTTTAATCTTCTGACAATCTCATATTTTAATTGATGTGTTTAAACCATTTACACTTGGTATAATTTCTGGTATGTTTGCATTTAGTCTGCCATTTTATTATTTGCTTTCGCTCTCTCTCTTTTTCCTGTTTATTGTTCTTCTGTTTGCCCTTCCCTGCCTTCTTTTGGGTTATTTGAACTTATTCTTGTACCTATCGTGATTTTGACTATATCTATTTGCGTTAATTTTTATGACTACTTTGGGGATTATAAAATACATAGTTAATTCTTCATAGTCTATTTAGGATCACTTTAATTGGAATGTATAAACCTTACCACCATATAGGTCCCTTTACACTTCCTCCTTCATGTATAAGTGTATTGTATACTGTATCTATATACACTGAAAATTCATCAATGTTAAATTTTTTGCTTTCAACCGTCAAGCATGTTTTATTCTTTTTGTTTGTTTGTTTGTTTTTGGCCATGCTGCATGGCTTGAGGAGTCACAGTTCCGTGATCAGGGACTGCACCCAGGCCACAGCAGTAAAAGCCTGGAATCCTAACCACTAGACCACCAGGGAACTCCCAAGCATGTTTTAAAGAACTCAAGAGGAGAATAGTCTATTATATTTACCAAGATACTTACCATTTCTGTTGTTCTTCCTTCATTTCTGATGTTCCAAGTTTCCTTCCTATATCCTTTTTATTGTGTGAAGAACTTCCTTTAGCAATTCATTTAGAGCACGTTTGCTGGCTATGAATTCTCTTAATCTTCCATGTCTTTATTTCACCTTCACTCCTGAAGGCTATTTTCTCTAGATATGGACTTCATGGTTGGTAGTTCTTTTCTTTCAGCCTTTTAGCAGTTTTAAAATGTTGTGCCATTTCCTTCTGGTTTTCATGGTTTCTGATGAGAAATCTGCAGTTGCTGAAATCATTGTTCCCCTACAGGTAATGAGTCATTTTTCTCTCACTGATTTCAAGATTATTCATTTTGTCTTTAGTTTTCAGCAATTTGATTATAATGTGTCTGGATATGGATTCCTTTGGGTTTATCTTGTTTGGGGTTTGCTCAGCCTCTTGAATCTGTAGGCTTATGTCTTTTACCTAACTTGAGAAGTTTGGAGGTCTATTATTTCTTAAAATACTTTTTTCTGCCTCACATTCTTCTTTCTCGGACTCCAATTACTTGAATATTAGACTTTTTGTTGTTGTGCCACAGGTTCCTGAAGTACAGTTCCTGAAATTAACAGTTCCTGGTAATTTTTTTCAATATTTTTTCTCTCTTTTTCAGGTTGGATGATTGTTATTGCTCTATCTTCAAGTTCACTGGCTTTTTTCTCTATTATCTCTATTCTGCTGTTGAGTCCATTGAGTGATTTTGTTGTTGTTGTTATTTTATTTTTCAGCTCTAAAATTTCCATTTGGTTAATCTTTATGTCTTTTTTCTATTCCAATACTTTCTGTTTTCATATTTGTTTTGAGAATTTTCATGATTGCTCAGTCAATCATTTTTATAATAGCTCTTTAAAGTGCTTGGCAGATAATTCCAACATGAGCATTATCTCATTCTTGGCACCTGTTGATCGTCATTCCCCACTTGAATTGAATATTTCATTGTTCTTTGTATGCTGAGTAATTTTGGATTGTATCCTGGACACTTTGAATATTACATTATGAGACTCTAGGTCTTATTTAAATCCTATGAAGATAATTCAGAAAGAGTCATGTACCACAGTGTTCATTGCAGTTCTATTTACAATAGCCAGGACATGGAAGCAACCTAAGTTTCCATTGACAGATGAATGGATAAAGAAGATGTGGCACATATACACAATGGAATATTACTCAGCCATAAAAAGAAACAAAATTGAGTTATTTGTAGTGAGGTGGATGGACCTAGAGTCTGTCATACTGAGTGAAGTAAGTCAGAAAGAGAAAAACAAATACTGTATGCTAACACATATATATGGAATCTAAAAAAAGAAAAAAAAGGTTATGAAGAACCTAGGGGCAGGATGGGAATAAAGACGCAGATCTACTAGAGAATGGACTTGAGGACATGGGGAGGGGGAAGGGTAAACTGGGACGAAGTGAGAGAGTGTCATGGACATATATACACTACCAAATGTAAAATAGATTGCTAGTGGGAAGCAGCCACATAGCACAGGGAGATCAGCTCGGTGCTTTGTGACCACCTAGAGGGATGGGATAGGGCGGCTGGGAGGGATGGAGACACAAGAGGGAAGAGATATGGGGATATATGTATTTGTATAGCTGATTCACTTTGTTATAAAGCAGAAACTAACACACCATTGTAAAGCAATTATACTCCAATAAAGATGTTAAAAATAAATAAATAAATAAATCCTATGAAGAATGTTGATACATTTGTTTTAGCAGACAATCTACATGGTTAGGTTCAGTCCACAAGTTCCATCCTGTCTTCTGTGAGTCTGGTTCCAGTGTCAGTTCAATTTTCACAGGCTTTTCAGTGTTATTCATGTCTGTCTCATGTGTGTACCCCCTAGTGGTCAGTCTGGGACCAGGGAAGGGATCTAGCACTAGCTCAGTTCTCAAAGTCTTTGGTATATTAATCAGGATCCAATCCATGCACATGCAGGTCAGGAGCTGGGAAAAGCAACTCCATAAAATTGTTTATGAATACCTCAGCTCAAACCCAATCTGCAAAGGCCTTTTCATCAGGGATCTCCAGGGGGCATGTGGGTCTGAAGCTTCAGCCAGCCTCTCCCCCCATCTTCACTGCAGTCCACTAGCTGTCTGATCTCTGCTTGGTCCTTTCCCAACCCCATTTCTCAAGGGAGTTCAGAGAGCAACAGAGCTGGCATGAGGAGACTCCCAGCACTCCAAGAAGGATGTAGAAAGCTTTGTTGTAGGCCATCAAGAGACTAGGGATGATCTGAAGCACAAAATAGAGTACCTTCCCCTTCCCCCCAATACAACTGGCTAGCCTCTTAACCCATTCACTTCCAAACAGAGATAGAGGTGGAATGGCTGAGGAGGTAGGTCAGAGAGGTAGATAGGTGAAATGTCTGAGGAGCTCCAGGGACCAAGGTGGGGTATTCTGAGGACTGTGAGGAGGAAATCTCCTGGAATTTCAGTTGATCCCAAGCCCCCAGAGTGGCTCTCCTGCTCTCTCCAGGACCCCTAGCCCCAGGAACTCAACCTAGTGGGACCCAGGCTCTAGCCCCCTCCCCTGGTGGTGGAAGCCTCCCCCATGACAAACATTAACCCCCTTGCACTGAATCTCTTCTGGCTAATTGTCCAGATGACCATCTAATCAACCAAACTTCTAAAACGACGTCTACTTGGCAGTGAATCAAGACATCTGGTTAACTTACGAACACAGAAGTAAGATCAACCCCCAAATCAGAACACCTTGTCAAACCCCAAAGCAGGTCATCTGGTCAGCTTGACTTAACAAAAGGAAATCTTTCATCATCCCTGAGGGTACCTGCACCTTTCTTGCTGGGCATGCCAAGAATGCAAGGCCCTAGTCACTCTTTACACAGTTTCAGAGTTGTATATGTAGCAAGTTCCCTTGAGAAATGAGGTAGTATTTCCTCCCAGACAAAAAGCAGGTTTGTTGCTGCTCATTATAGGAGCAATTAATCCCCCACATTCAGTGTTCCTCTTCTATAACACCACCCACTATGTGCACAGGCATGCATCTAAGCCCACCTGTATTACCCCCTTGGAGAACCAGTTCAAACAACACACTAGCACTCTGGCTACTGCTTTTGCTGTGAATAGTAAAATCCTTTATCTCTGACCCAGGAGTCTCATGTCTTCTGCTTGCATCCATGAAACAGGATAGATTGTTAGCTTGCAAGTAGGGTAAATTCTCAGACCCTTTACATTTCTGGACATTGACCTGCACCCATCAGACACTGAGTCCAATGTCCTCAGGCCAGGTGGTAACACCAGGCTCCTCACACCAGGCACTAGGTCCTGTCTCCCCACTGCCAGACACCAACTCCCAACCTCTGCTGCCAACTACTAGTGCCCCAATTCCCCCTCTAGAGGCTAACAAATAGCTCCAGAACCTACCTCTTAACTTTTGCTTCAGAGACTAGGTTCCAACCTCTCCCTCCAGAGACCAAGTCCTGACCTCTCCTGCCAGAGATTGTCAGGACCTCTGCCTCCCAACCTGTGCCATGATCAACTAGGTTCCCCAATTTCCCCTCTAGAGGCCAAACCTCCAGTACCCATTGAGATGCTAAGTCCCAATTTCAGCTCCAGAATCTAAGTCCTCATTCTTAGTCATGAGATGAAGTCTCCAATTTTCACTGCAGAGGATGTCCCAACTTTCACAAGTGGTCACCAAAGCTGTCTAGCCACCTGACCTCAACCAAGTATTTCATGATACCATTTCTCATGCAGAGGAGAAAGGAATGGGGAGAGACCAGCAAAAGTAGACCCTGGAGTCTTACAGAGAAGGTACAGGGTCCATTCAGGACTGATCCTAGGAAAACCAGGAACAGTAACAAACCCTGAGCAGGCCCTTTCTACCCTCTGTGGCTGGTTGGTCTGTCGATAATGACCCAGGCGCCTAGAAGACCCATTTCTTGGGTAGAGGAGGTTGGGGAGCAGGGGAACAACCTCAGGGGCCAACACCAAGGGTACAGAGGCCTTTTAGGAAGGACTCACTGGGAAAAAGAGGTAAAACCAAATACCAGCACATGCTCCTGCAACAGAGTTGGCTAGACACACAGCCTGCACCTGGGCACTTAGTGACCTCATCTCTTATGCAGGGGAGAAAAGAATTCATGAAAATGGCACAAGTCAACCCTGGGGTTCTCCGTGGTGGGTGCAGTGAGTGGCCTTTCAGGAGGGGCAATGCAGGAACTGGATGGATCTGAGGCCCCAAGCAGTGCCCCTCTCTGCATCCAGCTGGTCTTCCAATAACTACCAGGGATCTGTGGCCCAGTTTTTCATGTGAGGGAGCAATGGAATCCCATGGAATGACCCCAGGGACCAATGTGAAGCATAAAAAAATCTTTCAGGGGACCCTCCTATGGAACAGGGACTATCTGAAACCTCATCTAAGCTCCACCCTCTTCAGCCAGCTTGTGATCTGACATTGTCACTCTCTGATGCCATGGTCTGGAAGGTTGACTGACTTGCTCAACTTGACTCTGGAAGCTAGATTGACTTGCTCAGCCCCCATGGACCTCCACACAAGGTACAGAGACCTTTTAGGAGGTCCCTTCCAGACACTTAGCTCTAGGAAAAGCCCAAGATCAAGCTCCTCACACCTCAGGAGGTTAACTCTTCCACCTCTACCCTGTTGCTTCCCAGCCCCAGTTCTCAGCAGGTGAGGTCAGAAAGAAGTAGGACAAGCTCCCTGGTCCTTTGAAGGCTTCAACAGAGGATAGGCTTGCTGGGCCCTGGGTTCCTACCTCTGCAATCAGTGGGACCAGTGCCAGGAGCCCCTGTGGCCTCTTCAGGGGGAGAAGAGGCCTTTTTGAAGAATGTCCTGACATTCAGGGCCGGTCCCTACCTCCAGACGAAACTCCTCCTCCAACTGCAGCAAGTTAACCAGGCTACTTCAAGCCAGTGACATCCTGGCCTTGGTTATCATCTAGGAGAAATCAGATAGCATGTGAAGTGACTTGAGTCCATGAGAGTCCCTGCAGTGAAGGAAGAAGACTTTCAGGTGGAATTTCAGCAGACCAGGAGCCATCTGAAGCCCAACACTATGCTCCCTCACCTGTAAACAGCTAGCTGTCTAACGTAGACCTGGTTGTCCTCTGACCCCCCTTCTTAATCTGAGGAGGTCAAGGAAGAGAAGGACTAGCACCAGGAGGCCTCTAGGACCTGTCAGGGGGTGCAGAGACTGTGGGGTATGTCTCTGGGAAGTCCATGGAGGCCAACACAGAGGACTCAGAGACTTTTTAGAAGAGGCTTACTGTGGAACTGGGGTGATCCCGATCCCCAAGATGTGCCCCCCCAATCCCAATTGTAGCCAGCTATCTAACCAATCTCAAGTAAAGAACTTCTTGGCCCTCTTTCTCACCCATATCTAACCCTGACCCTGAAATCGAACAACTGAACATTGACCTCACCCTAAACTTAACCGTAACACTGATTCTGACCATGAACTCGACCCTTACATTAATCATAATCCTAAACCTGGTTCTAAACCTGATTATAAACCCTAACCCTAAAGCTAACCATAAACTAGATCCTAAACATTACCTGATCATGACCCTGACTCTAAGCCTAACCCCTAACCTAATCCTAAATTTGATCTTTACAACTAAACCTATCCCTAACCATGAACCCGACTGTGACTTAAACCTAACCAGAACACTGACCCTCACCCAGAACCTGACCTAACTCGACATCTAACTCTAACCCTGACCCTGATGTTAATACTAAACATAACCCTAATTCTGACCCTGACAATGAACTTGACTCATCCTGATAGTGATTCTGAAACTAACCCTGACCCTAATCATGAAATTAACTGTTTCCCTGATCCTGCGCCTTACCCTGATACTAAACCTAACCATATCCCTGACACTAACATTAACCCTAAACCTAAACTTATGCTGACTTTGTAGGAAAATGTGTTATTCTAATCTTATTTTTACATACACTGTTTATAATAATAAGATTTTCTCTAGCCATAAGAAGTTACTTTTAAGAAAACTGGGTTACTTTGATGTTGTTTTCACTGAGCTTGTCCCCACAAATACTGCTGAGTTTCATCTAAATTTACCCTAACTTACAGTAAGAAGCTACTTTGGAGGAGAATGTGTGATTCTGGGCACATTTTTACTTATACTGCTTAGATTAATCTAAATTTGCTCTTTCAGGAATTGGTTTCCTTGGCAAAGAGTGTGAGGTTCTGAGCTTGTTTTAAAACATACTGCTTCTCTTCATCTAGGTTTGCCCTAACCTGCTTTGGGGAATTACTTCTAAGAAGAACGTGTGATTCTAAGCTTGTTTTCACTTATATTGTTTAAATCCATTTAAGTTGCACTAAATCACCACGAGTTATTTTTTAGAATTATGTGTGACTCTGTGCTTATTTATACATATAAAGCTTAGTTTCATCTTCATTTACTCTACCCATATTACTTTTGCGAAAAATTTGTGATTCTGAATATGTTTTAAAATAAAGCTCTTGGGAATTCCCTGGTGGTCCAGTGGTTAGGACTCTGCACTTTCACTGCCAAGGGCCTGGGTTGAGTCCCTGGTTGGGGAACTAGATCCCACAAGCCAGGTGGTGTGGCCATAAATGAATTAATTAATTAAATAAAGCTCTTAGTTTCACCTAGATTTGCTTTAACTCACTGTAAAGAGTTTATTTACAGGAAATATGTGATTCTGAATTATTTGCAGGGACTTTCCTGGTGGCGCAGTGGTTAAGAATCTGCCTGCCAATGCAGGGGACATGGGTTCGAGCCCTGGTCTGGGAAGATCCCACATGCTGCAGAGCAACAAAGCCCATGCACCACAACTACTGAGCCTGCGCTATAGAGCCCGTGAACAACAACTACTGAGCCCTTGTGCCACATCTATCGAAGTCCACACACTGAGGGCCCATGCTCTGCAACAAAGAAAAGCCACCACAATGAGAAGCCCACACACCCAAACGAAGAGTAGCCCCCACTTGCCGCAACTAGAGAAAGCCCGCGCGCAGCAAAAAAGACCCAACGCAGCCAAAAATAAATAAATTTATTAAATAAATAATTTGCACACAAACTACTTAGTTTCACTAGATTTATTCTAATGTATTGAGAAATTACTTTGGAGAAGAATGTGCAATTCTGAGCTTGTTTTCATATAAGTACTTATGCGGGATCTTCCCGGACCAGGGATTGAACCCATGTCCCCTGCATTGGCAGGCGGATTCTTAACCACTGTGCCACCAGGGAAGTCCCCAATTAAGATTTTTTTAAGGGTCCAAGTTATTTGAAAGTAAATTGCTTGGTTTTGTCTAGATTTCTTCTAAGTCACATTGAGAGGTTATATTGGAGAAGAATGTATGATTCTGGTTCTGCTTCCATCAAAGATAGACAGGGACCAGATTTGCACTCCCACCTGAAACAATCAAAGGAACCTGACAGAATGAATGAAAGAACAGGTTTTAAGCATTGAACAGCAGGCATCCAAGAAGTGAGAGATGGGAAACAAATGAGGTGAGTACTTATGATTCCCCCAGACTGCCTTGAGAAAGTGCTCAGGCCATGGTGCAGGGTGGAGGAACTGAGGCAGAGCCCAACTGACTCCCTGAGTTGAGGATTTGGAGCTGAGTCTCATGGGGGAATTGAAGCAGCTAGAGTTGATAGAACAGAGTACCAAAGAGCAAAAAGCTGCGCAGAGAATGTGACAGTTAATTTTTTATGTGTCCACTTGGCTAGGCCACAGTATCCATATATTTGGTCTAATGTTATTCTACATTGTTTCCTACTGTTCTAGATTATTCCTGCTGGTTCTGTTTCTCTAGTGAATGCTGACTAATACAGAAAGAGAAGCCTGGAGATCTGAAGATAGTACTCTTGCATATTCAGAAGAGTACCAATTAGTACATGCATGTGAGGAGAACACAGAAAGAACCATCTGAAAGGATTAGAGGGAACAACACTTGGCACTCACACAGGGGCAAGAATAGGACCTGCTCCCACCAGCCAGACTGAAAAAAAACACCTAATTCATAAAGCATTGGGTAAAGTCCTCAGGAAGGTCTTGCCTCAGAATAATTGTCTCAGGAGAATAATTAACCCTAGACTGAGCATTGCTCAGGACCCCATCTAACAAATCCTAAGGGCAAGACCTGAAAGGATAGAAATGTTTCTAAGAAACTTAACTACATCCCAAAACAAAGTCCAAGAATATTTATAGTAATACAAAAGTATCCAACACCCAAAAGGAAAAAATTCACAATATCTGGCAACCAATCAAAGCTTATCAGTCATGCTAAGGTAGGAAAACATAAAAATAATAATCAATAAAAACCAACCCAGATTTGACACAGATATTAAAATTAGCAGAGAAGGACATTAAAAGTTATTATAATGGTATTCCACAAGGTCAAAAACTCAACGAGAGACATGGAAAATATAAAAATGACCAGTGAAGCTACATCTTTAAAATAATGAATTGAAAAAAAAAAAAAGATAACCTAGAATTCTATACCTGGCAAAAATATCTTCAAATTTGAGGATTAAATCATCTAGCTTTGAGGGCAAACAGGGCTCAGTATTTGTGAGTCTCCCAGGACCACAGAGAATAAAGGGTTGTTTTAAAATGGGTGCACAGAAGATGGGGAGATTGGTTCAAGATGGTGGAGTAGAAGGACATGCGCTTACTCCCTCTGGTGAGAGCACTGGAATCACAACTAATTGCTGAACAATCATCGACAGGAAGACACTGGAACTCACCAAAAAAAGACACCTCACATCCAAAGACAAAGGAGAAGCCGCAATGAGATGGTAGGAGGGGCTCAGTCACAATAAAATCAAATCCCATAACTTCTGTTTGTTTGTTTGTTTTTGCAGTATGCAGGCCTCTCACTGTTGTGGGCTCTCCTGTTGTGGAGCACAGGCTCCAGACGCGCAGGCTCAGCGGCCATGGCTCATGGGCCCAGCCACTCCATGGCATGTGGGATCTTCCCGGATCGGGGCACGAACCTGTGTCCCCTGCATCGGCAGGCGGACTCTCAACCACTGTGCCACCAGGGAAGCCCCCCATAACTTCTGGGTGAATGATTCACAAACTGGAGAACACTTATACCACAGAAGTCCACCCACTGGAGTGAAGGTTCTGAGCCCCACGTCAGGCTTCCCAACCTGGGGGTCTGGCAACAGGAGGAGGAATTCCTAGAGAATAAGACTTTGAAGCCTAGCGGGATTTGACTGCAGGACTTTGACAGGACTGGGGGAAACAGAGACTCCACTCTTGGAGGGCACACACAAAGTAATGTGTGCATCGGGACCCAGGGGAAGGAGCGGTGACCCCATAGGAAACTGAACCAGGCCTACCTGCTAGTGATGGAGGGTCTCCTGCAGAGGCAGGGGGTGGCTGTGGCTCACTGTGAGGACAAGGACACTGGCAGCAGAAATTCTGGGAAGTACTCCTTGGCGTGAGCCCTCCCAGAGTCCACCATTAACCTCCCAAAGAGCCGGGTAGGCTCCAGTGTTGGGTCGCCTCAGGCCAAACAACCAACCGGGAGGGACCCAGCCCCACCCATCAGCAGACAAGCAGTTTAAAGTTTTACTGAGCTCTGCCCACCAGAGCAACACCCAGCTCTACCCACCACCAGTCCCTCCCATCAGGAAACTTGCACAAGCATCTTAGATAGCCTCATCGACCAGAGGGCAGACAGCAGAAGCAAGAAGAATTACAATCCTACAGGCTGTGGAACAAAAACCACATTCACAGAAAGATAGACAAGATGAAAATGCAGAGGCCTATGTACCAGATGAAGGAACAAGATAAAACCCCAGAAAAACAACTATAGGAAGTGCAGATAGGCAACCTTCCAGAAAAAGGATTCAGAATAATGAATGTGAACAGTGAATATCTTCACTAATGAATAGTGAAGATGATCCAGGACCTCAGGAAAAGAATGGAGGCAAAGATCAAGAAGATGCAAGAAATGTTTAACAAAGACCTAGAAGAATTAAAGAACAAACAAACAGAGATGAACAACACAATAACTGAAATGAAAAATACACTAGAAGGAATCAATAGCGGAATAACTGAGGCAGAAGAACGGACAAGTGACCTGGAAGACAGAATGGTGGAATTCACTGCCATGGAACAGAATAAAGAAAAAAGAACGAAAAGAAATTAAGACAGCCTAAGGGACCTCTAGGACAACATTAAGCACAACAACATTCACATTATAGGGATCCCAGAAGGTGAAGAGAGAGAGAAAGGACCCAAGAAAACATTTGAAGAGATTATAGTCGAAAACTTCCCTAACATGGAAAAGGAAATAGCCACACAAGTCCAGGAAGCTCAGAGAGTCCCAGGCAAGATAAACCCAAGGAGAAATACGCTGAGACACATAGTAATCAAATGACAAAAATTAAAGACAAAGAAAAATTATTGAAAGCAGCAAGGGAAATATGAAAAATAACATACAAGGGAACTCCCATAAGGTTAACAGCTGATTTCTCAGCAGAAACTCTACAAGCCAGAAGGGAGTGGCATGATATATTTAAAGTGATGAAAGGGAAGAACCTACAACCAAGATTACTCTACCCAGAAAGGATCTCATTCAGATTTGATGGAGAAATCAAAAGCTTTACAGACAAACAAAAGCTAAGAGAATTCAGCAATACCAAACCAGCTCTACAACAAATGCTAAAGGAACTTCTGTAAGTGGGAAACACAAGAGAAGAAAAGGACTTACAAAAACAAACCCATAACAATTAAGAAAATGGTAATAGGAACACACATATCGATAATTACCTTAAACGTGAATGGATTAAATGCTCCAACCAAAAGACAGAGGCTTGCTAAATGGATACAAAAACAAGACCCATATATATGTTGTCTACAAGAGACCCACTTCAGACCTAGGGACACATACAGACTGAAAGTAAGGGGATGGAAAGAGATATTCCATGCAAATGGAAATCAAAAGAAAGCTGGAGTAGCAATACTCATATCAGATAAAATAGACTTTAAAGTAAAGAATGTTACAAGAGACAAGGAAAGACACTACATAATAATCAAGAGATCAATCCAAGAGGAAGATATAACAATTATAAATTTATATGCACCCAACATAGGAGCACCTCAATACATAAGGCAACTATTAACAGCTATAAAACAGGAAATTGACAGTAACACAATAATAGTGGGAGACTTTAACACTTCACTTAACCCAATGGACAGATCATCCAAACAGAAAATTAATAAGGAAACACAAGCTTTAAATGACACAATAGACCAGAGAGATTTAATTGATATTTATAGCACATTCCATCCAAAACAGCAGATCACACTTTCGTCTCAAATGTGCACGGAACATTCTCCAGGATAGATCACATCTTGGGTCACAAATCAAGCCTCATTAAATTTAAGAAAATTGAAACCATATCAAGCATCTTTTCTGACCTCAATGCTATGAGATTAGAAATCAATTACAGGGGAAAAAATGTAAAAAAAAAAAAACAAATACATGGAGGCTAAACAATATGTTACTAAGTAACCAAGAGATCACTAAAGAAATCAAAGGGGAAATCAACAAATACAGAGAGACAAATGACAATGAAAACACTACAATCCAAAACCTATGGGACGTAGCAAAAGCAGTTCTAAGAGGGAAGTTTATAGCAATACAAGCCTACGTCAAGAAACAAGAAAAATCTCAAATAAACAATCTAACGTTACACCTAAAGGAACTAGAGAAAGAAGAACAAACAAAACCCAAAGTTAGTAAAAGGAAAGAAGTCATAAAGATCAGAGCAGAAATAAATGAAATAGAAACAAAGAAAACAATAGCAAAGACCAATAAAACTAAAAGCTGGTTCTTTGAGAAGATAAACAAAATTGATAAACCATTAGCCAGACTCATCAAGAAAAAGAGGGAGAGGACTCAAATCAATAAAATTAGAAATGAAAAAGGAGAAGTTACAACAGACAGTGCAGAAATACAAAGCATCCTAAGGGACTACTACAAGCAACTCTATGCCAATAAAATGGACAACGTGGAAGAAATGGACACATTCTGAAAAAGATATAACCTTCCAAGACTGAATCCAGAAGAAATAGAAAATATGAACAGACTAATCACAAGTAATGAAATTGAAACTTTGATTAAAAATCTTCCAACAAACAAAAGTCCACGACCAGATGGCTTCACAGGTGAATTCTATCACATTTAGAGAAGCATCAACACCCATCCTTCTCAAACTCTTCCAAACAATTGCAGAGGGAGGAACACTCCTAGACTCATTCTATGAGGCCACCATCACCCTGATACCAAAACCACACAAAGATACTACAAAAAAAGAAAATTACAGACCAATTTCACTGATGAATATAGATGCAAAAATCCTCAACAAAATACTAGCAAACAGAATCCAACAATAAATCAAAAGGATCATACACCATGATCAAGTGGGATTTATCCCAGGGATGCAAGGATTCTTCAGTATATGCAAATCAATCAATGTGATAAACCATATTAACAAATTGAAGAATGAAAACCATATGACCATCTCAGTAGATGCCGAAAAAGTTTTTGACAAAATTCAACACCCATTTATGAGAAAAACTCTCTGGAAGGTGGGCATAGAGGGAACCTACCTCAACATAATAAAAGCCATATATGACAAACCCACAGTAAACATCGTTCTCAATGGTGAAAAACTGAAAGCATTTCCTCTAAGATAAGGAACAAGACAAGGATGTCCACTCTCGCCACTATTATTCAACATAGTTTTGGAAGTCCTAGCCACAGCAATCAGAGAAGAAAAAGAAATAAAAGGAATACAATTTGGAAAAGAAGAGTAAAACTGTCACTGTTTGCAGATGACATGATACTATACATAGAGAACACTAAAGACTCTACCAGAAAACTACTGGAGCTAATCAATGAATTTGGTAAAGTAGCAGGATACAAAATTAATGCACAGAAATCTCTGGCATTCCTATACACTAATGATGAAAAATCTGAAAGAGAAATTAAGGAAACACTCCCATTTACCACTGCAACAAAAAGAATAAAATACCTAGGAATAAACCTACCTTGGGAGACAAAAGACCTATATGCAGAAAACTATAAGACACTGATGAAAGAAATTAAAGATGATAAAAACAGATGGAGAGATATACCGTGTTCTTGGATTAGGAGAATCAATATTGTTAAAATGACTATACTACCCAAAGCAATCTACAGATTCAATGCAATCCCTATCAAGTTACCAATGGCATTTTTTACAGAACTAGAACAAAAATCTTAAAATTTGTATGGAGACACAAAAGACCCCGAAAAGCCAAAGCAGTTTTGAGGGAAAAAAATGGAGCTGAAGGAACCAGACTCCCTGACCTCAGACTATACTACAAAGCTACAGTGATCAAGACAATATGGTACTGGCACAAAAACAGAAATATAGAACCGTGGAAGAGGATAGAAAGCCCAGAGATAAACCCATGCACCTATGGTCAACTAATCTATGACAAAGGAGGCAAGGATATACAATGGAGAAAACACAGTGTCTTCAATAAGTGGTGCTGGGAAAACTGGACAGCTACACGTAAAAGAATGAAATCAGAACATTCCCTAACACCATACACAAAAATAAACTCAAAATGGATTAGAGACCTAAATGTAAGACCGGACACTGTAAAACTCTTAGAGGAAAACATAGGAAGAACCCTCTTTGACATAAATCACAGCAAGATCTTTTTTGATCCACCTCTCAGTGTAATGGAAATAAAAACAAAAATAAACAAGTGGGACCTAATGAAACTTTAAAACTTTTGCAAAGCAAAGGAAACTACAAACAAGACATAAAGACAACCCTCAGAATGGGAGAAAATATTTGCAAACAAATCAACCGACAAAGGATTAATCTCCAAAATATATAAACAGCCCATGGAGCTCAATATTAAGAAAAGAAACAATCCAATCCAAAAATGGGCAGAAGACCTAAATAGACATTTCTCCAAAGAAGACCTACAGATTGCCAAGAAGCCCATTAAAAGCTGCTCAACATCACTACTTATTAGAGAAATGCAATTCAGAACTACAATGAGGTATCACCTCACACCAGTTAGAATGAGCATCATCAGAAAACCTACAAACAACAAATGCTGGAGAGGGTGCAGAGAAAAGGGAACCCTCTTGCACTGTTGGTGGGAATGTAAATTGATACAGCCACTATGGAGAACAGTATAGAGGTTCCTTAAAAAACAAAAATAAGGGCTTCCCTGGTGGCGCAGTGGTTGAGGGTCCGCCTGCCAATGCAGGGGACGTGGGTTCGTGCCCCAGTTCAGGGGGATCCCACGTGCCACAGAGTGGCTGGGCCCGTGAGCCATGGCCACTGAGCCTGCGTGTCTGGAGCCTGTGCTCCACAACAGGAGAGGCTGCAGCGGTGAGAGGCCTGCGTATCACAAAAAAAAAAAAAAAAAAAAAACTAAAAATAAAATTACCATATGACCTTGCAATCCCACTACTGGGCATATACCCAGAGAAAAGCATAATTCAAAAAGACACATGCACCCCAATGTTCATTGCAGCACTATTTACAATAGCCAGGACATGGAAGCAACCTAAGTGTCCATCAACAGATGAATGGATAAAGAAGATATGGTACATATATACAATGGAATATTACTCAGCCATAAAAAGGAATGAAATTGGGTCATTTTTAGAGATGTGGATGGATCTAGAGAGTGTCATACAGAGTGAAGTAAGTCAGAAGAAAAAAACAAATATCGTATATTAACGCATGTATGTGGAACTTAGAAAAATGGTACAGATGAACCGGTTTGCAGGTCAGAAATAGAAACACAGATATAGAGAACAAACATATGGACACCAAGGGGGGAAAGTCATTGGGGGGGAGGGTGTGTGGTTTTGTGATTAATTGGGAGATTGGGATTGACATATATACACTAATATGTATAAAATGGATAACTAATAAGAAACTTCTGTATAAAAAAAATAAAATTCTAAAAATCAAAAAAATAAAATAAAATGGGTGCACAAGCACTCCTGATGGCTGCTCCCCCTGGCTCAGCCCAGAGCAAATGGGCAAAAACACCCAGTTCCTAGTTTCTCCCTGAAAGGGGATAGACTGCTATCTAATGTCCCGACTTTCCCAACTGCTACCCAAAGGTCATCTCTGATGAACATAGATGCAAAAATCCTATATAAAATACTATCAAACTGAATTCAACAACACATCAAGAATATTATACAACATGACCATGTGGGATTTATCCCTGGGATGCAAGTTTGGTTTAATATATGCAAATAAATCACTGTGATATACCACATGAACAAAATGAAAGGTAAAAATCACATGATCATCTCAATAGAAGGAGAAAAAGCATTTGACAGAGATCAACATCCATTCATAATAATTTTTAAAAACTCTCAACATAATAGGTATAGAAGGAACTTACCTCAACACAACAAAGCCCATTTTTAAAAATCTCATAGCTAATATCATAATCAATGGGGAAAATCTGAAAGCTTTTCCTCTAAGATCCAGTACAATGCAAAGATGCCCACTCTCACCACTTCTATTCAACATAGTACTGGAAGTACTAGCAAGAACAGTCAGACAAGAAAAAGAAAAGACATCCAAATAAGAGAAGTAAAATTATATCTCTGTTTGCAGATGACATGATCCTACTTGTAGAAAGCCTTAAAGACTCCCCTGAAAAACTGTTAAAACTAATAAAAGAATTCAGTAAATTTGCAGTATACAAAATCTACATACAAAAACCAGTAGTGTTTCTTTACACCAACAATGATCTATCTGAAAAGGATATCAGGAAAACAATCCTATCTACAATAGCAACAACAAAAAAAATAAAATACCCAGAAATAAATTTAACCAAGGAGGTAAAAGACTTGTACACTGAAGACTATAGAACGTTGATGAAATAAATTAAGACACAAATCAATGGAAGGATATCCTATGTTCATGGATTGGAAGAATCAATATTGTGATATACAGATTCAATACAATCCCTATAAAAATTCCAAATTTGAACAGCCAAAAGCAATCTTGAAAAAGAAAAACAAAGTTGGAGGCATCACACTTCCTGATTTCAAATTATATTACAAATCTATAGTAATCAAAACAGTATGGTACTGTCATAAAAACAGGCACATAGAGAAATGAAATGGAATAGAGAGCCCAGAAATAAATCCAAGCATATACAGTCAACAAATTTTCAACAGGGGTGCCAAGAATACACAATGGGGAAATGATAATCTCTTCAATAAATCTTGTTGGGAAAATTGGATATCCCCATGCAAAAGAATGAAATTGGACACTTGTTTTACACCATACACAAAAATCAAGTCAAAATGGATTAAAGACTTAAATTTTAAGACCCCAAACCATAAAACTCCTAGAAGAAAACATAGGGGAAAAGCTCTTTGACATTGGTCTCAGCAGTGATTTCCTGGATATGACAGCAAAAGCACAAGCAACAAAAGCAAAAATAAGTAAGTGGGACTCCATTGCACTAAAAAGCATCTGCACAGTAAAAGAAACCATCAACAAAATAAAAAGTCAACCTACAGAATGAAAGAAAATATTTGCAAATCATATATCTAATAAGGGGTTATATACAAAGTATATAAGGAACTCCCACAACTCAATAGAAAAAAACAAATAACCCAAGTTTTTAAATGGGCAAAGGACTTAAAAAATTTTTTACTTATTTTTTGGCTGTGTTGGGTCTTCATTGCTGCACGTGGGCTTTAGCTGTGGTGAGTGGGGGCTACTCTTCGTTGCAGAGCATGGGCTCTAGGCACGCAGGCTTCAGTGGCTGTGGCACACAGGCTCAGTAGTTGCAGCACACTGGCTTAGTTGCTCTGCAGCATGTGGAATCTTCCCGGACCAGGGATGGAATCCGTGTCCCCTGCATTGGCAGGCAAATTCTTAACCACTGTGCCACCAGGGAAGTCCCTCAAAGGACTTGAATAAACATTTTTCCAAAGAAGACACACAAATAGTCAACAGGTACATGAAAAGGTGCTCTACATCACTAATCATCACGGAAATGCAAATCAAAACCACAGTGAGATATCATCTCACACCTGTTAGGATGGCTATTATCAAGAAGGCAAAAGATAACAAGTGTTAGCAAAGATGTGGAGAAAAGAGAATATTTGTGCACTGTAGGTGGGAATATAAATTGGTACAGCCATTATTAAAAACAGTATGGAAATTCCTCAAAAAAATTAAAAATAAAATTACCATATGATCCATTTACCCCGCTTCTGGGTATATACCCAAAGGAAATGAAATCAGTACCTTGAAGAGACATCTGTGCTCCCATATTCATTGCAGCATTATTCAAGATAGCTAAGATAAGGAAACAAGTGTCTGTTAACAGATGAATGGATAAAGAAATTGTGGTGGATATATATACAATGAAATATTATTCAACCTTTAAAAAGAAGGAGATTCTGCCATTTGCAACAATGTGGATGAACATAGTGGACGTTAAGCTAAGTGAAATAAGCATGATCTTATGTGTGAAAATATTGCATGATCTTACTTATGTGTGAAATCTAGAAAAGTCAAACTCATAGAAGCAGAGAGTAGAACGGTGGTTAACAGGGGTCGAGAGGTGGGGGAAATAGGGAGATGTTGGTCAAAGGGTAGAAAGTTGCAGTTTTGTAGGATGAGTAAGTTCTAGAAATCTAACGTATAGCATGACTATAGTTAATAATACTGTACTGTATACTGGAAATTTGCTAGATTTCACAGGAAATCACAGAGTAGATTCCACAGGACTTCCCCGGTGGTTCAGTGGTTAAGAATCCACCTTCCGAGGCTGTTTAGGGGGGACGAGGGGAAGATGGCAGAAGAGTAAGACGCGGAGACCACCTTCCTCCCCTCAGATACACCAGAAATACATCTGCACGTGGAACAACTCCTACAGAACACCTACTGAACGCTGGCAGAAGACCTCAGACCTCCCAAAGGCAAGAAACTCCCCACGTACCTGGGTAGGGGAAAAGAAAAAACAGAGACAAAAGGATAGGGACGGGACCTGCACCAGTGGGAGGGAGCTATGAAGGAGGAAAGGTTTCCACACACTAGGAAGCCCCTTCGCGGGCAGAGACTGCGGGTGGCGGAGGGGGGAGCTTCGGGGCCGTGGAGGACAGCACAGCAACCAGGGTGTGGAGGGCAAAGCGGGGAGATTCCCGCACAGAGGATCGGTGCCGACCGGCACTCATCAGCCCGAGAGGCTTGTCTGCTCACCCGCCGGGGCGTGCGGGGCTGCGAGCTGAGGCTCGGGCTGTGGTTGGAGCGCAGGGAGAGGACTGGGGTTGGCAGCGTGAACATAGCCTGAAGGGGTTAGTGCACCACAGCTAGCCAGGAGGGAGTCCGGGAAAAGGTCTGGAGCTGCCGACGAGGCAAGAGACTTTTTCTTCCCTCTTTGTTTCCTGGTGCGCGAGGAGAGGGGATTGAGAACGCTGCTTAAAGGAGCTCCAGAGACGGGAGCGAGCCGCGGCTAAAAGCGCAGACCCCAGAGACGGACATGGGACGCTAAGGCTGCTGCTGCAGCCACCAAGAAGCCTGTGTGCAAGCACATGTCACTATCCACACCTCCCCTCCCGGGAGCCTGTGCAGCCCGCCACTGCCAGGTTCCCGGGATCCAGGGACAACTTCGCAGGGAGAACGCACGGCGTGCCTCAGGCGGGTGCAACGTCACGCTGGCCTCTGCCGCCGCAGGCTCGCCCCGCACTCCATGCCCCTCCCTCCCCCCCAGCCTGAGTGAGCCAGAGTCCCTGAATCAGCGGCTCCTTTAACCCCGTCCTGTCTGAGCAAAGAACAGACGCCCTCCAGCGACCTACACGCAGAGGCGGGGCCAAATCCAAAGCTGAGCCCCTGGGAGCTGTGAGAACAAAAAAGAGAAACGGGAATCACTCCCAGCAGCCTCAGAAGCAGCGGATTAAATCTCCACAATCAACTTGATGTACCCTGCATCTGTGGAATACATGAATAGACAACGAATCATCCCAAATTAAGGAGGTGGACTTTGAGAGCAAGACTTATGATTTTTTCCCCTTTTCCTCTTTTTGTGAGTGTGTATGCGTATGCTTCTGCGTGAGATTTTGTCTGTATAGCTTTGCTTCCACAATTTGTCCTAGGGTTCTATCTGTCCGTGGTTTTTTTTTTTATTTTTTTCTTAATAATTAATTTTAATAACTTTATTTTATTTTACTTTACCTTCTTTCTTTCTTTCTTCCTTTCCTTCCTTCCTTCCTTTAGACAACGAATCATCCCAAATTGAGGAGGTGGACTTTGAGAGCAAGATTTATGATTTTTTCCCCTTTTCCTCTTTTTGTGAGTGTGTATGTCTATGCTTCTGTATGAGATTTTGTCTGTATAGCTTTGCTTCCACCATTTCTCCTAAGGTTCTATCCGTCCGTTTTTTGTTTTAATTTATTTTCTTAATAATTATTTTTAATTTAATAACGTTATTTTATTTTATTTCATCTTCTTTCTTTATTTTTTTCCTTCCTTCCCTCATTCCTTCCCCCAACCATCCCTCCCTCCCTCCCTCCCTCCCTCCTTTCTTTCTTTCTTTCTTTCTTTCTTTCTTTCTTTCCTTCTTTCCTTCTTTCCTTATTTTCTTCTTCCTTCCTTCCTTCCTTCCTTCCTTCCTTCCTTCCTTCCTTCCTTCCTTTCTTTCTTTCTTTCTTTCTTCCTACTTCGACTAATTCTTTCTCTATATTTTTTCTCCCTTTTATACTGAGCCGGGTGGATGAAAGGCTCTTGGTGCTCCAGCCAGGAGTCAGTGCTGTGCCTCTGAGGTGGGAGAGCCAACTTCAGGACACTGGTCCACAAGAGACCTCCCAGCTCCACATAATATCAAATGGCGAAAATCTCCCAGAGATCTCCATCTCAACGCAAGCACCCAGCTTCACTCAACGACCAGCAAGCTACAGTGCTGGACACCCTATGCCAAACAAATAGCAGAACAGGAACACAACCCCACCCATTAGCAGAGAGGCTGCCTAAAATCATAATAAGTCCACAGACACCCCAAAACACACCACCAGACGTGGACCTGCCCACCAGAAACACAAGATACAGCCTCATCCACCAGAATACAGGCACTAGTCCCCTCCACCAGGAAGCCTACACAACCCACTGAACCAACCTTAGTCACTGGGGACAGACACCAAAAACAACGGGAACTACGAACCTGCAGCCTGCAAAAAGGAGACCCCAAACACAGCAAGATAAGCAAAATGAGAAGACAGAAAAACACATGGCAGATGGAGGAACAAGATAAAAACCGACCAGACCTAACAAATGAAGAGGAAGTAAGCAGTCTACCTGAAAAAGAATTCAGAAAAATGATAGTAAAGATGATCCAAAATCTTGGAAATAGAATAGACAAAATGCAAGAAACATTTAACAAGGACCTAGAAGAACTAAAGATGAAACAAACAACGATGAACAACACAATAAATGAAATGAAAAATACTCAAGAAGGGATCAATAGCAGAATAACTGAGGCAGAAGAACAGATAAGTGACCTGGAATATAAAATAGTGGAAATAACTACTGCAGAGCAGAATAAAGAAAAAAGAATGAAAAGAACTGAGGACAGTCTCAGAGACCTCTGGGACAACATTAAACGCACCAACATTCGAATTATAGGGGTTCCAGAAGAAGAAGAGAAAAAGAAAGGGACTGAGAAAATATTTGAAGAGATTATAGTTGAAAACTTCCCTAATACGGGAAAGGAAATAGTTAATCAAGTCCAGGAAGCACAGAGAGTCCCATACAGGATAAATCCAAGGAGAAATATGCCAAGACACATATTAATCAAACTGTCAAAAATTACATACAAAGAAAGCATATTAAAAGCAGCAAGGGAAAAACAACACATAACACACAAGGGAATCCCCATAAGGTTCACAGCTGATCTTTCAGCAGAAACTTTGCAAGCCAGAAGGGAGTGGCAGGACATATTTAAAGTGATGAAGGACAAAAACCTGCAACCAAGATTACTCTACCCAGCAAGGATCTCATTCAGATTTGATGGAGAAATTAAAACCTTTACAGACAAGCAAAAGCTAAGAGGGTTCAGCACCACCAAACCAGCTTTACAACAAACACTAAAGGAACTTCTCTAGGCAAGAAACACAAGAGAAGGAAAAGACCTACAATAACGAACCCAAAACAATTTAGAAAATGGGAATAGAAGCATACATATCGATAATTACGTTAAATGTAAATGGACTAAATGCTCCCACCAAGAGACACAGATTGGCTGAATGGATAGAAAAACAAGACCCATATATATGCTGTCTGCAAGAGACCCACTTCAGACCTAGAGACACATACAGACTGAAAGTAAGGGGATGGAAAAAGATATTCCATGCAAATGGAAACCAAAAGAAAGCTGGAGGAGCAATTCTCATATCAGACAAAATAGACTTTAAAATAAAGACTATTAGAAGAGACAAAGAAGAACACTACATAATGATCAAGGGATCGATCCAAGAAGAAGATATAACAATTGTAAATATTTATGCACCCAACATAGGAGCACCTCGATACATAAGGCAAATACTAACAGCCATAAAAGGGTAAATCGACAGTAACACATTCATAGTAGGGGACTTTAACACCCCACTTTCACCAATGGACAGATCATCCAAAATGAAAATAAATAAGGAAACACAAGCTTTAAATGATACATTAAACAAGATGGACTTAATTGATATTTATAGTATACGCCATCCAAAAACAACAGAATACACATTTTTCTCAAGTGCTCATGGAAGATTCTCCAGGATAGATCATATCTTGGGTCACAAATCAAGCCTTGGTAAGTTTAAGAAAATTGAAATTGTATCAAGTATGTTTTCCGACCACAATGCTATGAGGCTAGATATCAGTTACAGGAAAAGATCTGTAAAAAATACAAACACATGGAGGCTAAATAATACACTACTTAATAACGAAGTGATCACTGAAGAAATCAAAGAGGAAATCAAAAAATACCTAGAAACAAATGACAATGGAGACACGACAACCCAAAACCTATGGGATGCAGCAAAAGCAGTTCTAAGAGGGAAGTTTATAGCAATACAAGCCCACCTTAAGAAACAGGAAACATCTCGAACAAACAACCAAACCTTGCATCTAATGCAATTAGAGAAAGAAGAGCAAAAAACCCCCAAACTTCGCAGAAGGAAAGATCATAAAAATTAGATCAGAAATAAATGGAAAAGAAATGAAGGAAACGATAGCAAAGATCAATAAAACTAAAAGCTGGTTCTTTGAGAAGATAAACAAAATAGATAAACCATTAGCCAGACTCATCAAGAAAAAAAGGGAGAAGACTCAAATCAATAGAATTAGAAATGAAAAAGGAGAAGTAACAACTGACACTGCAGAAATAGAAAATATCATGACAGATTACTACAAGCAACTCTATGCCAATAAAATGGACAACCTGGAAGAAATGGACAAATTCGTAGAATGCACAACCTGCCAAGACTGAATCAGAAAGAAATAGAAAATATGAACACACCAATCATGAGCACTGAAATTGAAACGGTGATTAAAAATCTTCCAACAAACAAAAGCCCAGGACCTGATGGCTTCACAGGAGAATTCTATCAAACATTTAGAGAAGAGCTAACACCTATCTTTCTCAAACTCTTCCAAAATATAGCAGAGGGAGGAACACTCCCAAATTCATTCTACAAGGCCACCATCACCTTGATACCAAAACCAGACAAAGATGTCACAAAGAAAGAAAACTACAGGCCAATATCACTGATGAACATAGATGCAAAAATCCTCAACAAAATACTAGCAAACAAAATCCAACAGCACATTAAGATGATCATACACCATGATCAAGTGGGGTTTATTCCAGGAATGCAAGGATTCTTCAATATATGCAAATCAATCAATGTGATAAACCATATTAACAAATTGAAGGAGAAAACCATATGATCATCTCAATAGATGCAGAGAAAACTTTTGACAAAATTCAACACCCATTTATGATAAAATCCCTGCAGAAAGTAGGCATAGAGGGAACTTTCCTCAACATAATAATGGCTGTATATGACAAACCCACAGCCAACATCATCCTCAATGGTGAAAAACTGAAAGCATTGCCACTAAGATCAGGAAAAAGACAAGGTTGCCCACTCTCACCATTCTTATTCAACATAGTTTTGGAAGTTTTAGCCACAGCAATCAGAGAAGAAAAGGCAATAAAAGGAATCCAAATTGGAAAAGAAGAAGTAAAGCTGTCACTGTTTGCAGATGATATGATACTATACATAGAGAATCCTAAAGATGCTACCAGAAAACTACTAGAGCTAATCAATGAATCTGGTAAAGTTGCAGGATACAAAATTAATGCACAGAAATCTCTGGCATTCGTATACACTAATGATGAAAAATCTGAAAGTGAAATCAAGAAAACACTCCCTTTTACCATTGCAACAAAAAGAATAAAATATCTAGGAATAAACCTACCTAAGGAGACAAAAGACCTATATGCAGAAAACTATAAGACACTGATGAAAGAAATTAAAGATGATACAAATAGATGGAGAGATATGCCATGTTCTTGGATTGGAAGAGTCAACATTGTGAAAATGACTCTACTACCCAAAGCAATCTACAGGTTCAACGCAATCCCTATCAAACTACCACTGGCATTTTTCACAGAACTAGAACAAAAAATTTCACAATTTGTATGGTAACACAAAAGACCCCGAATAGCCAAAGCAATCTTGAGAGAGAAAAATGGAGCTGGAGGAATCAGGCTCCCTGACTTCAGACTATACTACAAAGGTACAGTAATCAAGGCAGTATGGTACTGGCACAAAAACAGAAAGATAGATCAATGGAACAGGATAGAAAGCCCAGAGATAAACCCACGCACATATGGTCACCTTATCTTTGATAAAGGATGCAGGAATGTACAGTGGAGAAAGGACAGCCTCTTCAATAAGTGGTGCTGGGAAAACTGGACAGGTACATATAAAAGTATGAGATTATATCACTCCCTAACACCATACACAAAAATAAGGTCAAAATGGATTAAAGACCTAAATGTAAGGCCAGAAACCATCAAACTCTTAGAGGAAAACATAGGCAGAACACTCTATGACATAAATCACAGCAAGATCCTTTTTGATCCACCTCCTAGAGAAATGGAAATAAAAACAAAAATAAACAAATGGGACCTAATGAAACTTCAAAGCTTTTGCACAGCAAAGGAAACCATAAACAAGAAAAAAGACAACCCTCAGAATGGGAGAAAATAATTGCAAATGAAGCAACTGACAAAGGATTAATCTCCAAAATTTACAAGCAGCTCATACAGCTCAATAACAACAACAAAAAAAACCCAATCCAAAAATGGGCAGAAGACCTAAATAGACATTTCTCCAAAGAAGATATACAGACTGCCAACAAACACATGAAAGAATGCTCAACATCATTAATCATTAGAGAAATGCAAATCAAAACTACAATGAGATATCATCTCACACCAGTCAGAATGGCCATCATCAAAAAATCTAGAAACAATAAATGCTGGAGAGGGTGTGGAGAAAAGGGAACACTCCTGCACTGCTGGTGGGAATGTGAATTGGTACAGCCACTATGGAGAACAGTATGGAGGTTCCTTAAAAAACTACAAATAGAACTACCATATGACCCAGCAATCCCACTACTGGGCATATACCCTGAGAAAACCATAATTCAAAAAGAGTCATGTACCAAAATGTTCATTGCAGCTCTATTTACAATAGCCAGAGATGGAAGCAACCTAAGTGCCCATCATCGGATGAATGGATAAAGAAGATGTGGCACATATATACAATGGAATATTACTCAGCCATAAAAAGAAACAAAATTGAGCTATTTGTAATGAGGTGGATAGACCTAGAGTCTGTCATACAGAGTGAAGTAAGTCAGAAAGAGAAAGACAAATACCGTATGCTAACACATATCTATGGAATTTAAGAAAAAAATGTCATGAAAAACCTAGGGGTAAGACAGGAATAAAGACACAGACCTACTAGAGAACGGATTTGAGGATATGGAGAAGGGGAAGGGTAAGCTGTGACAAAGCGAGAGAGAGGCATGGACATATATACACTTCCAAACGTAAGGTAGATAGCTAGTGGGAAGCAGCCACATAGCACAGGTATATCAGCTCGGTGCTTTTTGACCACCTGGAGGGGTGGGATAGGGAGAGTGGGAGGGAGGGAGATGCAAGAGGGAAGAGATATGGGAACATATGTATATGTATAATGGATTCACTTTGTTATAAAGCAGAAACTAACACACCATTGTAAAGCAATTATACCCCAATAAAGATGTTAAAAAAAAAAAAAAGAATCCACCTTCCAATGCAGGGCAGTGGATATGGGTTCAATCCCTGGTCCAGGAAGATCCCACATGCTGTGGAGCAACTAATCCAGTGTGCCACAACTACTGAACCTGCGCTCTAGAGCCTGCGAGCCACAACTGCTGAGCCCATGCACCACAACTACTGAAGTCCACACGCCGTAGAGCCCGTGCTCCGCAACAAGAGAAGCCACCGCAATGAGAAGCCTGCACACTGCAATGAAGAGTAGTCCCCGCTTACAGGAACTAGAGAAAGCCTGCACACAGCAACGAAGACCCAACGCAGCCAAAAATAAATAAAATTTTTTTAAATGCTCTGTAAGAGTAGATTTCAGGGGCTCGTAGCACACATACACAAAAAGGTAACTATGTGAGAAGACAGATATGTAAATTAGCTTGACTGTAGTAATCATTTCACTATGTATATCTAATTGCCTAGTGGACATTAACAATGGCCTATGAAAAAATATATATCTCCAAAAAGAGAACCCTCCTACACTGTTGGTAGGAGTGTAAATTGGTACAACCACTATGAAAAATAGTATGGAGGTTCCTCAAGAAACTAAAATAGAGTTGTCATATTATCCAGCAGTCCCACTCCTGGGCATATATCTGGACAAAACTATAATTCAAAAAGATACATGCACCCCTATGCTCATAGCAGCACTATTCACAATAGCCAAGACATGGAAACAAGCTAAATGTTCATTGACAGATGAATGGATAAAGAAGATATGATATATATACATACACACACACACACACACACACACACAATGGCATACTACTCAGCCATAAGAAAGAATGAAATGATGCCACTTGCAGAAACATGGATGCAACTAGAGATCATCATACTAAGTGAAGTAAGTCAGAAAGAGAAAGACAAATACCATGTGATACCACTTGTATGTGGAATCTAAAATATGACACAAATGAACTTATCTACAAAACAGAAACAGATTCAGAGACGTAGAGAACAGACTTGTGATTGCCAAGGGGGAGGGGAGGGAAGGATTGGGAGTTTGGGATTAGCAGATGGAAACTATTATATATAGGATGGATAAACAACAAGGTCCTACTGTAGAGCACAGGGAACTATATACAATATCCTGTGATAAACCATAATGAAAAAGAATATGAGAAAGAATGTATATATATGTATAACTGAATCATTTTGATGTACAGCAGAAATTAACACAACATTGTAGGGACTTCCCTGGTGGCACAGTGGTTAAGAATCTGCCTACCAATGCAGGGGACACAGGTTCGATCCCTGGTTCGGGAAGATCCCACGTGCCGTGGAACAACTAAGCCCGTGCGCCACAACTACTGAGCCTGCGCTCTAGAGCCCGTGAGCCACAACTACTGAGCCTGCACTCTAGGGCCTGCGTGCCGCAGCTACCGAGGTCGCGTGCTGCAACTACTGACGCCCGCATGCCTAGAGCTTGTGCTCCGCAACAAAAGAAGCCACCGCAATGAGAAGCCCGCTCAACGCAACGAAGAGTAGCCCCTGCTCGCCACAACTAGAGAAAGCCCACGCACAGCAACGAAGACCCAACGCAGCCAAAAAAAGAAAAACAAAACAAAAAAAACCCCACAACATTGTAAATCAACTATACTTCAATAAAATAAATTTTAAAAGAAAAAGAAGTCCAAGGATCAATATCAGTATCAGACAAATTTTAACATAATATCATTTCAAGTTAAATAAGAAAATAACATCATGTAATAATATAATAGATGTCTAAAAAGTAATTGCTAACATTTAAAACCAAATCCTAATAAATGCATTTTACAATATAAAAAAGCCACTCCCTATCCACACTGTTACCCCATCCTCCAAGTCCTGAATCCATAGGGGTTACCCCAGTGTATTACTGTCCCTATTCCCCCAAATTGTGTATGGTCTTACACTACAGACATGCTGAGCATTTTCCACAATAATACTAAGATATTATACATTTTATATACTATATGTATTATATATTATCTCCATCTTACAGATCAGGAAACTGAGGCTCAGAAGGAATAAGGAATTTAACAAAAGTCAAACTATGTTGGTGTGAAATAAAGGAAAATAAATATATTGGTCTCTGCCCCCAGTTCCTGACACAGAGCTCCTGAAACCCTTGTAAATTCCTACGTGATAAAAGCATTAGCAGCACCTTTATTTTACTGAGGCGACTCTGGGTGGGCTCCCGGATGGTCACCAGAAAGACCAAACCACGATTAGGAGTTTGGCATTTTCAGCCCCAGGCCCCCATCCTCCAGAGAGGGGAGAGGGCTGGAAATGGAGTTAATGATCAATCATGCCTACGTGGGGAAGCCTCCATAAAATCCCAATAGCATGGGGTTCCAGGAGCTTCCGGGTGGGTGAACACATCCACATACCAGGAGGGTGATGCACCCCAACTCCACAGGGACAGAAGCTCCTGCACTAGGGACCCTCCCAGACCTCACCCTATGTATCTCTTCATCTGGCTGTTCATCGGCATCCTTTATCATGTCCTTTAATAAACTGGTAAATGTAAGTAAGTATTTCCTTGAGTTCTGTGAGTTGCTGTACCAAATTAATCCAACCTGAAGAGGAGGTCGTGGGAACCTCCAAGTGCAACCAAATCAGACAGAATTTGTGGGTAACCTGGGGACCTACTACTTGCAAATGGCATCTGAAGTGGGGTGGGGGGCAGTCTTGTGGGGCTGAGCCCTTAACCTGTGGGATCTGATGTGCTCTCCAGGTAGACAGTGTTAGAATTGAGTTCAATTGTAGGATACCCAGCTGATGTCACAGAGAATTGCTTGCTGTGGGAAAAACCTCCACATGTTTGGTGACCAGAGTGTCAGAAATGCCATCCTCTCCCTTCCCTGTGTCTCCCTGAAGTAAGGGAGACACAGGGAAGGGCGCGGGTGGGATATTTTTTCCTATACGCAAGAGGGAGAACTGGGTGATTTTTTCTAACATAGTTGGTAAGTGGTAGAGCTAAGTAACAAATGCAGGTAAGTCTGAATCTAAAGGGTGACTATTATCTAAGAAAAATCCTATCCCATATCTTCCTGAAGATTGCATATCTTCCTGAAGGGCAGCTGTATTTCTCACAGGGTCCTCCAAAATCTCCAAACACCAATGACACACAGCCCCAAACACTGACCCTTAAAGAATCCAATTAAGGAGCCAAAGAAACCCCCATCAGAGTGTCGCTCGTCACTGGCCCACATAAACACGAGCAGCACAGCCGCTCTCCCAGTGATCGACAGTCACGTATCCTCAATCAGCAGCCTCGCAGGCCTCAATCACTATTTCCCTCAGGACTCACTAATGGAGCCACATTCCCAACATCACTGGCAGCTGATCACTGACCTTCCAAAACTGCCAATGGCCAAATCATAGGGACTATCAGAGTATACAGAACAATCCCTCAGTCCTTGACTGTCAGGGTCAAGATATTTTTGTAAAGGGTCTGAGATTTTACCCTCTTAGAAGACAGCAAGTTTTAGAGATGCTGACAGAAGACATGAGATTCCTGGGGCAGAGACAAAGGAGTTTGCTATTCACGGAGCAGCAAGCAGCACGTACATCATATCGGCACCCCATGTCCTCGAAGTCCCACAGGGGTGACATAGAGGGACCCTGGTGGATGCTGCACACACAGTGGGTTTACATCACAGCCATGAAAAGCTGAATTTGGGGAATCCAGCCTGCTCTTTGTCCCAGAGGGAGATATTACCTCATCCCTCAAGGTTCCTCACTGTCAACACAGCCCTGAGAAATGGCCAAGGTATTAAGTGGTCAGAGTCCATCTTAGACAACCAGGAAGTAGTCTATGGTCAGGCTATTATACTGCACCCAACACAAAGGAGCTTAGACTGACTTTCGGATGTTTGGTGTCAGCATCAATAATGACAGCATCCAAAAGCAAACCCCATCCCCAGTGGAGAGACGTTCTATGCCCCAGTCTTTCCTCCATATACAAACACATAACCCAAAGGAACACAGTTCATTTCAGTTCAGAATTTGTTGTTAGACTTGACTGGGAACACCATGACATTGGTTTGGTGAAGTCCAATAGGTGGTAACATCAATCGCTAAACACAGCATAATCTGAGACCATTCAGGTGTTGGGGGAAGCAGATGAATTTGTATCGGTCAGATCTAAACAAGGTCATGCTGGCCCATGTGTTTGTACAGTTATGAGGGAGGTCTGTCTTCAGGAGTTGACATTGATGGCCTCGGGCACAGTAGACTAGTTTAGGACCAGCCATGTTCTCATGAGTTTTTCTGTTTTTGTCATCCCAAGGAAGTGATGACACACCTGGTAGCAGGTCAGATTGCCAGCTGTCTGCTTGACTCGGGGAAACCACACGATTGTTTTGCCAGGCTGTAGTGCTCAATCTAGGGGACAAAGAACATTAATTGGCTCCCCATCTCGCACCTCTCAGGGTCTAAGATGTTCCTTCCCCAAGTACACTCCTTCCATAGCCATGAAATCGCTGTGTCCCATCCCAGTGCCTATAACTTCACTTTTATTCAATCATTTCCTGTTTGCACACAGACCTTTCATCCAGATGCAGGGTCAGGTGCAAGAGGACAAAAGGCATTTTTATAAAATTTACAGAGTTTTTTTAAAATGTCTTCTATCTTGGCCCCTGTGGGCCACTGGAGGGGAATTCGGTAAGCAGTGTCTTCAGTCAAGTGGTCAGTGTTGTTATGATCTACAACCACGTCCATCCAACAAAAGAATCCAGGTGACTGAACCAGAATGAAGTTCAAATCCCCTAGGTCCCTTTTGGGCTGAGTTGCCACCCCTTTTGTCCTGACCATTACCCAGAAGGTATCCAATAGGCGATGATCCCTCTCTGGTGGCAGCCACATCCAGTGACCAAACTGACTTACTTAAGTGTGTGGACCAGAAAGAGGTAGAGAGAGGTAGAGTCTGAAATCC